>NC_090932.1:1278653788-1279278788 GCF_040938575.1 Ambystoma mexicanum | reverse complement strand
CATCTAGTACTACTCCTATCCCGCTACTACCGATCTCACTTTACCACCCTTTCTCCTTTAGCACACCCAGGGATATGGTGCCCTGCTCACCCCTCTACTACCAATTACCACCCTACCTCTTATCTCCTTCACTCGTTACTCCCACTGCTTACTTTACTTCTTCCCAACTACCACTACTCCACTCCACCACTACTCCTAATCTACCTCTAGTACTCAGACTCCCCCCTCTCTCTCACAAACACTCCGCAGACCTCCTTCTTAAGAATAGCCTTTGCACTACAATCGCTCTTTCCTCCTCTGGTCTCTTGGACATCCTCCTCTGCTGCTGGTCCTCACCCAACTGCAACCGACATCAAACAACTCCCACACTCCCTCTTATATATCCCTCGCCCTCTCTGGATTGGCCACTAACTCTACCAATGGCTTACTTTGCTCTCAGGGGTGTGACAGGGTAGTGCTTGGGAGGTTACATAAGGGATTTAAGCCCTGCCCCCTTTTCTACGTGGCTTTGCTGTATTAGGGATTTTCTCTTGGTGTGCTGGCTCTTCTTTAATGGTCTGTGGTCTTTCTTGCGAGAATGTTGTGCAGCGCGATGCCAGGTCCTGCCATAATACTGTCCTGGCAGGTAAGGAGATGATGGGAGGAGGCCTGTCTACACATTCTCTGGCCCCCAGGGTTATTGGGGCCGGGCTCCCTCCCACCCCTGACAGGGCTGGATCTGGTTACTTTATTCTTTAATTTGACAAAAATTGTCATAAAAGCGTTCAGTACAAGACTATCCTACTCACCCTCATACACCCCCCCCCCCGCAGATCAGTCCACCACTCAGAGGAGTTGCTAGGTCTGGAAAAGACCCAGGGCTAAGCTGATGTCGGAACTGTTGGGAATGGGGGCTAGCTAGTCTTTTGGCTGTAGCTCCTGAGATTCTATCCGGGGCTACAACCAAAAGATCAGGGGCTATAGCCCCCTTAGCCCCCCCTAACAACGCCCCTGCCACCACTCTGCACAGTTCACCCCATCTCCAACCATTTAGCCCAGAACTTCTGATATTTTGGGGACACCACCTGTTCCTGTATACTCTCTTTCCCGGTTCTGACAAGTAATCCATTCCCTCCAGCCATAGCTGGAATCGCGGGGGGCTGCAGTTTCCCACTCTTTCAACAGCGTCTTTTTGCCCAGTGCCCAGGCATTCTGTATCACCGTTTTATCCATAGCGCTAAAGCCGGAATCATCCCATATGTTCAGCAGGATCAATTTAGGCCAGTCCGGTACCATCTCCTCCACCATCCCTAACATTTTACCGCTTTCCCTATCCCAGAAGGCATTCACCACAGGGCAATCCCATTCTAAGTGAAAGAAGGAAGCCGTTCCCGGCCTTACATTTCAAACACACAGAGTCAGCCGCCCGACCCATCTGATACAGGCGATCTCTGCTGTAGTATATTCTGTGCAACACCTTGTATTGTATAAAGCGTAGCCTCATCGTGATGCTCGCCTCACTCAGGGACCCCATGGCTCAGCATCTGGTAGATCCGCATTATCCCCTTCTCCGGGATCTTCCCCTGCATGAGGTTGGCTCTTATAGGTGACCTATCTGGCACATCTCATGTGTCCCGCCCTTCTCGGGACATTCCATGATGCAGACGAAAGTATGTATATCGGCCTCCCTCTCCCAGTCCATATCGGTCCTGTAATTGCGGGAAGGATGTGAGTTGGTTCTGTGACACAATGTTCCCTACCGTTCTAATGCCTTTCTCCTGCCACCTAGACTGCTGAGACAGTTTCTAGACTTCCGGTAAGTTTGCATTACCCCATATGGCCACCTCCTTTCTCACGATCCCACCCCATCCCATCCCATTGCCTTCAAAGTGGCCCTTTGGGAATCTAACCCACTGAACCCGCTCCTGCAGCTTGTGTTCTGCCTTAATACAATGAATCACCTGCATGGGGGAACCCTGCCCATCTCACCAAGCCCTCAGTCTATGTGTGGCCACCCCTCCAACCAGAATAGCCATTTGTTAATCACCACTAGTTGGGAGGCCCAGTAGTAATGTTGTACATTCCGGACCCCCAGTCCCCTGTCCCACACCGACCTAGACTATCATTTTCAATCCCACCCGCAGGGCTTTATCCCCCCAGATGATCCCCCCCTGCAGCCGCTCTTTGGTCCGGAAAACCCAGGGGGGAGGGGTCCTAGATGGTACATTTTGTAAAACATATATGAGTCTTGGGAGTGGTATCATCTTGAACAGGTTTGCTTTAAAGGCTATGGTCAGTGGTAGCGTCGCCTAATGTTTCGTATCGATTCGAATCCTATCCAGCACCGGGTCCAAGTTATTCTTAATGAATTGCTCTTTCCCTGTGCCTACCGTAATGCCCAGATATTTAAAGGAGGATCATTCTATCACAAGGGAGGGCAACCCTCGGGGATCGCCGCCTCACCTTCCTTAACTGGCATCAGAACTGACGTTTCCCAATTGATTTTGAGGCCACTAGCCTCCCAGAAGGCCTGGAAAATCTCCATAACCCTCGGCCTTGTACGCGTGGGATCTTTAAGGAGACCAGAACATCGTCCGCATACAAGATGTGGTCTTCCCCTGGGTCACACAAAGCCCTGTAGCCGAGGGTCTGGTCGAACCCACACCACCAGGGGCTCCAAAGCCACCACGAATAACAGTGGGGACAGCAGGCAACCATGTATGGTCCCTGTGACCATTGTCTTGATCAGTAGCCCTTCCTCGTCAACAGTTATGTTGTGGCTTTGCAATAATCAGGTCTGCCACAATGGTAAGTTAAACAGTATTTATTTCTCCAGAGAAAACATGCATAACAGAAATGACAGTTATTGTCACTGTTGTGCAGAAAAAGGACACGGGCCCTTTAAGTAAAGGAGAGGGACATAGGGAAGGGGGGCGGGGCAAGAGGGAGGGCGAAGCGGGAAAGTTGGGGGAAGGCAGTTAATATAGAATAAAGGAGATGTAAAGACATACACCCGTGTAGTTGCGTGATTTGTAGGAAAGAGGCTGTTATATTGGCAGCCCTCGGCCTGCGCGCGCGGGGGCTGGCAGAATGCTGGTAGGCCGCGCGGCCTGTTGCGCAGCTCCAGCGGGAGCCGAAGAATCATACACCCACACAGGTTGCTGGTCGGCCCCGGAACTGCCTCCTGAACGCGGGGGCGGGGCTTTTATTTAGGACGCCCTGCGTCACCGCGTAGCGGGACGCAGGGCGGAACTTAACATTCCTCCTTTATTATAAAACAAACAAACATAACGCTAACTACCAACAACGGTGAAGTCCAACATGAACTTACAGTCTTCGACACCCAGCTACCCTGCCATTGGGGTTCATGGCACCGGGGCACTAATTACCACACATAGTCACTTAGCTTGGCTGGCGGTCTCGTCGTTGTTCTCAGCCGGTATCGCCCTTCTCGGGGAGCACTCCCCCTTGCTTCATGCTCTGGTTCACCTTCGCTGTTCGGGCCCTCGAGGCCGGGTGCATCCAACGGCTCCCAGGTTCCATCCCCCGCTCTTGTCTCCTCAGGGATGGCCTCCGGCTCTTCTTCGCTGGGCTGAGTATCCTCGCCTTCCCGATGGCCCTCCTTATCGGTCCACAGGGTACGGGGTACGGCCTTGAACCATGACGAATTCCTCATCACTTGACGGCGTCCTCGTGTCACAGTCACCATGGTTCCCTGCGGGTCACTGACGGTCCATGGAAGTTCCTCGTACCTGGTATCAAGTTTTGACTTGGAGGGGTTTCGTATCATGATGACTTGGTCACCCACTTGATGATGGGACGGCCTCGCTCTCCGCTTGCCACTCATGCGTGCGTTAGCATCCCTTCTCCTTCTTTCTGTGCGTTCCTCGTTGACCGCGTCCGGGGTCCTGCTTGGGTGATGCGGGATCGAAGATCTAATGACAGTGCCAAACATGAGGTCCGCTGGTGGTATGCCGGTTGTGCTATGGGGCGTGACCCGGTAGTTCCGGAGGAATCGGAAGAGGTCAACCTTCCAGGGGCTGGCGTTCGCCTTGGACACCCTGAGCACCTTGTTGATGGTTCTCATAAACCTTTCTATGTCCCCATTTGCCTGGGGGTGTCTTGGTGTGATATGATGATATTTTACATTGAGGTCCTGTAGATAATTTTTGAAGTCCTCTCCCGTAAACGGTGGCCCGTTGTCGCTTTTGATTGAGGTCGGTAGCCCGTGAGTGGCGAACATTTTCTCTAGGGCCGGAATGACCACTTCAGCTGCTGTGGATTCAACTATCTCAACTTCCGGGTATCGGGAGTGTTCATCCATGGCCACCAACAGGTGGAGGCCCTCTCGTAGCTTGCAAAAGTCAATGCTGATGGCCACCCAGCGAGAGCGGCCACGTTCTGCTGATATGATTGGTTCCGGTTCTGGCGGGGCCCCCGTTATCTGACAGGATAGGCACGTGCTAACGAGTGTCTCGACCCGCTCCTCGATCTGGGGAAACCATACTCGGTGCCGAATACGGGCTTTTGTCCTTACCAGTCCTTGGTGTCCTTCATGCGCTAGGGCCACTATCCTGTCTTGTATTTTGAGAGGGATTACGATGCGGTTTCCTCTTAGTATCAGTCCACCTTCTGTGATTGACAAGTCTTGCCGGACTGTGAATATGCCCCACAGCACAGCGATGGCCTCCTTTTCGATGTGTGAGTACCTTTGTTCGGTCTCTGTGAGGGCTCTCGATGCATATGCTATCGGTCTCTTCTCCCCTTCCTTCGTGACTTGCATTAGGATGGCTCCGAGCCCCACGGGGCTTGCATCCACGAACAGTTCTGTGGGCAGCTCGGTGCTATAGTAGGCCATCTTGGTGTCGGCGGACAGGGAGTCCTTGATGCTCTCGAACGCGTCCTGGCATGTCTGCCCCCAATCCCACTTGACGTTGGCCTTGGTGAGTTCCCGCAACGGCTCAGATAGTGTGGCCAGGTTTCGGATGAACCTCGCGCAGTAGGTGGCCATGCCTAGGAAGCTGCGCACTTCTGTGGGGGTCATCGGTGGGCTTGCAGCCTGAATGTCTGCGACCTTCTGCGGGTCAGGGGAGATGCCTGTGCTGCCAAACTTGTACCCGAAAAAAGTGATCTCCGATTTGAGGAACTCACACTTCTCCCGGTGTATTGTGAGCCCAGCATCTTGTAGTCTGCCCAGTAAAGCGTGAAGCCTCTTGATATGTATTTCTTTGTCGGGGGCGTGAATCAAAATATCATCGCTCACGTTGAGGACACCAGGGATGCCTCTGATGACCTCCTGGATGGTTTGCTGGAATACCTCAGCAGCAGACGATATTCCAAAACTTAGGCGTTTGTATCTCCGCAGCCCCAAATGCGTCGAGAACGTTGTAATGTAGCGAGAGTCTCTGTGGAGTTTGAGTTGATGATATCCCGCCTTGAGATCAATCTTTGAGAATACACACGACCCTGTGAGGTCAGCCACGATTTCGTCGATCGTTGGGGTGATGTGGCGTTCTCTTTTAATGGCAGTGTTGGGGAGACGCATGTCTATGCAGATCTGCACCTTTCCAGGCTGCTTAGGCTTCCGTGTCACCACCATTGGAGAGACCCACGGTGTGGGCCCTGTGACCTCCTCAATGATGCCCGCTTCTTCCAATGCCTTGAGTTCGTGCTCCACTTGTTCTCTCATGTGGAATGGCGTTCTCCGGTGCCTAACGGCTTTCGGCTGCACTGTTTCATCAATATGAAGTTTGATGGTTTTCCCTTTTAAACAGTCTATTCCCTCTTGCAAGTCAGGGTATTGGTTCAGCATCTGCTCCACCTCCTTGTCTTCGTTGACATGGCAGATGAATTGGACCACTCCCAGGTCCTCCGCTGCGTCCCCACTCAGGAGGCTCTCAATTCCTGCCTTCACGACATAGACCTTGGACCATAGTCTATTTTTTCCGTGTTCCAGCGTAGTGCGGAACCTGCCAATCACCGGCAGGGGCTTTCGACTGCCGTATGCATACAACAGAGTGTCTGTGGTTTTCAGCTCTGGTGTAGGGTTTAGAGTCTGGAAAATGCTTTCGGGCATGACGTTCACCGAGGCGCAGGGCGGAACTTAACAGAGGCCCCATAACAGTCACTGTCCTTATAATTGAATTCCATGTGAACAGTGAGGAACTTTTGTATGTCTCATTGAAATGTAAGAGCACCGCGGGTGTGACTGATCTCCTCTATCATCAGTTCCTTACTGCCACCTGCACGGCACCCACCGTGCATGCGACACAAAGTCTCACTAGATTTTGGCCGGAGCGGATATTGCGAGACTGGTGCCCCATACTCATTAATCTGGTAAACAAGAAAGCCTCAGCAGATGCCACAAATTTCAATCCCCACCTCGATTGCACCGTACAGAGGTTAACACCAAAAGAAGTAATCAGTACCATTTCTACTGGAGAGTTTGATAAACGGGGGGTTCCTGCTCTGCAAGAAAAATAAGGTGACACTGCCATCTGTATAGTAGAAAATATCTGTATAGTAGAAAATCAAGGAATGCAGTTGGACATGGCTGAGTGCAATAGTTCAGAAGTGTTGTGGTAGTCTGGCAGCAATGGGATGAACACATCAATGTCAAAGCACACACAGTGATTTTACTGCTGCCTGACAAAAGAGATAATGCAAAAAAAGCAAACAGGAGCATACAACTCAGAGCTAGAGTCTTAGTACATTTAGGGGGAAGCAACAACTAGGGCTAGCTGGGCCCCTTTGGGTTACCCTGTAGTCACGCCCCTGCAGAGAGAGAGAAAGAGAGAGAGAGAGAGACGGGGGAAGAGAGCAAAACTGAGGAGAAAGAGGGAAAGAGCAGCAGACTAGGAGAGAGAGGATTGGAAGAAGAGTGCATGCATACCAAACCTCCCAATTTAGGCATGAGACTCCTGATTTTTCCATGAAAAATAATGCAATTTTTTACTTTCTCCTGCCTAAAATAATTCAAACCCCAATGCAATACTATATGAAAATGTATTTCTTCTGCTTGCTGGATCCCGTGCTTAGAAACCACTAGTTGGTATTAAGTGCGTTATAAAAGAACACTTATAATAATATGGGTGCCCTGGATGCTGGCTGCTTTGCATAAAAACAGCATTTTGGGAACCTAAGAATGGCCACCAATTTATCTAACAAGTCTGTAACAGTAATTCAAACGAGCATTCCTTCTGAGCATGCAATGCACTCTTGGGATGGTGCTCATTGGGCCTCGGGTCTACAGGGAATGGTGTTTCGCAAAGACGATTTTTGCCAGCGCGCAGCTTTGTCTTGTTCTGGCCTAATTCCTCCTCTGTAAAGGGATACGTTGGGAGCCACGTTGGGAGTATGGCAGGGAATGGACAGTGTGAGTTGTGGCTTCGCAGTGTCCGAGGGCTAGGGATTATGTGCATGCCTTGGAAAGTTAGAGGTTGGTAATTTGTGCATGGTGTTAATGACTTTGGGATAGAAAGCAGGTAAAGGTATATTTGCACCATTAATAGTGTTGAATATCAATAAAGTCAAATGTGTCAATTCCTTCCTTAAACTGACAGCAAATGCTCCTGGCTGCATTGGAAATTGCGGGAAGAGATAGCTTTTTTTCCCACCAGCATGGCGTCTAAAACAGACACAGTCTGATAGAACATTGGCTTGCTAGTTCTCGATTTGAACTCTGTGGTGTAGTCCGATGCTATTTCCGGCATGCAATACAAGTCTCTCGGGGTCGGAGGTAGTTCTTCCTGTGTCAGTTTCTGTATGGTTGATAATAGTTCCCATCTGAGAAACAGACCTTTGGTTGCTAGGGCCATTTCTCAGATGGGAAATAGCTGCTTCATTGTGAGTAGGCTAGTTCCCATTAGAGAATTGGCCCTTTTTGCCCCTAGTGGTCAAGTCCTGCATAATAATGGGTTTTAGATTATTTTCAGTGAGAAGGCTAGTTCCCATTAGAGAAATTGCCCTTTTTGCCCCTAGTGGTCAAGTCCTGCATAATAATGGGGTTTAGATTACTCTCAGCCAGAAGGCTAGTTCCCATTAGAGAAATTGCCCTTTTTACCCCTAGTGGTCTATTCCTGCATAATAATAGGTTTTAGATTACTCTCACTGAGAACGCTAGTTCTCATTAGAGAAATTGCCCTTTTGGCCCCTAGTGGTCATGTACTGCATAATAATGGGTTTTAGATTATTCTCATTGAGAAGACTAGTTCCTATTAGAGAAAGGGCCCTTTTTGCTCCCCTAGTGGTCAGGTCCTGCATAATAATGAGTTTTAGATTACTCTCACTGAGAATGCTAGTTCCCATTAGAGAAATGTACCTTTTTTGCCCCTATTGGTCAAGTCCTGCATAATAATGGGGTTTAGATTATTCTCACTGGGAGAAGGCTAGTTCCCATTAGAGAATTGGCACTTTTTTGCCACTGGTGGTGAAGTCCTGCATAATAATGGGTTTTAGATTACCCTCACTGAGAAGGCTAGTTCCCATTAGAGAAAGGGCCTTTTTTGCTCCCCTAGTGGTCAGGTCCTGCATAATAATGGGTTTTAGATTATTCTCACTGAGAAGGTTAGTTCCCATTATACGAGAGGACCTTTCAGCTTCTCCAGGTTGGAGGGCCGTTTCTCTAATGGGAAATAGATTCTACAATGTGAGTAGGCTAGTTCCCATTAGATGAGAGGACCTTTCTGCCTCTCCGGGTTGCAGGGCCGTTTCTCTAATGGGAAATAGATGCTTCATTGTGAGTAGGCTAGTTCCCATTAGACAAGAGGACCTCTCTGCCTCTCCAGGTTGGAGGGACATTTTTCTAATGGGAAATATATGCTTCAGTGTGAGTCGGCTAGTTCCCATTAGACAATAGGCCCTTTCTGCCTCTCCAGGTTGGAGGGCCGTTTCTCTAATGGAAAATAGATGCTTCAGTGTCAAAAGACTAGTTCCCATTCGACGAGGGGACCTGTTGCTCTCCTGTTGATCATCAACTTGTCCCAAATGTACTCTTTCTGATAATGTTCAAAACAACACTTTATAGCCAACCCTTTCAGTGCTGTAACAAACTCAACAGACTCAATATTTCTGCAGTCTAACGGCAAATTGATAACGAGCCAAAATGTTATTCCCCCTTCACCTCATAATGCTTGTCCATCTTGGCTATGCATATATCAAACTGAGTCGATTTCCCATCTCCATGCATTCAGGTAGTTTTAAGAAATTGTCGTACAGCCCGACCTCGACAATGAAACAGTGCCTCTTTCTTTTTACTTGAATAATTAGGACCATATACTGCCAACATATACTTCTGGAATCTTTCTATCCATTTAATAGCCTAGGAATAACCCATGGTCTGGTTTGTTTGCCATAATCTTTGAATTTTTTTCTCTTGCTTCCCTATTTTCCTGCCCTTGGTATTTGTCACCTTGTTCACAGGGACAAATCAATGTCTGTAATCTCCCTTTTAAGGTCCAATGAAAAAGGTCTTCTCAGATTGACAGCCAATGGTGCTACGGCATGCTCCCTTCTTTATGTGTGCAAGTGTTTCTCTCTGTCGCTACACTGCATGTGGGAAGGACACAGCACGGAGCGCAGTGCCCACAGTTAAGGCCTTCAGCTTGTTACATAGCTGAGCAACTGACATGTCAACTCCTTATGTCTCAAATTGCCAGGTAACAATTGGCAACGCCTGACAATGCGTCCGTGGATCACGTGTTGTCGCGTGCATGTACAGCTATGATGCTAGGGGGCTTCCTGTGTCCTCACAGGCTCACACACAGCCCAGATACTGCCCAAAACAGGCCTGCAGAGTCCCAATGAGCCACCATTCGACTGTGCAACTGACCCTGTACCTGCTCAGCCAGGGCAACCACAATCAATGGCAAGTGCAAGCTCTCATTGCCACAACTCATCACCATTTAAGGAAGCGAACCAGGACACAGCCAGTATAGTTAGACTTCTTTATTTCCCTTTAGTTCAACTCTCTGTCCTCACCCTCACACCAACCACTGCAATACCTGCCTTGCATTCTCTTCCACACCCATAACATTCCCTCTGCTGACATTCCTAACACTTGTGAGGAGGCCCCCTTTCTTCTAGAGTACTGTATTCCTGTGTCCACTTTCCGTATTCTAATATTACTCAACTAGAGTTGTATTTACGAGTGTGAATGGTTCAGTGAGTCCCCCTCTTGTGCTCTATATGAGCATGGGTTGACCCTCGTAGGATTGAAGACACATTGGCCCTACTAGGCATGAAGATTTGTTTGCTCTCCTGGCCAGAAAGACCATTTGTCTCTCCTGGGCTTGAAGACAAAGATAGGCCCTTTCAGGGGCCAGAAACTGATGATGTGATGCATTGGCAGGCACAGAAACCGAAGAGAGGCACCACTCACCTTGGTGTTGAGAGTTAAACCACAGTCAAGTTGGTTTACCCAGGGTACTGCACTCCTCCTCGCCTTTCCACCACCCATCTCTACTTTTGATGGGCTAGTTATTAGGTTAAGATGTACAACCAGGCGACAGCTAGCATACTTATTAACAGGCACAGGCCTTCTTTCACACCCAGTCCCACCCTCCCCTCTTGCAATTGGTTGGAAAAGTCACGTGTGTTTGTGCCTTGGCTCCAGCAGCCATTTTACACTTGCTTTGTGGACTGCCATGAGGAAGGATGTGGCAGGAAAACCAGTTTGGAAGCAGTTTTAGGGGCTGGTTATGGTGAGTGAGTAGCTTCAAAATGATTGTAATCCGTTTTTGGCATGCTTTATGTACTCTATTGGAGTGGTGTGAGTGTTTTTTCAATTGTTTTTGGTGAGCACTGTGTGCTAATCTGGTGGGTTTGTCTAGTGTTTTTGTGGCCTTTGACACTGTTTTTCTGTGCTTGCCTGCATCCAGAGGGTGCAGTCCGTGGGTTGTAGTCTTTTGTTTGTGTCTGGCCTTTTCCCAGTCCCACCCTCCCCCACCCACCTCCCCTGATTGGTACATCCACCTGGTCATAACTGACCTTCCCAGGGCCGCCCTCTGCAAGGCAGCCCCTGCGGCTAAGGGCCCCAAGGCAAAGGGCGGCTCCCACAGGGGTGGCTCCAAATTGTGTCTGCAGGCGTCAGCACGGGAAGCCAGTGGCCAGCCGTCAACCAGCAGCAGTTCCCAAAGTAAGTGTGGCACGGGAGGGGAGTAGAGCAATTACTCTACTCTGGAAAACCCTGCCACTCAACATTACCTTACTTCCCAAATGTGAACATTAGCCTATGTCGTGTCTAGATAGGATTGTGAATGTTAGCAATGCCACACTTAGAGAGAATTGTGAACATTAGCCTGTGTCGCGTCTAGATAGGATTGTGAATGTTAGAAATGCCACACTTAGAGAGAATTGTGAACATTAGCCTGCATCGCGTCTAGATAGGATTGTGAATTTAAGCAATGCTGCACTTAATTAGAATTGTGAACATTAGCCTGCATCGCGTCTAGATAGGATTGTGAATGTAAGCAATGCTGCACTTAATTAGAATTGTGATCATTAGACTACACCAGACCCAGACAGGATTGTGAATGTTAGCAATGCCACACTTAACATGAATTTTGAACATTACCTGCGTCGCGTCTAGATAGGATTGTGAATGTTAGCAATGCCGCACTTGGTCACAGTTGTGAACATTAGCTTGCGCCAGACCGAGACAGGATTGTGAATGTTAGCAATGCTGCACTTGGTCACAGTTGTGAACATTAGCCTGCGCCATACCTAGTCAGCAATGTGAATGTTAAGCTGTCCATCATTTAGAGAGAAATGTGAACATTAGCCTGCCCAGACCCATACTAGATTGTGAATGATAGCAATACCGCACTTAGTTAGAATTGCGAACATTGGCCTGCACCGGACCTGGACAAGATTATGAATATTGGCAATGCTACACTCAGTTAGAATTGTGAACATTAAGCTGCACCAGACCATGACAGGATTGTGAAGGTTAGCCTGAGTCGCTTCTAGATTGAAATGCAAATGTTGCCATGTCCCACACTTGAATGGAGCTGTGAACATTAGCCTGATTCGCAGCTGGATAGAAATGCGAATGTAAATGTTAACATGCCCCACACATGTATCACTGTGTACCCTGCTTTCCTGTTCCCCATGCTGTTGCTATATATACGTATCTCCCCTCCTGTCGCTGTGTCCGTGTGTCGCTCTGTTCCCTGCCATCCTGTTCACATGCCTGATCTCAGGCGCTTTAAAGATAACCATCATATCACTATGCTTACTCTCTACTATGCAGCATCATTCAACTAGAACACAGCTATACCCATGATTATTTTGGCCTAGCTGTTCACATACGAATACGACCCCATGAACACCTCATCACCCTAATAGAACGTAGCTAGCCAAGCACATTCCAGCCTAGTTACTCACATATGCGTCCTTTCAAGCCCAACGCAGCCAGAGCCCAGTCTGGGTGTCCACCCACCAGACTGCACACATCCAACTGATATCTTCAGGACCACACCTAACGCTAAAATGAAGCTACCATCCAGCAATTACATCAGCTGCGCACATATCTGGTGCACCCACGCACCCTTCGACACTATCTCTCTCTACTGATCAGAACTACGGTTCCCAAGGGCGTTCAACCTACCAGCGCTTTGAGGTCATACCAATGATATATAGAGTGCTATATGAATGCCAAGTAACATAACATAACTAATCAAAATGTAGTCAAAGGCGCCCCTCTGCAAGAACAAACACGGCCCATTGACCTGTTCTTTGGGAAGGTACCCACTCGAGAGTCCGCAGCCACACTTTAGCTCACTGTACCTTTCACAGATGGGAAATATCCATTTTCATATCCGTCTTTGTCCCGCCCACAGGGGCAGACCAGCCCTGAAATGCTATGGCAATTCCCTTCTGAACAAGAGTATCAACAGCAACCCCATACACGTGTTTCAGCATTGTTGGGCATCATCAGTGAGGGGAAGCTGTGCCTCTCTGAGCACAGTGAGCAAGGGGTCCACATCTGGATGACCCTGAGAAACGTAGGGTGACTAGTCCAAAGGCCCTTGAAATAATCAAAATGTAGTCATAGGCGCCCCTCTGCGAGAACTAACACAGCCCATTGACCTGTTCTTTGGGAAGGTACCCAGTCGAGAGTCCGCAGCCACACTTTAGCTCACTGTACCTTTCACAGATGGGAAATATCCATTTGGATATCAGTCTTTGTCGAGTGGGTACCTTCCCAAAGAGCAGGTCAATGGGCCGTATTTGTTCTTGCAGAAGGGCGCCTATGACACATTTTTGATTGCTTCCTCCACAGTATTTACCTTATTTTCAAGGTCCACCTTCTGCACTTCTTCCTTCCTCCACCTCCCTTTTCTTCCTCAGTACCTTTCCCTAAATATTCCTCAATCGGTGGCCCTCATCTTCCTACACCGGTTTTGTCTGCACTTTTCAAACTGTTCTCCAAGTAATTTCCTCCTTCTCTTGTGTCTCACCTTCAATCTCTCTCCTTTTCCCCCTTGCTAGTTTTCCCCCTTGCTAGTTTTCCCCTCTTCACGCTGCTCTCCCCCTTTGCCTTCTTTTCGCGCATCTTCACCTTCCTCTCCCATCTCCTCTACCATCCATCTCTCTTTAAGCCTTACTCTCCTTCCACTCCCTTTGCCTTCCTTCTTCCTCTCCGCTCTTTACTACAACGCTTGTTTCCAAACTCCCATACTAGGCCTTCGACCCAAGCCTCCCTGTATAGTTCTGACCCTTTTGAAAAAAGGGTGTTAATGAATGTACCCAGGTCCTTGTGTGTACGTGACAAAGTGATTGGCTCTTCTGAGTAACTCATCTTCAGATCTAGTGGTTTGTATCAGTTATACATTGTCAGCTGCCAACTTGAAGTCAAGCAGCGTTGTCATGTTAGCTGCCTGACCCCTCCATGGTGCCTCCTGCAGGCAGCTGCACAATAACTGCCAACCTTGAACCTCCTCATCTGCCAACTTCATTGCATACCCTCAAGCTCAAGTATGTCTTTTTCACAGTCCATCCTGCAGACTGTGTATTCAAATGTACTTTCAGTTGGATCAAAGACGATACACACAGACCTTTTGGCCTTCTAATGCAGAGTTGTTCATTCTTCAAAACTCTACCAGGTCTTAAATTACAGACTGGTACCTAGCAAAGGAGAGCATGGATAGGGTAGACACCTTGGGAATACCTTATATACTGGCTATTATCTTTCTGAAGGTACACCCCTCCACCCCCAGGGTCTCGTAGTAGCTCCATTCCCATGTGTCCACCTAGAAACATGGTCACAGTTCTCTCCTTTTTATATGCTGTCACTCAGTTCATTGTTGTACTCAATATGTCATTCTTTTCATTGACGGTTTCATATTTTCAGTCATTTATATTCCATGTAAGTATTTATATTGTTAAAGTAGGCCTTACTTTCATTTATTATATTACTCGAGTTATCAGTTCATGGTTCTTAC
This sequence comes from Ambystoma mexicanum, assembly GCF_040938575.1. NCBI lineage: Eukaryota > Metazoa > Chordata > Amphibia > Caudata > Ambystomatidae > Ambystoma > Ambystoma mexicanum. The sequence goes on along the minus strand of NC_090932.1, from coordinate 1,279,264,365 downwards.
ATATTTTTCTTACTCAAAATTTATTATAACCATTTAATTGGACCAAAGTGTAAGATATCTTATCCATTGGCATAATTATGGATCTATGTGTTCTAATTGAACCTGAACTAGTTGCATTTTTCCCAAATGTGTGTACCTAATTTTTTTAAATGTCAGAATGTGGGGTAGGTCGCCCCTCCACCACCCACCCTCCTCACCCCTTACACAATCCAATATGGCCTGACCCCAACCCACCATCTACCTTTGGTGGTATGCAAAATTTAAAGAAATTGAGGGGAGGGGAGAATTTCAACCAGTTGGGGGGGGGGGGAGAAGAGGAGGTCAACCAAAATACATAAACCTACAATTATACTGTTAACTGGTGTTATGTTCACTAATATTCTCAATAAATATCTAAACAACTTTAAAAAAGAATAACAAACATTAGCTTAAAGAAATAAATAGACAATTGGGTAATGGAAATGTTTTTATTATGACAAGTGTGTACACTGTAAAGCAACAAATAGTACATATACAGGTGTAGACTGGATACATACTATACATTACAAAGTATATTTGGCAATTGCCTTTTTAAAACCAAAGATCAAATTGGTGGAGCCATATGGCGTGCACCTGCTTTACCTGGGGGATTGGAAAAAAAAAACCAATAATGAAACATTTGTGGAAAACCGGTTTTCATAACTGCACATGAAAAGCTGCAAGAATTTGAGAACGGAAAAGGTAAACTTTAATATCGCTAATATTAACAATCTTTTGTCACAATATTTCCTGTAAGGGATCAATAGATATCACGACTTCACACCTTCAGCAGAGGCCCACTCATACACAGTGCCAGAGGTTTGTGACACAGTTATCGATCCATACATTATTTGCTTTGCATAATGGTGCTGTAGTGTGAACAAGTACGGGTAAATTATAGACAACTATAGGTCTCAGAAAGAATATTTCCAAGTTAGAAATGTCACTCGAAATATGGATTTATAGGACAGTGGGTTAAAATAACACAAATACCATTTTTAATGCCCAAAATTAAAAATGTGATTAGAGTGGAAGGAACTCAGAAACACTTGACACTTTCCTGAAGAGCACCTGCCACTTTTTGAATCGGTTATACTCTTGCACTTTAGTCGGGCATTTCCAATATTTATTCTGGACAGAGCAGCTTTCCTCCAAAACAAAGCCACCTAGAATCTAATAACCTCTTAGGCCTTCGACAATCAGGCTTCAGACTAGGACATGGCACAGAATCAGCCCTCATCGATTTGAATATCCAAATGGATGAACTAAAAGATAAAGGCAACCTGGCCCTCCTTCTTCTGGTCGACCTATCAGCGGCCTTTGATTTGGAATAGGACAAAATGTCCAAAAAATAATTACTGACCCCACCAAAAGATTTAAAACACACACCACGAAAAGTTCCAACTACCAAATGTTTGAACTTTTCATGGTATGTGTTTAGGTGTTTTGGTGGGGTCGGTATGAAAAAAAGAAAATGTAAAAAAAGGCTGCAGGTGGTTGCGGGGGACACCCCCCCCCCCAGCCGCCCGCCAGAACAAAAACCCCAAAAAATCAAAAAGCTGGGGGCTGTCCCCTGCAACACCCCGCTCACTATACTATAAAGTATAGTGAGCGGGGGTTGCAGGGGAAACCCTGCAGCTGCCCCCAAAACAAAAAAAATGAAAAGCACCCTGCAGCGCTGGTTCCCGATCACAGAAGTGAAAGGGAACTGGCACCGCAGGGACACAGCGCGTCTTAAAAGGCAAGTAGGGTGTGAGTGGGGGTGTAAGCTTGTAGGGTTTTGAAATGGATGTTCGCATGGGAAATGTATGAACATTTTGTAGTGCGTACATTTCCCATGCAAACATTTCCGTCATGGGTTATTCCGCCTTGGAAATTTCACGTAGATCCTTTGATTTAGTCAACCATAAAGTCCTCACCAAACACTTGACCTCGGCAGCCTCCTTCTCTACGAATGCCGCTGCATGGATACAGTATATCCTCACTAACAGGACTAAGAGGGTTTTTCGCACCTACTGACTCGGCTGAACCGGACCCAATTTTGTGCAGAGTACCGCAGGGTTCCTGCGTCTCCCCTACATTATATAATATTTTCAGTAAGCTACTATTCGACCACCTAGACGATTTGGCTGTCACATACATCAACTATGCAGATGACACTCAAATCCTGATCACCATTACAGGGTCCTACGATAGAGACACTAAACTCCTCAATGAAATATACCTAAAGATTCAGATGTCAATGGCCATCCATGGCCTCTGTCTGAATGACGATAAGGCAGAGTTCCTCCTTATTGGATCACAGACACGACTAAATAAGCTAGACATCCAATACAAATCCTTCAATATCGACGGGAACATCAAAGTCTCGAACAAAGTCAGAACACTAGGCATATATCTTGACTCTATCCTCTCACTCATCAGACAAGTTAATGCGACGGCACCAGCAACAGCCTATACTTCCAAATTGATCAATGCCTGCATAACCTTCTTGTCCTCTGATAGTTGCATTACCTTGGCTAGAGCACTTATATTATCGAAACTTGATTACTGCAATGATCTATACCTAGGTGCAAATAAACGGAACATGAAAAAACTACAAGTCCAACAAAATAGCGAGCTTAGAGCGGCACTTAACATTCCGAGAGCCAACCACATCCCTGCAGCAAGACGTAACACCTATTGGCTTCCAATGCAGGATAGAAATCACCTTCAAAACACTCGCAATTACGCACAATTGCCTCTCAAATTATGCTCCAAAATATTTGGTTGACAAATTCAGCAGAAATCAATCCAACAGGCCTACCAGAGCGATATACACACACACTGCTTAAACATTCCTAGATACAAGTTACAAAAAGCAGGGGACAACAGCTTCCCGGTACTAGCGGCCAAACTCTGGAACTTCTTGCCTACAGCACTAAGAGCAGAACAGTCCTGCTGGATTTTTAGGAAAAAAATTACAACCCTGTCTCTTTGCTAAGGATTGTTAAAGGTGTCTCTGACTCACAATGGTTGATATTTGCACGAAAAGTTGCAGTTGTTCCGTTACATGATGTAAATGCACTGAATTCTGTATGTATATAAGCTTATTGTACTCCTTGCGCCTAGATACCTTTGGGTTAGGTGCGCTATATAAATAAATAAACATTTGCCTTGGTGAAGTAATATGGTTCTGCTTTTACTTTATGACTCATTTTGCACTCAGCACTTTTATATCGATGTATAATGGATTTGTATGTACAAGGCAGTTTTGTCAGTATTTAACATGCATTTATGTGTTTTGATATGTATTCTTGTTTTTTAATGAACTCTTTGTGTTAGGTATGCGGTTAGTGTTTTGCAAGAAGTCATTGTGAGCAGGGCAAAATGAGTGGTGCGTATTTCTACATTAACGTGCACCTGCATATATTTTGCTGCCATTACATGTATTATATGCATTACGCTTTTATTTTTGTTCACAAACAATTCACTTGAAGAAAATGACTTAGTATATCAATTTATTGTTTAGCAACATTTATTGCTGATTTCAATAAAGCTAGTAATGTTTATTTAGTCAATAAGTTAGTCTGTACCCATGAAGTTCTTTGTGTATTGAGATTTATTGCTGCACAGCCGACAGTGAGATTTTTCAGAAATTGGTAGTGCCATTTCTTCATTTATGTGGAAGGTGAAATCCACCTTTGATCCTAAATTGGGGTGAGTTCTGAGAACCACCTTTTCCCTGTAGATGATAATAGAAGGCTGTTCTGCACGGAGCGCTTGAAGCTCCCTTATCTGGCAGGCCTGGGTGACAGCAACCAAAAAGGCCACCTTTAACGACAACCATTGACAATTGGCGGTTCAAACAGTTTTCACATTAGCGTCGACAGATACACATTGAAGTCCCACTGGTTGTGCAGTATTCTCCTTGGCAGGTAAATCTATGTAGACCGTTAACATGGCTCCAAATTATTTGATTTACAAATGACAGCATCCACAGTCAGCTGTTGTAATATGCCCCTATAGCTGCCAAATAGGTTATATAAGAGACCACGACACACCACTTTCCACTAATTGTGTGATGAAGGAGATATCATCCAGTCTTGCCTGCAGTGGGTTGTCACTCCCTAAAAACCAGTGGCAACAACACCTAGACGCCCTTTGGCCTTAGATCGCTTTATTACATTTTTAAATAATAATAACACCTCCATTTACTTGCGTACTGTGACCTAGTGGAATCCTTCCTAGTGGCCCTAATGCTCCTCCATGTTCTTTTGAGAGGGTCCCAGGTGACTGTAACCTAGGTCCTGCAACAATCCTTCAGATGGTATCACTTCTCCCCATGGGGGGAGATTCTTTCTTGGAGTTTAGGGAGATGAGGCCGCTAACCGATAGTCCCCCTAGAGGTGGTAACATGAGGGAGGACCTCATAGGGAGGAACTCCCTGCCTGGGGATAAGGATGAGAGTTTGGGATATGGTGCCTTTAACTACAATCACAAGGGGTAATAACACCCAACTCTTCCTTACACATGATAAAATCAGAGACAATATATTACTGCAATGTGTCAGACAGTCTCCCTGTGATAAGGACTGGGATGAAGAAGAAACTAAGAACACTGCAGTCAAGCATGAAGTATTCAACTAGCTGTTCTCAATCAGACTGATGTTACACTAAAGCAGTCCCAGCTACTTAAGACAAACAGTAAAGAAGTACTAGGAAAACCACCTCCGAAGAGAGAGCTAACTCTGGGAGGAGAGTTCGACAAGCAAGAACACTGACAAAACCCCACGTTTCTGAGGCTCTAGCGAGACAGCTGTCTGAAGTGCTGGAGTTGAACCAAGGGACGCAAGGGAACCATCTCATCCATGAGTGGAGAGCCAGCAAACCTGAAGTTGAAAATCAGTGCAGTGGTGGCGTTACTGTAGCGGGTGGATCATACGATCCAAGAACGACACCATGACCATTAGAACTTGCCTACGGCAGAGCCACGTGGAAGTACGAGAAACTGTGGTGGTTGCGAGACCTGTAATGGGTGGACTGTTTGTCTGATAACTTGCGCCCTGATCACCAGTCATAACGGACCACAAAGTCAAGCGGGCCGAAGAAGAGTAATACAAGAGAGTGGCAGACCACACAGTTGAGCGGATAGAGGAAGAGAGTGACAGGCCGCACAGTTTAGCCAGCCGAAAGAGAGTGGAAGAAGAAAGTAGAGGATCGAACCCATGACCCCTGGCAAAACCGGTGAAGAATTCCCTGAGAGAAGGTAAACCGAACAGTGATAAGTCCAGGAGGGGGCCAGGGCAAGTTCCATAAGAATGTGGTATTGAGTAGTTGAGAAAGACTTGAGGAGCCTCTACCTCGTCCAAGTGGGGCCACGTTGAAAAACAGTGTTCAAGTAAAGAGAACACCAAAGCATTGGAAGGAATTAAACAGGTAGATGAAGGGTTTAGTGCTGAAGTATACTTAAGAGGAATCTGTGCAAGCTGGACGTTAGATAGAAGGGAGCCCTTCTCCAAGTTTTGTTACAAGTGTGGAACTTTGTGAACACAGAACATTATGAGACTTGTACTCTCCTGGGTTGTGATAAGAACTCATTGGTTAGCTTAGTTGTTTGTTTTGTAGTGACAGGGATAGTTTAGGAGTTTGACTAGGATGGAATACTTTTGTTTTGACACAACAGATTTTCAGGCACATGTTTTAGTTTTGTGAGGTAGGGAACCACCTCTAGTTAGGGGCAAGATAGATTTTGCATACTTTTATTCATAATGTTTATAACTAAACCATGCCTGCTTTTGGTCAGACTGCTCATTCCAGGTCACCACAGTCCTCTGGGATCAGGCCATCAAGGAAAAATGTGTGCTTGGGTACAAGACCCCCTCGCATCCCCTTCACTGTTTGAGAAGATCCAACCTCAATAGTAAGCTCCACAGGGCTTCGGAACTCAGCACTTTCTGGTTGGAATACCACAACCTCTTGGGATAGCCCAGCCTTGAACGCCTGTCTCACGCATGGGTCGTCCGTCCCAGAGCTCAGCGGCGGTTCTGGTGAGCCCTGGCGGGAGCCCGGTCCCTGCCCAGACGGAAAAGCTCTAATTCGGGTCGGCCAGAGCTACAGGGCAGCACCCTGGCCTCGGGCACCTGCCTGGCATGTGGCTCGTCCGTCCCCAAGCCCCACTGCGGTCCCAGGTAGCCCAGAAGGGTCCCTGTCCAAAGGGAAAAGCTTTAAAGGCCCCCCTAGAGCTCCATGACAGCCCGGGCCAAAGGCCGGATGGGGTGCTGCCACCCCCTGTTCGTGGGCACTTGCCAGTGTGGGCTAAAGGCCCTTCTTGTCCAGGCCCATTGGAAAGCACTGCACAACCAGATGGCTCTCTGCGAGTAGGATGGGCAACTTTCTGAAATAATTTTACAGGACACTTGGCCCACAAGGCGGGGGAACTTTTTCCTCCAGGGGAGGCACAGGGACCACGCTGGGGCTCCTCGCTACCGCTGCTGGGCTTCGGGACTTGGTCACACACGAGTGACACTTGCATCAGGGACCGGGACTAACCCATAAATGCCATGGGCTGGCTGCTCTTAGCAGTTCTAGTCCCACAGAGGAAAGGGGCCCGCTCCGGGCACCCCTTGACACCAGCATTGCGTTTCGGACTTGGTCACACACGGGTGACATTACCCCGAGGACAGGAAAGGCGCCACGGCCGGACCGGAGGCCTGGCCGCGTTACTAGCCTCTACCTGTGCAGAGGTACAGGGACCCAGCAGGGTCGCTAATTCTGTCACTTGCACTTGCCTTGGCGCCACTGAAACCTTAGTCGGAATTTCCCTTTCCGTCGTCCATCTGTGCGTTCAGTAGAAGCTCTGCACTCAGAAACAGTGTCGCTGAGGTCGGGACTTAAGGCACAGCTTCTGTGCACTAAGCCACCACTGGCAAACCAAGGCCCAGACTCTCTTCCCTGCACCGGTCCAGGTGCAGAGCAGGTGTTTATGCGTTTTCTGCTTAAATAATTATTTTGTTGAATCAAATACAAAGGTATGAATGGTTTTCTTTTTTCTTTCTCTGTTATAATAGCAGTCAAATCTCTCCTGATGATCCCCTGTAAAAACAAGGGTGAAACACGTGTAGAGAGTGTTAATAAGAGGTTGAGAGTGAAAAACAAGAAGTTAAATTTGGAATAAAAACACTCAACTTTTGAAAAAGTAATCTGGTGTGAAGGAAATTTATTTGGCACTTACCATAATATAAAAGTACAATGGGAAATCGCAAGTGGAGATGTATTTATTTTGAGAAATGACCCAATTCTACCTATGGCAACCTAGGTTAAGATGCAATACCACAGCTGATAAATCCCAATACTAAAAATAAGCAAACAAGCAGTAATTTGCCGGGAATTAAGTCCTGTAAAGGTTGCCAAAAGTGTGTTTAAAGTGTTTACCGCCTGCGCCACAGAGCCGCGCTTCAGGGAGTCCCTTCCACAAAGACATAGTGGGGGCTTACAGAACCCGACCGAAGACAAATGTAGCAGTCAGCCGGGCCATCCGCCACTGGGGCCACCTGGTCCGACTGCCCCGGCCCCTCAACCATATGGCCGATCGAGCCCCCAGCCAGATGGCCTGGCGGCCGGCAGGCCGTGCCCGCCCTGACACCACCTTCTAGGAGCCGGGGCTTAAGGCACTACCGCCTCCGCGTGCTGGGGCTTAAGCTGCTATGCCTCTATCCCGCCTGCCTTCCAAGGGTTGGGTCGAGCCACTCTACCTGCCGCCGGCTGGGCTGGGGCCATCTGGACTGCCAGGCTGACCGGGAAGGGAGGAGAGCACCCCCCAACCAGCCCGCTCACCCCCACGGGTGTGCACCCAGGGTGGATGGGAGTTTCCGGTGAGCCCCGCGGCATAGCGGGAGGAAGGACGGAGGCCCTTGTGGCACCACCGCTGCGCCTTTTGACAAAAGCCTGGCTCAGAGGACGACATTCAATAGATCGCAGCGAGGTAGCTGCTCTGCTACTTACAAAACCCTGACCCAGAATCAGGCCATCTACGAATGATTTAGCACCAGGTTCCCCACAAAGATGCAGTGCACTACGGGTGAAAGAGGTGGCCCCCTTCTGTTCAAACTCGAGTCCCGAGGCGCGCGGCTCTACGCACCAGCCCAGAGGCCGGCTATACTAGGCCAACCGAGGCTCCACAGCGCTGCGGTACTGTTACGGTTAGGTGAGATAATCCCACAGATGGTAGTTTTAGCCCCATTTGCTCCTCAGGCAAGCACATACACCAATTGTCTGAAACTGAGGTTCCTGACGTACTGAGCAGGATTACTATTGCAACAACACATCATGATTAGGGTAAAACTAACCTGTCTCACGACGGTCTAAACCCAGCTCAAGTTCCCTATTAGTGGGTGAACAATCCAATGCTTGGTGTTCTGCTTCACAATTTACCTGGGGGCCAATTCCTAAGAATCAGAAGACATTGTTCCAACATGGATGATTATGCTCATGAAGGAAAAGCCCTCAAAAAGCGTTTGAAGGAACGTGGGTACCCAATAAAAGTGATACATTCGGCCTATAAACGAGCCCAGCATGCCAACAGAGATAGATGCTTACATCCTGAAAAAAGAACAGAGGAAGATAAAATCACATGTGTAAACACATTCAGCCCAATTAGCAACAGGCTGAGAAGAATTATTAAGAAAAATTGTCACTTGCTAAAAACCTCAGAATTCAATCCAGTGACTCCCAATATTTTCCTTTAAACGGCAACGTAATCTAAGAGATATGTTAGTACATACGTATCCAAAAAGGCAAGAGGTGACAAGACAAGGAACCCTGTGGGACCTCCCACCAGTGTTCCTTCTGTTCTCTAACCAAAAATCTAAAATCAGTTGAGCTAAATGGCAAGATTTGTGATATTCTGACTTTTTCGAACTGCTCCACTGACTGGGTTATTTACGGCATCAAATGCCCATGTAATTTACTTCACATAGGAAAAACCAAACATCCCATAAAACAAAGAATCTGCAATCACAGATCTTGCCTGAAGAATAAGGTGGACTAAAAACCTTTAATTGCACATTATGTGTTGCAGAAACATAAACACACAGAGATGATGTGGTTTGTGATTGAGAGAATACTACCAACAGAGAGGGGTGGTAATAGAGAACTCATGTTAGCCTGTTGCGAACAGCATTGGATTTATAATCTTGATACCGTGAAACAAGGCCTAAACTCTTCAATTGTGTGGCACACTCTTTTACAATAATGCCTGATTGTAAGGCGCCTGTAGAGAAATACTCAGTTTTCTCCTCTGAGATACAAATTCCATTCACTTTATATGCATTTTGTCATGCGGTCGTTCCATCATCTAGTTTTTTGAGAGATGAAATTTATCTCTGGGTGAAATATGCCTAAAAGGATGACTATAGCATCATTTTTGACACCATGTACAATGATACTGAAGCGTGAGATCCAGTTTTTGTGAGACTAAACATACGGTCTCTGGGTTATTGTCTGTAATAGGTTTTGAAAAAAGCAGTTTAAACACTGATGCCGCTCCGGATAAAATGATGTTTGAAACAAAACCCTTGCAATATAATGCGCTCGCGTGTTTAACAATAATAAAGAACTACACGCTGGGATAATGTATTTCTGAGTAAAACGTGGAGCCATGTGACAGACTCCTACTCGCATAAAAGACGGCGATACACGGTAGTATACCAACGTTGTTTTCCGGCAGTGAGACGTAAGATCAACCCGACCGCAGTGTTCCTTCATATAAGTTAGTAACTTTGCATCTAGTTTACTTCGGGATCGTATGATACCCTGAGACAAGCAGCTTCTTTATCAATGAAGCTGCACTCAAAAATTAGTCTAAACATTCCCCTGCTTTGTGGGTTTTGTTTTGCCCCAGTTAGGTAATGTGTCCTGCACGTGTGAAGAACAAACACAAATTATAAACAGTCCTGTTCCACCCGGCAAAAGCAATACGCAGGGATTTCTCTCGCATAATTAGCCCCCTTACCACTGGGCTACATCGGATTGTGCTTTTCACAAGTAAGTGCAGTAATGGACACAACCGTTTCGTTGCGGGTACTTGAATTTTCAAATCTAAAACTATCAAATGACAATAGTGTGAGTACTGTGTAGTAAGCATTCTGGGATATGTAGTTTTCCATATCAATGCAGATAGGTTTACATGCATGATGTATTGATATGTATCCTCTCCGTTTGCTGTATTTTCTAGCGGGAATTTTCTTCCTTTCTTGTGGAAGAATAAAGACGAACTACAAACAGTTCTGTTCTTCTTTTTTGGTAACATCGTGACCTCTGGAGTATTTTGCACAATCAGCCCGTCCATCATTCATCTTGACTTTGTTTTTGCATCTTACAAGTAAGTGTGCGAAAAGCAGTTTTTTGGCACGATAAAATTAGAACTGTTTAAATAAATAACAGTTGTATTGCCCTTTGGTAAGGAGCCTTTTTGCGCTGCTAAAATATTCAGCAGTTTAGGCTAAGCTAAGATCTGAAGTTTTTTCAAGGGCCGCTGCTGGTTCAGACTAATATAGTCCAGAGCCATGAGCTTGATAATGTCCTTAACAATGTTTTGGATGCGAGCTTGGTAGTGCATTAATTCCACGATAAAAGATAAAATTATAAGAAAAGATTTAGACATCGTATTGATCAACACAAAAATAGCGATGGTAGGAAATAGAGTTAACCATTTAAAAGAAATATGAATATGTGTATGAAATAGACAAAACAAATATTGAAGAGAACACCAAAATTAACGGTAATATAATACAAACTTTTTCACATTATAGAAGGACATTTTCTCTTCTGAATAATTGATGATATTAAAGAAATAACAACAGCCACCAATGATAAACACAGGTACCCTTTGTAAAGAAATGTGAAATCCCTGATTTTCAGGGTTGACAGTAGATGTTGACACGCCCATATCAAATGTAAGTGATAGATTGGAGATGCCTGGTTGTCTTGAGAAAATAATTGTATGGCCAAATGTTCAGGTTCTGGTAAAAAGGAAGATATTGTATTGTAATTTTAGGATGAAATGTAATTTGAGGTTTTGTCTCAAAATTTGTCACTGACTAACCACGTATTGGAAACCACTTTTTGAAAAATCTGTTTGAAACTTGTGTTTTTATGTGATTGTTTTTGCTGATCATTTCAAAATGGGGTTCACAAGAGTAATCCTTTGAATAGAAGAAATATTTTGTCCTGAAGAAGGCCCTTGCAAGTATTGGAAAAGGCCACAAGAGTTTATTTTGAGGTCGAAACAGGTCGACGATCTATAAGACTGTAAATAACAGAAGTCTATCTACACTAATGAATGTTTCAAGATATATGATATCTATCCCCATGTAGTTTGTCGTAGTTGTGATTACGGTTTATGAACACAACAACTGCAAACTTTTTTAGTATTTGTCAACCAAGATCATAAAGTATTTATGTTATCTAGTTCACAATTTTTTATCTTCTGAGACTTGTCAATAAAATTGTGTTTTCTTAAAAAGTGATGTGTGGTTTTGTAGTGGAAAATTGTTGTTTCTTAATAAACTAAGTATGTGTTTTTGATTCGCATAAATAGCGTGTTTTGTGAAAAGGCATAATCAATCTACGTGATATTGGCGAAGAGAGGGGTAATCAATTTCTCTTATATTGTATATATTCAGAGCACTGGACAGAAATCACATTGCGTCAACACTCACTGTGGGCCTTACAAAATGCTTTGTTTTAATTTAACATCCGGATTCTCCTGGTCCGCACCAGTTCTAAGTCAGCTGGTAGGCGTCGGCCGAGGCAGAAAGCCAGCCACGAACCCCAGGAGGGGAACGGAGAGAGGCGACAACTGCAGCTGGGGCGATCCACAGCAAGGGCCCGACTCACATCCAAAGTCGGCGCCGCCCCCGGGGCGTTGGGGGTGACGTCTCGTCCAGCCGTGGTGTGCGGCCAGCCACGCTTCGCACCCCAGCCCAAGCGACCCAGCCCTTCCCGAAGTTACTCATCCGACTTGCCGACTTCCCTTACCTACATTGTTCCAACATGCCAGAGGCTGTTCACCTTGGAGAACTGCCGAGGATATGGGTACAGCCCGGTGCGAGATTTACACCATCTCCCACGGATTTTCAAGGACCAGCGAGAGCTCCCCGCAAAGCCGCTGGAACTGCAACGCTTTCCAAGGCTTGGGCCCCTCTCTCGGGACGAACCCATTTCAGGGTGCCCTGCCCTTCACAAAGAAAACAGAACTCTCCCCGGGGATCCCACCAGCTTCTCTGGGATCGTTTGCGTTACCGCACTGGATGCCGCCCATCTCCGCCACTTAGGGTGCAGGGATCTGAACTGGACTCCCTTTCAATCGGCTGAGGGCAAGAGTGGCCATCGCCTGTCCCTTCCGAACAGCGCTCAACCATTTCTTACGACCGACTGACCCATGTTCAACTGCTGTTCATATGGAACCCTTCTCCACTTCAAAGTTCTCGTTTGAATATTTGCTACTACCACCAAGATCTGCACCTGAGGCAGCTCCACCAGGGCCCTCACCCTGGCTTCTGTGCATACCGCAGTGGCCCCCCTACTCGTCGTGGCTTAGCCCCAGTGGCTCTGTGCGCTGGCCGGGTATGGGCCAGACGCTCGAGCTGTGGGATGTTTTTACCCATGCATCCGAGCCCTACCACAAAAACTGTGCAGTACTGGCATGGAAAACATCATGATGGCCAGAACTTCCCAGAAAATGCACAGGGAAATGCATGAAGAATAGGCTGCCACCCATTTTTGCCTATGTTGTGAGCACAGAAGGGCACAGAGCCTAAAACCATTGTAAAAGGGGCAATGCTGATTGCCAAAAGCAACCCATAACTGGTGGGAATTCGTTTTCTTCAGGTCAAACATGGCTAATTTATGGGCACAAAATTATTTTACTGCAGAACTACACCAATGCCATTTGTTGAACCTGGACAATATACTTCCATGTAATATCTCTTGTTTGAAATGCTTGAATTCAAGACTGATCCAAAAAAATTGCATGCAGTACCCGCTTTTGACTGAGGGTGGCGCTAGCGGTCTAAACTCTGACAGGGAAACTGCATGTCAGGAGTTGCAGGAGAGGCCTTTACATCAAAGGCCGGGAGTTAATTAAAATCTTAACCACATGCTGTTCCCAGAAGACAATCTGATTTAATTAACAGGCCAAAGGCTGGGAAACCTCTCACCTCCAGAGATTCACACCAGGAGTTAGAATCTCACATGACCTCTTGATTGATAGAAGGCAGACTGGCTGGGAGCCTCCTGGAGACCACACAATAGGCTCTTGCACTTGAATAGAATATGTTGATTTTGACTGTTTCCTGTCAACAAAGGCCTGCCTGCCAGAAGACACATGTGATCACTGACCCACCCAAGTCTTGGAGGCGGACTCCAACACTCTGAGAACTGAATTGAAAGCAAAATATATATTTTACAGAAACACTGATAACTCTTTGTAATCAAATGACAGGAATGTATAACTTTGAGAGCCTTCATTTAAAAAATGTACCTTCGATTCAAGCCCAAACTCCAATTTGTGTGATGTTCTGGGGCAAAACCCTGCTATTTATGTATACTACAGACTCTGTGTTTAAGCTAGAGACATGGGAATTTACTGGAGTATGTATGGACAGGCCGTGTATATGTGTATAATTTTTAATGAAAAACCAATATTGCAAAACCAGTTAAAAAACACAAAATGTTGCCGTTTCTGAATGCAAGCTCTTAGAAACATCAGAGTTTGAACAGAGTATACCTCATGTGATACGTGATGGGTGCATGTAATTTCAAACCACTGTGTATCTATGAAATATGTCTTTAGGTCAAATATAGATTTGTGGGCAAACTGACCAGGGGAGGATCCTCTGACCCATAAAACCTACAGCATCACCATGACACACATTTCCTTCCCCCAATCAAAGCAGTGCGGAAAGCTTGACCAATGGGCAGTTGAAAGAGGGGCTGGCTAGTGATGCTGCACACACACCCACTTTCAAAAGACATAAAAAGAGCCACTGGAAGCTAGAGAGGAGATTCAATTCCATTTGCTGCGGAGCATGCTGACCGACGACTTCACATCCAGAGATCCTACACTTAGACTTCCAAGCTAAACAGACACTACAGAACTTTGAACCAAGAAGGCCCACTGCAAGCAAAAGTATTTGTCAGCAGGCCCAAAAATCATTTGCAGACTATTCACAGCCGGACCCAGGTGTTGATTCTGGCCGGAAACCCTGTGCCAGAAAGATCCAGAAGCAGTGCTGTACCCAGAGAAAGCAGAGCAGTATCCAGAACCAGAGGCCAGAGATCCAGAGTGACCCAGACCGCTGTTAGCAGAACCAGAGAGCTGACCCAGATCACTGTGAAGTGCCGAGACCAGAACCGGAGTCCAGTCCAAAACCTGACCAGATCCGTGGGGAGGCCTATTTCAAAATATATTGTGAGTACCTAGCAGAACTGTGCAGAACCAATCTCTTAGTTAAAATAATATAATTCAATCTATTTTAAATCTAACCAGAACTGCCTCCTAACTGTCACCTGTCATTTGCAAAGCTGTCACCTATCATTTTCTAGCTGCAAGCTGTAACCTGTCGCTTTGAACTTTTAAAATTTCAAATCCGAAAAACTACCTTTATTTAATCGTCCGTATCTCTGGAACCGTTTGTGCTAGGAACTTGGTTTAACTTTCCCCTGAAAGCTCAGAATCTCGGCTTTTCAACAAGCTTAGAACCGACTTGCTACTCCTTATACTTTTGCCGTAATCACGATTCTCACACTCGCGAATTTTGCCGCGATTTGCGATTTGGCCCGATTTCTTTACTTGTAAAAAGATAGCTGCTTTTGCATGAACTGTTAAATTTCGTTTGCCTCTTAAGAACCATCCCTGAATCATTGCTAGATTGAGCCTGAACTCATATTAACTAGATACCACTCACCCTGAACCTCCTGAAGGGAATTAAAAGCATTTTCAGCATATTTCTCACTGCATTGTCACCATATTCAAAGCATTTTGCCTGTGTTTCAAAACTCCTATCTGTTGTATAAGCTGCTGGGGGAGAATTGAACTGAATTCTATTTGATTGCATTCCTAAGAACTGTGTCATCTTCATCTTCATCTCCTTACATTGCATAAAAGGGGGGGTGAATTGTCCAAGAAAGTGATTACATTGTCTTTTGCTGAAACCCTATCAAGTTATTTTCTGTACTGCATTTTCATTCCACCTTGCATCCATTTGAAACCATAAAAGTATTGTTGCTATCTTATCCATCCTATAACCACTCATCATTGATTATAAAGAAGTGTGCTAGTGCCAGATTATCCATTATTGATTACTGCTCAGATTAAGTGTGATATTCAATTATTAATTTATTATAAAGTGTGATATATATATATATTGTTTAAATTCTCAAATAAACCTTTTAACTTGCAAAACAGAACTACTTCTTGGCTCAGTGGGGTCAGGGGGATTCCAAGAGAGGGGTCTTATATAGGGGTAGTCATCCAGAACTCATGAACTGGACATAAAGATATATCAATAAGGGTTTCCGTTCAGTATCCCAGACTAGGCATTGACTTAGCTGTAGTGCTGGATTGAATCCTCTTACAAAGTGGGGGCTCGAGCCGGACGTTTGGGTTAGATCTATCACTTGTGCAGATTAATACAGTGTGCCAGCTGATCAGATACACATATCCGGTCGGATCACCACGCTGTGTTACGCTGTAAAGCACTCCTCAAAGGAACGCTCTAAGGAAAAGGTCTGTTTTGCAAAAATAAAATACAAACTTCTGTAAGTCAGGAAGGAACTCAAATTCCAGAATGACGACCTTGGTAGATATGAAAATAGCCAGAGAACACTTCTTACATAAGCTATTTGTGAGAGGTGAGTGGACTCATCAGGACCAAACGGTCTGGTTGCAGGCAATCGCGCAACAGGTCACTGAAACAGGGTCAGATACATGGGGAGATCAGGGTCCCCTACATGTGGCCCTGAGTGAACTATATATGGCCCCTAAGGCCAAGGATGAGCAGCACAAGATTGCCAGGGTAGCGGCATATTTATATTTACATATGGGAGCCATGCAGGACAAATGTGCTGAAGGCCAAGATCTGGCGAGTAGGCAACTGCTGGCACTACAGAAGGCCCAATCTGATCTGGACTCTTCTGAGCAGAGGCTGCTCAGGAGCCAGGAGTCAGAAAATGACAGCAGACGGTACATCACTAAAATAAAGGAGGATATGGATGTGCTGCAACAGGAAAAGGCGGACCAGGATACCAGATTTCTGGCCTTGCAGAAGGAGTACCAAGAAGGTTTGGACTCCCTACTGCAGAGCCAGAAAAAGCTGGAGCAACAGTTAGACTTCAATAGGGCATGTGCTGAGCAGGTAGTCACCCTGCAAAGCCACCTAGATAGGGAGAAGGCAGAGAGCAATAAACTGATTTTGAAAGATCTGGATACCCAGGCAGAGTTTGACCAGGAGCGCCAGAAAACTGGTGCCTTCCAAAGGCAAAGGGACGACCTGGCGGCACAGATGCAGGCTCTTAGTCAGGAAAGGGATACCTTAGGCCAGGAAGTCTGCCACTTAAAAAGGAAAATGGAAGAAAATCACCTGGCCCTCCCGGGACTGGGTGACCTCCAAAAAGAACACCAGAACTTGTTAGAGCACACCAGGAGGGTGGAGGATGCTCTGGCAAGAAAGGAGCAGGCCAATAGGGACACAGCTCAGGAGGTAACCCTCCTGCAGCAGAGACTGGCCCAGTACTCCAGGACCAATCAGGAGGCACAGAGAGGAAATGAGGCTCTCTGTCAGCACAATGATAGGCTCCAACAACAGGTAGCGATGCAGGAGCGACTGATAGAGTCTAGTAAGGCCTTAACTGAGGAACTGAAAGCGCAGGCTCTTGCATTGCAACAGGGAGCAGGGGCGGATAGAGACCAGGTTCGCTGGGAAAGGGAAACTCCTGAGCATAACCTCAGGAGCCCTAGTACCAGAGGCCTTTATCTCTCTCAGTCCCTGGACTCTGCCACCCCCATGTCCCCTGACACACATGAGCACCGGGCCACAGGGATGGCAGATTACTATCCAGCCAGAAGCATGGGGCTCATAGGCCAGTACCTCCCAGGAATGGATGGGCGGGCATCCGGGTATGGGCACCCAAGCACAGTGCAATTTAGTGGGGAACCCCATGAGAATAGGCCCATTAAGGGCATCCTGAAAGCTTCTGCCAAGTTAGGTCAGTGGGGGGGGTACCCATCAAATCCTGGCAGTGAGGAGGGATCTGAAGACTCCTCTGAGCGGTACAGGACACAGGAGACCAGGTCCCCACATTTTGCCAGCCACTCCCAGGCTCGCAGAATCCGGGAAAACCTGGAAGATCAGACAGGAACCTCTGGGAGCAGTGCCTCTGAGTCAGAGGATGAATGGACCAGGGTTGCCTGAACCAAAAAAGCCAATAAGGCAAAAAGGGCCTTGCTTAAGGACCCATTGAAACAGATTAAGGCAATCAGGAGTGTCATCACGCCTTATCATAAGAACGCCAAGTACTCTGTTTGGGAACACTTGGAGCTCTATGAGCAAATGATGGAGACTTTTCATTTGAAGGACAGCCAAAGCTGTATCCAATATGTAAAGTGAACATTCTCCCCAGAGTACTCCAGTTTCTTTGCGGGGCTGGAGGACCAAAATCATTCAAGGTGGTCCACCTATAGGGCGGCCATATTAAAACATTTTTCTGTTCACAGAAATCCCCAAGAGGCTCGCAAGGCAGCCTACAATTTACAATGTGGGGAGGATCAGGCCCCACAAGAATTCGTGCAAGAACTGAAACGTGCCTTTGCGCAGACCACCAGAAGGGTGCGCACAGACAGCAGAGAATTTGTCAATACATTCTTCCATGCCTTGCCCAAATACATCATGACCCAGCTCGTGAGAGATTTTCACGAGAAAAGATCTTTAGACTGGGTCATTGAACAGGCTACCCGGATCTATGAGGTGCAGAAGCCCATAGAAAATAAAAGCAATACCCAGAAAAATCCCAAAACCAACAGCACCCCTGCTGCTGCCAAGGTGGCAGAGGTAAAGGTCACCCCCGTTTTGGATTTGGAGATGGGGGGGCCTAAAAACCTACCTGCACCTAATAATTCACAGCCCAGAAGGCCCTCGGGCCAGTCACAGACAGGGAGTCGAGGAGGTAGTCCCACAAATGGGGTCCCCCGCTCCCCTGACTATGTAAGTCCCCGCTACAAGGGAAATCGATCAATCCTGGGTTATGTGTGGACTCCTCCAGCCCAAGGGGGGGGGTCCAGCCAAGCACCTGACCCGGGGAACTTCCCTCCTATCTTCCCCCAGGAGGGCAGAAATTCTCCAAATCCTGGGCAGAACTTTTTCCCCTGGTATCCACCCAATTTCCAGCCCCAAAATCATCCATCCTTCTTTCCCCAAATCCCTGAGCTCAGACAACCTAATCCGGGAGAGGGGAGGCCAAGGGTGGAGGGGTACCAAAATCTTCCCAACCAGGGGTACTACCAGAGAAGGGATAGGTACCCTTCCCGGGATCAGCCCAGGGGAGAAAATAGAGCCCCGTATCAGCCTGAGCGGGTTTCCCAGTTAGAGCGCCAGGTCCAAAATATGGCACGGGATCTGGGTCACATACTGAGGGCTCAACAGAACCCTCAGATGAGCGTGCCACCGCAGAATGCCCCAAACTCTGGACCTGGTACTCCAGAACAATGACGGGGGCAGCACCCCGATAACACACCGGTTCCCAGGGAGGAGGCACAAGGGGAAGGGGGGTGTAAAGCCTTGGAGGAAGCTTCCTTCCCAACTTGTAAACAGCCCCTGGAAAACCAGGAACCAGAAACAAAATCTCCTGCCCCTGAAAGCCCGCCTCCCAAGGAGCAGAGGGGGGGTAGGAGAAACAAAGGACCCAAACAGACCCACTTTGTGGAGGAGGTACAGGTCTTCCAATTTTAGGGAGAGGGATCCTCAGAGGATCCTGGGGAAAGGACCTTCTCCTTCAGAGATGGGGGAACTCCTCCGAAAGAAAGATGGGTCCCAAGGGATTCACATCCTGACTGGGGAGATGTGGGGACTGAGCTAGCGCCACCCATCATCTCATCCCAGAACCAACCACATCAAAATCCCCTGGTTCAAACCCATCCTGGTGACTGCCTCCAAAAAAGGGGGGTGGCCCAGAACCGGAACCAGGGGAACCCACAATGGCTCTGATTTCCAGTTGCCAACTTTTTCTTGCAGATTCCCATGATTCTCCACAGAATTCTGGCCAGATCTCTTCTCTTACAATGTCCAAAACAAAAAAATTAGCCCACAGTTGTCCAAAAATGTGCATTATCTGTGCCCCCTTGAGGAGAAGGAGGGAAGATACTATGCCCTGGTACAAGTACAGGGGCAGGGTACAATTTTGGCACTGGTGGACACTGGATCACAAGCTACTCTTCTGTCCAGAAGGGCCTTTGATGAACTAAATGCAGGAAGGGGGAGAATTACCACATTCCTCTCACCTCTCTTCCTGGACAACTTCAGAACTTTGACGGGAAGGAAATTCCCGTCGAGGGGACTGCGGATTTGGACATCACAATTGGGCGACACAAGGTGAAACACCCGGTCATAGTAGTGACTGCAGAGGGCACCCCTTGTTTACTAGGGAATGACCTCCTGAGAAGGTTGTCACCCCTAATAGATTGCGTAAACAAGGTCCTCTGGACCCAGACTAGCCGACCAATAAAATTAAAACAGAGTGTCAACCATGTTAGTTTAAACGGCACCTGCCACATGGTTGAACAAAAATCTGACCAAGTAGAATTTCACTTCCAGAACAACCAAACTCCCGACGTGACAGTAATAGCAGTAGGACAACAGACTGGTGATGGGGGGTCCTCTCTATTTCTGAAAATCAACCTTCCTTCCATTTTAAGGTGGTATTCCACACTGGAAGGAAACACCCTGAAATTCTTTACTAATCCACAATCAGAAACTCTCACTCCTATAGTCCAGAAAGATGTGAAATCAGCTCAGACCCTGGCTGATATTCAGCAAATTGGAGAGCAGTTGTTCATCGCTGTTCAGTTAAATGATGGGAAGGACTCTGTTCTCGCTCGAGTGTGCGTGAACAATGGTAAGAGCTTCATCAGCGAAGCCATGTTCCGCCAACTCCCAAAAGATCCAGCCATTCCCACATTCAAACTGATACACAAATGGGAAATGGACCTGGAAGCACCCAATTCCAAACATCTCCTGCCAAGCAGGTGTATGCTCAAAATCTCCATTGGCAACAAGAGCATAGTCCACAATTGTTGGGTCGTGCGAGACGTCACTGCCGCTTTTTACTTAGGCAGTGACATTCTCAATCGCTTTGCCATTAGTTTGGACCTAATAAACTTCAAAGCTTGGTCCCGATTAGCGGATAATCCCATGGGCTTTGATGATCCAGAAAAAGCATTTAGGTCAGCTCAATTGCTACCTTATGCAGTTGAAATTCAGATCAAAGAGGAAGTCACCATCCCAGAAAGGACCCGACAATTCTCCCTGGAAGTGAAAGTTAAAAGAGGACAATATTTGCAAAACCCTTATGCTTATATACATCTAAATGCTTCTCTCCAACAGCAAGGGTTGGGGGTAAACCCAACTCCATTAGTCAATATAGAACATGACACCATTCCAATAGAGGTGGATAACAGCGACTTAAAGAGTATTACTCTAGCCGCAGGCATCATTATTGGAATGGCGGTTGATGACCGACATTTCTCCATTGATCTAGGAAATGAACTGTTGGGACCAATCCCCAAGGACTGTTTTGACGGTGACAGTGATGACAACACAACACCAGACAGGATTTTCACCCGGCATGGGGGAACTTCCTGGTGTACACTTCTTGCCCTTATGATAAGGAAGATGTGACTTGTGACTTCAGGAGGGATGAGGTGATTTTCCAGGTCCATGAGGGCTGCCTTTCCCACCTGAAGCCTCCAGTCCAAATCAGCACTTTGACCAGGGACTTCTGCACCCAGCTGGAGGAGGCCGCTGAAATAGCCAAACCAGAAGTCTTTCCAGGCTTCAGGCAGATGGTGGAAGAGAGAGTCAACCTAGCTGATGCCTGTGTGACTCTGGAACAAAAGCAAAAGTTGAAACAAGTTTTCTTGGATTTCCAAGATCTCTTTGCGGTAGACTCATATGACTGTGGTCGCACCGACATCCACACAACAACAATCCCCACGGACCCTGGCATGACTCCAGTGTTTGTGAAGCAATATTGCTTGCCTCTCGCATCAATGGAGTCCCTTACTGAAATAATTAAGAACCTTGAGTCCCGGGGAATAATTCGTCCAATACACAGCACCTTCAATAATCCGGTGCTGGGAATATTGAAGCCAAACGGCCAGTGGAGACTCTGCGCCGACCTCAGGGAGCTCAACAAACGGGTCCATACTTCCCGATGGCCTCTGCCCTACATTGACCAAGGGCTGGCCCAGATCCAGGGGTCACAGGTATTCACTGCAATAGACCTCACCAATGGATACTGGACCGTGCCTGTCAGTAGGGAGGACCAATACAAACTGGCTTTTAC
Organism: Ambystoma mexicanum; assembly: GCF_040938575.1. Classification (NCBI taxonomy): domain Eukaryota; kingdom Metazoa; phylum Chordata; class Amphibia; order Caudata; family Ambystomatidae; genus Ambystoma; species Ambystoma mexicanum. The sequence goes on along the minus strand of NC_090932.1, from coordinate 1,279,242,751 downwards.
CTTTGGGGGCCAGCAGTACACATGGACCCGGACTCCCTTCGGATACCTCAAATCCGGCAATGAATTCAACATTTTCCTACACAAGGCCATGCCCGACCTGGGTGCAAGGGGTAACCTGGCTTATGTAGATGATGTCCTCATCAAAAGTTCATCTGTGGAGGAACACATAGCGGAGATCCGTTATGTTCTGACCCAGTTGAGGGCCGCCGGAGCAAAACTTTCCTTTCAGAAAGCACAGTGGTGTAGAACCCGTGTTAATTTCTTGGGGCATGAGATTACTCCTCAGGGTCTCTGTCCCCAGGAAAAGAAAGTGGAAGAACTTCAGAAACTGAAAGACCCCACAACTCTGCGGGAACTAAGGAGCCTCCTTGGACTGACTAATTACAGCAGAAAGTTCATTGAGGGCTACGCAGAGATCACCAGACCCCTGATTCATCTCCTGAAGGGGGGGGTCAAGTGGGAATGGGGTCCAGAACAAACCGAGGCAGTAAGTCAACTCAAAAGAAGCCTCTCACAAGCGCCTTGCCTAGCTTACCCTGTCAGAAACAAGGAGTTCTTCCTGGAGACGGGGTTCTCTAATACGTGCTTGACGGCAGTATTATACCAAAAGCATGACAAGGTCAATAAAGTAATCTCCTATGCGAGCAAAACTTTATCCTCTGTGGAGGAAAAATTCAACGAGTGTGAGAAGGCACTCCTGGCAACGGTGTGGGCATTGAAGAATTACCGCCCGTTTATCCAGGGGGAACACATCATAGTGGAGACTCCACACCAGCCTCTGCAATATCTCCAAATTGACAGAATCCGGGCCGGGAATGTGAGTAATTCCCGAATTACTTCCTGGATTCTGTCAATGCAAGGCTTTCCTGTGGAGGTCAGATATGGCCAAAACAAGAAGGGTCCCCTCGCGCAAGTCTGGCTGACTTGCATGATTGTGCCAGAGAAAACTGTCTCGAGGACGAAAGTCTAAAAATCAAGGACAACACGGAGGCATACCTTAATTCCCCACACAAAGTCTTTGAAGAGGACAAGTGTGAGGGAATGCCCACTGTCTATGTGGATGGATGCTCTTACCATGTTGACAACGACGGGGAGAAAGAACTGGTGGCTGGCGTAGGGAATGCATGGGTGAAGGAGTTTCCAGAACCCTCCGCTGGATGCAAAATTGGTCCCCAAAGTAGTCAGGTGGCAGAATTGATGGCTGTGCATCAAGCCATCCTCACTGCTGTCCAACATCAACTCCACGAACTGGTCATAATCACAGATTCTGATTATGTACGGAACGGGTTCGTGGAGCACCTGGTTAATTGGAAAACCAGAGGCATGTTATGTGCTAACAACAAACCCTTGAAACATGGGAAGTTGATCCAAAACATTGATGATCTGGTCACATCGAATGGGATGACCATCTACTGGAAAAAGATCAAGGGTCATTCCAAAGTAGAGGGACCAGACAAAACTGGAAATGACTTAGCTGATCAGCTGGCCAAAACCGGGGCCATCCAAGAGGATCTAATTGAGATTGAGTCCCTGTTGGGGGAAATCCAGGTCACTGCTATCACTAGGTCCCAGACAAATGCTCACAATGATCTTTCAACTGCCCAATGGAGCAAGGAGACCCCTGATGCTGATTTGATTACAGCTCAGATGGAGGATCCAATTATTGGTAAGTTTTACCAACACCTTGAGGACCCTGAGAACTTTCCCCTGACGGATACCGATTACATTGGGAAAGAGGACCTTAGAGTGTTGATGAAATGTCCAAAAATGTTCCGGATCCAAGACGGTTTGTTGGTAAGGAAATCCCAAGCTGGCCATGATCAGTGGGTGGTTCCTACCTCCTTCCGAAGCCTGATGTTAAGTCACGCCCATGATGCGGCTACCGCCGGACATAGGGGGTTTCATAAAACACTTGAGATCTTAAGAGAGGTTGCCTACTGGCCACACATGGGCCAGGACCTCACCCAATATTTGAAGGGTTGTCTTGTGTGTGCACAATTTCAGCCAACATCCCTCACACACCGGGCGCCTCTCCAAAAGAGGGGAATGACACTGCCATGGTCAGATTTGCAAATCGACTTTGTAGGCCCTGTGATTCGCTCTGTTAGGGGGAATAAGTACATGTTGACTGTGACATGCTTGTTTACCAAGTGGGTGGAATGTCTCCCAGCCCCAAACTGCAAGGCAGAAACGGCAGCTGCCTTGATGATTAACCACATCTTTTCCCATTTTGGTCTACCTCAAAGGATTGAGTCAGACAGAGGTAGCCACTTCACCAGTGAAGTGATGACAAAGATGTGGGAGATACTGGGGGTCAAAAGGAAGTTACATATTGCTTACCGGCCAGCTTCTTCTGGAGCAGTGGAGAGATATAACCGAACCATTGTGAGCATATTAAAGAAGTTTGTGGCAGATTCTGGGCCAAGTTGGGATATCAGATTACCTCTGGTCCTAATGGCCATCAGATCTACCCCTTCATCTGCAACCAAAATGTCACCATTTGAGTTGATGACTGGACGCAAGATGGTGCTTCCTCAGCATTTGCTCTACAGAACCCAAGAGCAAACGTTGATAAATGCCTCCACAACTCATGAGTATGTGGAGAATTTAAGGAAACACCTTCAACATGCTTTTGCCTATGCTCAGCGAAATCTAGAAAGATCAGTCGAGAGTATGAAGACCCAAAATGACCTGAAAACTTCCAGGAAGGAATATCAGGTGGGGGACTGGGTCTATCTATACAATTTCCAAAGGAACCAGGACAAACAGCGAACATTTTTGCCTACATGGAAGGGACCCTTTGAGATTATAGACAAGATCTCCCCTGTGGCCTACAAGATCCGCATCCCCAAAGGCGGTTTGGCAGAGGGGGAAGACAAGTGGGTCCACATAAACCAGTTAAAGTGTTGCCATCCCAGGCACACTTTGCAGCAACTGGAGGAGTCCTCTGCAATCCCAGAGGGTACCACTCCAGAGTAATTCAATTCCTAACTTAAAAGATCCTACATATAGCCTCTCAAATTCTGTGTTTCTCAAGTTTATGTGTTCCTGTCTCTTAATTTAAAAAAATGTGCATGTTCATATCTGTTGAGTTCTAAAATATATATGCCACCCCATTATATCAATGGTGGGGGAGAAATGTCCATGAATAGGTATTGCCGCTCTTCCTTTGTCGTCCTAGGAGAAAGAAAACCTGGAGACTGGCCAAGGAGGACGATCCGGAAACCGGGAGCAGAGACGCAAGGGGCCCGGGGTACCGCCCAATATTCCCATCAGGACCGGCGAGGAGAACCGATCGATCAGTACCGGATGGAGGAAAAGATGCTGAACTGTGCCATCTACCGGAAGAAGATGAGGAGAACATCCCAGATCTTGCGAGTTCCATCAGTGAAACAGAATGGCCATCGCAAGAGGGGGGCTTGTGGGATGTTTTTACCCATGCATCCGAGCCCTACCACAAAAACTGTGCAGTACTGTTATGGAAAACATCATGATGGCCAGAACTTCCCAGAAAATGCACAGGGAAATGCATGAAGAATAGGCTGCCACCCATTTTTGCCTATGTTGTGAGCACAGAAGGGCACAGAGCCTAAAACCATTGTAAAAGGGGCAATGCTGATTGCCAAAAGCAACCCATAACTGGTGGGAATTCGTTTTCTTCAGGTCAAACATGGCTAATTTATGGGCACAAAATTATTTTACTGCAGAACTACACCAATGCCATTTGTTGAACCTGGACAATATACTTCCATGTAATATCTCTTGTTTGAAATGCTTGAATTCAAGACTGATCCAAAAAAATTGCATGCAGTACCCGCTTTTGACTGAGGGCGGCGCTAGCGGTCTAAACTCTGACAGGGAAACTGCATGTCAGGAGTTGCAGGAGAGGCCTTTACATCAAAGGCTGGGAGTTAATTAAAATCTTAACCACATGCTGTTCCCAGAAGACAATCTGATTTAATTAACAGGCCAAAGGCTGGGAAACCTCTCACCTCCAGAGGTTCACACCAGGAGTTAGAATCTCACATGACCTCTTGATTGATAGAAGGCAGACTGGCTGGGAGCCTTCTGGAGACCACACAATAGGCTCTTGCACTTGAATAGAATATGTTGATTTTGACTGTTTCCTGTCAACAAAGGCCTGCCTGCCAGAAGACACATGTGATCACTGACCCACCCAAGTCTTGGAGGCGGACTCCAACACTCTGAGAACTGAATTGAAAGCAAAATATATATTTTACAGAAACACTGATAACTCTTTGTAATCAAATGACAGGAATGTATAACTTTGAGAGCCTTCATTTAAAAAATGTACCTTCGATTCAAGCCCAAACTCCAATTTGTGTGATGTTCTGGGGCAAAACCCTGCTATTTATGTATACTACAGACTCTGTGTTTAAGCTAGAGACATGGGAATTTACTGGAGTATGTATGGACAGGCCGTGTATATCTGTATAATTTTTAATGAAAAACCAATATTGCAAAACCAGTTAAAAAACGCAAAATGTTGCCGTTTCTGAATGCAAGCTCTTAGAAACATCAGAGTTTGAACAGAGTATACCTCATGTGATACGTGATGGGTGCATGTAATTTCAAACCACTGTGTATCTATGAAATATGTCTTTAGGTCAAATATAGATTTGTGGGCAAACTGACCAGGGGAGGATCCTCTGACCCATAAAACCTACAGCATCACCATGACACACATTTCCTTCCCCCAATCAAAGCAGTGCGGAAAGCTTGACCAATGGGCAGTTGAAAGAGGGGCTGGCTAGTGATGCTGCACACACACCCACTTTCAAAAGACATAAAAAGAGCCACTGGAAGCTAGAGAGGAGATTCAGTTCCATTTGCTGCGGAGCATGCTGACCGACGACTTCACATCCAGAGATCCTACACTTAGACTTCCAAGCTAAACAGAGACTACAGAACTTTGAACCAAGAAGGCCCACTGCAAGCAAAAGTATTTGTCAGCAGGCCCAAAAATCATTTGCAGACTATTCACAGCCGGACCCAGGTGTTGATTCTGGTCGGAAACCCTGTGCCAGAAAGATCCAGAAGCAGTGCTGTACCCAGAGAAAGCAGAGCAGTATCCAGAACCAGAGGCCAGAGATCCAGAGTGACCCAGACCGCTGTTAGCAGAACCAGAGAGCTGACCCAGATCACTGTGAAGTGCCGAGACCAGAACCGGAGTCCAGTCCAAAACCTGACCAGATCCGTGGGGAGGCCTAATTCAAAATATATTGTGAGTACCTAGCAGAACTGTGCAGAACCAATCTCTTAGTTAAAATAATATAATTCAATCTATTTTAAATCTAACCAGAACTGCCTCCTAACTGTCACCTGTCATTTGCAAAGCTGTCACCTGTCATTTTCTAGCTGCAAGCTGTAACCTGTCACTTTGAAATTTTAAAATTTAAAATCCGAAAATCCGAAAAACTACCTTTATTTAATCGTCCGTATCTCTGGAACCGGAACTTGGTTTAACTTTCCTCTGAAAGCTCAGAATCTCGGCTTTTCAACAAGCTTAGAACCGACTTGCTACTCCTTATACTTTTGCCGTAATCACGATTCTCGCACTCTCGAATTTTGCCGCGATTTGCGATTTGGCCCGATTTCTTTACTTGTAAAAAGATAGCTGCTTTTGCCTGAACTGCTAAATTTCGTTTGCCTCTTAAGAACCATCCCTGAATCATTGCTAGAGTGAGCCTGAACTCATATTAACTAGATACCACTCACCCTGAACCTCCTGAAGGGAATTAAAAGCATTTTCAGCCTATTTATCACTGCATTGTAACCATATTCAAAGCATTTTGCCTGTGTTTCAAAACTCCTATCTGTTGTATAAGCTGCTGGGGGGGAATTGAACTGAATTCTATTTGATTGCATTCCTAAGAACTGTGTCATCTTCATCTTCATCTCCTTACATTGCATAAAAGGGGGGGTGAATTGTCCAAGAAAGTGATTACATTGTCTTTTTGCTGAAACCCTATCAAGTTATTTTCTGTACTGCATTTTCATTCCACCTTGCATCCATTTGAAACCATAAAAGTATTGTTGCTATCTTATCCATCCTATAACCACTCATCATTGATTATAAAGAAGTGTGCTAGTGCCAGACTATCCATTATTGATTACTGCTCAGATTAAGTGTGATATTCAATTATGAATTTATTATAAAGTGTGATATATATATATATTGTTTAAATTCTCAAATAAACCTTTTAACTTGCAAAACAGAACTACTTCTTGGCTCAGTGGGGTCAGGGGGATTCCAAGAGAGGGGTGTTATATAGGGGTAGTCATCCAGAACTCATGAACTGGACATAAAGATATATCAATAAGGGTTTCCGTTCAGTATCCCAGACTAGGCATTGATTTAGCTGTAGTGCTGGATTGAATCCTCTTACAAAGTGGGGGCTCGAGCCGGACGTTTGGGTTAGATCTATCACTTGTGCAGATTAACATAGTGTGCCAGCTGACCAGATACACATATCCGGTCGGATCACCACGCTGTGTTACGCTGTAAAGCACTCCTCAAAGGAACGCTCTAAGGAAAAGGTCTGTTTTGCAAAAATAAAATACAAACTTCTGTAAGTCAGGAAGGAACTCAAATTCCAGAATGACGACCTTGGTAGATATGAAAATAGCCAGAGAACACTTCTTACATAAGCTATTTGTGAGAGGTGAGTGGACTCATCAGGACCAAACGGTCTGGTTGCAGGCAATCGCGCAACAGGTCACTGAAACAGGGTCAGATACATGGGGAGATCAGGGTCCCCTACATGTGGCCCTGAGTGAACTATATATGGCCCCTAAGGCCAAGGATGAGCAGCACAAGATTGCCAGGGTAGCGGCATATTTATATTTACATATGGGAGCCATGCAGGACAAATGTGCTGAAGGCCAAGATCTGGCGAGTAGGCAACTGCTGGCACTACAGAAGGCCCAATCTGATCTGGACTCTTCTGAGCAGAGGCTGCTCAGGAGCCAGGAGTCAGAAAATGACAGCAGACGGTACATCACTAAAATAAAGGAGGATATGGATGTGCTGCAACAGGAAAAGGCGGACCAGGATACCAGATTTCTGGCCTTGCAGAAGGAGTACCAAGAAGGTTTGGACTCCCTACTGCAGAGCCAGAAAAAGCTGGAGCAACAGTTAGACTTCAATAGGGCATGTGCTGAGCAGGTAGTCACCCTGCAAAGCCACCTAGATAGGGAGAAGGCAGAGAGCAATAAACTGATTTTGAAAGACCTGGATACCCAGGCAGAGTTTGACCAGGAGCGCCAGAAAACTGGTGCCTTCCAAAGGCAAAGGGACGACCTGGCGGCACAGATGCAGGCTCTTAGTCAGGAAAGGGATACCTTAGGCCAGGAAGTCTGCCACTTAAAAAGGAAAATGGAAGAAAATCACCTGGCCCACCCGGGACTGGGTGACCTCCAAAAAGAACACCAGAACTTGTTAGAGCACACCAGGAGGGTGGAGGATGCTCTGGCAAGAAAGGAGCAGGCCAATAGGGACACAGCTCAGGAGGTAACCCTCCTGCAGCAGAGACTGGCCCAGTACTCCAGGACCAATCAGGAGGCACAGAGAGAAAATGAGGCTCTCTGTCAGCACAATGATAGGCTCCAACAACAGGTAGCGATGCAGGAGCGACTGATAGAGTCTAGTGAGGCCTTAACTGAGGAACTGAAAGCGCAGGCTCTTGCATTGCAACAGGGAGCAGGGGCGGATAGAGACCAGGTTCGCTGGGAAAGGGAAACTCCTGAGCATAACCTCAGGAGCCCTAGTACCAGAGGCCTTTATCTCTCTCAGTCCCTGGACTCTGCCACCCCCATGTCCCCTGGCGCACATGAGCACCGGGCCACAGGGATGGCAGATTACTATCCAGCCAGAAGCATGGGGCTCATAGGCCAGTACCTCCCAGGAATGGATGGGCGGGCATCCGGGTATGGGCACCCAAGCACAGTGCAATTTAGTGGGGAACCCCAGGAGAATAGGCCCATTAAGGGCATCCTGAAAACTTCTGCCCAGTTAGGTCAGTGGGGGGGGGGTACCCATCAAATCCTGGCAGCGAGGAGGGATCTGAAGACTCCTCTGAGCGGTACAGGACACAGGAGACCAGGTCCCCACATTCTGCCAGCCACTCCCAGGCTCGCAGAATCCGGGAAAACCTGGAAGATCAGACTCGAACCTCTGGGAGCAGTGCCTCTGAGTCAGAGGATGAATGGACCAGGGTTACCCGAACCAAAAAGGCCAATAAGGCAAAAAGGGCCTTGCTTAAGGACCCATTGAAACAGATTAAGGCAATCAGGAGTGTCATCACGCCTTATCATAAGAACGCCAAGTACTCTGTTTAGGAACACTTGGAGCTCTATGGGCAAATGATGGAGACTTTTCATTTGAAGGACAGCCAAAGCTGTATCCAATATGTAAAGTGGACATTCTCCCCAGAGTACTCCAGTTTCTTTGCGGGGCTGGAGGACCAAAATCATTCAAGGTGGTCCACCTATAGGGCGGCCACATTAAAACATTTTTCTGTTCACAGAAATCCCCAAGAGGCTCGCAAAGCAGCCTACAATTTGCAATGTGGGGAGGATCAGGCCCCACAAGAATTTGTGCAAGAACTGAAACGTGCCTTTGCGCAGACCACCAGAAGGGTGCGCACAGACAGCAGAGAATTTGTCAATACATTCTTCCATGCCTTGCCCAAATACATCATGACCCAGCTCGTGAGAGATTTTCACGAGAAAAGATCTTTAGACTGGGTCATTGAACAGGCTACCCGGATCTATGAGGTGCAGAAGCCCATAGAAAATAAAAGCAATACCCAGAAAAATCCCAAAACCAACAGCACCCCTGCTGCTGCCAAGGTGGCAGAGGTAAAGGTCACCCCCGTTTTGGATTTGGAGATGGGGGGTACTAAAAATCTACCTGCTCCAAATAATTCACAGCCCAGAAGGCCCTCGGGCCAGTCACAGACAGGGAGTCGAGGAGGTAGTCCCACAAATGGGGCCCCCCGCTCCCCTGACTATGTAGGTCCCCGCTACAAGGGAAACCGACCAATCCTGGGTTATGTGTGGACTCCTCCAGCCCAAGGGGGGGTGTCCAGCCAAGCACCTGACCCGGGGAACTTCCCTCCTAACTTCCCCCAGGAGGGCAGAAATTCTCCAAATCCTGGGCAGAACTTTTTCCCCAGGTATCCACCCAATTTCCAGCCCCAAAATGATCCATCCTTCATTCCCCAATTCCCTGAGCTCAGACAACCTAATCCGGGAGAGGGGAGGCCAAGGGTGGAGGGGTACCAAAATCTTCCCAACCAGGGGTACTACCAGAGAAGGGATAGCTACCCTTCCCGGGATCAGCCCAGGGGAGAAAATAGAGCCCCGTATCAGCCTGAGCGGGTTTCCCAGTCAGAGCGCCAGGTCCAAAATATGGCACGGGATCTGGGTCACATACTGAGGGCTCAACAGAACCCTCAGATGAGCGTGCCACCGCAGAATGCCCCAAACTCTGGACCTGGTACTCCAGACCAATGACGGGGGCAGCACCCCGATAACACACCGGTTCCCAGGGAGGAGGCACAAGGGGAAGGGGGGTGCAATGCCTTGGAGGAAGCTTCCTTCCCAACTTGTAAACAGCCCCTGGAAAACCAGGAACCGGAAACAAAATCTCCTGCCCCTGAAAGCCCGCATCCCAAGGAGCAGAGGGGGGTAGGAGAAACAAAGGACCCAAACAGACCCACTTTGTGGAGGAGGTACAGGTCTTCCAATTTGAGGGAGAGGGATCCTCAGAGGATCCTGGGGAAAAGACCTTCTCCTTCAGAGATGGGGGAACTCCTCCGAAAGAAAGATGGGTCCCAAGGGATTCACATCCGGACTGGGGAGATGTGGGGACTGAGCTTGCGCCACCCATCATCTCATCCCAGAACCAACCACATCAAAATCCCCTGGTTCAAACCCATCCTGGTGACTGCCTCCAAAAAAGGGGGGGTGGCCCAGAACCGGAACCAGGGGAACCCACAATGGCTCTGATTTCCAGTTGCCAACTTTTTCTTGCAGATTCCCATGATTCTCCACAGAATTCTGCCCAGATCTCTTCTCTCACAACGTCCAAAACAAAAAAATTAGCCCACCAGTTGTCCAAAAATGTGCATTATCTGTGCCCCCTTGAGGAGAAGGAGGGAAGATACTATGCCCCGGTACAAGTACAGGGGCAGGGTACAATTTTGGCACTGGTGGACACTGGATCCCAAGCTACTCTTCTGTCCAGAAGGGCCTTTGATGAACTAAATGCAGGGGGAGAATTACCACATTCCTCTCACCTCTCTTCCTGGACAACTTCAGAACTTTGACGGGAAGGAAATTCCCGTCGAGGGGACTGCGGATTTGGACATCACAATTGGGAGACACAAGGTGAAACACCCGGTCATAGTAGTGACTGCAGAGGGCACCCCTTGTTTACTAGGGAATGACCTCCTGAGAAGGTTGTCACCCCTAATAGATTGCGTAAACAAGGTCCTCTGGACCCAGACTAGCCGACCAATAAAATTAAAACAGAGTGTCAACCATGTTAGTTTAAACGGCACCTGCCACATGGTTGAACAAAAATCTGACCAAGTAGAATTTCACTTCCAGAACAACCAAACTCCCGACGTGACAGTAATAGCAGTAGGACAACAGACTGGTGATGGGGGGTCCTCTCTATTTCTGAAAATCAACCTTCCTTCCAGTTTAAGGTGGTATTCCACACTGGAAGGAAACACCCTGAAATTCTTTACTAATCCACAATCAGAAACTCTCACTCCTATAGTCCAGAAAGATGTGAAATCAGCTCAGACCCTGGCTGATATTCAGCAAATTGGAGAGCAGTTGTTCATCGCTGTTCAGTTAAATGATGGGAAGGACTCTGTTCTCGCTCGAGTGTGCGTGAACAATGGTAAGAGCTTCATCAGCGAAGCCATGTTCCGCCAACTCCCAAAAGATCCAGCCATTCCCACATTCAAACTGATAGACAAATGGGAAATGGACCTGGAAGCACCCAATTCCAAACATCTCCTGCCAAGCAGGTGTATGCTCAAAATCTCCATTGGCAACAAGAGCATAGTCCACAATTGTTGGGTCGTGCGAGACGTCACTGCCGCTTTTTACTTAGGCAGTGACATTCTCAATCGCTTTGCCATTAGTTTGGACCTAATAAACTTCAAAGCTTGGTCCCGATTAGCGGATAATCCCATGGGCTTTGATGATCCAGAAAAAGCATTTAGGTCAGCTCAATTGCTACCTTATGCAGTTGAATTCAGATCAAAGAGGAAGTCACCATCCCAGAAAGGACCCGACAATTCTCCCTGGAAGTGAAAGTTAAAAGAGGACAATATTTGCAAAACCCTGATGCTTATATACATCTAAATGCTTCTCTCCAACAGCAAGGGTTGGGGGTAAACCCAACTCCATTAGTCAATATAGAACATGACACCATTCCAATAGAGGTGGATAACAGCGACTTAAAGAGTATTACTCTAGCCACAGGCATCATTATTGGAATGGCGGTTGATGACCGACATTTCTCCATTGATCTAGGAAATGAACTGTTGGGACCAATCCCCAAGGACTGTTTTGACGGTGACAGTGATGACAACACAACACCAGACAGGATTTTCACCCGGCATGGGGGGAACTTCCTGGTGTACACTTCTTGCCCTTATGGTAAGGAAGATGTGACTTGTGACTTCAGGAGGGATGAGGTGATTTTCCAGGTCCATGAGGGCTGCCTTTCCCACCTGAAGCCTCCAGTCCAAATCAGCACTCTGACCAGGGACTTCTCCACCCAGCTGGAGGAGGCCGCTGAAATAGCCAAACCAGAAGTCTTTCCAGGCTTCAGGCAGATGGTGGAAGAGAGAGTCAACCTAGCTGATGCCTGTGTGACTCTGGAACAAAAGCAAAAGTTGAAACAAGTTTTCTTGGATTTCCAAGATCTCTTTGCGGTAGACTCATATGACTGTGGTCGCACCGACATCCACACAACAACAATCCCCACGGACCCTGGCATGACTCCAGTGTTTGTGAAGCAATATCGCTTGCCTCTCGCATCAATGGAGTCCCTTACTGAAATAATTAAGAACCTTGAGTCCCGGGGAATAATTTGTCCAATACACAGCACCTTCAATAATCCGGTGCTGGGAATATTGAAGCCAAACGGCCAGTGGAGACTCTGCGCCGACCTCAGGGAGCTCAACAAACGGGTCCATACTTCCCGATGGCCTCTGCCCTACATTGACCAAGGGCTGGCCCAGATCCAGGGGTCACAGGTATTCACTGCAATAGACCTGACCAATGGATACTGGACCGTGCCTGTCAGTAGGGAGGACCAATACAAACTGGCTTTTACCTTTGGGGGCCAGCAGTACACATGGACCCGGACTCCCTTCGGATACCTCAAATCCGGCAATGAATTCAACATTTTCCTACACAAGGCCATGCCCGACCTGGGTGCAAGGGGTAACCTGGCTTATGTAGATGATGTCCTCATCAAAAGTTCATCTGTGGAGGAACACATAGCAGAGATCCGTTATGTTCTGACCCAGTTGAGGGCCGCCGGAGCAAAACTTTCCTTTCAGAAAGCACAGTGGTGTAGAACCCGTGTTAATTTCTTGGGGCATGAGATTACTCCTCAGGGTCTCTGTCCCCAGGAAAAGAAAGTGGAAGCACTTCAGAAACTGAAAGACCCCACAACTCTGCAGGAACTAAGGAGCCTCCTTGGACTGACTAATTACAGCAGAAAGTTCATTGAGGGCTACGCAGAGATCACCAGACCCCTGATTCATCTCCTGAAGGGGGGGGGTCAAGTGGGAATGGGGTCCAGAACAAGCCGAGGCAGTAAGTCAACTCAAAAGAAGCCTCTCACAAGCGCCTTGCCTAGCTTACCCTGTCAGAAACAAGGAGTTCTTCCTGGAGACGGGGTTCTCTAATACGTGCTTGACGGCAGTATTATACCAAAAGCATGACAAGGTCAATAAAGTAATCTCCTATGCGAGCAAAACTTTATCCTCTGTGGAGTGTGAGAAGGCACTCCTGGCAACGGTGTGGGCATTGAAGAATTACCGCCCGTTTATCCAGGGGGAACACATCATAGTGGAGACTCCGCACCAGCCTCTGCAATATCTCCAAAGTGACAGAATCCGGGCCGGGAATGTGAGTAATTCCCGAATTACTTCCTGGATTCTGTCAATGCAAGGCTTTCCTGTGGAGGTCAGATATGGCCAAAACAAGAAGAGTCCCCTCGCGCAAGGTCTGGCTGACTTGCATGATTGTGCCAGAGAAAACTGTCTCGAGGACGAAAGTCTAAAAATCAAGGACAACACGGAGGCATACCTTAATTCCCCACACAAAGTCTTTGAAGAGGACAAGTGTGAGGGAATGCCCACTGTCTATGTGGATGGATGCTCTTACCATGTTGACAACGACGGGGAGAAAGAACTGGTGGCTGGCGTAGGGAATGCATGGGTGAAGGAGTTTCCAGAACCCTCCGCTGGATACAAAATTGGTCCCCGAAGTAGTCAGGTGGCAGAATTGATGGCTGTGCATCAAGCCATCCTCACTGCTGTCCAACATCAACTCCACGAACTGGTCATAATCACAGATTCTGATTATGTACGGAACGGGTTCGTGGAGCACCTGGTTAATTGGAAAACCAGAGGCATGTTATGTGCTAACAACAAACCCTTGAAACATGGGAAGTTGATCCAAAACATTGATGATCTGGTCACATCGAATGGGATGACCATCTACTGGAAAAAGATCAAGGGTCATTCCAAAGTAGAGGGACCAGACAAAACTGGAAATGACTTAGCTGATCAGCTGGCCAAAACCGGGGCCATCCAAGGGGATCTAATTGAGATTGAGTCCCTGTTGGGGGAAATCCAGGTCACTGCTATCACTAGGTCCCAGACAAATGCTCACAATGATCTTTCAACTGCCCAATGGAGCAAGGAGACCCCTGATGCTGATTTGATTACAGCTCAGATGGAGGATCCAATTATTGGTAAGTTTTACCAACACCTTGAGGACCCTGAGAACTTTCCCCTGACGGATACCGATTACATTGGGAAAGAGGACCTTAGAGTGTTGATGAAATGTCCAAAAATGTTCCGGATCCAAGACGGTTTGTTGGTAAGGAAATCCCAAGCTGGCCATGATCAGTGGGTGGTTCCTACCTCCTTCCGAAGCCTGATGTTAAGTCACGCCCATGATGCGGCTACCGCCGGACATAGGGGGTTTCATACAACACTTGAGATCTTAAGAGAGGTTGCCTACTGGCCACACATGGGCCAGGACCTCACCCAATATTTGAAGGGTTGTCTTGTGTGTGCACAATTTCAGCCAACATCCCTCACACACCGGGCGCCTCTCCAAAAGAGGGGAATGACACTGCCATGGTCAGATTTGCAAATCGACTTTGTAGGCCCTGTGATTCGCTCTGTTAGGGGGAATAAGTACATGTTGACTGTGACATGCTTGTTTACCAAGTGGGTGGAATGTCTCCCAGCCCCAAACTGCAAGGCAGAAACGGCAGCTGCCTTGATGATTAACCACATCTTTTCCCATTTTGGTCTACCTCAAAGGATTGAGTCAGACAGAGGTAGCCACTTCACCAGTGAAGTGATGACAAAGATGTGGGAGATACTGGGGGTCAAAAGGAAGTTACATATTGCTTACCGGCCAGCTTCTTCTGGAGCAGTGGAGAGATATAACCGAACCATTGTGAGCATATTAAAGAAGTTTGTGGCAGATTCTGGGCCAAGTTGGGATATCAGATTACCTCTGGTCCTAATGGCCATCAGATCTACCCCTTCATCTGCAACCAAAATGTCACCATTTGAGTTGATGACTGGACGCAAGATGGTGCTTCCTCAGCATTTGCTCTACAGAACCCAAGAGCAAACGTTGATAAATGCCTCCACAACTCATGAGTATGTGGAGAATTTAAGGAAACACCTTCAACATGCTTTTGCCTATGCTCAGCGAAATCTAGAAAGATCAGTCGAGAGTATGAAGACCCAAAATGACCTGAAAACTTCCAGGAAGGAATATCAGGTGGGGGACTGGGTCTATCTATACAATTTCCAAAGGAACCAGGACAAACAGCGAACATTTTTGCCTACATGGAAGGGACCCTTTGAGATTATAGACAAGATCTCCCCTGTGGCCTACAAGATCCGCATCCCCAAAGGCGGTTTGGCAGAGGGGGAAGACAAGTGGGTCCACATAAACCAGTTGAAGTGTTGCCATCCCAGGCACACTTTGCAGCAACTGGAGGAGTCCTCTGCAATCCCAGAGGGTACCACTCCAGAGTAATTCAATTCCTAACTTAAAAGATCCTACATATAGCCTCTCAAATTCTGTGTTTCTCAAGTTTATGTGTTCCTGTCTCTTAATTTAAAAAAATGTGCATGTTCATATCTGTTGAGTTCTAAAATATATATGCCACCCCATTATATCAATGGTGGGGGAGAAATGTCCATGAATAGGTATTGCCGCTCTTCCTTTGTCGTCCTAGGAGAAAGAAAACCTGGACACTGGCCAAGGAGGACGATCCGGAAACCGGGAGCAGAGACGCAAGGGGCCCGGGGTACCGCCCAATATTCCCATCAGGACCGGCGAGGAGAACCGATCGATCAGTACCGGATGGAGGAAAAGATGCTGAACTGTGCCATCTACCGGAAGAAGATGAGGAGAACATCCCAGATCTTGCGAGTTCCATCAGTGAAACAGAATGGCCATCGCAAGAGGGGGCTTGTGGGATGTTTTTACACATGCATCCGAGCCCTACCACAAAAACTGTGCAGTACTGGTATGGAAAACATCATGATGGCCAGAACTTCCCAGAAAATGCACAGGGAAATGCATGAAGAATAGGCTGCCACCCATTTTTGCCTATGTTGTGAGCACAGAAGGGCACAGAGCCTAAAACCATTGTAAAAGGGGCAATGCTGATTGCCAAAAGCAACCCATAACTGGTGGGAATTCGTTTTCTTCAGGTCAAACATGGCTAATTTATGGGCACAAAATTATTTTACTGCAGAACTACACCAATGCCATTGTTGAACCTGGACAATATACTTCCATGTAATATCTCTTGTTTGAAATGCTTGAATTCAAGACTGATGCAAAAAAATTGCATGCAGTACCCGCTTTTGACTGAGGGCGGCGCTAGCGGTCTAAACTCTGACAGGGAAACTGCATGTCAGGAGTTGCAGGAGAGGCCTTTACATCAAAGGCTGGGAGTTAATTAAAATCTTAACCACATGCTGTTCCCAGAAGACAATCTGATTTAATTAACAGGCCAAAGGCTGGGAAACCTCTCACCTCCAAAGGTTCACACCAGGAGTTAGAATCTCACATGACCTCTTGATTGATAGAAGGCAGACTGGCTGGGAGCCTTCTGGAGACCACACAATAGGCTCTTGCACTTGAATAGAATATGTTGATTTTGACTGTTTCCTGTCAACAAAGGCCTGCCTGCCAGAAGACACATGTGATCACTGACCCACCCAAGTCTTGGAGGCGGACTCCAACACTCTGAGAACTGAATTGAAAGCAAAATATATATTTTACAGAAACACTGATAACTCTTTGTAATCAAATGACAGGAATGTATAACTTTGAGAGCCTTCATTTAAAAAATGTACCTTCGATTCAAGCCCAAACTCCAATTTGTGTGATGTTCTGGGGCAAAACCCTGCTATTTATGTATACTACAGACTCTGTGTTTAAGCTAGAGACATGGGAATTTACTGGAGTATGTATGGACAGGCCGTGTATATCTGTATAATTTTTAATGAAAAACCAATATTGCAAAACCAGTTAAAAAACGCAAAATGTTGCCGTTTCTCAATGCAAGCTCTTAGAAACATCAGAGTTTGAACAGAGTATACCTCATGTGATACGTGATGGGTGCATGTAATTTCAAACCACTGTGTATCTATGAAATATGTCTTTAGGTCAAATATAGATTTGTGGGCAAACTGACCAGGGGAGGATCCTCTGACCCATAAAACCTACAGCATCACCATGACACACATTTCCTTCCCCCAATCAAAGCAGTGCGGAAAGCTTGACCAATGGGCAGTTGAAAGAGGGGCTGGCTAGTGATGCTGCACACACACCCACTTTCAAAAGACATAAAAAGAGCCACTGGAAGCTAGAGAGGAGATTCAATTCCATTTGCTGCGGAGCATGCTGACCGACGACTTCACATCCAGAGATCCTACACTTAGACTTCCAAGCTAAACAGAGACTACAGAACTTTGAACCAAGAAGGCCCACTGCAAGCAAAAGTATTTGTCAGCAGGCCCAAAAATCATTTGCAGACTATTCACAGCCGGACCCAGGTGTTGATTCTGGCCGGAAACCCTGTGCCAGAAAGATCCAGAAGCAGTGCTGTACCCAGAGAAAGCAGAGCAGTTTCCAGAACCAGAGGCCAGAGATCCAGAGTGACCCAGACCGCTGTTAGCAGAACCAGAGAGCTGACCCAGATCACTGTGAAGTGCCGAGACCAGAACCGGAGTCCAGTCCAAAACCTGACCAGATCCGTGGGGAGGCCTAATTCAAAATATATTGTGAGTACCTAGCAGAACTGTGCAGAACCAATCTCTTAGTTAAAATAATATAATTCAATCTATTTTAAATCTAACCAGAACTGCCTCCTAACTGTCACCTGTCATTTGCAAAGCTGTCACCTGTCATTTTCTAGCTGCAAGCTGTAACCTGTCACTTTGAAATTTTAAAATTTAAAATCCGAAAAACTACCTTTATTTAATCGTCCGTATCTCTCGAACCGTGTGTGCTAGGAACTTGGTTTAACTTTCCTCTGAAAGCTCAGAATCTCGGCTTTTCAACAAGCTTAGAACCGACTTGCTACTCCTTATACTTTTGCCGTAATCACGATTCTCGCACTCTCGAATTTTGCCGCGATTTGCGATTTGGCCCGATTTCTTTACTTGTAAAAAGATAGCTGCTTTTGCCTGAACTGCTAAATTTCGTTTGCCTCTTAAGAACCATCCCTGAATCATTGCTAGAGTGAGCCTGAACTCATATTAACTAGATACCACTCACCCTGAACCTCCTGAAGGGAATTAAAAGCATTTTCAGCCTATTTATCACTGCATTGTAACCATATTCAAAGCATTTTGCCTGTGTTTCAAAACTCCTATCTGTTGTATAAGCTGCTGGGGGGGAATTGAACTGAATTCTATTTGATTGCATTCCTAAGAACTGTGTCATCTTCATCTTCATCTCCTTACATTGCATAAAAGGGGGGGTGAATTGTCCAAGAAAGTGATTACATTGTCTTTTGCTGAAACCCTATCAAGTTATTTTCTGTACTGCATTTTCATTCCACCTTGCATCCATTTGAAACCATAAAAGTATTGTTGCTATCTTATCCATCCTATAACCACTCATCATTGATTATAAAGAAGTGTGCTAGTGCCAGACTATCCATTATTGATTACTGCTCAGATTAAGTGTGATATTCAATTATGAATTTATTATAAAGTGTGATATATATATATATTGTTTAAATTCTCAAATAAACCTTTTAACTTGCAAAACAGAACTACTTCTTGGCTCAGTGGGGTCAGGGGGATTCCAAGAGAGGGGTGTTATATAGGGGTAGTCATCCAGAACTCATGAACTGGACATAAAGATATATCAATAAGGGTTTCCGTTCAGTATCCCAGACTAGGCATTGATTTAGCTGTAGTGCTGGATTGAATCCTCTTACAAAGTGGGGGCTCGAGCCGGACGTTTGGGTTAGATCTATCACTTGTGCAGATTAACATAGTGTGCCAGCTGACCAGATACACATATCCGGTCGGATCACCACGCTGTGTTACGCTGTAAAGCACTCCTCAAAGGAACGCTCTAAGGAAAAGGTCTGTTTTGCAAAAATAAAATACAAAATTCTGTAAGTCAGGAAGGAACTCAAATTCCAGAATGACGACCTTGGTAGATATGAAAATAGCCAGAGAACACTTCTTACATAAGCTATTTGTGAGAGGTGAGTGGACTCATCAGGACCAAACGGTCTGGTTGCAGGCAATCGCGCAACAGGTCACTGAAACAGGGTCAGATACATGGGGAGATCAGGGTCCCCTACATGTGGCCCTGAGTGAACTATATATGGCCCCTAAGGCCAAGGATGAGCAGCACAAGATTGCCAGGGTAGCGGCATATTTATATTTACATATGGGAGCCATGCAGGACAAATGTGCTGAAGGCCAAGATCTGGCGAGTAGGCAACTGCTGGCACTACAGAAGGCCCAATCTGATCTGGACTCTTCTGAGCAGAGGCTGCTCAGGAGCCAGGAGTCAGAAAATGACAGCAGACGGTACATCACTAAAATAAAGGAGGATATGGATGTGCTGCAACAGGAAAAGGCGGACCAGGATACCAGATTTCTGGCCTTGCAGAAGGAGTACCAAGAAGGTTTGGACTCCCTACTGCAGAGCCAGAAAAAGCTGGAGCAACAGTTAGACTTCAATAGGGCATGTGCTGAGCAGGTAGTCACCCTGCAAAGCCACCTAGATAGGGAGAAGGCAGAGAGCAATAAACTGATTTTGAAAGACCTGGATACCCAGGCAGAGTTTGACCAGGAGCGCCAGAAAACTGGTGCCTTCCAAAGGCAAAGGGACGACCTGGCGGCACAGATGCAGGCTCTTAGTCAGGAAAGGGATACCTTAGGCCAGGAAGTCTGCCACTTAAAAAGGAAAATGGAAGAAAATCACCTGGCCCACCCGGGACTGGGTGACCTCCAAAAAGAACACCAGGAGGGTGGAGGATGCTCTGGCAAGAAAGGAGCAGGCCAATAGGGACACAGCTCAGGAGGTAACCCTCCTGCAGCAGAGACTGGCCCAGTACTCCAGGACCAATCAGGAGGCACAGAGAGAAAATGAGGCTCTCTGTCAGCACAATGATAGGCTCCAACAACAGGTAGCGATGCAGGAGCGACTGATAGAGTCTAGTAAGGCCTTAACTGAGGAACTGAAAGCGCAGGCTCTTGCATTGCAACAGGGAGCAGGGGCGGATAGAGACCAGGTTCGCTGGGAAAGGGAAACTCCTGAGCATAACCTCAGGAGCCCTAGTACCAGAGGCCTTTATCTCTCTCAGTCCCTGGACTCTGCCACCCCCATGTCCCCTGGCGCACATGAGCACCGGGCCACAGGGATGGCAGATTACTATCCAGCCAGAAGCATGGGGCTCATAGGCCAGTACCTCCCAGGAATGGATGGGCGGGCATCCGGGTATGGGCACCCAAGCACAGTGCAATTTAGTGGGGAACCCCAGGAGAATAGGCCCATTAAGGGCATCCTGAAAACTTCTGCCCAGTTAGGTCAGTGGGGGGGGTACCCATCAAATCCTGGCAGCGAGGAGGGATCTGAAGACTCCTCTGAGCGGTACAGGACACAGGAGACCAGGTCCCCACATTCTGCCAGCCACTCCCAGGCTCGCAGAATCCGGGAAAACCTGGAAGATCAGACTCGAACCTCTGGGAGCAGTGCCTCTGAGTCAGAGGATGAATGGACCAGGGTTACCCGAACCAAAAAGGCCAATAAGGCAAAAAGGGCCTTGCTTAAGGACCCATTGAAACAGATTAAGGCAATCAGGAGTGTCATCACGCCTTATCATAAGAACGCCAAGTACTCTGTTTAGGAACACTTGGAGCTCTATGAGCAAATGATGGAGACTTTTCATTTGAAGGACAGCCAAAGCTGTATCCAATATGTAAAGTGGACATTCTCCCCAGAGTACTCCAGTTTCTTTGCGGGGCTGGAGGACCAAAATCATTCAAGGTGGTCCACCTATAGGGCGGCCACATTAAAACATTTTTCTGTTCACAGAAATCCCCAAGAGGCTCGCAAGGCAGCCTACAATTTGCAATGTGGGGAGGATCAGGCCCCACAAGAATTTGTGCAAGAACTGAAACGTGCCTTTGCGCAGACCACCAGAAGGGTGCGCACAGACAGCAGAGAATTTGTCAATACATTCTTCCATGCCTTGCCCAAATACATCATGACCCAGCTCGTGAGAGATTTTCACGAGAAAAGATCTTTAGACTGGGTCATTGAACAGGCTACCCGGATCTATGAGGTGCAGAAGCCCATAGAAAATAAAAGCAATACCCAGAAAAATCCCAAAACCAACAGCACCCCTGCTGCTGCCAAGGTGGCAGAGGTAAAGGTCACCCCCGTTTTGGATTTGGAGATGGGGGGTACTAAAAATCTACCTGCTCCAAATAATTCACAGCCCAGAAGGCCCTCGGGCCAGTCACAGACAGGGAGTCGAGGAGGTAGTCCCACAAATGGGGCCCCCCGCTCCCCTGACTATGTAGGTCCCCGCTACAAGGGAAACCGACCAATCCTGGGTTATGTGTGGACTCCTCCAGCCCAAGGGGGGGAGTCCAGCCAAGCACCTGACCCGGGGAACTTCCCTCCTAACTTCCCCCAGGAGGGCAGAAATTCTCCAAATCCTGGGCAGAACTTTTTCCCCAGGTATCCACCCAATTTCCAGCCCCAAAATGATCCATCCTTCATTCCCCAATTCCCTGAGCTCAGACAACCTAATCCGGGAGAGGGGAGGCCAAGGGTGGAGGGGTACCAAAATCTTCCCAACCAGGGGTACTACCAGAGAAGGGATAGCTACCCTTCCCGGGATCAGCCCAGGGGAGAAAATAGAGCCCCGTATCAGCCTGAGCGGGTTTCCCAGTCAGAGCGCCAGGTCCAAAATATGGCACGGGATCTGGGTCACATACTGAGGGCTCAACAGAACCCTCAGATGAGCCTGCCACCGCAGAATGCCCCAAACTCTGGACCTGGTACTCCAGACCAATGACGGGGGCAGCACCCCGATAACACACCGGTTCCCAGGGAGGAGGCACAAGGGGAAGGGGGGTGCAATGCCTTGGAGGAAGCTTCCTTCCCAACTTGTAAACAGCCCCTGGAAAACCAGGAACCGGAAACAAAATCTCCTGCCCCTGAAAGCCCGCATCCCAAGGAGCAGATGGGGGTAGGAGAAACAAAGGACCCAAACAGACCCACTTTGTGGAGGAGGTACAGGTCTTCCAATTTGAGGGAGAGGGATCCTCAGAGGATCCTGGGGAAAAGACCTTCTCCTTCAGAGATGGGGGAACTCCTCCGAAAGAAAGATGGGTCCCAAGGGATTCACATCCCGACTGGGGAGATGTGGGGACTGAGCTAGCGCCACCCATCATCTCATCCCAGAACCAACCACATCAAAATCCCCTGGTTCAAACCCATCCTGGTGACTGCCTCCAAAAAAGGGGGGGTGGCCCAGAACCGGAACCAGGGGAACCCACAATGGCTCTGATTTCCAGTTGCCAACTTTTTCTTGCAGATTCCCATGATTCTCCACAGAATTCTGCCCAGATCTCTTCTCTCACAACGTCCAAAACAAAAAAATTAGCCCACCAGTTGTCCAAAAATGTGCATTATCTGTGCCCCCTTGAGGAGAAGGAGGGAAGATACTATGCCCCGGTACAAGTACAGGGGCAGGGTACAATTTTGGCACTGGTGGACACTGGATCCCAAGCTACTCTTCTGTCCAGAAGGGCCTTTGATGAACTAAATGCAGGGGGAGAATTACCACATTCCTCTCACCTCTCTTCCTGGACAACTTCAGAACTTTGACGGGAAGGAAATTCCCGTCGAGGGGACTGCGGATTTGGACATCACAATTGGGAGACACAAGGTGAAACACCCGGTCATAGTAGTGACTGCAGAGGGCACCCCTTGTTTACTAGGGAATGACCTCCTGAGAAGGTTGTCACCCCTAATAGATTGCGTAAACAAGGTCCTCTGGACCCAGACTAGCCGACCAATAAAATTAAAACAGAGTGTCAACCATGTTAGTTTAAACGGCACCTGCCACATGGTTGAACAAAAATCTGACCAAGTAGAATTTCACTTCCAGAACAACCAAACTCCCGACGTGACAGTAATAGCAGTAGGACAACAGACTGGTGATGGGGGGGTCCTCTCTATTTCTGAAAATCAACCTTCCTTCCAGTTTAAGGTGGTATTCCACACTGGAAGGAAACACCCTGAAATTCTTTACTAATCCACAATCAGAAACTCTCACTCCTATAGTCCAGAAAGATGTGAAATCAGCTCAGACCCTGGCTGATATTCAGCAAATTGGAGAGCAGTTGTTCATCGCTGTTCAGTTAAATGATGGGAAGGACTCTGTTCTCGCTCGAGTGTGCGTGAACAATGGTAAGAGCTTCATCAGCGAAGCCATGTTCCGCCAACTCCCAAAAGATCCAGCCATTCCCACATTCAAACTGATAGACAAATGGGAAATGGACCTGGAAGCACCCAATTCCAAACATCTCCTGCCAAGCAGGTGTATGCTCAAAATCTCCATTGGCAACAAGAGCATAGTCCACAATTGTTGGGTCGTGCGAGACGTCACTGCCGCTTTTTACTTAGGCAGTGACATTCTCAATCGCTTTGCCATTAGTTTGGACCTAATAAACTTCAAAGCTTGGTCCCGATTAGCGGATAATCCCATGGGCTTTGATGATCCAGAAAAAGCATTTAGGTCAGCTCAATTGCTACCTTATGCAGTTGAAATTCAGATCAAAGAGGAAGTCACCATCCCAGAAAGGACCCGACAATTCTCCCTGGAAGTGAAAGTTAAAAGAGGACAATATTTGCAAAACCCTGATGCTTATATACATCTAAATGCTTCTCTCCAACAGCAAGGGTTGGGGGTAAACCCAACTCCATTAGTCAATATAGAACATGACACCATTCCAATAGAGGTGGATAACAGCGACTTAAAGAGTATTACTCTAGCCACAGGCATCATTATTGGAATGGCGGTTGATGACCGACATTTCTCCATTGATCTAGGAAATGAACTGTTGGGACCAATCCCCAAGGACTGTTTTGACGGTGACAGTGATGACAACACAACACCAGACAGGATTTTCACCCGGCATGGGGGGAACTTCCTGGTGTACACTTCTTGCCCTTATGGTAAGGAAGATGTGACTTGTGACTTCAGGAGGGATGAGGTGATTTTCCAGGTCCATGAGGGCTGCCTTTCCCACCTGAAGCCTCCAGTCCAAATCAGCACTCTGACCAGGGACTTCTCCACCCAGCTGGAGGAGGCCGCTGAAATAGCCAAACCAGAAGTCTTTCCAGGCTTCAGGCAGATGGTGGAAGAGAGAGTCAACCTAGCTGATGCCTGTGTGACTCTGGAACAAAAGCAAAAGTTGAAACAAGTTTTCTTGGATTTCCAAGATCTCTTTGCGGTAGACTCATATGACTGTGGTCGCACCGACATCCACACAACAACAATCCCCACGGACCCTGGCATGACTCCAGTGTTTGTGAAGCAATATCGCTTGCCTCTCGCATCAATGGAGTCCCTTACTGAAATAATTAAGAACCTTGAGTCCCGGGGAATAATTTGTCCAATACACAGCACCTTCAATAATCCGGTGCTGGGAATATTGAAGCCAAACGGCCAGTGGAGACTCTGCGCCGACCTCAGGGAGCTCAACAAACAGGTCCATACTTCCCGATGGCCTCTGCCCTACATTGACCAAGGGCTGGCCCAGATCCAGGGGTCACAGGTATTCACTGCAATAGACCTGACCAATGGATACTGGACCGTGCCTGTCAGTAGGGAGGACCAATACAAACTGGCTTTTACCTTTGGGGGCCAGCAGTACACATGGACCCGGACTCCCTTCGGATACCTCAAATCCGGCAATGAATTCAACATTTTCCTACACAAGGCCATGCCCGACCTGGGTGCAAGGGGTAACCTGGCTTATGTAGATGATGTCCTCATCAAAAGTTCATCTGTGGAGGAACACATAGCGGAGATCCGTTATGTTCTGACCCAGTTGAGGGCCGCCGGAGCAAAACTTTCCTTTCAGAAAGCACAGTGGTGTAGAACCCGTGTTAATTTCTTGGGGCATGAGATTACTCCTCAGGGTCTCTGTCCCCAGGAAAAGAAAGTGGAAGCACTTCAGAAACTGAAAGACCCCACAACTCTGCAGGAACTAAGGAGCCTCCTTGGACTGACTAATTACAGCAGAAAGTTCATTGAGGGCTACGCAGAGATCACCAGACCCCTGATTCATCTCCTGAAGGGGGGGGGGGTCAAGTGGGAATGGGGTCCAGAACAAGCCGAGGCAGTAAGTCAACTCAAAAGAAGCCTCTCACAAGCGCCTTGCCTAGCTTACCCTGTCAGAAACAAGGAGTTCTTCCTGGAGACGGGGTTCTCTAATACGTGCTTGACGGCAGTATTATACCAAAAGCATGACAAGGTCAATAAAGTAATCTCATATGCGAGCAAAACTTTATCCTCTGTGGAGGAAAAATTCAACAAGTGTGAGAAGGCACTCCTGGCAACGGTGTGGGCATTGAAGAATTACCGCCCGTTTATCCAGGGGGAACACATCATAGTGGAGACTCCGCACCAGCCTCTGCAATATCTCCAAAGTGACAGAATCCGGGCCGGGAATGTGAGTAATTCCCGAATTACTTCCTGGATTCTGTCAATGCAAGGCTTTCCTGTGGAGGTCAGATATGGCCAAAACAAGAAGAGTCCCCTCGCGCAAGGTCTGGCTGACTTGCATGATTGTGCCAGAGAAAACTGTCTCGAGGACGAAAGTCTAAAAATCAAGGACAACACGGAGGCATACCTTAATTCCCCACACAAAGTCTTTGAAGAGGACAAGTGTGAGGGAATGCCCACTGTCTATGTGGATGGATGCTCTTACCATGTTGACAATGACGGGGAGAAAGAACTGGTGGCTGGCGTAGGGAATGCATGGGTGAAGGAGTTTCCAGAACCCTCCGCTGGATACAAAATTAGTCCCCGAAGTAGTCAGGTGGCAGAATTGATGGCTGTGCATCAAGCCATCCTCACTGCTGTCCAACATCAACTCCACGAACTGGTCATAATCACAGATTCTGATTATGTACGGAACGGGTTCGTGGAGCACCTGGTTAATTGGAAAACCAGAGGCATGTTATGTGCTAACAACAAAAGCAACCCATAACTGGTGGGAATTCGTTTTCTTCAGGTCAAACATGGCTAATTTATGGGCACAAAATTATTTTACTGCAGAACTATACCAATGCCATTTGTTGAACCTGGACAATATACTTCCATGTAATATCTCTTGTTTGAAATGCTTGAATTCAAGACTGATCCAAAAAAATTGCATGCAGTACCCGCTTTTGACTGAGGGCGGCGCTAGCGGTCTAAACTCTGACAGGGAAACTGCATGTCAGGAGTTGCAGGAGAGGCCTTTACATCAAAGGCCGGGAGTTAATTAAAATCTTAACCACATGCTGTTCCCAGAAGACAATCTGATTTAATTAACAGGCCAAAGACTGGGAAACCTCTCACCTCCAGAGATTCACACCAGGAGTTAGAATCTCACATGACCTCTTGATTGATAGAAGGCAGACTGGCTGGGAGCCTCCTGGAGACCACACAATAGGCTCTTGCACTTGAATAGAATATGTTGATTTTGACTGTTTCCTGTCAACAAAGGCCTGCCTGCCAGAAGACACATGTGATCACTGACCCACCCAAGTCTTGGAGGCGGACTCCAACACTCTGAGAACTGAATTGAAAGCAAAATATATATTTTACAGAAACACTGATAACTCTTTGTAATCAAATGACAGGAATGTATAACTTTGAGAGCCTTCATTTAAAAAATGTACCTTCGATTCAAGCCCAAACTCCAATTTGTGTGATGTTCTGGGGCTATTTATGTATACTACAGACTCTGTGTTTAAGCTAGAGACATGGGAATTTACTGGAGTATGTATGGACAGGCCGTGTATATGTGTATAATTTTTAATGAAAAACCAATATTGCAAAACCAGTTAAAAAACGCAAAATGTTGCCGTTTCTGAATGCAAGCTCTTAGAAACATCAGAGTTTGAACAGAGTATACCTCATGTGATACGTGATGGGTGCATGTAATTTCAAACCACTGTGTATCTATGAAATATGTCTTTAGGTCAAATATAGATTTGTGGGCAAACTGACCAGGGGAGGATCCTCTGACCCATAAAACCTACAGCATCACCATGACACACATTTCCTTCCCCCAATCAAAGCAGTGCGGAAAGCTTGACCAATGGGCAGTTGAAAGAGGGGCTGGCTAGTGATGCTGCACACACACCCACTTTCAAAAGACATAAAAAGAGCCACTGGAAGCTAGAGAGGAGATTCAATTCCATTTGCTGCGGAGCATGCTGACCGACGACTTCACATCCAGAGATCCTACACTTAGGGCCTCATTACACGGAAGGCGGTGAGCCATGGCGCTATTAGCGCCATGGCTCATGCCGGTAAAATACCGGCACCGCCTTGGCGGAAAGGGGATTTACCGCCCCATTCCAAGGTTGGAGGGGCGGTAAATCCCCCTTCCGCCATTGCCCTTCCCCATTCCCATTTCTGCCCCATAGGGCTCTATGGGAATGGGGAAGGCGCTAATTACGGCACCGCAATTTTGCGGTGCCGTAATTAGCTCCGAGGTCCCTTAGCGGGTTGGTTTTTAACGCCTGCAAAAAGCAGGCGTTAAATCACCAACCCGCAAAGGGACCTCGTAGTACGGCGGTAAGGGTTAACGGTCACCGTTGCCATTAACGGTGACCGTTAACCCTTACCGCCGTCCGTGTAATGAGGCCCTTAGACTTCCAAGCTAAACAGAGACTACAGAAATTTGAACCAAGAAGGCCCACTGCAAGCAAAAGTATTTGTCAGCAGGCCCAAAAATCATTTGCAGACTATTCACAGCCGGATCCAGGTGTTGATTCTGGCCTGAAACCCTGTGCCAGAAAGATCCAGAAGCAGTGCTGTACCCAGAGAAAGCAGAGCAGTATCCAGAACCAGAGGCCAGAGATCCAGAGTGACTCAGACCGCTGTTAGCAGAACCAGAGAGCTGACCCAGATCACTGTGAAGTGCCGAGACCAGAACCGGAGTTCAGTCCAAAACCTGACCAGATCCGTGGGGAGGCCTATTTCAAAATATATTGTGAGTACCTAGCAGAACTGTGCAGAACCAATCTCTTAGTTAAAATAATATAATTCAATCTATTTTAAATCTAACCAGAACTGCCTCCTAACTGTCACCTGTCATTTGCAAAGCTGTCACCTGTCATTTTCTAGCTGCAAGCTGTAACCTGTCACTTTGAAATTTTAAAATTTAAAATCCGAAAAACTACCTTTATTTAATCGTCCGTATCTCTGGAACCGTGTGTGCTAGGAACTTGGTTTAACTTTCCTCTGAAAGTTCAGAATCTCGGCTTTTCAACAAGCTTAGAACCGACTTGCTACTCCTTATACTTTTGCCGTAATCACGATTCTCGCACTCTCGAATTTTGCCGCGATTTGCGATTTGGCCCGATTTCTTTACTTGTAAAAAGATAGCTGCTTTTGCCTGAACTGCTAAATTTCGTTTGCCTCTTAAGAACCATCCCTGAATCATTGCTAGAGTGAGCCTGAACTCATATTAACTAGATACCACTCACCCTGAACCTCCTGAAGGGAATTAAAAGCATTTTCAGCCTATTTATCACTGCATTGTAACCATATTCAAAGCATTTTGCCTGTGTTTCAAAACTCCTATCTGTTGTATAAGCAGCTGGGGGGGAATTGAACTGAATTCTATTTGATTGCATTCCTAAGAACTGTGTCATCTTCATCTTCATCTCCTTACATTGCATAAAAGGGGGGGTGAATTGTCCAAGAAAGTGATTACATTGTCTTTTGCTGAAACCCTATCAAGTTATTTTCTGTACTGCATTTTCATTCCACCTTGCATCCATTTGAAACCATAAAAGTATTGTTGCTATCTTATCCATCCTATAACCACTCATCATTGATTATAAAGAAGTGTGCTAGTGCCAGACTATCCATTATTGATTACTGCTCAGATTAAGTGTGATATTCAATTATGAATTTATTATAAAGTGTGATATATATATATATTGTTTAAATTCTCAAATAAACCTTTTAACTTGCAAAACAGAACTACTTCTTGGCTCAGTGGGGTCAGGGGGATTCCAAGAGAGGGGTGTTATATAGGGGTAGTCATCCAGAACTCATGAACTGGACATAAAGATATATCAATAAGGGTTTCCGTTCAGTATCCAAGACTAGGCATTGACTTAGCTGTAGTGCTGGATTGAATCCTCTTACAAAGTGGGGGCTCGAGCCGGACGTTTGGGTTAGATCTATCACTTGTGCAGATTAACATAGTGTGCCAGCTGACCAGATACACATATCCGGTCGGATCACCACGCTGTGTTACGCTGTAAAGCACTCCTCAAAGGAACGCTCTAAGGAAAAGGTCTGTTTTGCAAAAATAAAATACAAACTTCTGTAAGTCAGGAAGGAACTCAAATTCCAGAATGACGACCTTGGTAGATATGAAAATAGCCAGAGAACACTTCTTACATAAGCTATTTGTGAGAGGTGAGTGGACTCATCAGGACCAAACGGTCTGGTTGCAGGCAATCGCGCAACAGGTCACTGAAACAGGGTCAGATACATGGGGAGATCAGGGTCCCCTACATGTGGCCCTGAGTGAACTATATATGGCCCCTAAGGCCAAGGATGAGCAGCACAAGATTGCCAGGGTAGCGGCATATTTATATTTACATATGGGAGCCATGCAGGACAAATGTGCTGAAGGCCAAGATCTGGCGAGTAGGCAACTGCTGGCACTACAGAAGGCCCAATCTGATCTGGACTCTTCTGAGCAGAGGCTGCTCAGGAGCCAGGAGTCAGAAAATGACAGCAGACGGTACATCACTAAAATAAAGGAGGATATGGATGTGCTGCAACAGGAAAAGGCAGACCAGGATACCAGATTTCTGGCCTTGCAGAAGGAGTACCAAGAAGGTTTGGACTCCCTACTGCAGAGCCAGAAAAAGCTGGAGCAACAGTTAGACTTCAATAGGGCATGTGCTGAGCAGGTAGTCACCCTGCAAAGCCACCTAGATAGGGAGAAGGCAGAGAGCAATAAACTGATTTTGAAAGACCTGGATACCCAGGCAGAGTTTGACCAGGAGCGCCAGAAAACTGGTGCCTTCCAAAGGCAAAGGGACGACCTGGCGGCACAGATGCAGGCTCTTAGTCAGGAAAGGGATACCTTAGGCCAGGAAGTCTGCCACTTAAAAAGGAAAATGGAAGAAAATCACCTGGCCCACCCGGGACTGGGTGACCTCCAAAAAGAACACCAGAACTTGTTAAAGCACACCAGGAGGGTGGAGGATGCTCTGGCAAGAAAGGAGCAGGCCAATAGGGACACAGCTCAGGAGGTAACCCTCCTGCAGCAGAGACTGGCCCAGTACTCCAGGACCAATCAGGAGGCACAGAGAGAAAATGAGGCTCTCTGTCAGCACAATGATAGGCTCCAACAACAGGTAGCGATGCAGGAGCGACTGATAGAGTCTAGTAAGGCCTTAACTGAGGAACTGAAAGCGCAGGCTCTTGCATTGCAACAGGGAGCAGGGGCGGATAGAGACCAGGTTCGCTGGGAAAGGGAAACTCCTGAGCATAACCTCCGGAGCCCTAGTACCAGAGGCCTTTATCTCTCTCAGTCCCTGGACTCTGCCACCCCCATGTCCCCTGGCGCACATGAGCACCGGGCCACAGGGATGGCAGATTACGTTCCAGCCAGAAGCATGGGGCTCATAGGCCAGTACCTCCCAGGAATGGATGGGCGGGCATCCGGGTATGGGCACCCAAGCACAGTGCAATTTAGTGGGGAACCCCAGGAGAATAGGCCCATTAAGGGCATCCTGAAAACTTCTGCCCAGTTAGGTCAGTGGGGGGGGGTACCCATCAAATCCTGGCAGCGAGGAGGGATCTGAAGACTCCTCTGAGCGGTACAGGACACAGGAGACCAGGTCCCCACATTCTGCCAGCCACTCCCAGGCTCGCAGAATCCGGGAAAACCTGGAAGATCAGACTCGAACCTCTGGGAGCAGTGCCTCTGAGTCAGAGGATGAATGGACCAGGGTTACCCGAACCAAAAAGGCCAATAAGGCAAAAAGGGCCTTGCTTAAGGACCCATTGAAACAGATTAAGGCAATCAGGAGTGTCATCACGCCTTATCATAAGAACGCCAAGTACTCTGTTTAGGAACACTTGGAGCTCTATGAGCAAATGATGGAGACTTTTCATTTGAAGGACAGCCAAAGCTGTATCCAATATGTAAAGTGGACATTCTCCCCAGAGTACTCCAGTTTCTTTGCGGGGCTGGAGGACCAAAATCATTCAAGGTGGTCCACCTATAGGGCGGCCACATTAAAACATTTTTCTGTTCACAGAAATCCCCAAGAGGCTCGCAAGGCAGCCTACAATTTGCAATGTGGGGAGGATCAGGCCCCACAAGAATTTGTGCAAGAACTGAAACGTGCCTTTGCGCAGACCACCAGAAGGGTGCGCACAGACAGCAGAGAATTTGTCAATACATTCTTCCATGCCTTGCCCAAATACATCATGACCCAGCTCGTGAGAGATTTTCACGAGAAAAGATCTTTAGACTGGGTCATTGAACAGGCTACCCGGATCTATGAGGTGCAGAAGCCCATAGAAAATAAAAGCAATACCCAGAAAAATCCCAAAACCAACAGCACCCCTGCTGCTGCCAAGGTGGCAGAGGTAAAGGTCACCCCCGTTTTGGATTTGGAGATGGGGGGTACTAAAAATCTACCTGCTCCAAATAATTCACAGCCCAGAAGGCCCTCGGGCCAGTCACAGACACGGAGTCGAGGAGGTAGTCCCACAAATGGGGCCCCCCGCTCCCCTGACTATGTAGGTCCCCGCTACAAGGGAAACCGACCAATCCTGGGTTATGTGTGGACTCCTCCAGCCCAAGGGGGGGTGTCCAGCCAAGCACCTGACCCGGGGAACTTCCCTCCTAACTTCCCCCAGGAGGGCAGAAATTCTCCAAATCCTGGGCAGAACTTTTTCCCCAGGTATCCACCCAATTTCCAGCCCCAAAATGATCCATCCTTCATTCCCCAATTCCCTGAGCTCAGACAACCTAATCCGGGAGAGGGGAGGCCAAGGGTGGAGGGGTACCAAAATCTTCCCAACCAGGGGTACTACCAGAGAAGGGATAGCTACCCTTCCCGGGATCAGCCCAGGGGAGAAAATAGAGCCCCGTATCAGCCTGAGCGGGTTTCCCAGTCAGAGCGCCAGGTCCAAAATATGGCACGGGATCTGGGTCACATACTGAGGGCTCAACAGAACCCTCAGATGAGCGTGCCACCGCAGAATACCCCAAACTCTGGACCTGGTACTCCAGACCAATGACGGGGGCAGCACCCCGATAACACACCGGTTCCCAGGGAGGAGGCACAAGGGGAAGGGGGGTGCAATGCCTTGGAGGAAGCTTCCTTCCCAACTTGTAAACAGCCCCTGGAAAACCAGGAACCGGAAACAAAATCTCCTGCCCCTGAAAGCCCGCATCCCAAGGAGCAGAGGGGGGTAGGAGAAACAAAGGACCCAAACAGACCCACTTTGTGGAGGTGGTACAGGTCTTCCAATTTGAGGGAGAGGGATCCTCAGAGGATCCTGGGGAAAAGACCTTCTCCTTCAGAGATGGGGGAACTCCTCCGAAAGAAAGATGGGTCCCAAGGGATTCACATCCCGACTGGGGAGATGTGGGGACTGAGCTAGCGCCACCCATCATCTCATCCCAGAACCAACCACATCAAAATCCCCTGGTTCAAACCCATCCTGGTGACTGCCTCCAAAAAAGGGGGGGTGGCCCAGAACCGGAACCAGGGGAACCCACAATGGCTCTGATTTCCAGTTGCCAACTTTTTCTTGCAGATTCCCATGATTCTCCACAGAATTCTGCCCAGATCTCTTCTCTCACAACGTCCAAAACAAAAAAATTAGCCCACCAGTTGTCCAAAAATGTGCATTATCTGTGCCCCCTTGAGGAGAAGGAGGGAAGATACTATGCCCCGGTACAAGTACAGGGGCAGGGTACAATTTTGGCACTGGTGGACACTGGATCCCAAGCTACTCTTCTGTCCAGAAGGGCCTTTGATGAACTAAATGCAGGGGGAGAATTACCACATTCCTCTCACTCTCTTCCTGGACAACTTCAGAACTTTGACGGGAAGGAAATTCCCGTCGAGGGGACTGCGGATTTGGACATCACAATTGGGAGACACAAGGTGAAACACCCGGTCATAGTAGTGACTGCAGAGGGCACCCCTTGTTTACTAGGGAATGACCTCCTGAGAAGGTTGTCACCCCTAATAGATTGCGTAAACAAGGTCCTCTGGACCCAGACTAGCCGACCAATAAAATTAAAACAGAGTGTCAACCATGTTAGTTTAAACGGCACCTGCCACATGGTTGAACAAAAATCTGACCAAGTAGAATTTCACTTCCAGAACAACCAAACTCCCGACGTGACAGTAATAGCAGTAGGACAACAGACTGGTGATGGGGGGTCCTCTCTATTTCTGAAAATCAACCTTCCTTCCAGTTTAAGGTGGTATTCCACACTGGAAGGAAACACCCTGAAATTCTTTACTAATCCACAATCAGAAACTCTCACTCCTATAGTCCAGAAAGATGTGAAATCAGCTCAGACCCTGGCTGATATTCAGCAAATTGGAGAGCAGTTGTTCATCGCTGTTCAGTTAAATGATGGGAAGGACTCTGTTCTCGCTCGAGTGTGCGTGAACAATGGTAAGAGCTTCATCAGCGAAGCCATGTTCCGCCAACTCCCAAAAGATCCAGCCATTCCCACATTCAAACTGATAGACAAATGGGAAATGGACCTTGAAGCACCCAATTCCAAACATCTCCTGCCAAGCAGGTGTATGCTCAAAATCTCCATTGGCAACAAGAGCATAGTCCACAATTGTTGGGTCGTGCGAGACGTCACTGCCGCTTTTTACTTAGGCAGTGACATTCTCAATCGCTTTGCCATTAGTTTGGACCTAATAAACTTCAAAGCTTGGTCCCGATTAGCGGATAATCCCATGGGCTTTGATGATCCAGAAAAAGCATTTAGGTCAGCTCAATTGCTACCTTATGCAGTTGAAATTCAGATCAAAGAGGAAGTCACCATCCCAGAAAGGACCTGACAATTCTCCCTGGAAGTGAAAGTTAAAAGAGGACAATATTTGCAAAACCCTGATGCTTATATACATCTAAATGCTTCTCTCCAACAGCAAGGGTTGGGGGTAAACCCAACTCCATTAGTCAATATAGAACATGACACCATTCCAATAGAGGTGGATAACAGCGACTTAAAGAGTATTACTCTAGCCACAGGCATCATTATTGGAATGGCGGTTGATGACCGACATTTCTCCATTGATCTAGGAAATGAACTGTTGGGACCAATCCCCAAGGACTGTTTTGACGGTGACAGTGATGACAACACAACACCAGACAGGATTTTCACCCGGCATGGGGGGAACTTCCTGGTGTACACTTCTTGCCCTTATGGTAAGGAAGATGTGACTTGTGACTTCAGGAGGGATGAGGTGATTTTCCAGGTCCATGAGGGCTGCCTTTCCCACCTGAAGCCTCCAGTCCAAATCAGCACTCTGACCAGGGACTTCTCCACCCAGCTGGAGGAGGCCGCTGAAATAGCCAAACCAGAAGTCTTTCCAGGCTTCAGGCAGATGGTGGAAGAGAGAGTCAACCTAGCTGATGCCTGTGTGACTCTGGAACAAAAGCAAAAGTTGAAACAAGTTTTCTTGGATTTCCAAGATCTCTTTGCGGTAGACTCATATGACTGTGGTCGCACCGACATCCACACAACAACAATCCCCACGGACCCTGGCATGACTCCAGTGTTTGTGAAGCAATATCGCTTGCCTCTCGCATCAATGGAGTCCCTTACTGAAATAATTAAGAACCTTGAGTCCCGGGGAATAATTTGTCCAATACACAGCACCTTCAATAATCCGGTGCTGGGAATATTGAAGCCAAACGGCCAGTGGAGACTCTGCGCCGACCTCAGGGAGCTCAACAAACAGGTCCATACTTCCCGATGGCCTCTGCCCTACATTGACCAAGGGCTGGCCCAGATCCAGGGGTCACAGGTATTCACTGCAATAGACCTGACCAATGGATACTGGACCGTGCCTGTCAGTAGGGAGGACCAATACAAACTGGCTTTTACCTTTGGGGGCCAGCAGTACACATGGACCCGGACTCCCTTCGGATACCTCAAATCCGGCAATGAATTCAACATTTTCCTACACAAGGCCATGCCCGACCTGGGTGCAAGGGGTAACCTGGCTTATGTAGATGATGTCCTCATCAAAAGTTCATCTGTGGAGGAACACATAGCGGAGATCCGTTATGTTCTGACCCAGTTGAGGGCCGCCGGAGCAAAACTTTCCTTTCAGAAAGCACAGTGGTGTAGAACCCGTGTTAATTTCTTGGGGCATGAGATTACTCCTCAGGGTCTCTGTCCCCAGGAAAAGAAAGTGGAAGCACTTCAGAAACTGAAAGACCCCACAACTCTGCAGGAACTAAGGAGCCTCCTTGGACTGACTAATTACAGCAGAAAGTTCATTGAGGGCTACGCAGAGATCACCAGACCCCTGATTCATCTCCTGAAGGGGGGGGGTCAAGTGGGAATGGGGTCCAGAACAAGCCGAGGCAGTAAGTCAACTCAAAAGAAGCCTCTCACAAGCGCCTTGCCTAGCTTACCCTGTCAGAAACAAGGAGTTCTTCCTGGAGACGGGGTTCTCTAATACGTGCTTGACGGCAGTATTATACCAAAAGCATGACAAGGTCAATAAAGTAATCTCCTATGCGAGCAAAACTTTATCCTCTGTGGAGGAAAAATTCAAAAAGTGTGAGAAGGCACTCCTGGCAACGGTGTGGGCATTGAAGAATTACCGCCCGTTTATCCAGGGGGAACACATCATAGTGGAGACTCCGCACCAGCCTCTGCAATATCTCCAAAGTGACAGAATCCGGGCCGGGAATGTGAGTAATTCCCGAATTACTTCCTGGATTCTGTCAATGCAAGGCTTTCCTGTGGAGGTCAGATATGGCCAAAACAAGAAGAGTCCCCTCGCGCAAGGTCTGGCTGACTTGCATGATTGTGCCAGAGAAAACTGTCTCGAGGACGAAAGTCTAAAAATCAAGGACAACACGGAGGCATACCTTAATTCCCCACACAAAGTCTTTGAAGAGGACAAGTGTGAGGGAATGCCCACTGTCTATGTGGATGGATGCTCTTACCATGTTGACAACGACGGGGAGAAAGAACTGGTGGCTGGCATAGGGAATGCATGGGTGAAGGAGTTTCCAGAACCCTCCGCTGGATACAAAATTGGTCCCCGAAGTAGTCAGGTGGCAGAATTGATGGCTGTGCATCAAGCCATCCTCACTGCTGTCCAACATCAACTCCACGAACTGGTCATAATCACAGATTCTGATTATGTACGGAACGGGTTCGTGGAGCACCTGGTTAATTGGAAAACCAGAGGCATGTTATGTGCTAACAACAAACCCTTGAAACATGGGAAGTTGATCCAAAACATTGATGATCTGGTCACATCGAATGGGATGACCATCTACTGGAAAAAGATCAAGGGTCATTCCAAAGTAGAGGGACCAGACAAAACTGGAAATGACTTAGCTGATCAGCTGGCCAAAACCGGGGCCATCCAAGGGGATCTAATTGAGATTGAGTCCCTGTTGGGGGAAATCCAGGTCACTGCTATCACTAGGTCCCAGACAAATGCTCACAATGATCTTTCAACTGCCCAATGGAGCAAGGAGACCCCTGATGCTGATTTGATTACAGCTCAGAAGGAGGATCCAATTATTGGTAAGTTTTACCAACACCTTGAGGACCCTGAGAACTTTCCCCTGACGGATACCGATTACATTGGGAAAGAGGACCTTAGAGTGTTGATGAAATGTCCAAAAATGTTCCGGATCCAAGACGGTTTGTTGGTAAGGAAATCCCAAGCTGGCCATGATCAGTGGGTGGTTCCTACCTCCTTCCGAAGCCTGATGTTAAGTCACGCCCATGATGCGGCTACCGCCGGACATAGGGGGTTTCATACAACACTTGAGATCTTAAGAGAGGTTGCCTACACACATGGGCCAGGACCTCAACCAATATTTGAAGGGTTGTCTTGTGTGTGCACAATTTCAGCCAACATCCCTCACACACCGGGCGCCTCTCCAAAAGAGGGGAATGACACTGCCATGGTCAGATTTGCAAATCGACTTTGTAGGCCCTGTGATTCGCTCCGTTAGGGGGAATAAGTACATGTTGACTGTGACATGCTTGTTTACCAAGTGGGTGGAATGTCTCCCAGCCCCAAACTGCAAGGCAGAAACGGCAGCTGCCTTGATGATTAACCACATCTTTTCCCGTTTTGGTCTACCTCAAAGGATTGAGTCAGACAGAGGTAGCCACTTCACCAGTGAAGTGATGACAACGATGTGGGAGATACTGGGGGTCAAAAGGAAGCTTACCGGCCAGCTTCTTCTGGAGCAGTGGAGAGATATAACCGAACCATTGTGAGCATATTAAAGAAGTTTGTGGCAGATTCTGGGCCAAGTTGGGATATCCGATTACCTCTGGTCCTAATGGCCATCAGATCTACCCCTTCATCTGCAACCAAAATGTCACCATTTGAGTTGATGACTGGACGCAAGATGGTGCTTCCTCAGCATTTGCTCTACAGAACCCAAGAGCAAACGTTGATAAATGCCTCCACAACTCATGAGTATGTGGAGAATTTAAGGAAACACCTTCAACATGCTTTTGCCTATGCTCAGCGGAATCTAGAAAGATCAGTCGAGAGTATGAAGACCCACTATGACCTGAAAACTTCCAGGAAGGAATATCAGGTGGGGGACCGGGTCTATCTATACAATTTCCAAAGGAACCAGGCCAAACAGCGAAACATTTTGCCTACATGGAAGGGACCCTTTGAGATTATAGACAAGATCTCCCCTGTGGCCTACAAGATCCGCATCCCCAAAGGCGGTTTGGCAGAGGGGGAAGACAAGTGGGTCCACATAAACCAGTTGAAGTGTTGCCATCCCAGGCACACTTTGCAGCAACTGGAGGTGTCCTCTGCAATCCCAGAGGGTACCACTCCAGAGTAATTAAATTCCTAACTTAAAAGATCCTACATATAGCCTCTCAAATTCTGTGTTTCTCAAGTTTATGTGTTCCTGTCTCTTAATTTAAAAAAATGTGCATGTTCATATCTGTTGAGTTCTAAAATATATATGCCACCCCATTATATCAATGGTGGGGGAGAAATGTCCATGAATAGGTATTGCCGCTCTTCCTTTGTCGTCCTAGGAGAAAGAAAACCTGGAGACTGGCCAAGGAGGACGATCCGGAGACCGGGAGCAGAGACGCAAGGGGCCCGGGGTACCGCCCAATATTCCCATCAGGACCGGCGAGGAGAACCGATCGATCAGTACCGGATGGAGGAAAAGATGCTGAACTGTGCCATCTACCGGAAGAAGATGAGGAGAACATCCCAGATCTTGCGAGTTCCATCAGTGAAACACAATGGCCATCGCAAGAGGGGGGCTTGTGGGATGTTTTTACCCATGCATCCGAGCCCTACCACAAAAACTGTGCAGTACTGGCATGGAAAACATCATGATGGCCAGAACTTCCCAGAAAATGCACAGGGAAATGAATGAAGAATAGGCTGCCACCCATTTTTGCCTATGTTGTGAGCACAGAAGGGCACAGAGCCTAAAACCATTGTAAAAGGGGCAATGCTGATTGCCAAAAGCAACCCATAACTGGTGGGAATTCGTTTTCTTCAGGTCAAACATGGCTAATTTATGGGCACAAAATTATTTTACTGCAGAACTACACCAATGCCATTTGTTGAACCTGGACAATATACTTCCATGTAATATCTCTTGTTTGAAATGCTTGAATTCAAGACTGATCCAAAAGAATTGCATGCAGTACCCGCTTTTGACTGAGGGCGGCGCTAGCGGTCTAAACTCTGACAGGGAAACTGCATGTCAGGAGTTGCAGGAGAGGCCTTTACATCAAAGGCTGGGAGTTAATTAAAATCTTAACCACATGCTGTTCCCAGAAGACAATCTGATTTAATTAACAGGCCAAAGGCTGGGAAACCTCTCACCTCCAGAGATTCACACCAGGAGTTAGAATCTCACATGACCTCTTGATTGATAGAAGGCAGACTGGCTGGGAGCCTCCTGGAGACCACACAATAGGCTCTTGCACTTGAATAGAATATGTTGATTTTGACTGTTTCCTGTCAACAAAGGCCTGCCTGCCAGAAGACACATGTGATCACTGACCCACCCAAGTCTTGGAGGCGGACTCCAACACTCTGAGAACTGAATTGAAAGCAAAATATATATTTTACAGAAACACTGATAACTCTTTGTAATCAAATGACAGGAATGTATAACTTTGAGAGCCTTCATTTAAAAAATGTACCTTCGATTCAAGCCCAAACTCCAATTTGTGTGATGTTCTGGGGCAAAACCCTGCTATTTATGTATACTACAGACTCTGTGTTTAAGCTAGAGACATGGGAATTTACTGGAGTATGTATGGACAGGCCGTGTATATCTGTATAATTTTTAATGAAAAACCAATATTGCAAAACCAGTTAAAAAACGCAAAATGTTGCCGTTTCTGAATGCAAGCTCTTAGAAACATCAGAGTTTGAACAGAGTATACCTCATGTGATACGTGATGGGTGCATGTAATTTCAAACCACTGTGTATCTATGAAATATGTCTTTAGGTCAAATATAGATTTGTGGGCAAACTGACCAGGGGAGGATCCTCTGACCCATAAAACCTACAGCATCACCATGACACACATTTCCTTCCCCCAATCAAAGCAGTGCGGAAAGCTTGACCAATGGGCAGTTGAAAGAGGGGCTGGCTAGTGATGCTGCACACACACCCACTTTCAAAAGACATAAAAAGAGCCACTGGTAGCTAGAGAGGAGATTCAATTCCATTTGCTGCGGAGCATGCTGACCGACGACTTCACATCCAGAGATCCTACACTTAGACTTCCAAGCTAAACAGAGACTACAGAACTTTGAACCAAGAAGGCCCACTGCAAGCAAAAGTATTTGTCAGCAGGCCCAAAAATCATTTGCAGACTATTCACAGCCGGACCCAGGTGTTGATTCTGGCCGGAAACCCTGTGCCAGAAAGATCCAGAAGCAGTGCTGTACCCAGAGAAAGCAGAGCAGTATCCAGAACCAGAGGCCAGAGATCCAGACCGCTGTTAGCAGAACCAGAGAGCTGACCCAGATCACTGTGAAGTGCCGAGACCAGAAC
The DNA here is from genome assembly GCF_040938575.1 of Ambystoma mexicanum. Classification (NCBI taxonomy): domain Eukaryota; kingdom Metazoa; phylum Chordata; class Amphibia; order Caudata; family Ambystomatidae; genus Ambystoma; species Ambystoma mexicanum. Next base: position 1,279,202,343 of record NC_090932.1, on the reverse strand, counting down.
CGGAGTCCGGTCCAAAACCTGACCAGATCCGTGGGGAGGCCTAATTCAAAATATATTGTGAGTACCTAGCAGAACTGTGCAGAACCAATCTCTTAGTTAAAATAATATAATTCAATCTATTTTAAATCTAACCAGAACTGCCTCCTAACTGTCACCTGTCATTTGCAAAGCTGTCACCTGTCATTTTCTAGCTGCAAGCTGTAACCTGTCACTTTGAAATTTTAAAATTTAAAATCCGAAAAACTACCTTTATTTAATCGTCCGTATCTCTGGAACCGTGTGTGCTAGGAACTTGGTTTAACTTTCCTCTGAAAGTTCAGAATCTCGGCTTTTCAAGCAGCTTAGAACCGACTTGCTACTCCTTATACTTTTGCCGTAATCACGATTCTTGCACTCTCGAATTTTGCCGCGATTTGGCACGATTTCTTTACTTGTAAAAAGATAGCTGCTTTTGCCTGAACTGCTAAATTTCGTTTGCCTCTTAAGAACCATCCCTGAATCATTGCTAGAGTGAGCCTGAACTCATATTAACTAGATACCACTCACCCTGAACCTCCTGAAGGGAATTAAAAGCATTTTCAGCCTATTTATCACTGAATTGTAACCATATTCAAAGCATTTTGCCTGTGTTTCAAAACTCCTATCTGTTGTATAAGCTGCTGGGGGGGAATTGAACTGAATTCTATTTGATTGCATTCCTAAGAACTGTGTCATCTTCATCTTCATCTCCTTACATTGCATAAAAGGGGGGGTGAATTGTCCAAGAAAGTGATTACATTGTCTTTTGCTGAAACCCTATCAAGTTATTTTCTGTACTGCATTTTCATTCCACCGTGCATCCATTTGAAACCATAAAAGTATTGTTGCTATCTTATCCATCCTATAACCACTCATCATTGATTATAAAGAAGTGTGCTAGTGCCAGACTATCCATTATTGATTACTGCTCAGATTAAGTGTGATATTCAATTATGAATTTATTATAAAGTGTGATATATATATATATTGTTTAAATTCTCAAATAAACCTTTTAACTTGCAAAACAGAACTACTTCTTGGCTCAGTGGGGTCAGGGGGATTCCAAGAGAGGGGTGTTATATAGGGGTAGTCATCCAGAACTCATGAACTGGACATAAAGATATATCAATAAGGGTTTCCGTTCAGTATCCCAGACTAGGCATTGACTTAGCTGTAGTGCTGGATTGAATCCTCTTACAAAGTGGGGGCTCGAGCCGGACGTTTGGGTTAGATCTATCACTTGTGCAGATTAACATAGTGTGCCAGCTGACCAGATACACATATCCGGTCGGATCACCACGCTGTGTTACGCTGTAAAGCACTCCTCAAAGGAACGCTCTAAGGAAAAGGTCTGTTTTGCAAAAATAAAATACAAACTTCTGTAAGTCAGGAAGGAACTCAAATTCCAGAATGACGACCTTGGTAGATATGAAAATAGCCAGAGAACACTTCTTACATAAGCTATTTGTGAGAGGTGAGTGGACTCATCAGGACCAAACGGTCTGGTTGCAGGCAATCGCGCAACAGGTCACTGAAACAGGGTCAGATACATGGGGAGATCAGGGTCCCCTACATGTGGCCCTGAGTGAACTATATATGGCCCCTAAGGCCAAGGATGAGCAGCACAAGATTGCCAGGGTAGCGGCATATTTATATTTACATATGGGAGCCATGCAGGACAAATGTGCTGAAGGCCAAGATCTGGCGAGTAGGCAACTGCTGGCACTACAGAAGGCCCAATCTGATCTGGACTCTTCTGAGCAGAGGCTGCTCAGGAGCCAGGAGTCAGAAAATGACAGCAGACGGTACATCACTAAAATAAAGGAGGATATGGATGTGCTGCAACAGGAAAAGGCGGACCAGGATACCAGATTTCTGGCCTTGCAGAAGGAGTACCAAGAAGGTTTGGACTTCCTACTGCAGAGCCAGAAAAAGCTGGAGCAACAGTTAGACTTCAATAGGGCATGTGCTGAGCAGGTAGTCACCCTGCAAAGCCACCTAGATAGGGAGAAGGCAGAGAGCAATAAACTGATTTTGAAAGACCTGGATACCCAGGCAGAGTTTGACCAGGAGCGCCAGAAAACTGGTGCCTTCCAAAGGCAAAGGGACGACCTGGCGGCACAGATGCAGGCTCTTAGTCAGGAAAGGGATACCTTAGGCCAGGAAGTCTGCCACTTAAAAAGGAAAATGGAAGAAAATCACCTGGCCCACCCGGGACTGGGTGACCTCCAAAAAGAACACCAGAACTTGTTAAAGCACACCAGGAGGGTGGAGGATGCTCTGGCAAGAAAGGAGCAGGCCAATAGGGACACAGCTCAGGAGGTAACCCTCCTGCAGCAGAGACTGGCCCAGTACTCCAGGACCAATCAGGAGGCACAGAGAGAAAATGAGGCTCTCTGTCAGCACAATGATAGGCTCCAACAACAGGTAGCGATGCAGGAGCGACTGATAGAGTCTAGTAAGGCCTTAACTGAGGAACTGAAAGCGCAGGCTCTTGCATTGCAACAGGGAGCAGGGGCGGATAGAGACCAGGTTCGCTGGGAAAGGGAAACTCCTGAGCATAACCTCAGGAGCCCTAGTACCAGAGGCCTTTATCTCTCTCAGTCCCTGGACTCTGCCAGCCCCATTTCCCCTGGCGCACATGAGCACCGGGCCACAGGGATGGCAGATTACTATCCAGCCAGAAGCATGGGGCTCATAGGCCAGTACCTCCCAGGAATGGATGGGCGGGCATCCGGGTATGGGCACCCAAGCACAGTGCAATTTAGTGGGGAACCCCAGGAGAATAGGCCCATTAAGGGCATCCTGAAAACTTCTGCCCAGTTAGGTCAATGGGGGGGGTACCCATCAAATCCTGGCAGCGAGGAGGGATCTGAAGACTCCTCTGAGCGGTACAGGACACAGGAGACCAGGTCCCCACATTCTGCCAACCACTCCCAGGCTCGCAGAATCCGGGAAAACCTGGAAGATCAGACTCGAACCTCTGGGAGCAGTGCCTCTGAGTCAGAGGATGAATGGACCAGGGTTACCCGAACCAAAAAGGCCAATAAGGCAAAAAGGGCCTTGCTTAAGGACCCATTGAAACAGATTAAGGCAATCAGGAGTGTCATCACGCCTTATCATAAGAACGCCAAGTACTCTGTTTAGGAACACTTGGAGCTCTATGAGCAAATGATGGAGACTTTTCATTTGAAGGACAGCCAAAGCTGTATCCAATATGTAAAGTGGACATTCTCCCCAGAGTACTCCAGTTTCTTTGCGGGGCTGGAGGACCAAAATCATTCAAGGTGGTCCACCTATAGGGCGGCCACATTAAAACATTTTTCTGTTCACAGAAATCCCCAAGAGGCTCGCAAGGCAGCCTACAATTTGCAATGTGGGGAGGATCAGGCCCCACAAGAATTTGTGCAAGAACTGAAACGTGCCTTTGCGCAGACCACCAGAAGGGTGCGCACAGACAGCAGAGAATTTGTCAATACATTCTTCCATGCCTTGCCCAAATACATCATGACCCAGCTCGTGAGAGATTTTCACGAGAAAAGATCTTTAGACTGGGTCATTGAACAGGCTACCCGGATCTATGAGGTGCAGAAGCCCATAGAAAATAAAAGCAATACCCAGAAAAATCCCAAAACCAACAGCACCCCTGCTGCTGCCAAGGTGGCAGAGGTAAAGGTCACCCCCGTTTTGGATTTGGAGATGGGGGGTACTAAAAATCTACCTGCTCCAAATAATTCACAGCCCAGAAGGCCCTCGGGCCAGTCACAGACAGGGAGTCGAGGAGGTAGTCCCACAAATGGGGCCCCCCGCTCCCCTGACTATGTAGGTCCCCGCTACAAGGGAAACCGACCAATCCTGGGTTATGTGTGGACTCCTCCAGCCCAAGGGGGGGGTGTCCAGCCAAGCACCTGACCCGGGGAACTTCCCTCCTAACTTCCCCCAGGAGGGCAGAAATTCTCCAAATCCTGGGCAGAACTTTTTCCCCAGGTATCCACCCAATTTCCAGCCCCAAAATGATCCATCCTTCATTCCCCAATTCCCTGAGCTCAGACAACCTAATCCGGGAGAGGGGAGGCCAAGGGTGGAGGGGTACCAAAATCTTCCCAACCAGGGGTACTACCAGAGAAGGGATAGCTACCCTTCCCGGGATCAGCCCAGGGGAGAAAATAGAGCCCCGTATCAGCCTGAGCGGGTTTCCCAGTCAGAGCGCCAGGTCCAAAATATGGCACGGGATCTGGGTCACATACTGAGGGCTCAACAGAACCCTCAGATGAGCGTGCCACCACAGAATGCCCCAAACTCTGGACCTGGTACTCCAGACCAATGACGGGGGCAGCACCCCGATAACACACCGGTTCCCAGGGAGGAGGCACAAGGGGAAGGGGGGTGCAATGCCTTGGAGGAAGCTTCCTTCCCAACTTGTAAACAGCCCCTGGAAAACCAGGAACCGAAAACAAAATCTCCTGCCCCTGAAAGCCCGCATCCCAAGGAGCAGAGGGGGGTAGGAGAAACAAAGGACCCAAACAGACCCACTTTGTGGAGGAGGTACAGGTCTTCCAATTTGAGGGAGAGGGATCCTCAGAGGATCCTGGGGAAAAGACCTTCTCCTTCAGAGATGGGGGAACTCCTCCGAAAGAAAGATGGGTCCCAAGGGATTCACATCCCGACTGGGGAGATGTGGGGACTGAGCTAGCGCCACCCATCATCTCATCCCAGAACCAACCACATCAAAATCCCCTGGTTCAAACCCATCCTGGTGACTGCCTCCAAAAAAGGGGGGGTGGCCCAGAACCGGAACCAGGGGAACCCACAATGGCTCTGATTTCCAGTTGCCAACTTTTTCTTGCAGATTCCCATGATTCTCCACAGAATTCGGCCCAGATCTCTTCTCTCACAACGTCCAAAACAAAAAAATTAGCCCACCAGTTGTCCAAAAATGTGCATTATCTGTGCCCCCTTGAGGAGAAGGAGGGAAGATACTATGCCCCGGTACAAGTACAGGGACAGGGTACAATTTTGGCACTGGTGGACACTGGATCCCAAGCTACTCTTCTGTCCAGAAGGGCCTTTGATGAACTAAATGCAGGGGGAGAATTACACATTCCTCTCACCTTTCTTCCTGGACAACTTCAGAACTTTGACGGGAAGGAAATTCCCGTCGAGGGGACTGCGGATTTGGACATCACAATTGGGAGACACAAGGTGAAACACCCGGTCATAGTAGTGACTGCAGAGGGCACCCCTTGTTTACTAGGGAATGACCTCCTGAGAAGGTTGTCACCCCTAATAGATTGCGTAAACAAGGTCCTCTGGACCCAGACTAGCCGACCAATAAAATTAAAACAGAGTGTCAACCATGTTAGTTTAAACGGCACCTGCCACATGGTTGAACAAAAATCTGACCAAGTAGAATTTCACTTCCAGAACAACCAAACTCCCGACGTGACAGTAATAGCAGTAGGACAACAGACTGGTGATGGGGGGTCCTCTCTATTTCTGAAAATCAACCTTCCTTACAGTTTAAGGTGGTATTCCACACTGGAAGGAAACACCCTGAAATTCTTTACTAATCCACAATCAGAAACTCTCACTCCTATAGTCCAGAAAGATGTGAAATCAGCTCAGACCCTGGCTGATATTCAGCAAATTGGAGAGCAGTTGTTCATCGCTGTTCAGTTAAATGATGGGAAGGACTCTGTTCTCGCTCGAGTGTGCGTGAACAATGGTAAGAGCTTCATCAGCGAAGCCATGTTCCGCCAACTCCCAAAAGATCCAGCCATTCCCACATTCAAACTGATAGACAAATGGGAAATGGACCTGGAAGCACCCAATTCCAAACATCTCCTGCCAAGCAGGTGTATGCTCAAAATCTCCATTGGCAACAAGAGCATAGTCCACAATTGTTGGGTCGTGCGAGACGTCACTGCCGCTTTTTACTTAGGCAGTGACATTCTCAATCGCTTTGCCATTAGTTTGGACCTAATAAACTTCAAAGCTTGGTCCCGATTAGCGGATAATCCCATGGGCTTTGATGATCCAGAAAAAGCATTTAGGTCAGCTCAATTGCTACCTTATGCAGTTGAAATTCAGATCAAAGAGGAAGTCACCATCCCAGAAAGGACCCGACAATTCTCCCTGGAAGTGAAAGTTAAAAGAGGACAATATTTGCAAAACCCTGATGCTTATATACATCTAAATGCTTCTCTCCAACAGCAAGGGTTGGGGGTAAACCCAACTCCATTAGTCAATATAGAACATGACACCATTCCAATAGAGGTGGATAACAGCGACTTAAAGAGTATTACTCTAGCCACAGGCATCATTATTGGAATGGCGGTTGATGACCGACATTTCTCCATTGATCTAGGAAATGAACTGTTGGGACCAATCCCCAAGGACTGTTTTGACGGTGACAGTGATGACAACACAACACCAGACAGGATTTTCACCCGGCATGGGGGGAACTTCCTGGTGTACACTTCTTGCCCTTATGGTAAGGAAGATGTGACTTGTGACTTCAGGAGGGATGAGGTGATTTTCCAGGTCCATGAGGGCTGCCTTTCCCACCTGAAGCCTCCAGTCCAAATCAGCACTCTGACCAGGGACTTCTCCACCCAGCTGGAGGAGGCCGCTGAAATAGCCAAACCAGAAGTCTTTCCAGGCTTCAGGCAGATGGTGGAAGAGAGAGTCAACCTAGCTGATGCCTGTGTGACTCTGGAACAAAAGCAAAAGTTGAAACAAGTTTTCTTGGATTTCCAAGATCTCTTTGCGGTAGACTCATATGACTGTGGTCGCACCGACATCCACACAACAACAATCCCCACGGACCCTGGCATGACTCCAGTGTTTGTGAAGCAATATCGCTTGCCTCTCGCATCAATGGAGTCCCTTACTGAAATAATTAAGAACCTTGAGTCCCGGGGAATAATTTGTCCAATACACAGCACCTTCAATAATCCGGTGCTGGGAATATTGAAGCCAAACGGCCAGTGGAGACTCTGCGCCGACCTCAGGGAGCTCAACAAACAGGTCCATACTTCCCGATGGCCTCTGCCCTACATTGACCAAGGGCTGGCCCAGATCCAGGGGTCACAGGTATTCACTGCAATAGACCTGACCAATGGATACTGGACCGTGCCTGTCAGTAGGGAGGACCAATACAAACTGGCTTTTACCTTTGGGGGCCAGCAGTACACATGGACCCGGACTCCCTTCGGATACCTCAAATCCGGCAATGAATTCAACATTTTCCTACACAAGGCCATGCCCGACCTGGGTGCAAGGGGTAACCTGGCTTATGTAGATGATGTCCTCATCAAAAGTTCATCTGTGGAGGAACACATAGCGGAGATCCGTTATGTTCTGACCCAGTTGAGGGCCGCCGGAGCAAAACTTTCCTTTCAGAAAGCACAGTGGTGTAGAACCCGTGTTAATTTCTTGGGGCATGAGATTACTCCTCAGGGTCTCTGTCCCCAGGAAAAGAAAGTGGAAGCACTTCAGAAACTGAAAGACCCCACAACTCTGCAGGAACTAAGGAGCCTCCTTGGACTGACTAATTACAGCAGAAAGTTCATTGAGGGCTACGCAGAGATCACCAGACCCCTGATTCATCTCCTGAAGGGGGGGGGGGTCAAGTGGGAATGGGGTCCAGAACAAGCCGAGGCAGTAAGTCAACTCAAAAGAAGCCTCTCACAAGCGCCTTGCCTAGCTTACCCTGTCAGAAACAAGGAGTTCTTCCTGGAGACGGGGTTCTCTAATACGTGCTTGACGGCAGTATTATACCAAAAGCATGACAAGGTCAATAAAGTAATCTCATATGCGAGCAAAACTTTATCCTCTGTGGAGGAAAAATTCAACAAGTGTGAGAAGGCACTCCTGGCAACGGTGTGGGCATTGAAGAATTACCGCCCGTTTATCCAGGGGGAACACATCATAGTGGAGACTCCGCACCAGCCTCTGCAATATCTCCAAAGTGACAGAATCCGGGCCGGGAATGTGAGTAATTCCCGAATTACTTCCTGGATTCTGTCAATGCAAGGCTTTCCTGTGGAGGTCAGATATGGCCAAAACAAGAAGAGTCCCCTCGCGCAAGGTCTGGCTGACTTGCATGATTGTGCCAGAGAAAACTGTCTCGAGGACGAAAGTCTAAAAATCAAGGACAACACGGAGGCATACCTTAATTCCCCACACAAAGTCTTTGAAGAGGACAAGTGTGAGGGAATGCCCACTGTCTATGTGGATGGATGCTCTTACCATGTTGACAATGACGGGGAGAAAGAACTGGTGGCTGGCGTAGGGAATGCATGGGTGAAGGAGTTTCCAGAACCCTCCGCTGGATACAAAATTAGTCCCCGAAGTAGTCAGGTGGCAGAATTGATGGCTGTGCATCAAGCCATCCTCACTGCTGTCCAACATCAACTCCACGAACTGGTCATAATCACAGATTCTGATTATGTACGGAACGGGTTCGTGGAGCACCTGGTTAATTGGAAAACCAGAGGCATGTTATGTGCTAACAACAAAAGCAACCCATAACTGGTGGGAATTCGTTTTCTTCAGGTCAAACATGGCTAATTTATGGGCACAAAATTATTTTACTGCAGAACTATACCAATGCCATTTGTTGAACCTGGACAATATACTTCCATGTAATATCTCTTGTTTGAAATGCTTGAATTCAAGACTGATCCAAAAAAATTGCATGCAGTACCCGCTTTTGACTGAGGGCGGCGCTAGCGGTCTAAACTCTGACAGGGAAACTGCATGTCAGGAGTTGCAGGAGAGGCCTTTACATCAAAGGCCGGGAGTTAATTAAAATCTTAACCACATGCTGTTCCCAGAAGACAATCTGATTTAATTAACAGGCCAAAGACTGGGAAACCTCTCACCTCCAGAGATTCACACCAGGAGTTAGAATCTCACATGACCTCTTGATTGATAGAAGGCAGACTGGCTGGGAGCCTCCTGGAGACCACACAATAGGCTCTTGCACTTGAATAGAATATGTTGATTTTGACTGTTTCCTGTCAACAAAGGCCTGCCTGCCAGAAGACACATGTGATCACTGACCCACCCAAGTCTTGGAGGCGGACTCCAACACTCTGAGAACTGAATTGAAAGCAAAATATATATTTTACAGAAACACTGATAACTCTTTGTAATCAAATGACAGGAATGTATAACTTTGAGAGCCTTCATTTAAAAAATGTACCTTCGATTCAAGCCCAAACTCCAATTTGTGTGATGTTCTGGGGCTATTTATGTATACTACAGACTCTGTGTTTAAGCTAGAGACATGGGAATTTACTGGAGTATGTATGGACAGGCCGTGTATATGTGTATAATTTTTAATGAAAAACCAATATTGCAAAACCAGTTAAAAAACGCAAAATGTTGCCGTTTCTGAATGCAAGCTCTTAGAAACATCAGAGTTTGAACAGAGTATACCTCATGTGATACGTGATGGGTGCATGTAATTTCAAACCACTGTGTATCTATGAAATATGTCTTTAGGTCAAATATAGATTTGTGGGCAAACTGACCAGGGGAGGATCCTCTGACCCATAAAACCTACAGCATCACCATGACACACATTTCCTTCCCCCAATCAAAGCAGTGCGGAAAGCTTGACCAATGGGCAGTTGAAAGAGGGGCTGGCTAGTGATGCTGCACACACACCCACTTTCAAAAGACATAAAAAGAGCCACTGGAAGCTAGAGAGGAGATTCAATTCCATTTGCTGCGGAGCATGCTGACCGACGACTTCACATCCAGAGATCCTACACTTAGGGCCTCATTACACGGAAGGCGGTGAGCCATGGCGCTATTAGCGCCATGGCTCATGCCGGTAAAATACCGGCACCGCCTTGGCGGAAAGGGGATTTACCGCCCCATTCCAAGGTTGGAGGGGCGGTAAATCCCCCTTCCGCCATTGCCCTTCCCCATTCCCATTTCTGCCCCATAGGGCTCTATGGGAATGGGGAAGGCGCTAATTACGGCACCGCAATTTTGCGGTGCCGTAATTAGCTCCGAGGTCCCTTAGCGGGTTGGTTTTTAACGCCTGCAAAAAGCAGGCGTTAAATCACCAACCCGCAAAGGGACCTCGTAGTACGGCGGTAAGGGTTAACGGTCACCGTTGCCATTAACGGTGACCGTTAACCCTTACCGCCGTCCGTGTAATGAGGCCCTTAGACTTCCAAGCTAAACAGAGACTACAGAAATTTGAACCAAGAAGGCCCACTGCAAGCAAAAGTATTTGTCAGCAGGCCCAAAAATCATTTGCAGACTATTCACAGCCGGATCCAGGTGTTGATTCTGGCCTGAAACCCTGTGCCAGAAAGATCCAGAAGCAGTGCTGTACCCAGAGAAAGCAGAGCAGTATCCAGAACCAGAGGCCAGAGATCCAGAGTGACTCAGACCGCTGTTAGCAGAACCAGAGAGCTGACCCAGATCACTGTGAAGTGCCGAGACCAGAACCGGAGTTCAGTCCAAAACCTGACCAGATCCGTGGGGAGGCCTATTTCAAAATATATTGTGAGTACCTAGCAGAACTGTGCAGAACCAATCTCTTAGTTAAAATAATATAATTCAATCTATTTTAAATCTAACCAGAACTGCCTCCTAACTGTCACCTGTCATTTGCAAAGCTGTCACCTGTCATTTTCTAGCTGCAAGCTGTAACCTGTCACTTTGAAATTTTAAAATTTAAAATCCGAAAGACTACCTTTATTTAATCGTCCGTATCTCTGGAACCGTTTGTGCTAGGAACTTGGTTTAACTTTCCTCTCAGCTTTTCAACAAGCTTAGAACCGACTTGCTACTCCTTATACTTTTGCCATAATCCCGAATCTCGCACTCTCGAATTTTGCCGCGATTTGCGATTTGGCCCGATTTCTTTACTTGTAATCATTGCTAGAGTGAGCCTGAACTCATATTAACTAGATACCACTCACCCTGAACCTCCTGAAGGGAATTAAAAGCATTTTCAGCATATTTCTCACTGCATTGTCACCATATTCAAAGCATTTTGCCTGTGTTTCAAAACTCCTATCTGTTGTATAAGCTGCTGAGGCGGAATTGAACTGAATTCTATTTGATTGCATTCCTAAGAACTGTGTCATCTTCATCTTCATCTCCTTACATTGCATAAAAGGGGGGGTGAATTGTCCAAGAAAGTGATTACATTGTCTTTTGCTGAAACCCTATCAAGTTATTTTCTGTACTGCATTTTCATTCCACCTTGCATCCATTTGAAACCATAAAAGTATTGTTGCTATCTTATCCATCCTATAACCACTCATCATTGATTATAAAGAAGTGTGCTAGTGCCAGACTATCCATTATTGATTACTGCTCAGATTAAGTGTGATATTCAATTATTAATTTATTATAAAGTGTGATATATATATATATTGTTTAAATTCTCAAATAAACCTTTTAACTTGCAAAAAAGAACTACTTCTTGGCTCAGTGGGGTCAGGGGGATTCCAAGAGAGGGGTGTTATATAGGGGTAGTCATCCAGTACTCATGAACTGGACATAAAGATATATCAATAAGGGTTTCCGTTCAGTATCCCAGACTAGGCATTGACTTAGCTGTAGTGCTGGATTGAATCCTCTTACAGAGCGCCAGCCATTTTCAGGGCTAGTTGGTTCGGCAGGAGAGTTGTTAAAAACTCCTTTGCGGATTCCGACTTCCATGGCCACCGTCATGGCCTGCTGTCTATATCAAACAACACCTTTTCTTGGGTCTGATGAGCATCGGGTGCCTTAACCCAGCGTTCGGTTCATCCCACAGCGTCAGTTCTCCTTACCAAAAGTGGCCCACTGGGCACTTGCATTCGATGCCCGGCTCCACGCCAGCGAGCCGGGCTCCTTACCCATTTAAAGTTTGAGAATAGGTTGAGATCATTTCGGCCCCCAAGACCTCTAATCATTCGCTTTACCAGATAAAACTGGTGTTTCCATGTGCCAGCTATCCTGAGCGAAACTTCAAAGGGAACCAGCTACTAGATGGTTCGATTAGTCTTTCGCCCCTATACCCAGGTCAGACAACCAATTTGCAGGTCAGGACTGCTACAGACCTCCACCAGAGTTTCCTCTGGCTTCACCCCCCTGCCCAGGCCTAGTTCACCATCTTTCGAGACAGTGGTGCACCGACCGCCCCGGGATCCCACCCCAGCCGGGGCACGCCGGTCCTCACCTTCATTGCTCCACAGGGTTTTGTCGGCCCTCCTCCTTGCGCATGTGTTAGACTCCTTGGTCCGTGTTTCAAGATGGTCGGGTAGGTAACCAACCGACATCACCTCAGACCCCTGGTGCCCTCTTGGGCCTCCGCGCCCGGTGGTTAGACATGGTCGGGGTGCACTGAGGGCAGTCCACCACATTCCACAGTCGCATCGGGAGCCCCGTCCCCCGAGGGCAGGCGTCGAGGTTCCAACTGCTCACATCTGTGGGTGAGCGATGGCCAGGCCCAACCGCGCAGCGGGCGACCTTCCCTCTTGCCCGGGTACCTGCTGGAGGTCGGCACTGTGCAGCCCGGGCTGTGTTTTGAAGACTATTGCGGTCCCACCTGCCTGTGCTTTCTCTGGGCCGCCTGTCTGCCCCCCCCACGGAAGGGGTTGGGGGACGGATGAGTGGATCGGTCCGGGTGGGCCGGCGGCAGAGCGGCCTGCCTCCATCACTGTGAGAAGCGCCGTGCTGCAGCGGGCAGGCTTCTCACAATGATCTCGGCCGACTCCCAAGTGGGGAAGCTAGATGGGCCGCACAGGCCGAGCTCCAGATACCTGGGCAAGAGGGAAGGGCGCCGGCGGGCCTGGCCATAGCTCGCCCACAGATGTGAGCCTCTGGAAACCTGACACTCGCCCGTCGAGTAAGCCTGCTGCGCCATGGCTCAGGCCTGGCGTGCCGGGCCCCTGTCTGCCGGGGCGTCCCTTGAGAATAGCCAGGTTTCCCTCAGCTCCCGGCAGCCCCCACTTGGGGCTTCCCTGATGACCGGGGTGTGCCCAGCATTGCCCACCTGGTGGTAGGTCAGAGAGAGAAGCGCGCCCCCCGGCTGGTGCAGCGGCCGGCCCGGTGAGGAGAGGGGGGTGCGTGGGGCTCCCTCTCCGGTGCGTGGTTGGGGACATCCCCAGCAGGTTAACCCAACGCTGTCAGGCATCCCCATCCATCTGCTGGGTCGCGGACCCCCCTCCGGTGGAAGGGGAACCCGCTCCCTGTCGCCTGGTTGCCCGCGTGCACCGGACCACTCTGTTGGCCGGACTGTAGCACGAGAGGTGCCCCGGGCTGTGGGTGTGCGCATCTGGGACGCAACCGAGGTCGGGCCTACGGCTCTCCCTCTGGCTGGTCTGCTGTTAATGATCCTTCAAGCCGCCACTAACAAGCAGATACCCCAGCCCTATATGTCCCAATTCACACTGAAATGCCCCATTCCTCCTTCCAAACACACGTTGCAGATTCAAATGCCACCTCCCTCTGGACCCACACAAAGACACCAACATCCGTCTATCCTTAACTAACCCAACCCTCTCTGCAGTGCCACACCCATATGCTTCACATCTACCTCCAGACTCACACTCAGATGGCGCCATCCGCCCTCTCCCTATACCCACACCCGGATTAACCCATCCCTTCGACACACACATGCTCCCACCCCTCCTATAGACCAACATCCTTCTCTCCAGACATACAAACCCCATCCCTCCATTCACACCCAGATGCCCCCTTCCTTCCCACCAGAGTGCTCAAGCCCTCACTCACACCCACATACTCCATCATTCTCTGACATACCCCTATTATATGCCCTGTCCCTCCATTCCAGATCAACGATGCCCCCTCCGATCCTGACTCCACCAAGATGCCCCACCCCTTCCTCAAGGCAAATACCACGATGCCCCATCAACCCTCCACACAGCAAGATGCCCCAATTCCTCCCCGACCAATGAGCCTCCATCAACTCCCTCCAGGGCCACACCAGGATGCCTCCATCCCCCCCTCCAGACCCACCACGATGTCCCCATCCAACCCAAACCAGGATGTCCCATCCCTCCCCGCAGACCCCCACCAATGTGCCCCGTCCCTCCCATCAAACCCACACCAATGTGCTCCATCCCTCCCATCAAACCGACACCAATATGCCTCCATCCACTCCCTCCAGAGCCACACCAAGATGCCCCATCCCACCCTCCAGATGCACACAGATGTCCCCATCCCATCCACACCAGGATGCCCCATCCCACCCTCCAGACCAACAGATGCCCCATACCTGTTCCAGACCGAAACCAAAGTGCCCCCATCCATTGCAGACCCCACCAAGATGCCACCATCCACACAGCAAGAAGCCCCATCCCGCCCTGCAGACCCACTCCTAGATGAACCATCCCTCCCCGAGACCCGATGTGACCCATCCCCCCCAGACACAGAACAATGTCCCCTATCCCTCCCATCAAACCCACACTAATGTGCCCCCATTACCTCCCTCCAGAGCCACACCATTATGCGGCTTGCCCTATCCCACCCTACACCTAGATGACCCATGCCACTCTCCAGACCAACAGATGCCCCATGCCTGTTTCAGACCAACACCAATATGCCCCCATCCATCCATTGCAGACCGATCCAAGAAGCCCCATACTGCCCTCCAGACCCACTGTGCCCCAATCCCTCCCCCCAGGCTCACACCAATGTGCCCCATCCCTGCACCCAGACCCACACCAATGCACCGGATCCATCCCTCCAGACCCACACCACTGTGTCCCTATCCCTCCCACCAGACCTACACCAATGTGCCCCATCCCTCCAGACCCACACCAATGTGCCCCATCCTGCCAGACCCACACCAACATGCCCCTATTCAACCATTCAGACCCCAGCAAGATGCCCATCCCTCCCTCTAGATCAATACCACAATGCCCCATCCTCCCTCCACATAGCAAGATGCCCCTTCCCCCCTGCAGACCCACACCAAGAAGCCCATGTGCCTCTCAAAAACCACACGCAGATAACCACAGCCGACCGCCTCTAAAACCACCCATCCTAAACACACCCTCACCAAACATTAAATTACTCTATTAGCCCCCTTTCATCAGTTAAACACCACCATCCACTGTTCCTTTTCTTAGCCCTCCATACCCTTCACGTTGAATAGCTGAACATGATTTTTAAAGTAAATGTAGTTTTCCCTCCCCAGTCTCAATCTGGTGTCTTGCATGAACGTTCACGGTATCATGAAAATTCTAATTGCATTCTCAGCCAGCCAAGAGCACACAGATTGCTGCTGCTCTTGCAGCCAGAGCCATCCCGGTTCCCACTTGAAGATTAGGGACAAAACGAAGTCGGTCACTCCATTGGGGGGGGGGTCTTGCAGTAATGTTCCCGGGATCCAGAAGAAAACGCCTACCGCAACCGCTGCAAGCAAAAGGCATGCAGATTCCGCTTGCACTTGCACCAGCAACCAGAGCCTTCCAACTCACTAAAATAGCTCCCGAAAATCACAATGATAACGTCGGAAGTCACGGTGAAGAAGAGTAGGCGGGCCGTTGCTATGGACCGTTGCTCGGATGGGAACTAGACACTACCGATGGCGCTGATGGCGGCAATGAGCTGCTAAGCTGCTCCGCCCCTCTAAAGGACTTTGATTCAGGTCACAGCTGCAGGACAAGCAAGCTGTAACTTCCTCTGGTGACCCACGTGCAAGGGGTCACCAGTGGAAGTTGTCCTTGGCCACGACCCGGTTTATTTATTTATTTATGTAATGTTTGTTGGATCCATGGACCAATATTTTTTATTTATTTATGCAAGGTTTGCCAGATCCTTGTATCCGACAAACCTTTCATAAATAAATAAATATACAGGTATCCACAGACATTGCATGAATAAATAAATAGCCCTATTAAAATTGAAACAATTACACACAATGCAGCCACCCAACTGCTTTCAGAGGGGAGATGCAGGAGCTGTGCTGTTCAAGTAAAATAAAACGTTGCTTCTGGCAAAACTGAAATCACCCCGTTTGAATACTCCCCAATGTGGATTTTTTTTTTATAAAATGGGATGCAAATTGTGTATTTATTTTAAATAATATTACTCAGCAACACTGGTCAAAACTATTATCTGCACAGTGAAGTAACTCATCACCAGTGCCATGGAAGTGGTTTTAAAGTGGAATTGATATATAAATAACCCCTGCATCCGTCCATTTGGACCCATTACATAGCAATTGCTAATTCCACCTTTCCCCCCAGAAATGTGTAGAATTAGTCTTTGCTTTTGGCATAAAAAGGCAGCAGATTTATTTTCCACAACATCATAAAAACCACACTGCACACATTAGTGGAAATAACTCAGAAGATGCGGCGACTGCTCCGTGTCCAACAACCTGCTACCCCCTTTCCTTCCAAAAGTCCAGCATAGGCCCAACTCTATCAACCCTTTGCGCCTGAGACTCGCCTGCCCATGCCGGTGTTCCTGGGCGGGGAGAGTGCTGTTTCCTTGGGGGAAGCTGAGCCCTTGTTATTCCCCCCAGACACCCCTGCCGCTTAGGTTCCCAAGGGGCGCTGGTCTGAGAAGAGCGAAGACCCTTCCGGCTTTCTCCTGGCTCATCCGTAGTCTGTCTCTTGTGCTTGGTCGCACAAACACTGCCAGACCGCCTCGCCGTCCTGCAACGTTGACAACCAGGCTTGTCTGTTCCTTGCCCTAATTGTAGGGTAGGTGGGTGAGAAACGAAATCCTCTTCCTGGTCCTTGCGGGCGGGCGTCCTTCTGCCAAGGCTGGATGGAAGCTGCCTGCAGTAAGGATCCCGCCCGATATAAAGGGGTAGCTCCGCCCCTTTCTTTTGTAGCCCTTCGCGGGCTTTTCCAATTTCTGCCGGCACCTCCCCCTCTTTCCAAGTGGGAAGGGGGAGGACAGGAGGACACCGCCCGGGTTATCGTGGTGCCTCCTACATTTTCTTTTTTTCTTGTTCGTCATCACTGTCCTAACCCGTGCATCCGTCCATTTGGACCCATTACATAGCAATTGCTCATTCCACCTTTCCCCCCAGAAATGTGTAGAATGAGTCATTGGACCTCATTACATGGACGGCGGTAAGGGTTTACCGGTACCGGTAAGGGTACCAGTGCCGGTAAACCCTTACCGCCTCACTACGAGGTCCCTTTGTGGGACCCTACCTTAACGGCTGGTTTTACCAGCCGTTAAGGACGGGATCCGCAAAGGGACCTAGGAGGTAATTACAGTACCACAATTTGCGGTACCGTAATTACCGCCTTCCCCATTCCCATTGAGCCCTATGGGGGCAAAAATGGGAATGGGGAAGGGCCATGGTGAATGGGGAATTACCGCCCCCACACACCTTGGAGTAGGGCGGTAATTCCGCCATTCACCATAATAGCGCCATGGTTAACGCCATCAGTGTAATGAGGCCCTTTGTTTTTGTTTTTGGCATAAAAAGGCTACAGATTTATTTTCCACAACATCATAAAAAGCACACTGCACACATTAGTGGAAATACCTCAGAAGATGCGGCGACTGCTCCGTGTCCAACAACCTGCTTCCCCCTTTCCTTCCAAAAGTCCAGTATAGGCCCAACTCTCCCAACCCTTTGCGCCTGAGCCTTGCCTGCCCATGCAGGTGTTCCTGGGCGGGGAGAGTGCCGTTTCCTTGGGGGAAGCTGAGCCCTTGTTGTTCCCCCCAGATGCCCCTGCCGCTTAGGTTCCCAAGGGGTGCTGGTCTGAGAAGAGCGAAGACCCTTCCGGCTTTCTCCTGGCTCATCCGGAGTCTGTCTCTTGTGCTTGGTCGCCCAAACACTGCCACGCCACATGTGGGTTACCACCCACCGTGGCTCCCCCTTTTCCTTCCCTCACATTTCTCGGATTTTGGTGCAGAGATTCCAGTAAATAAGATCCACCCCATTGGTGACAAGCGCTCCCCATTCTTGAGATAATACTCTGGGGATTTCAAGTTAATCAGGCCGTGCCTGATCTGCCCAAATCCTCTGCCCCTGCAGAATTTGGCCACTGCACAATTCAGCTTCCGCCTGGATCTCTCCACGGCTGCGTGATTATCCGCGCCTCTCCATTCTGGTCTCGGGATTATCTCCAACCAGCTGATTTCTGTTTCTCCCAGTTGTCCTGCTAGCTCCTGTAATGAGAACATCATTTCCCGCATTAGAGCCCCCTTCCCCAGGCTTGTCAAATCATTACCTCCCAAATGTATGACCAATATGTCCGGTTTTTGCTGCTTCCCCAGCAATTTGCACACATGCCCCTGTAGTTGCGCCTATCTCCTTCCTGGCACCCCGTGCCACCCAATCCTGAACTTGCCGGCCGTCAACTCCTCCTGCTCCGCCGTCCAGCTTGCCCCTGCCCTATACACAAATGAGCGTCCTATCACTCAGCCAGATCTCCTTCTCCTCTGGGCTGGTGTTAATGGGATGAGAAGGCAGCATGTCAACCTTACAGTTTCTCCGGTCTGCTGTATCTCTTAAAACACCCAGACCTCCCGATCTGCTTGATTTCTTCTGCCCCTAGGCCCGTGGCTGCGGCTGACATGGCTGCCACTATCCTAAATGAATGTGTCTCACACACACACCCTTTGCTACCCCAATTCTCCCTAGCGCTGCACAATGTTTACATTGGGTGTACTGCTAAACCAGGCGCTAGTGTCGCCCTTAGCAGGCTACGCCAGGCTGCCCACTGACTGGATACAGCTCCCCCCTTGCTGATGCGATGCCAATTTTGAGGCGGCATCTACTGTGGCCCACTGGTGGGGTATTTATCTACTTACACAGCCACGCTTACTCCACTGAGGATGATGAGGTCACGCCTGCCACATGTCCCCTAGACCTATCTCCAGACACCCCACTACCGACCTTGCCATGACATGGTATACCCACCTTGTCCCGCGCCAGTCTGCCTTTCAACGCCTGAACCTTTAGCCCTCTTGGCACAATTACTAGCCGTATGCAGCTCGTCCCTGGCTGGATAGACCGCCATTCAGGGCTCATTCCCCCCCCCCCCAGTTAAAATGAAAAGCATTGAATATCTTCTTTGAATTCATGAATTAAAGCTGACCTCGGGTCTCGAACCGGAGTTTGTTAGGTTTGCAGGCCAGACACTTCACCACTGCACTATATAACATGATGAAAAAATAAGTGAAGGTGAAAACGTCCCATTTCGATACTGCGAGTCTCGGGGAAAACATTTTGTATTGGTTCTTGGAGGTTAAAAATGCACACCTTTTGGTTTTTTGTGTGTGTGTATTTTATGAAAGTCAACTGCCATTCGTCCCGTTCAAATTGGATGCTTATGCAAACCCCATAAATGAAATGTGCATATTTCACCTTGACATGCTAATTTCTGGCGATGTCACGTCCATTGTATTTGTTGATGAGTCCTCCCACTTTAATTATTAGGACTTGACCCCGGCAGCAAATTGAACCGCTGTGTGCCCAAACTGGGCACAGCAACAATCCACATCACCTTCAATTCACCCCAAAGAGGTGGTTTACCCCCAAACTGGGCACAGGCACCTCACCTTCACCACCGTTGTCTGCCCCCCTATTTTTGGAATGGTGTCTTTCCCCTTTCCATTGCCGCCTCAGACCTGCCCGGCCCATACCCCAATCATTACTTCAGCACTTTCGCTATTCCCAGGGTCAGTCGTGAGAGATACCTTTACCCAGGGTTCTGCATGCCCACCTCCCCTCCAATTCTGTACTAGTGGTGAGAACCCGAATACTACACCCCACCACACCCTCTTTTACATTATTGGAGCCTTACCCACCACTGCGTACAGAAATAGCGGAAGCCTAGTGGCGTCCGCTGCTGCACAGCCACCCCTTACCAGCTTCCCTAGTCAGCCTCTGCATCTTAGCTACGAACCCACCGGCATCTGAGCGTTGCTCATTACTTACACTGGTTGTGATTCCGCCCCTTCCGTGTAAGAGCGCCCCCACCATGCTGATACAACTGTGCTATAACCCCAAACTCCCCCTAAAATCCAGTGCCCAAAGAGGCTGTGCTTGCATGTTCCATGGACCACATATTTGGCATAGACCACGTCCTTCAGGTGTTCTAAAGGGGTGACTTAATCCAGACAATGGCCCCTTAAACCCTGGCGACCTGGTTGTAGTACCTTGAACCAATGTGGACGCGCCTGCATGTCCTCCGGACAACTTCTGACATAACCATGCACACCCAGAGTTCTCCTGGGCCCTAATCCATAAACTGCCCCTTTACGTTGCAGTACAACCCCTTCCACTTAAGACACATCTACCAGGTTGCCTTTCTTGGGCCTTAATCTCCGCCATTTCCCCCACAACATTTTCCAACAAGACTGCCTGCCTGTGCTTGTTCGTTGCAGCCCTAACGCTGCTGATGACAAGAAGGTGCGGGGGAATAAACCAGGAGCCTGCTGTCTCCTACCTTCCATGACTCCCAGACAGATGTCACGTCTGCTAGAACAAAAAAGCCCAGTCTTACCTCACCCGCAGCGCATTTCCCTGGCCCGGCCATTATGCACATCCACCCGCTCTGATCAAAAAAGGGGGGGCTTCTACCTCACCAGTACCCCTGGTGCACCGCCAAGAGCCCTGCACCCGCCGCAGTAGAATAGGGTAGCCACCTATACTTACTACGGCTCCCGTCCCTCTTCAAACTGCGCCCTCTCTTTAAGCAAACCGAGACAATAAACAGGCGGTTCCTAGCTGATTGAACCCTTTATATATATACCTCCCTCGCAGTTTCGGTAGGACGGACTGTGATAAAAACCACCTCTTAAAACTAAATTCGTCACACACACACTCCCGCTGTTGTCCTAACTGGGCCACCCCGTAACGCAATTCCTGTTTGGTTTGGTAACAGACAAGGCACGTCCCTATTGGCACAGCGAGCGCTCAACTCACTGAGCTATTTTACCAGCCGAAACCCGTTAAGCACAAAAACGTATGCCAAATAAAATTGTTGTGCCTGTGCACCGCATTGGATGGAACACCGAGCGAAGCAAATCCATGCACACATTCTAACGCAGCACATAAACCCCTCTCATTCCAGTTCCTGGCAATAACCCCCCTGGCGTTCTCCATATAGCTAAAATGGTCTTAAACTAGTGCGACTGGTGTCCGTCCACATAGTGCTACACTGGCTGTTAGGCAGAATCCAGTGCAGTTCCCTTAGGGAGCACTCCACCAGATTAGGACTACAGGTGAAAGCAATAAATCCCCTTCGGTATCAGTCTGTACCACAAAGATTTAGTTGATAGCTGTGGCTGAGCAGTCAGACTTATCTCAAGAGGGAGATGAGCAGTATTCAGGGGTAACACATTAGGCATATTAGACTATGGAACAAGGAAACACTGACCAAAGCTTTGTAGTTAAAAAGTATATATATATTTATTTTTTACACTTCTAATAAAACACATGTATCACAAGTATCAAGTAAGTTAAATTAAGTCAGGGAAAAATATACACACTCCCTATATGAATTGTAGACCAAGTTAACCAGAGTGATAACTGAGCAAAACGGCACAGTGAAAACTACACACAAGGGATCCTCTAACAATTCCTCACAAGGGAGGGAAAGCACAAGTTATTCAGAAATAGGTTCTTATACACCCTAACAACATTTCCCATCAGTTGTGAACCAGTTCAGCAAGACAGTGCATCAGTGTAAGCAATACTTAAAATGAAAACTGAGCGAAATGGCATTTCACAATGATTATGCAGTGGGAAGAAAGGGGAGTTCTAAGAAAGGGGTGCACCACACAGTTCGAATGGAGAATCATGCTCGAGAAGGCAGATCTAACAAATGTGACCAGAGTCAGTAGGCCTGTGCCAGAGTTAGTGGTACAGGGCAAGGGCCCAGGAGCAAAATGTTCTTGTAGCTGCAGTCAAGTCTTTGGTTAACGATATTGAAAAGGTGGTTGCAAAGGTTGAAAAGACAATGTCAAGAGAGAGGGGCGGCCAACCCAACAGGTAGGTAAAGGATTTAAAACACCTTTAGCTCTACTGCGAAGAAAGGGCGGCCTGGCGGAACAATGTACCTTAAAATGAAGAAGTGGCTCCTGCGGTGGCAGTTGTTCCTGGTAGTTCCTGCAGTTTGGGTGGTCCGGCAGAGGAAGAGATGCTCTCATCGTGGAGGAAGGTTCGAGTTACTGCACTACCCAGGGATGAAACCAGCCGCGGTGCTGCCCGACGAATAAAAGGTACGCTCCTTTAAATCGCAGTCCGGGTGGACTGGTGCCTGGCTATCCGGCCTCCGAGTACAAGGTACTGGGGATTCGACCAAGGCAGGTCCGGGAAGGCGATTGGCAAACTGGTTGGCCCCACCAGCTCAAGGGAAGAAGGCTCTTGCAGGTGAAGATCTTCTCTCGTCATGTGGAGAAGAAGTGGTGAGACGCTGCAGCAGGGATTCACTGGTGGTTCAGTCATTGCAGATGTCTTTGGCTTCTCTCCTCTTCGGCTTCTTAGTTCCAGTGGCGACGTCTTGCACTTTCAGTCCTCAGGACCCTGCTTTTATGCAAAAAGATCCCCATTCATACAGCCTAGCTGTCACTCACACAGTGGAGTGGTCATCTTGGCGGGAGATTCTCCAGCCTATCAGGATAGAGTGCGACATGGGTTGTTGAGGCAACCCTGTCCAGGGGTCCTACTCCCCCTCCCACACAATGGACCCACCCCAGACTCAGTGGCGCCGAAAGGAGGGCTTCTCGGTAGAAGTCCGCCAAAAGGACTAACAAAGGATCCCCAACCTGGGTTAGGATTGTAGAGAAAGACACGAGAAAGAAGTTATATTAAAGTTCTGGCAAATAAAACCTACCGGAGCAAAGTTAATATTAAAATGCACCGGCGGTATGTTAGAGGCTGTCAGAAAAAGTGGTAGCCTCGAACAATGGGAAAATCCCATAGAGAAATATTCGCGGTTAATATTTATGGTAGTAACCACTGCCACCAGCCAGAAACTTTTGAGAGAGGTACTGTAGGGTACACTCTCGAAAATGAACATAGGGGAAAAACTATTAACCCCTTCCAGTACCTCCTAGTAAGATGGGTTGTACTGGTTTAGTTCATAGGATTTGACTAGTAAAGTCATTGAGGACTTTACCTGCCCTGGTAGACAATTGTCAGTCCCAGGGTATGGAGTCTATGTTTGGGGGTCGCTACGACACCCCTGTGTCACTGCACTGAGGGTGCTGTGTAACACATGTGAATAAAGATGGTTCCTATGGGGTTGAGAAGATCCCATAAGCATTAAACACAAAAATAACCTAGAACACACATAGCAAAAATGCCTAAGAGTGGGAAAAAGAGTCTCACTCTTAGCAGGTAAATCCAGCAAAGCTGCTGGGGGACTCTTTATGTAAGGGAAATTAGCCATAAAATGAGAATTCTCCCTAACACTGGCGTGCTCCCCACCCCCACTTAGGGGCCCCCGCCAGCTGGGGGAAACAAGTGTGCATAATTCACACCAAGACATAGTACCGCCTATGGGGAACTCTACATGCCTCTCTGCCCACGCGTGTAATACTACCAAGGAGGGGATCTTTTTTTTTTAAACAATTTTTATTATTTTTATTTTAACAACCAACACAAACAAAACTTACAGTGCACATAATGATCACTATACACATCACTTTATCCATGTCCACTGTGTCCCTCGCTCCCCCCGCCCCCTCCCAAGCTGTTAGGGAGAATTCTCTCTTTAGGCTGAATTTCCTAAGCTAGTGAGTCCCCCAGCAGCTTTGCCGGATTTCTGGAGTTTGTTTTGTTTCTCCTGCCAAGAGTGAGACTCTTTTTCTCCCACTCTTGGACATGATTTATGGTGTTCCTTTGACTGTTAATGTGTTTTATGGGCTATGGGGTATGGGGTCCTTTACTCCATAGGGTCTCATGTGTTTTTACTATGTGTGTTACACAGCACCCTCCGTGCAGTAACACAGGGGTGTCATAGTGACACACCACCATAGACTCCATACCCTGGGACTGACTACTGTCTCCCAGGGCATGTAAAGTCACCATTGGCTTTACTAGTCCCAAATTATTAACAGAAACCAGTACAAACCATCATATTGTGGACATACTGGTCGGGGCAATTCGATTGCCCGGGGGTCTGTTAGTCGAGGGGGCACGTCTCCGTCCCCCCTGATCGAGTTTTGTCTGGTGGCAGTGGAAACTACTTTTTATATTCGACCGCGAATATTTTCCTATGGGATTTTCCCATTGTTCGAGGCTACCAACTTTAATTATTTAATTCTCATAGCCTCGAACATACCGCCGGTTTATTTAATTAATATTAATTCGCCGGTTGGTATTTTTTGCCAGGACTCGATTCTAAAATGGCGTTTCTGTTCTCTTCTGTGACTCCAACCCAAGTCGAGCCCTTTGTTCCACTTTTTGGCGGGCTTCTCCACAGAAGCCTCCAAAAGTGGTACCACTCTGTCTGGGTACCACAGGGGGTGTAGGAGGGGGTTTAGGCACCCTGGACTGAGTTACCTTGGTAACTCAAGTTGCACTCTTGTGTGATTGGCCCAAGTGGTGAGCCGGCCAGCTCACCACTTAGCATGTTTGATTGACAGCTAGGCTGAGTGAATGGGGGTATGCTGCATAAAAGCAGGGCTTTGGGGACTGGAACTTCAGAAGTCGCCACAGGACCTGAGAATCCGACGAGGGAGAAGCTGAGCCGACCTACCACGATGACACCACCGGTGGAGCCTTGCGGAACCGACTCACCACTTCCCAGACGACAGAGAAGATCTCCCAGCTGGAGAGGCTTCTTCCCCTGACTGGTGGGCACAACCAGTTTGACCTTCCTTTTTCGCACCCCAGACCGGTTTGTGGTCGAACTGCCCGTGCCAAGCACCCCGGCGGCCGGATAGCCACTCACCACTGAACCGCGAATCAACGGACCGCTCCTTGTACCTGAGAAACTCTGCGGCTGGTTTCTTCCCTGGCAGTGCAACGGACTCCTGTCTTCCTCCACGACGAGATCCTCTCTTCCCCCGGGCGAAGCACTGACTTGCATCCGCTGCCAGGAACAACTGCCCCCGCTGGAGTGTTCTCACCACTTCAAGGTACCGTGTCCGCCAGGCCTCCCTTTCTAAAGATTTCTACAAGGTAATAATAACCCCTTAACCTTCTGGACTGGGCTGGCCGCCTTGACCCTCTAACTGGTCCCTTTCTTTGGTCCAACTCCTTTTTGAACCGTTACAAGACTTTTGTGCAATGCAACCCTGTGACCTTGGACACATTTCGTTTGATCCTCTTAAAGTGGATCTGGCCTATTGAACTCTAACTTCACGGTTTTACTTTGCCTTCCTCTCTTGTTATGTTCTTGTAAAAGTGTTGGGATCTGTTTCAACTTGTTCTCTGTTTTTCTCTCCCTTTTAAAAACGAACTATTAGAGTGCCATCTACGTTAAGCGCTCACCGCTGTCTGAAAATAAGTGGGGCTTTACTTAAGACTTGTCTAAATATTCTTTTAAGGGAGTGTATATCTTTTAGTGACCGTGCTTTTGAATTGCTTACTATTAATGCCTGTGTGTTTTTCTAGATGTGGTTTTAAATAAATAATTATATCTCTTTTACACCAAGCCCTGGTCAGCGTTTACTTGTTCTATTGTGTTCTCTTGACCTATTGTGAATACTCTGTATACTGCCTAATTCTTTTGAGGGAAGTCTGACTGCTCAGCCACAGCTACCAAGTGAATCTGTGTGGTACAGACTGCTACCAAGTGGGTTTACTGCCAAACACCTGTAGTCTTAAATCTTTTGCAGTGGTCCCAGAGGGAACTGCACAGGTT
The DNA here is from genome assembly GCF_040938575.1 of Ambystoma mexicanum. Classification (NCBI taxonomy): domain Eukaryota; kingdom Metazoa; phylum Chordata; class Amphibia; order Caudata; family Ambystomatidae; genus Ambystoma; species Ambystoma mexicanum. The sequence continues at coordinate 1,279,176,535 of NC_090932.1, read as the reverse complement.
TCTGCCTAACACAAGCCTACTCTCCTTCTTGTTCTGCTTCCACGTCCTGCAATAGGGATTCCTCGTCAATGGTTTCCGTCGGGTCCCGATCCTCTGCCCCGTCATGCGTGGGCCAAAACAATTCAGCAATTAGTTGTTTCCAAGCCAATAAAGTTCCCGCCTCTCCCTCCCCTCCAGCACTACTCGCCTCTTGCCACACTACAGTTTCCACCTCCGCCCATTTCTGTAGGTCCTTCCACCACGCTTCTATCCTCGGTCTATGACATGCTTTCCACCCCATTGCAATTTTCCTCTTGGCCAGTGCATACGCTAGATCTTTCAGTTTACTCACATGCTTTAGCTTATGTGGTCTAGGGAACCCTCCCAACAGGCAGGCCCATACTGTGTCCACTTCTATGCCGATCTCTTTATCCTCCATCCTGCGCGCTATTTCTCCCCAAAAACGTCCTATTATTGGGCATGACCAAAACATGTGTACCATACCGGCATTTCCTCATCACATTTGGGGCAGGATTGTCGCCCTGTATTTTTAAATTTGGCTATTCTTTGGGGCGTCATATACGCTCTGTGGGTGATATATAGTTGTATCTGCTGTAATCTTGCATTTCTTGTCTAAGTTGTGTCACTTCCTTCCCCACTTTAGTCATCATCAGCTTATATAGTCTCGATATTTTATGCCCCCCCTCTGTTATATCGTACATCGTATCTATGGCGGCATCTGGCTCATCTGTTAATATATCTTCAGGCCATATCTCTTTAATCCGCTGCACCACCCTGTGATATGTGATATACTGTCCCACATGTAACCCGCTTCCTCCACCAGCCCCTCAAAATCTTTTATACTCCCTTCCTGCCATATGTCGCCCATTGTTGCTATCCCCACTGGCTCCCAGTGCTTCCTAATCATTAGTCTTAATTGCCTCTCTCTACCCGCCAAGGCGACCAATGGTATCTGCGGAGAGCACGGGACGGGCTACCCATTATCTGACAGGCTCTCTGCCATATAAGGTGGGGATCTTTAACACTGAATGAAAAAATGGGAGCCGGCGCCAGGAAATTCTAATGAAACATCGTTACTTAACAAAGTGTCCCATTACTACAGTGATTGTAATAACAAACTGGCTGGGTATGTATTGTATGGTTACCTAACTCATGGGCCTCTATCCCGGCGGCTACTCATTTGTAAACGATTCATTTGCAAACGAGGAAAACGTTGTCACTACCTTCCTTTTATGCCTGGACATCCCTATGCTTGCAGTTCCAGTGCTCACATGTATTCCTCGAAACACCGTTCTCCTCTCAGAGCCCACCACGAACATTAACTACAATATGTGACAAACTCTGTATCTTTGCATACCACTATTCCCCTTAGTTCAGCATTTTGTGAAAGTGCATATGCCCACTCCACCATTTCGGTACCACGAGCAGTGTTCATATTTGAGGAGTCCTCCCTATTCTTGCAGGTCATCCTACACGCCTTCATGTCCCAATACCCATATTTCTGCTTTCCGGGACTGCCAATGGTCCTGAATATTTTGGACTCCCTAAATCCCCCGGAGCACATCCTGCTTCGCTCCATTAAAATACAAGTAAGGGATTTATTTGAAACTATCACTTCACTTTGCCAGAGGTACCGCGTAGCACAAACGCAGATTTGCATGAGGGAATCATGCACATTATTTTGCCACTCGAGAATCCTTAAAAAATATCTTTGTTGCATTAAAAAAGTATATCGGCTCTTGCTCGCTGGACTCTAGCGGCAACTTAGTTACGCTTTCTGCTGCGGTCTAAAAGTGGTGATTAGAAACCCCCCTCACTCTGCATTATAACGACACGCACATTACACCGTACGGAGGAACGAGTACACCGTATTAGGGCTATTAGTTACTTTGGTGCCTCGTTTGGCGTTACAGTGCACTCGTTCCCATCGGGTATACTAAAGCACTACAGGAAGTGTGAGTTGCCTCACAACAGGCGGCGACGCTGTTCTCCCCAATATCGTTCCATTAAAAACTCTGTATTCGCCCTGGGCCAACAATTGTTGAACTGCTAGCTAAAAACGCTAGCGCCTGTCCGAGCAACAACTTGAGGTTTTAGACAGTTTTAGTGCAAGCCCCCCTAATTAACTCTGCTATTGCCAGCCGCACCCTATCACCCGTGTGCTCCGCGAATGACCCAATGTTCTAAACCCGGTCATGTCGAGCACCCTCCTCACTACGCTATCGCATAACCATCACTATTACCTTCTCTAATACTGCCGACTGCGTCAGCAAGGATGAAACCTGAACACTGCCTTCAAGGGAAATGTGCAGGTGTGGGTGAATTCTGTCCCTGCACCCCCTCCTGCCTGCATGTGTGCTGTTTCTTGGGATGCACACATGCAACCAGATTGCCTGGGCACATGATTTGTTCATACAGAGCATGCTCCGGTCGGATTCACAAAGCGCATTTCCTGCTGGTGTTTGTAGTCCCATAGCTCTCAACTCACACGCTTTTGGCGGGTGTCACCCGCCTTGTAAAGGACTGACTCACCCGCCAAGCCTCCTGCACGCCCATTCATTTCAATGGGCGTCTCACCCGCCAAAAACAAAATCGGGTGATTTCACCCGCCTTTGCAACAGAAATGGTTGAGAGCTATGTCCTAGTACCACAACACTGACCCCAGCATTGTCCCCCGCCCGTAAACCGTCAATCCGAATGCAATACACCGCTGCTTAACACTATGTTCCCCAAAGACCACTCAAGCCTCACTGTGCGTTCCCTGTGGAAACTTTCAGACAGCAGCACATTACTGTGCAGTTAAATAAGTGTTCACATTTCAGTATTTGAATACATTGGGCCTCATTACACGGTAGGCAGTAAGGGTTTACCGGTACCGGTAAGGGCACCGGTACCGGTAAACCCTTACCGCCTTACTACGAGGTCCCTTTGCGGGTCCTCTCTTAACGCCTGGTTTTTCCAGGCGTTAAGGACGGGACCCGCAAAGGGACCTCAGAGCTAATTACGGTACCGCAATTTGCGGTACCGTAATTAGCACCTTCCCCATTCCCATTATGCCCTATGGGGGCAAAAATGGGAATGGGGAAGGGCCTTGGTGAATGGGGAATTACCGCCCCCGCTCACCTTGGAGTAGGGCGGTAATTCCGCCATCCACCAAGGCGGACTCGGTACGGTACTGGCGGCAACCATGGCGCTAATAGCACCATGGTTACCGCCTACCGTGTAATGAGGCCCATTATGTTTAACATGTGCTTGTGGATTAACTTTGTTGGCGCAGGTAATCCTCTACACACAGGTCAACGAAGGACAGGGTCTCAATTCATGACCCTAACATGTGGCCTGCGGGCAAGTTACATATTAGTTTGTACACAGAGATCAAGACGACCATATTACATTCGGAATGACACTGTCCACCATCTTAGAACACAGGGTGACTTTAGAGAGAGAATTTAAAATGGCGGATGGACCTAAAATGGCGGCTTACTCAGATCTAAGGTCAAGACCTTGCAGTGAGGATTTCTTCGTAAGCGGCTTGGCGTAGGCCAATATACATGTATTCATACAGTATAGGAGGCACGATATGATTTCCCGTTCGACAAACGCTCCTTTTGGCCTATGCCAAGCACTAAAACTACTTCTGATCACTTTACGAACAACTCCACATCTCAACGTCCATACACCCTGAATCACTGTCGGAAATATCTATTGCCATTAGATCGGTTATCAGAATTTCTTTCAACACATATTCTTTGGAGTTGTTATCTGGGGCGTATACCTAGTGTCCTAATGTAACTATCGCCTGTGCCCAACATCCCCCTAACATTGAACATATACTAGGTAGACACTGTATACAGCAACAAAGGAACAACAGAATTCCCAAAATGATCAGTAAGACCGAAAGTATCTTCCAACCCCAAGATCGCAAGAAGTCCCAGAACCAAGCACTAAGATCCCAGTTTCCCTCGGGAACATGCACTTCTGAACTTAGGACATGCAGATTTTGTATTGCCTTAAAGATAGTTGGGGATGAATCTGGCACGAAAACACAGCAAGCGGACCCCACTAATTTACACACTCCACCACGTTCAGCCAGAATGACATCTAATGCCATCCGGTTCTGAAGTGCTACTAATCTTATTGCTTTCTGTTCTAATGTCATATTATAGAGTATGTCTGTGGTCCAGTTGATGGTTCTCTCCAGTACTCTTGCTGGTCTCCTAATATCCTCAGAGTTCATTATTTGTCCCCAAAATGGCACAAAGGATTTCGCTACGTCTCCCAGAACCTGTGCTGGAGTGTCACCATTGTCGTCCCGCCGTGTACAAGCTTTTGAAACCTCTACAGTACTGGCTATGAATAGCCCGGGTAACAAAATCCCTAAATAACAAGTTCCCTGCCAATCCCTGGGTAACCATGGAAATGATACGTTACCGGAAACAAAGTAGACAGGTTCACCTACATACAAAGGTCTGTCTTCCCCAGTCAAATTCGCAACATTGGCGCAACCTTTAAAATCTCCCATTGACTGAGTGCCATTCCTCTGTATGCAGAAAGAAACTGAATCAGGGCTATGGTTAACAGTATAAGAAGGAGGCGTGGCATCCTTATTGCCTATAGGAGCCATTTTAAAGGAAATCAAAGATTGGAAAGGACGAAACAGTCTATCAGAAGGCCTAATAGAAGCAACGCTGAGCTTGCTCCTATTCGCGAAAAGCGAGCATCCCAGGGGCGTAAGAACACGTTTCTCAAAACTATTCAAATTAGTACCGTCAAAGTTCCCCGAAATGCTATCGTTCCATCGGCCAAAGACCAGTGCTCTAAGAGAAGCATAACAAGCAGTTGTCAAAGGTAAAGGATGGATGTACCAACCTAGCCCCTTATCCCCGTGTTGCGGTAAATGCGAACAGACTCAACAGTTGGACTTATTCAAAATGGCATGTGTAGCATTCATGATGAGTAATAGTGTATTATTGTAGTATCTCTGTCTATGCTGAGCGTCTTGAGGAGATAAAGTGTGCAGATGCACGAAAGGAGTAGAAACAGTGTGTACATTTTCAGTCGGTAACAAGGTTTCAAGTGGATGTACTTCTTCTAGATACCAGAAGCTTAAAACAATTACTATTATAAAACCAATTGCAATTATAAAAAAAACAACAGTACGTTTTCGCGGCCCAAACAGTTTGTCCATTCTCACAGCTGGTCACACGTTTATTTATCAGTCCTGTACGAGCGGTAGCGGATGCAGGCATTGCAGTCTTCAAATGGAAAACCCCAGTATTTTTAGCTGGCGACCTCCTGGCCGAGCGACTTCTTAGTCCTTCCACAACCATAGCCAACAGAATCCCCTTTTTCAAAAAATTACTTGTGCCAAAAGCAAGCCCTTGATGATTTTCCTTTTTTCTCCGAATGCACGACCGAACCGTGCCGTAAGTCTATTTCCTTGGATGCAAATTATACCTCGTTGTCCCTAGTACTAATTGATCCGAGAACAACGTGTCGTCACTTCCCATTGGAAGCGACGTATCAAGAGCAAGTGAAGATGCAAGATCCGGAACAACAGCTTCCGGAAGCAAAACCTTTGGAGAGTGTGGAGGCAAAATGGCTGTTTCTCCAGTCCTCATGGACTTAGGGAGAATCTCTGATGCACTCTCGATGCTTTTTACTGCCTAGGGATCGTTGGTTGCAGTATTGGTGAAGGGTTCTGTTTCTTCTGTATCGTATGGCACTGGGTGTGGAATCCTCTTGACGTGGGTCGCATGGATCCAATTTTTCCTGCCTGCCACCCGCACCGCAGTCTTTATGACCAGCAGGACCTGGAAAGAGCCCCGCCACCGAGGTGCAAGGCAAGAGCATCGCTCAAATGCCTTTGTCAAAACCCAGTCACCGGGCCGAATGCTATGACCTGGGCTCTCGTATCGTACAGGTAAAGCCTCTTGCACCTGGTGATAAATCAAATACAGGTTTTTAGTCAACTGGCTACAGTAATCTGAAAGAAGTACATTTTCAACATTTCTCAAAGAACAACATTTTGTAAGGTTCCAGATATTAGCAGGTCTCCCCATTACCACCTCAAATGGAGAGAGCCCAGTCTTAGTTTGAGGGGTTGTACGCATGGCTAGCAACACGATCGCTAAGGCGTCCGGCCATTTTAGTTTGGTGGCGGCACACGTCTTAGCGAGTTTGTTCTTGATGATGCCGTTGTGTCTTTCTACTAGTCTGGCACTCTGAGCGTGTCTGGCCGAATGGAACCGTTTGTCGATCTGTAGTGCCGCACATATCTGCAGAATTACAGCAGCGACAAAATGTGGACCATTGTCCGACCAGATGACTCTTGGTAGCCCAAACCTCGGGAAATACTCCTTTAGCATAGTTTTTGCAGTAGTCATGGCTGAAGCATCTTTAACAGGAAAAGCCTCAACCCATTTGCTGAAAGCACAGATAACAACTAACACATATTTCAAGTTATTATACCATTCCATTTAGATAAAATCAAAGTGTATGACCTCGAAGGGGACAGAAGGTGGACCAAAACTTCCCCTAGGAGTTGTCGTGCCCTTTCCCACATTATGCTGCAGACACACCATACAGTCCTGAACATATCGCTCAGCTATTTTACAGATTTTGTCATTTGCCCAAACTTTCTCCAACATTTTTGTGAGCTTCCGGGCACATATATGTGTAGGGCCATGAGCCATGAGGACCATCATTATTATGTACGCGTCAGGAAGTAACCATTTCCCTTCAACTATGTCCACCCAACACCCATCATCATCGAGTTTCCCCAAGCCTTCAGCCCATTTCTTGGACTCCTCTAGTGTGGCATTGGCTTGGATGTCCCTTACAGAATCAAAACCCTCATCCATTGCATAGGCATTTACGGTCTCCCTTGAAGTGTACATGTCTGCAGAGAGATCGGTGGCAGTCTGTTTAGCTATCTGATCAGCGAAAGCGTTCCCTTTTCCTATATCATCTACAATCTTTTGATGTGCTGCACATTTTACGACAGCTAACTGAGTAGGGAGTGCAAGCACTGAGAGCAGTTGTACTATTAGGGAGCCATGCTGAATCTTTGTACCATGTGAAGTTAAGAACCCTTTTTCTGACCAAAGTCTACCAAAGTTGTGAACCACCACAAAGGCATACTGACTATCAGTGTATATGTTCACTGTAAGACCTATGGACAGTTCACAAGCTCAGGTCAATGCTATAATCTCTGCGGCCTGCGCAGAGTCATGCGTAATTCTCTTGGTTTCCACGACCGTGCTCAGTGTGGTGATTGCATAAGCAGCTGTGGGTGTAACATCCGGAAGTTTGAAGCAGGGGCCATTGCAAAACAGCTCCCCTTGTGGGTTATTCAAAGGAGTATCTTTTAGATCAATTCTACCCTTTGTCTCTTGTTCGGTAGTGTACAGGCAATCATGTGACTCTTCATCACTGCAAGCAGTACCTTGCGGGAAAGGTAAGAGTTCAGCCGGATTAAGAACACAACACCTCTTAATTTGTATGTGTGGTGAAAACAAGATCAATTCGTATCTCGTCAATCATGCGGAAGTGAGGTGTTGCGTTTGAGTGCTGTTCAGCAGAACATCTACAAAGTGAGGCACCATCAGGGTTAGAGGATGGCCTAGGACCATTCCCTCACTCTGTTTTACAGACGCAGCAGCAGCAGTAGCGACAGCTCGCAAAAATCTTGGCAAAGCGCATGCTACAGGATCAAGGGCGGAAGAAAAGTAACCGCATGGTCTATTCTTCCCTCCATGTTCCTGCGTTAACACAGCCAAAGCACATCCATCACATTCATGCACAAACAACACAAAGGCCTTTTCATAATTTGGTGTGCCCAAAACAGGTGCCGAGCACAATGCAGTCTAGAGCAAATCAAATGCACGCTGGTGCTCCATGTTCCAAGGCAATGGCGAAGAAATGCCCTTCGTCAGAGCCAACATCGGCTTAATCGTTAACGAAAAATAATTGGGGATCCACTGCCTACAGTAAGAAGCCATTCCTATCAAGGCTCTGACTTCCTTCTGTGTATTTGGGACAGACATGCTAGAAATTAGTTTTATCCGTTCAGGCGTCAATCTTCTTCCCTCCTTTGACAGGAGATAGCCTAAATAGGCGACCTCCTGACAACAATGTTGACATTTTTTAAGCGAAGCTTTATGTCCATGTTTAGCCAACTGAATAAGTAACAACACAGTGCCCTCCTTATAAGCGCTCTATGAGTCAGCAGCTAAAAGCAAGTCATCAACATATTGAAGCAGCGTGCAAGTAGAGGGCAATTCAAGGGTATCAAGCTGTTCTTTCAAAGCCCTACTATAGATACTAGGACTTTCCGTGTAACCTTGTGGTGCACGGGTAAAGGTGAACGAGTGTCCCCCTAAGGTGAACGCGAACAAATATCTACTGTCCTTGTGTATAGGAATACTAAAGAAAGCATTCTTCAGATCCACAACACTAAAGTAAGTAGCTGAAGCCGGGATCATAGTTAATATCGTTGTCACATCAGGCACAATTGGAAATTGTGGAGCAACGATCTTATTGATGGCACGTAGATCAATTATGAAACGAAAAGGAATTGCATTATCGCCTTTTTTGTACACGGGTAAAATTGGACTATTGCACAAATCACCTGCAATTTCCTCAATCACCCCTCGATGCACAAAATCGGAAACAATGCATTTCAAAGCTTGCTCCCTCTCGACTGAAATCTTATATTGTGGGACACGTGGCAGCTTTACTCCATGTTTCAAAACTATTTTAACAGGCTCAATCTGCAAAATGCCAACATCATTGTCGTCAATTGCCCATAAACACTCTGGTACATCACTGAATTCTGGTGGCAAAGGTCTAGTCAAGAATTGGGAGGCAGAAAGTTGCTGTGGTGAAATCGTCAAACGCACTCCATCAGAAGAACAATGAATTACCGCATTTAATTCCTTCAACAGATTCAACCCCATCAAATTCTCTCCACAATTCGAAGTCAAAAGGAATGGACAGTGGTCCGTAAAGGGACCCAAAGAAATAGGTACCGGTGAAGAAACCGGACAAACAACTGGTGTGTCAGAAAACCCTACAGAAACATTGGTTTGCCCTGACAGTAGAATGTTTGGAACTCGAGAATGATCAATGGAACACTTTTGTGCCCCTGTATCTATCAAGAATAGATGTTTCCTATTTCCCACTATCATCTCAACGTAGGGACCTTTCTGATTAACGGGAATAGGCGTCGGTTCCAAACCCTGCTTCGGGCAATCCTAGCGAAACAGAATATCGTCAAAAGGAAGTTCTTCAGAGAGGTAAGCAGCAGATGGATGATCGAATATGTTTCTAGTATCCACACTTGGTGTCTGATTGTCCAGTGAAAAAGGTTGCTGTGGATCCTGTACAAACTGACTTCTACCAGGGCCCCCTACACCCGGACGACCGCTGGATCATCTACCCATATTTCCAAATGTGTTATTCGACCTTTGTCGAAGGACCGGGCATTGTGCACGCCAATGACATTCTTGCCTACAACAGGCACACTGGTTAATGTTTACAGGACCCAAGGGCACATTTCCTTGTGGGACATACTGACCTCTAAACTGCGAATTACCCCCTCTAGGGCCTCTAAAAATTTGCTTTAATAATACTTTTGTCTTCAAATCACCTTTTCTCTTTTCGACTCTTTCCTTTTCATTATTGACACGATTCTGATAGCACTGAGCCATGTGCAGTACTTCTGATTGAGACTTTGCTTGCCAAGTGCTCTCAGAGGACATAATTTATGACTGGATGTCAGGCAACAATCCACGCACAAATTTGTCCATGAATAATCTTTTCCCAGACTCTGTGCCTAAGTCTTGTCCACTGAAATCCGAGAATACCTGTTCGAACCGATTAAAGAACTCGGTAGCACTCTCAGAATTCCCTTGGACACAGGCCGTAAGCTTGTCCCAAATAATTATCTTTTGGGGAATTAGTTTTTAATTTCGCAATGATTCTGTCGGGTAAAGTTAGTATCACCTGAGGCGGTCTCTCGCCAGCTGGCCTTTCTCCATCGAGTCTAATTATGTTAGCCCATGTATCTCCTAACCCTGCTACATCATCTATAGTCCTAACCTGTTTCCACAAATCTACGGGCAGGAGTACAGGAAATAACACTTAAGGTGAATACTGAGGATTGCAAGACGGACTCTATTTCTTTACAGAACCCTGTCGGATTTTTCCTAATGTCGGGAATAGATTGTCTAATAGTGTTTACCTCCTGTCTCGAAAACGGGACGTGAACGAACTGTGACACATAATGTGCTTGAGCAGCCGCACCCGTTGCAGGATTAGCCGGGATCTCAACCTTTGGGCAAAAGTCGGAGGAACCTCTCTCATAGACAACTGAGAAGTAGGCAACTCCGAACGCTTACTAAGCAACAGAGCTAAATCGAGTGCTAAAGCAGCCGAAGAAGTGTCAAATGAAAATGCTCTCTTATAAATACTTAATAAGTTTGCGGGACAACAAATCTTTCTTTTTACGCACTCATCCTGTAGGTTCTCTACCATTACCTGTATCACTTTCCTCTGCATTTCTGGCGTATACTGACTATATGTGTCATATACTTCAACTGGAGTTATCGACGTGTCTGAAATCCATCTAATCGCGTCCTTCGTGCAAATTCGCATTTCCTTAGATATCGATTTACGACAAGGAAGGAACTGCTTCTGTACATACATACTATCTTCATCTTCATCCTCATTCTGTAACCTTTCCAACTCCTTTCTATACTCAAATATCCTCTAAACATGCTCTTGTACTTTCTCCGCAGTGTCTCTAGAAAACGCTAAAGTGTTCAGATCCCTCAACCCTTGTGGGAGATCTGTATTGTTTAATCTGTCCCACATTACGCATAAGTGAATCCCTAATCCTTCAATAAAAACATTTTTCTCAGGAATATTGTCCACATTAGAAAGTGTGGCAAAAAACATTAGCTCGATCATCCCTCTCCATACAATGCTTAGCCCACGCAATCAAGTCAGCTTTCTTCTCTGGAGGTACAGTATTGCGAGTGACAACCCTTGATCCCGCTCCCTGATCGACTACAAGCGGTGCAGGACCACTTGGAAGAGGGAGAATAGGCAAGTTCAACGGAGGTACTATCACTGGTGCAATAGGAAAAGGTGGAGGAGCAGGTGGAGGAGTAGCAACAAAAGGAGGAACGACTGGAGGAAAAGGAACAGGAGGAATGGTAGGAACAGCAGGAGGAGCAGGTGGAGGAGCAGGAACAACAGCAGGAAGAGGAAAACCAGCAGGAAGAGGAACATACGGAGGTGGCGCAGTGGCACCAGGCCTTCGTTCATTTAGCAATTTATCAATAAGTTTGTCGGAAACATGAAAGTCTTTAGAAGGATAGATTTTCTGAATGCCAAGTGAGAAAGCCCTTTCCATATTCCTAGCCGACTCCGACTCTTTATCTTGGTCATATAACAACGCTTTTTCAGCGTTTGTCTTATGAGGGCACGCATGTTTCTCCCTACTCTTAAGCTGCTGCAAGGCTTCTTTCTTCCAATTCTGTAAGACATCGAATGCTGCAGGTATAGCCTTTTTCTTTAATAAAATTGACTCTAAATACTCAATACAAGGGATTTCAAAACTACCATTGATTGGCCACTGACGTTCGGAAGCATGTCTAGTTTGTGCCAAATATCATTAAACACTATACTACCTATACCATGCTTACAGTACATAGTACAAGCCGGCGACCCCTCCTGTGGTGCCGGACGGCTAAATTCCAAAGATTGTCTATCGCTGCGGAATAACGCCCTGAAGCAGGTAGACAATTTCCCAGGCATATCAGAATACTGGTGTTACCTGGTCAATAATTGTATTTGCAGATACAATGCCCCAAAACAAATGATCAGGATACTTAAGAATCGGGTCATGACTCACCTGATCAATCCTAAGGAGGTCCGATCGGATTACAAAGTTCTTTTCTAATGAATTTTACCTCGTGTTTGGTGATTTCGGCAAATCTGCCCACCTCGATAAGTGGACCCTCATCAAGATGCCGACTTGGACCGCAAGCTCACTGTCCAGGGATCGGGCCGTGCAGCGCTGTTGAGGTGTCGAGTCTCTTTCAGAAAGGGGCCCCTTTTTTGTTACACCATCCGATCCCGGTCCGATAGCTTGCGTCAACCTTCAACGAGCTGGCATCAATCTTGAGGGTCCCTATTCGGGCACCATCTGTGAAAGCAAAAAAAAGATATCGAGGCTGAGTACCCCAAAACGAAATACACCAAACGCGGGTAACAAAGGAAGATACAGAGATCTTTATTCTATACTGAACAGTTTCAAAGGACAAAGCAACAGATAGCTATCGGCCCTCAGTACAACACAGTGAACTCCAGCCCTGTTCGGTGTGCTCAGTGAGTGGGACTGTACATTAGAATAGTCACACCTTTTATACAGTCCAAAACATGATGTTCAGCCCACCTACGAGTTAATACCAGTTAATACATAACGGATCTAGGGTTCATGCCGAGTTCATACATCTATACATTTAGGGTTTACCATTAATACATTCACCAACAAGTTACAATGGCAACAGTGTGTCTTTGGATTTCTCGTTGAGCCTTCTCATACATCTTTATACAATGCAGTTAAACAAGTGTTCACATTTCTGTATTTGAATACATTATGTTTAACATGTGCTCGCGGATTAACTTTGTTGGCGCAGGTAATCCTCTGCACACAGGTCAACGAAGGACAGGGTCTCAGTTCAAGACCCTAACATGTGGCCTGCGGGCAAGTTACATTTTAGTTTGTACACAGAGGTCAAGACGACCATATTACATTCGGAATGACACTGTCCACCATCTTAGAACACAGGGTGACTTTAGAGAGAGAATGGCGGATGGACCTAAAATGGCGGCTTACTCAGATCTAAGGTCAAGACCTTGCAATGCAGATTTCTTCGTAAGCGGCTTGGTGTAGGCCAATATACATATATTCATACAGTATAGGAGGCACAATATGATTTCCCGTTCGACAACACCCTTAATGCCACCTTACACACAGCACAAGAGACTGCCCCAAAAACACACCCATGCCAAATAGTCGCAACCTAAGCCCAGCGGCGCGCCCCCAGACCGTAGTATAAACTTGTCAGCCCGCTGCATCCAGAAAATCACGCATGTAGGTTACACTAGCTTGTCTTATAGATATAAGATGTTATATTATTGTGAATTATGTTTGTATTTTGATGAGCTATGTACATCTGTGTTGTAATGTAAGTTAGTCTTGTATCACTGGCCAGGTGTACATGCTGATGGAATGTTGATGTATGCATGATAGACAGCTCAGGAGAATGTTGCGTGAACGGGTGTGCGAGTGTTCCATGAATGTCAGTTGGGGGTCTGAGCTGGGAGTGAAAGGATGACCGGTGGTTCTCAAGTCTCTTAATGTCCACTTGTCTACATGTGAACTCACGACGTACATATACAAGTAACTGGGACGTATATATAGTGTGTATATATGTACAATAACGCCCTCCCGGACTAACCTACATGGCTCCACAGCTGGTCTGTGTATGTATGGATTGAGCCCTACCATTAAACATAACAATATGGGCCTCATTACGACCCAGGCGCTAATGGGTTAACGGCGCCGAAAAAGGCTGCGGCGCCGTTAACCTATTAGCGCCTAATTACGAGGTCCCTTTGCGCGACCCGTCCTTAACGGCTGGTGTAGACCAGCCGTTAAAGTAGGGACCCGCAAAGGGACCTTGGTGCTAAATACGGTGCTGCACTTTGCGGCACCGTAATTAGCGCCTTCCCCATTCCCATTGAGCCCTATGGGGCAAAAATGGGAATGGGGAAGGGCAATGGAGGAAGGGGGAATTACCGCCCCACCAACTTTGTAATGGGGTGGTAATTCCCCCTTTCTCCATGGCGGAGTCAGTAACTTACCGACATGGACCATGGTGCTAATAGCACCATGGTCTTCCGCCAGGGTCGTAATGAGGCCCAATGTCTCTTTAACTTGTTGAGTCGAACAATCGCTTTAGGTGCATTTGCTGGAAGTAACGTTATACTCTACTACGTTGATGTAAAAGTTTCAGGTTTGTTGACCGATCTTATAAACCCAACTATATTGGCAAATAGGCGTGTTTAGAATCAGCCTTTGAACACTTACTCAATCTGACAGCTGTGTAATTTATTACACCCTCAACGTTTCTCTGTGGCGCCCTCTTCAAGTTTGCTTTGATCAATGGATTCCACAGAGTTACCCTGCTCACCCAAGTCAAAAAGGAAGATCTTCCTGGAATCATTCTTGAGTCATCAGGTGACTCCATCCTAGAGTCATCCATGGCTAGTTCAGGGAGCTCGTCTGAAACCATCCATAAGTATGTGTATAGGCTGAAATATTCAAATGAGATTACTATAGAGTTATCACAGAAACTACCCCAAGAGGAGTTCTGATTACTTCCAGTTATGATCTTTTATTACTCCAGGATGACCCCCATGACAACTTCAGGATGGTGCGGATTACTACAGGATGACTTCAGGGATGGGTGGGGATTACTCCAGGATGACCCCATGACAACTTCAGGCTAGGTGGGGGATTACTCCAGGATGACCCTGTGAGAACTTTAGGATGGGTTTGAAATTGTGAACGATTATTGCAGACAACTTCAGGAGGATGTTGCTTTCAAACGATTTAGGCAAAGGGTTTTGATTCCTTGTGTGTAAAATGGGTGGAATTACAATAGGGTTAGACTTATGGATAGTGTACTGGAAAACATGGAATTTGCAGCCGTTACTTGCCATCTTTGCTAGAGCACTCAAATGTCATTAACTAAGGTTTGCTGATTTAGTATACAAAACTACAAACCCACCCCTCGTCGCGAACCAACCTCTAAACTCCCTCATTTCCCATCTCACCTCTAGCTAACATGGCATCACACCCAATAAACTCCCACAATTACAAATCACTGCACTAAAATGAACACTGTCAGTAACCTAAACAGAAGGTCTACCTGCATGACAAGACTGTCGATCACTTCACCCAATATCACTTTGAGCAGCTAGCAATTTGTTCCACCGTTCACCACACCCAAGAAAACATTAGCTGACACCCAACAGAAATCCAATAGCACAAAAACCATTTACAAGTTGGCACCAACCTACAAATTCACCAGATCAACTATAATAGTTCTACACACAGGATCACTTGCATCTTCAGTTTCACAGAGCAGCATGTGAGCTACAATTAAATTGTAGATTAGTAGCAGTGGCTGACATAGCAACCAAACTCGGTTGTGGGGATGTTCCAATTCCATTGTTTTTTTTAAAACCCTTGTGACTGTTCTTTTTTAATATAATGGTTTTGTAGCTGTAGTGTGTGGTAACGTGTAGGTGCCACTTCATGGTCCAAACAGGCATGACTGTCATACTGTAACAAGAACACACTGTTAAGACGTGGTGATAGAGTTTAGCTTGGCAAATTAGATTTGTCCGGATTGTCAAATTAGATCTGTCCGACAAAACATTTGTAGCAGACAATTGACGGGTGACTTTACTTTATAGTCCAATATTTTGCAGTTGTTGCACAGCTACATCTCTGGGAACTGCACCATTACACAGACATCTGCCGATTTAATGCTGTGTCTATCAATTGTCCAGGTGAAGTAATAGGCAGGTTCTGAGAAAGGAATGAAGAACACTAGCCATCCCTGCCAAAAAGGTTTTCCAGCTTTTGTGAACAGCCATTAATACATTTTGGAATAGTCAGTTTTCACCCATCAGCTTTTACAATATAATTCTCTTGTTTTTTTCACTGCATCTTCTTTTTCCAGATTCCAACAGTAGCGCTTTTTCTCCTCTACCTTTCTTTTTAATGCCTCAATTATAGCTTTTCGTTATTTCATCAAATGTTTCCTGTGTCTTAATACTGTTTCTTGGCTGTGGGTATGAAAAAGGCAAGTTGAAACTTCATAATGTGACTACTAATACAACAAACATTTTGCCTGAGCTGTACACTGGGGTGACTCCCCTTAAGCATGACCCTATCCGCCCCCTTGGAGTTTTGCTTATTCTTGCTCTCCTTGGCGCTTCCCCTCCCTCCCCATGCAGCTACCCACAACTCAGTGTAGCTGCACACATAACAATGTGTATGGGTACATACCCTTGAGAGTGCGCCGTAACCACTATAATTTATAAATAGTGGCGAGCTGCATCACCAATTCGACAAGGTCTACGCATAAAGACCTTGAATGAATAGGACAGAAAACGGATTGTATTTGCGAATCGCGCTATACCTTGGACATCCTAGATTAGTTCCCCAACACGTGGACTACATTTTCAGGATTGCATCTAAGGTGTCCAAGCACCACTAAACACTTTTAGCACAACGCACCAGACATTGACAGGTCTCTCGGGACTCAACCCTTTAATCATCAAGTACTATCAGAACATTTTTCAAGATATTTTCACAATCAACTTCCAAACCTGGTCACCATACCAAGTGTTCAATTTCAAGGCTTTGAAGATGGCTAAGGTCGAAACATGTGTCGGCTGACTTTATGGGAATAAATTCCCCTAAAGATGAATACCCTGATGATATTGTTTTACTTTCATTCTAAAAGACTGTATACCTAACTTTAAGGAGGTAGAGTGCGATTCGCCAATAGCAATCCATTCTCTGTCCTAGCTGCACACATACTCTGACCTGGACTACGGTCCCCGAGGGCGTTCAACCCATAGCGCTTCGCCAATAACATAAGAGAAATCAGTAGACCATCTATAGTTACTCTAGAGCAGGGGTCTCCAACCATTACATTGGCGTGAGCTACTTTCAGTGGAGGGCCAACAGTGGAGAGATACGGGCGATCGGGGGTGGGGGATGTTCATAAACATTGGAACTTGTACGCATTTTTTTTAGCTGTTCATTTTCTCTTTATAAATGGAGGGAATAACATATGCCTTCACGATTATGTTAATAAAGTTCAAGCCCTGGTAATTTCCTAAGTGTCGCAGGCTAAAACAGTGCCCGTGTGCAAGACAGTCACACGGACACCGTTTCAGCTCGACACACTTAGGAAATGAGCAGATTATAGCCAAATATTATTCAAAGTGCAGTTATTTTCATTTGCGATTGCGCGCCACTTTCTTTCATGTGTCGATTTTGGGCCCGATTCATGGAATATTTGCCCATTTCAAAGTGAATTTGCACTGCTGAAAAGTGACTTCGCACTGCCGACACAAACCCCGATTCATGGAACTGCGGAGAGTATTTTTGCAGCGCAAAGTCAGGGCAAAGTTATTTTGTACTGCAAAAATGAATATGCGCTGACTTTGCCCGGACTTGCACTGCAAAAATATACTTTGCACGGTACAAAGAATCAGGGTTTGCAGTGCAAGGTCACTTTTCAGCAGTCCAAATTCACTTTGAAACGTGTGCTCTGCTGGTGGGAGACTTTAAATGCCGGGAGACTTCAAAGTGCAGCCACCACTCATGTCAGCGAAGAGACACATATGACCGGTAAGAAAGGCAGGTAAAATTTGCTTTCTGGAATCTTGAAATGAAATAACAGGTTAACAGTGCTGAGTAGAATCAAAGTGGAATTTCATAAATATGTCAATAATTCCATGCTATGCGCCTGTTGCATAGTATCACGCCAGCAGAAACGTGTGAATCTTTGGGATAGCAGAAAGTTGATGGAAAACTTTTAGTATGATAGTAAAAACCCTGAAGGGAGTACATGCCTTATTTGCGAGGAATGAGTTTTGAAGAAAATAGAAGAAAAAGTAACTTACTGGAGAATGCGGGCATCGATCCCACTACCTCTCACTCTATCATGTGAGCCAATCACCCTCCTGTTCAAACGTCCTTGATACACAGCTCCAGAGCTAAAGCACAGTAGACAGCACACACTTGCTTGGCTGTCCAGGCATCCGTAGTGCATAAAGTCGCTTCTCCTTCTGCCGCAGGGGAAATCTCCATCGCACCCTTTTGTCCAAAACAAAATACCCATTACCTTGTTTTCAAAAGTCCAAATGGGGCTTCTGTAATGCAAAATGAGCCCAGGGAGGCATGCAGCTATCATGCTGAATATTTGTGCTTCGCTCTGGACTCATTTGCAATCATATGAGTTACTATTAGAAATAGCAGGGCTCTGGCGAGGAAGTCCCAAGGGGGCTTGCTCGCCAGAGCCCTGTCATCTAAAAATAGCTTACACGGTTGCTAATGAGCCCAGGGTGAGCGGAGACAGTAAGCATCATAGCTGAAATTCTCAGTTGCACCCTGGGCTCTCTGCCGAGCTGCCCACCCCTCCTCCGATGGCACAAACAGATGTGCACACATGAGAGATGGGGCCGCAGTAAAGCACACAGACGCACACAAAAAAATAATAATAAAAACAAATATCACAATCGCCACCTCACCCGACCCACCGACCTCACCTCAAATTCTGCTTCAGGCAGCCTCCGTCCACACTTTAAAGCCCCTGGGCAGCCCCAACTTGGAAAAAAGAAATGTGCGCCACAGTGCTTTTAAAAGAGAAAGCCCGGGCTCATCAACACAGCACAAAAGGAAACAACTGTGGCCAATGGCAGAACAGCTTGCAGCAGCAAGGGACCTGCTCTGGCCAATCACAGGACACATTCCATATGCTTACAGATTTGCAGGCCTGGGATTGGTCAGAGCACTTCCTTGCATCTTTTTTTTTTCTGAAAGTCGAATGCGAGCGATTTAAGAGGCTCCAGCGAGCTACCAGTCGCTCGCGATTGACCGTTTGGAGACCCCACTCTAGAGGAAAGAGATGCTGTAAATGAGGTGGACATTGTGTAGCATTCATCTGTATGTGTGAAAAAGGGGAACGACTCCACATAGGGACGTCAGATGTACCCTCTTCCCCCCAAACATCAAATAGATGAACAAAAAAAAACACATTGCTTACTTAACTAGAAAAGCATGACTCCTTGAAATCCTTTTCTTCACGTATTTCTCTCCTACTTTCATCGATACCCTCTATCAGCAATTTCCAATTAACTTCACCAGGAATTGCAAAGGCTCAAATTCCCCATCCTTTCAAATGCACAGAGAATTGTCTGAATCAAAGAGTGCCATGATAACTTGTGTTCTTGTCTAAAAGAAGAAATAAAATATGTAAATTTAGTATGTGCCAAGTATTTGTGAACCAGGTCTGTACCCAAAACCATTAATTTATAGTGGACTATGGATGTTCCTGCCTGATGTGTCCCGATTTATGAGTGAAGCGTCTCTTGGTGCTTGGTTAACTTCCTCCAAGACTTCCACCCATTGTGGCTTTAACTAGTTGCATCTGTTCGCAAATTTAGAGGTGTGTGTTCTGGAGAGGCAATACGTTCTTAACTGCAGAACTCTTGTACCTAAAATACAGCAGTCATTTTGTGTGTGACCTTTAAAAACCAAACACATGTTTCAGTTTCTTAAATGTAAATATCAACCATAGAGAGCCCCACCTTGCAGACAGCAACATGTACAAGAAATAGGAGGGTATGCAGTGACAGCACCCATGACTAAAGTGATCTTTACTGGGGGAACAAAAAGTAAATATTACACCTTAGCAGGAAGGCCTTTGCTAATATGAGCCAGGCACTATCCTCCAGAAGGGTCACAAGCCCCCCCCCCACATAAGCATCGCTAATGTGCAATAAATTATGCACTACAGCTGAACTAGTGCAGCGCTCATAGCAGTGGAAAAATCCTGCAAAAAAGTAAACCAATCCATGGGTAAACTTTGCAGAGGCATGGTTTATCGTACATGCACCACGGCTGGATACATGTAGATAACCTATTACGTAGAGGGTCGGGTGCACCTATCTGAGGAAGGCATGGACTATTTGTGTAGAACATTGTGGGGGCATTGGAGGAGCAACAGCATTAAAGCCAGAGAGGGGCAGCCAGTAGGAGCATTTATCCCCTACTTGGCAACGGTTTGAAAGCGATCAGCCTGATCCGTATAACAGTCATTGTGTGGAACTGGGAAGAAGTCGCCCCACCCACGAAAAGGGGGCGTCTGTATGCTGAACAGCTAGGGCGTTTTATGGCAGAGGCCTTCAAACTGGGGGGCCCAAATGATGCCAGTTGGTGGGGGGGCTTGAAGGATTATGGTGACTTTTTAATAGAAAATATAAGGATTTGTGGCGGGGGCAGAAATTATTTTACTCAAGGCGGGGGCTCAGCATAAAAAGGCTTGAAGACCACTGCCTTAAGGGAATAAAGTGACCTCCCACTTTCAAATAGCAAAGCAATTCACAGCTCTCCTTTCACGTCCAGGTCAGAAAACTACCGCTACTGCGCCAGTCCTGATACACAAGGCTGCTGAAAAATCCAGACAAATCCAGACAAGCAAGAAAATAGCTCAACATCCTCTAACGAGAATGAATTGGTCCCATCATTAGATAAAAAGAAAAAACATAAAAAGCATTCACCCAAGATCATCATAAACAATGATCAAAAAAGATTGTTTCAAAATTAATGACAGGGATCACTATCCCTAGCAAGCATTCAATAAAGTTTACAGGCAAACTTCAATTAACTGCTGAGGTCAAGTGGCTGGAAAAAACGCATTGAAGGGGCAATAAAATCCCTCCGGGAACCTCATCAACCTATATAGAGAATGTGACATAAGTATAACTAGAACATGCAGTAACCCAGCGTCCCCAAAACTTACATTTGTATATATTAAATCATGTAGCGATTTCCCCAAAGTGTTGAACAAACTAAACGTAGATGAGTAGAGCATGAGGGGAATTAGAACACGGTCCCCTGCGCATAAAGGATGGCACAACTAGCCCTACTGTGAACTGAAAAGGCAATGGAAAACAGGGGTGAACAAGACATGTGCCCTTTCAAATAAATGGTGTAAAAAGCTCTGCCTCGCGGGTATAGCATCCGTAACTTCCAGCAGTGAAAAAATTATATTCAAAAGCATTACAATATAAAATGAGTCTTTGAATTCCAGAGGATGAAGGCAATACAGGCAATACATGTGCCCATCTCCTTTGTAGACCTTGTTCAGTCCGCATGCAGCACACAGACGGAACAACGCCTTCCCAGACATTGGGAAAGAAACAAATTCAACCTTGTAAAATAGAAGATAACACAAGGTGATCCCACTACTTTGGAGACGGTTGAAATCTTAAGGGAGCCACAGGGGGCGGGGCTATTTATACCCTACGTCCTATTGGGTGAGGCTTAAGCGGTCCAAAAACGACGTAGATAGGACACAGAAGTGTCAAAAAATTTCCTATGGAAAACGTCTTTATAAAATACTGAGAGTTCCCAGCCTGACGACAGTTTGCTTTTTATGGGGGGCAGCTTTACAGAACCACTTTAGGGGTGCTCTGACCTTGAACTTCACAGAGTACCTGCCCTGTACACTTTTCACATTACACAAATCTCAACTATGTTCCCCAGCTTGAAACGGGGGGGGGGGTAGGAGGGGGAAGCATTGAAACTCTCATGCAAATTCAGTTGCTGGAAAATTAATGGATGCCACTTTTTTTTAGTTGGCTGGTGTACAATGGCTTAAGTGAAAGCAATGATCAGGTTGCAAGCATTGCTAAGAGAAATAAATAGATGTGGGGCATCTGTCCACTGTTGGTTAGATGAGTCTTTTTCTCTCCCTTCTTCATGAGAGCTTGGATGGCCAATATCTGCAACCATTCTCTGTGCGCCGAATCACAACAGAAAATCTAAGCCCAAAGCACCATGTGCCACCAGAAGGAGGAACGCAGGAACCAAAGAACTAATTCATCAGGGCATTTCAACCATCCCCAGCCTGAGACTACACCTGGCGGTGTGTGCAGCACACCCTGTACCAAACAGCGGCTCAAACAGTCTGCCACACACTTCAAAATTTAGCCAGCCTTCATGCTAGCCAAACAAAACCTTGCCACTCGGCACCCTGCTTCAGAATTAAGCAATATTAAAGTTGCTGCGAAAGTCGCACAATCCACACATCAACAATCCCCACACAAGGGAAATCTATGCTAGTGGGTGTCTGCACTGGCATGCAGCTGTCTGGGCAATATACATATACAAATACTTATTGAAAATTACAAGCATTGTGCCCTCTATATACAAGAGACACATTCTCACAGGGGCTATGCGACACTGCAATGTTCTTAAGCAGACGACAAGAGTCAAATCTTGAGTATCGCTGGGTCCGTGCAACTCTTTCCTTCCCAGTAAAGCACCGGAATGATTTTGCTCCTACCCACTGAAGGCGTGGTCACGGGTATGAGTTGTATATGCACCGTACCGGACACATAGCAACGTCGCACACAAGGGCACAGCAAGCACGTGGATAATGGACCACTTTAAAGCAACCAGGGATTTTGCAAAGGTTTGTTTAGTACATTGAGCTTCTGCCGTTTAAGCCCACACATGCACTGTCCCCTAGGGACCAGGGAGGATAAGTGTTCATCCAAACTAGCAATCAAAATATATGTTAACATATAGCAGTGCCAGCAAGATAGCAATTAGGTTTTTTGCCTTTTTAAAAAAAAAAAAACATTTTCTTGATAACAAGATAGTCACTCTACGGGCAGTGGTCTTCAAACTTGTTTGACCCCCCAATCCCTCCCTAAGAAAAAGGTACCTGGCTTGGGCCCCTCTATCCACATGGACTCCAAAATGTTTATCTGGTGTAGAATGGTGCCAAATGGAGGTGTGGGTGCCAAACAACATTCTTTCAAAATCATTGCTTGCAATAACTCAAATTAGAGGGCAAATATTTGTAAACGCAGCATTCTGAATTTTTTGCTACAGGGGACGTGACTAAAAATAGCGTTGGATATTTATTTCAAAGAGTAACGTAGGACATACGTAAGTACAAAAACTTGGTTACTATCAATGCAGTCACTTGCAAATTGGACAGTGGCATACAGGAGAGCTAGTATGAAGGGTGGCCCTGCCTTTCAGCAGCCAGCCATCACTATTGGGTTCAATTTTTGCAATAACCTGTGGTTGGCTTTCTTCCAGCTTTGACCGATATTTAGTCTTTAGGGCTGCAAAAGTTGAAAATCCAATCTTGCAAAGGTACAAGGTGCTGAAAGTAACAGCACATTGACTGCATTTGGATAAAAGGAGGAAACTGCATTTTGTCAAAATCCACCCAAGGACAATTTTTTGAATTGATTCTCCAGTAGGCGATCACTTTGAAGTTCCATTAGTTCCTCCTGAAGGTGTATTGGGAGGTGGGTGGGCCCCTACGTCCGATAGGAAAGGCTGAACTACTCAGTCATTGATGCTACAATTGTCCTCTGGAAAGTACTTTTGAGAGTGGTTCTGAGATGGTTTCCCATTAGTACAGCAACACATGAAAAGATCATACTCCACCTCCTCAAGAGCGTCTGCTAATAATGAAACGCGTCGGAATGCAGACATTAACCCTCCTCCTCCAAAGCTCCGACTTCTTCTTAAATGCTGACATTTTTGTGTTCATAGCCAATGATGTGGTTTCTTTTCTGTGCCTTGCAGGGAGAGGTTTAGAAAATGTAGCTTTTCAAAGAGGTTTCCATAGTAAGCTAACAGTACAAGCCAGTGTGAATCACACAGAGGGTCTTCTTTCGTCTGGTCTAAACCCAGGAGAAAGCGTCTCACTTTGTTCCAGAGTTCCTAAACATAATATAAAACCTTTCCCCCTGGAGATCAACCTGACCTCCGTGTGAAACAAAGCATAATGTTCAGCTCCCATTTCTGCACATAATGTGGCAAACAGATGGGCTCTTGTGCGGTGCATCTTAATAAAATGCACAATCTTTACAAAAAAAAGTCAGCACCTCTGAGAGTCCATTCCCCATATTGCACACAGGCAAAGCTTCCTGGGGATCACGCAGTGTGTCTCCACAATATACGTGGAGCTACTATCAACACTTTTACTTTTAACCCAGTTCTAGCACCAGACATTGAAGGAGCACCATCGAAGCAAATACCAACACACGCCTCCCACTTTAGGCAGTGGGAACTTAGGAAGTAGTTAACAATGTTGCTCTGCCCTGAATTGGTTTACAAAATATTTCAAGCACGATATCAATTCTGTACTGATAGGAGAGGACAGGTCAGTGATGCGGCGGAAAATTGTGGTGTCAGACAAAGATACTTTCGCATTTCTGCACCGTCATTAAGCATTACCCGGTTGACAGTGAGAATTGTTGGCAGAATTACTCGCAGCATCTGTAAAGGGCTTTCCCCCCTCAGATAATGTGGTAAGAAGCTTCCAAAGCATTTGCAGGTACTGAGGCCACGTTTTAACAGTGTCTTTTGCTTGTGTATGCCTTGTAGCTGCCGTACAAACAAATCCAGGTTTTTTTTTTATAAGGTTTTGTTTCCAAATGCGCCTTAAGTGTTAGCTTCAGGCTTGCTAATGTAGCGCCACAAACCTGTTACGCTCACCTGGTATCCACAGTGACGGCTCCCAGCCGGGTTACTCGCTAGTATGCTTCTCAGTTTTGCCCTGATGTGGTCTGCAGGGAAGGTTCTGCCTGAAAATACAGAAGGACTGTGTTCAAGACTGACCGACTGGGGTAAGTATCCTCCCTCCACCCCCGTATGATTTCAGTCCCTCTGGCTCCCTCTCCTCACCTTGTGGTTGAATTAGGTGTGCTCTCCGTTCTGCCTTCTTTGCAGGGGCGCGTTGTCTTTCATGGGCGAGTGCGGTCCAGTTACTTCACTGATGCCGGCCCGTTTGATATTGTTCAGGTAGGTCTTATTGCTGTTCTTTAGTTTTGTTGCTATCCTGCATGCCTTTCTTTGTTTAAAATGTCTCTTTTTTCTCCCTTAGGTAGGCGGAGCTTCAGCGCGGCGAACTGGCTTGGTTGAGCCCTGCTGGTAAATGATGGCACATTAAGAGCGCTATGATGCGGTAAGTAAGCGCTATGCGCAGTGCTGCGAAGTCTTGCCTTTGCTAACCTGTGTTTTCCTTCCTTGTAGGTCGCACTGTTCTTCAGCGCGAGTGGAATGTCCAGAGTGGTGCCAGCCGAGAGGCGACCAGCCAGGTAAGCCTTTTGAGCAGTTCGTAATTTGTAAATGTCTCTACTGCTTTCTTTAATGTTGCCTCTATCTTTCTCTTTCAGGTCGTTCTGTCCGGGAGGCGTGCAGATTCGAGGAAGCTGTTCTCAGTAGCTGCAAGTGTTTAAAGATGAAGACTGCAGGTAAGATGCTGTTGCTAATGATGTTCCTTTTGTCTCCTTGCAGGTTCTGCTTCTCTGAGGTTCGAGGGAATAGCTGAACACGGTGAGCGTTACGTTGCAACCTGTAAAATAACGAAAAGCGTGTTGTCTTGCTCGGGTGTGGTTTAAATAGCCCAAACAAAATAGTCCAGGTAAAGTAGTCCCTAGGCTACCACACCCAAAACACTAGACCGCATAGCTTGGTTCTTAAGAACCAAGCTATGTGGATGCCTCCATGTTGGCTCACAATACAATAAAGTAGTTCCCAAGCACATTGTTTTTCATGGTGTATGAGCCTGGCGCCATAGGCGCCAGGACTTGCCCCATGAGGGCTTTTGAAGAGGATGCTAGGCTCTAGAGGCCCGAGTCCTGACTCCACCTGGCCAATGGGTTTGCCAGAGGGGGTTTTGGGCGAGGGTCGTGACAGCACTCCCCCTAAGGCGTTCCCCCTTGGTGTTCCTTCTGTCTGGCCCAGGTTTGGTTGGGAAGTTCTGATGGAATTTCCTGATTAGATGTGGTGCGTGGATATTCTCACTGGGCTCCCAGGATCTATCTTGTTGTCCAAATCCTTTCCAATCGACGAGATAATATAGCTTGGTCCTAGAGTATTTAGAGTCCAAGATATCTTTGACTTCGAATTCTGGTTCTCCGTCAACAAGTATGGGCTTAGGTGATGTCCCAAACCGTGTGCCGGGTTGCATTGGTTTCAGGAGGGTCACATGGAATACAGGGTGGATGTGTAGATTAGGTGGTAAATCCAGTTTCACGTCTGTTGGGTTCATAATTGCCTTAATGGTATAGGGTCCTAAGAATCTGGGATGAAAGGTCCGGGTTCCCTTGATGGGTACGAATTTAGCGGCTAACCAAACTTTGTCTCCTACTTGATAATCAGGGGCCTTTTTCCAGTGTTGGTCGGCGAATCTCTTTTGTTTTTCTTTGGCATGAATAAGGTGTTCCTTTGCCCTTTTGAAAGCCTGAGTAATGGTTGTGTGTAGAGTCTTTACCGCTGGCATTTCCAAGCTGACTGGAAGGTCTAGTTCAGAGGTACATGGATGTCTGCCATAAATGGTATTGAAGGGCGTTTGTCCCGTTCTTGAATGCAAAGAATTGTTATATGCATATTCGGCTATCCATAGTAGGTCTTTCCAATTCCTTTGTTCGTGGTGCAGCATGCACCGTAAATATTGCTCGAGTGTCTGATTGGTTCTCTTGGTTTGGCCATCCGTTTGGGGATGATGACTGGTAGATAGCCGAACGTCGATCTGCGCCATTGTACAACATTTTTTCCAGAAGTTTGAAACAAACTGGCTGCCTCGATCAGAGACCAGAACCGAAGGGAAGCCATGTAGCTTAACCACGCCCTCCAGGAACACTTTTGCTAAAGTGGCTGCGTCTGGGAGGTCTTTGAGAGGAATAAAATGGGCCATCTTCGAGAATAAGTCCACAACTACAAGGATGGTGTTGAACCCTTGGCTTGGAGGTAGATCAGTGATGAAGTCAAGGGAAAGAGTGTGCCATGGAACTGGAGGAATGTCCAATTGTTGTAGGAGACCAGATGGTTTTTGTTTCTGTGATTTATTTTGTGCGCAGACACCGCAGGACTGAATATACTGAATGATGTCCTTACGCCAGGTAGGCCACAAAAAGTTCTCTTTCACCTTAGCTAGCGTTTTGGCGATCCCAGGATGCCCTTTGATCAGTGAGTTGTGATAGTTTTAAATAATATGCTGTTGTAATTCCTTCTTGGGTACATATAGGCGATCCCTAAAAAAGGGTAGATGGTCCTTGATGGTATATTGTTCTCCTTGAGTTTGCCATGGAAGGTAGGCATCAGGATTCATTGTCCGTTGGATTTCTTTTCGTAGTTCTGCTTGTGTTAAGGCTGTCGTGATACCCAAGAATTTGTCTTCAGGTATAATAGGTACTGGGTCTGGAGTTGTATATACTATTTAATCTATGCCCGTGCGAGATAAGGCATCCGCCTTTCCGTTTCTGACTCCTGGTCGAAATGTGATTACATAATCATATTCGGCAAAGAAAAAGCCCACCGTAATTGGCGCGAGGACTGGGCCTTGGTTGTTTTGAGATATTGCAGGTTTCGGTGGTCTGTGATGACTGCAATGGTGTGTCTGGCCCCCAGAAGGTAGTGCCTCCAGGCTTTAAAGGCGGATTTGATAGCCAGGAGTTCCTTGTCCGTGATGGCATAATTCATTTCTGGAGGTGAGAACTTTTTCGACCAGAAGGCAACAGGATGTAGCTGGCCAGTTTCCGGGTCTCTCTGTGAAAGGACAGCCCCCATTGCGAGACTGGATGCATTAGTTACAGCGACATAAGGGAGGTCTGGACGAGGATGCCGCAGGATTGGAGCGGAGGTAAACCTTTGTTTAAGTTCCTGAAAAGCTTCTTCTGCTTCTTCGGTCCAAGCAAACTTTTTATTGTTTTTTCGTAATAACACTTTGTTTGGGTGCACAACCTGAGAGAAGTCAGGGATGAACAGGCGTAGAAGTTCGCAAAGCCCAGCATGCTTTGTACCCCTTTCAGAGACGTCAGTGAAGGCCATTTCAGAATGGCATCTACCTTGTGCACGTCCATTCTGATGCCTCTTGGAGTAAGGATAAAACCAAGAAATTCTACTTCGGTGATGTGAAAAAAGCATTTTTCAAGCTTTGCAAACAAGCGATGTTGACGGAGCTTGGTGAGGACTGAACGAACGTGCCTGACATGATCTTGTTCCGAGGCTGAGTATACTAAGATGTCGTCTATGTACACTAAGGCGCACACATCAATTAACTCCCTTAAGACGTCATTCATAAAATACTGGAATGCCGCAGGAGCGTTGCATAACCCGAAGGGCATGACTTGATATTCAAACAAGCCGTACTTAGTACGGAAGGCGGTTTTCCATTCATCTCGTTTTCTGACTCAGGCCAGGTGGTACGCTCCTCGAAGGTCCAATTTGGTATAAATCTGGGCATCTCTGACTTGGTCTAGCATCTCAGGTATAAGTGGCAAGGGGTAGCGGTTCTTCACAGTGATCTGGTTCAATGCGCGGTAGTCAATACAGGTTCTCAAGTCTCCTTCCTTTTTTTCGGTACGAAGAACAAAGGACTGGCTGCGGGGGACTTAGAAGGATGGATAAATCCGTTTGCAAAGTACTCGTCTAAATAGGATTTCAAATGAAGGTTTTCTGGTTCTGTGAGAGCATAGATCCTGCCGCAAGGGATTTGTGCACCAGGAACAAGGTCAATCTGACAGTCATAGGGCCTGTGCGGCGGCAATGTATTGGCTTGGTCCTTTCGGAAAACATCCTGGAAATGATGGTATTAACTTGGCAAGGTATTAGTTGCTCCCAGGGTTGATACTGTCGCTCCGGGAGTCATGGGGTTACAGATGTCGGGTTTCTCCTCTTGGTAATAGCAGGCAGGGGTGCAGTCACCGGGGAAGGTTAATTTTCGTGCCCGCCAGTCTATCAAAGGGTTGTGAGCAACCAACAATGGCATCCCTAGTATTAGCCTGAACTGAGGTGCCTTGATGAGTTCGAATGAAATAAGACTCCCGATGTCCGTCCTGGCACAGCAAGGTTACCCTGGCTGTGCACTGGGTTACTGGTCCAGAAGCGATTTCTGTCCCATCCACGGTGGTTACCTTGTCCATAGTTGGTTTAGAACACAAAGGAAGGCCCATCTCTGCTGCCAGTTCTTGATCAATATAATTTCCAACTGCTCCGCTATCGATGTATGCTTCAACGGCATGCATTCTTGACGACTGTTGGTGGTTAATTAAGATCACTGGTATTGCAAAGTGCGAGGTCAGCAACTCTTTCTTCTCACTCGACAAACTGACCTCTACATTTGTCCAGCTTGGTAGTTTTCCGATTCCTTAGCTTCATCCTTCTCCGTGGCCCCGACTGTTCTTCTTGGGGGTTTTACTGGACATTCCTTCAGGAAATGTCCTGGTTTCCCACAATACAAACAAAGCTGTTGTTGTCTTCTTTGTCCCGCTCTTGTTTTGCTAATGGAGGCCGTATCCCTCCAATCTGCATGGGTTCTACAGCATTTTCAGGTACAGTGGGTGTGTTTTCCATTGGTCGAACATACACGGTCCGAGGGTCCGTCTTAGACCGGTCTGCCTTTCGGTCCTGCAACCGGTGGTCTAGCTGCACAACCAGATTTATGAATTCTGCACAGTCTCTGGGTGGATCAACCACGTGGGCTAAAATGTCCTTCAATTAGCCTCGTAAGCCTCGATGGAATAACGTGGTTCTTTTGTTTTCTGGCCACCTAGCTTCGCAACCAGTCTGTTGAAGGTAGCAATGTACGTTAACAAGCCCTGATTCCTTGTCGGAGGGACAAGAGTTCATTGTCTACTGCTTGTTCCTGGGTATGGCGAGCAAAAAGTTTTTCCATTTCTCTCTGGAACCCCCCAAAGTCATGTAATAGAGGATTGTCATGGGTTACCAACGGCACCGACCAATCTGCTGCACTACCACTCAGGTATGATAAGACAAAAGCTACCCGAGCTTGGTCGTTTGGAAATGCTCCAGGCCTACAAAGAAAATGAAGGCGGCACTGATTGATGAATGCTGCATACTTCCGTGGGTCGCCTGAGAACCTTTCTGGTGGTGCCAGGGGCACTGTTCCAGGTAAAGTGATCTGTACCGGAGTGGGTGGTATGGCGGGGTTTTGCATCGTTGGATTGCTTCCAGGTAGAGGCGTCTGTCCTGCCTGTGATTGCAAGTATTGCCTACTAATCTCTTCAGTGCGTTCTTTGGTCACTATTATGTCTCTCCGGAGGGCATTAGTGTCTTGTCGGGCAGAATTAACCTCAGCACAAAGCTCTCCTAGTAATTGGGCCAATTGGTCCATTTCTGATGTCTCCATGGCGCCCATGTGGATTCGTTATGTACGCTCACCTGGTATCCACAGGGACGCCACCCAGCCGGGTTACTCGCTGGTATGCTTCTCAGCTTTGCCCTGATGTGGTCTGCAGGGAAGGTTCTGCCTGAAAATACAGGAGGACTGTGTTCAAGACTGACCCACTGGGGTAAGTATCCTCCCTCCAACCCTGTATGATTTCAGTCCCTCTGGCGCCCTCTCCTCACCTTGTGGTAGTTACGCGTGCTCTCCGTCCTGCCTTCTTTGCAGGGGCGCGTTGTCTTTCATGGGCGAGTGCGGTCCAGTTACTTCACTGACGCCGGCCCGTTTGATATTGTTCAGGTAGGTCTAATTGCTGTTTTTTAGTTTTGTTGCTATCCTGCATGCCTTTCTTTGTTTAAAATGTCTCTTTTTTTCTCACTCAGGTATGCGGAGCTTCAGCGCGGCAAACTGGCTTTGTTGAGCCCCGCTGGTAAATGATGGCGCATTAAAAGCGCTATGATGCGGTAAGTAAGCGCTATGCGCAGCGCTGCAAAGTCTTGCCTTTGCTAACCTGTGTTTTCCTTCCTTGTAGGTCGCGGTGTTCTTCAGCGCAAGTGGAATGTCCAGAGTGGTGCCAGCCGAGAGGCGGCCAGCCAGGTAAGCCTTTTGAGCAGTTCGTAATTTGTAAATGTCTCTACTGCTTTCTTTAATGTTGCCTCTATCTTCCTCTTTCAGGTCGTTCTGTCCGGGAGGCGTGCAGATTCGAGGAAGCTGTTCTCAGTAGCTGCGAGTGTTTAAAGATGAAGACTGTAGGTGAGATGCTGCTGCTAATGATGTTCCTTTTGTCTCCTTGCAGGTTCTGCTTCTCCGAGGTTCGAGGGAATAGCTGGACATGGTGAGCGTCACTTTGCAAGCTGCAAAATAACGCGAAGCGTGTTGTCTTGCTCGGGTGTGGTTTAAATAGCCCCAGCAAAATAGTCCAGGTAAAGTAGTCCCTAGGCTACCACACCCAAAACACTAGGAACCAAGCTATGTGGATGCCTCCATGTTGGCTGACAATACAATAAAGTAGTTCCCAAGCACATTGTTTTTCATGGTGTATGAGCCTGGCGCCATAGGCGCCAGGACTGGCCCCATGAGGGCTTTTGAAGAGGATGCCAGGCTCTAGAGGCCCGAGTCCTGATTCCACCTGGCCAATGGGTTTGCCAGAGGGGGTTTTGGGCGAGGGTCGTGACAAAACCACACACTGCAGCTTAACTTGTCAGCAACTTCGATCCATGTGAACCCAAAAAAGACATATTTATGTGTTTTTGCATTTCTCGTGTCCGTTTCCACCTCTCCTTCCGCTTTTCGTTTGAGATTCCTACCATCTTTGGGCACTAGGAAACTATCCAGTTCTACCATCACCATCTTTGGGCACTAGGAAACTATCCAGTTCTATGGGTTATTTCTGCATTTTAAAGCCCAAACACAAAAAAGACTGATTTTTTCCCGGCCATTTTTGTATTGACTTTAAAGTGCGGAATTCACATACTGCCCCCCTCCTTCCCCACCCGCTCATTAACTTGTCAATCGGGGTGGCCCCGAACCCCCAATTTCCCTCCCCCAACACACGCATCTTACCCATATGCAGACACACAGTCCAAAACACACCTCTGCCTCCTGTGACGACTCTGCTGGGTCTCACAGCGCCTGTCAGCCCTGCACGCACTCATGTGCGACAGGGGTTTGACAAGTATGATCGTTCGATTTAGAAAGACTGCTCTGAGAGGTCACAGAGTGGTCTTTCTAAATGGACAACCCCCACCCCCAATCGGTACAGTGAAAAAGATATTTTCTTCACTTAGTACCAATGATCCATCTAAAAAAGGATCCTGACTCTGAAAACATTGCAACCCCCCACGTTAATTTATGTCACGTTATTTTTTAAAAACCATTTAAGGTTTTCAAAAATTAAAAATGCTTTAAAATAATTAAATTGAGAAAACACCACATAAGATTTAAAACTAACCACGTGAAAAGGCTGGGGGGGGGCGAAAAACAAAACCATGTGAACAGCTTGGGGGAAAAACAAACTCAGCAGTAATGGGTCAGAAATGCTGCTTGGATTTAAAAAAAACAACACATTGATACAAGTCTCAGAAGACTCCCTGTTCAGATCGTGAAGTTCTAGCTCAAATTTTTTGTTGAAGTGTGGTCAAGGACTAGGCCAGAGGGCGGCGAAAACCACACCTGGATGCACATTTCCGATATATACCTTCAGCACTTCTACTCAACCAATATTACATAGGGAGAAGAAATCCTTACTTGCCTGCTAACTGGGTCAAATGCTTCACTGGATTTTTCTTGTTGGGACACAGGTGGTTAGGTTGACACACCGACGCTTGGAGCAATGCTGCTGCAATGAAAACAGTTAGTCAAGGATACACGGGTCTACCTGAGACTTCAAAATGAGCAGGGGTTAAAATCACCTCTTGGGTGTTAGGCATCCGCTAGTAAGCAGGACGTAACGCTGGGAAACCAGGAGAGTACACAGTGCACTGTAAATGCAACTCCCACATGAGACGTGAACTTTCAGTACTGCCCCAAACTGGACATGAGAAAGGAACAGCCTCAAAAATAGGTTTGAAATCCCTGATTGTGACTCCTACTATACTTTAAAATTACCCCACCATCGCCCACAGCAAAATACAGTTGTTTTAAAAAAAGACATTCTTACCGTCGGAAAGTCCTAATACAGATGTCAGGATTTTTTATGGTGCCATTGCTGCTGGGGCTTTGCTGTCCAAGATGGGATGATTAAGCCAATTTGTGTTCCTTCAATTGAAAAAGTACAATAAAAAAATATATTATAAACGTACCAGATTGACCATACCAATATGTGCGCACTACACTCTGCCAGTCGGCACACATCCTCCCCCGCACACAAAAGGGACCTAGGGTGCAGGGTCCAATCAGGGAATCTCCAAATGTTCCCTATAGGCCAGTTCACCCCAGCTGGTAGAGAGAGCAGTCAAGAGCACATACCTGAAAACGTGACTCATACTCAGTCACAGAGACAAAAACAAATGATAGAGCGAGTGAGAGAAAGAGCATCAGCTTGTTACAGGTTACCCTTAACAGTTGTGAAGTCCAGCCTGCTGGCATTAAAATCATTCATCTACATATCTTACATAGAATACGACACAGTAGTTCTTAACTCACCAAGCCAACTTTCGGAAACATCGAGTAATAGCCATGTAGCTTATACTGCAGTTAGGTGACAGCGCTGACGTAGCAGCAGACTGCCGCGGCTGCCATGCCAGACACAAGGGCCCCTGGCTTCTCTGCAACATATGGTGCCACATGCAGGCGAAGGCCTGGCACCCACAGCAGGATAATATACATGTATTCCACTTTAAATCACTTCTATGGAAGCGGTGCAACCAATGAATGTACTGTTGGTAATGCAGTGATTTTAGTATATCATGGAATGCATAGACTTGCTTTATAGTAGATGGCTCCCAGGGCAGCTCAGCAGGTTGACAAACCATTGATGATACTGTGTTTAAGGTTGAATTTAACCAAAACAATAAAAACAAAACAAATATGCAAAACTTGTTAATCAATAAGGCTTTTTGCAATTACTTATTAAAAAAAGGAAGTGCTATAAAATGTGTTTGGCCAAGGGATGGGTTAGGGTATTTCTGCCTCCGTTTGCCACCCATGAACCCAGTTTAATTTCCTAATAACTGCTGTCAGCACAATGGAAGCAGTTATTTGTAAACATAAAATCTTTATGAATATAACCTGTGATAAATCACAAAGCAAGGGGCACACAAATTGTATTGGAGTGGTGCTCAGAAAGAAAAAAAACACAAAAACACACACACACACACACACACCCCCCCTCTCTCTCAAAGAGAACTAGTGAATGCAAGTTTCAGCAGCGCTTTTGAGTTTGGAAATTACTTTTTTCCTTTGAATGTGTAAAACGCACATTTGAACAATGTGTGACGGCTGGGGAAAGGAGCCCTGCTTAGATTAGGTCACCGAGCCCCCAGTTTCCCTCTGCAAAGCTACGGGCTTGATAAAGCCTGGTCATGGCTGAGGCAGGCCAGGTCCCGAGATCCGGCCAGACATCTAATGCCGGATCTCGGACCCGGCCAGCGCTGTCCCATGGACCACAGGGGTGACGAGGCAGAGGGACAGCCAAAGCAGGGGGGGCCGGTGTTGTACGATATCTGGCTACCCCACGGAAGATTGCTGGAGAGCCCAGCAATCTGCTGTGGGGGAGCTGGATATCATACAACACTGGCAATGCGTGCTTCCGTCACCGCTCGCCTCTTCTTCCCCCATGGTCAAGCAAGGTGGGGGCACAGAGGGAGAGGGGTCTAGGGGGAACCAGCATTGCAGTGATCCAGCCCCACTTCTCACCTTTCCCCACGTGTTAATCTTTGTGGGTCCAATGAGGGAGAGGGAAGCAGAGGGACCGACAAAGGCCTGAAACGCTTGCTTCCCGGCACACTGTCCAACTGTGGTGTGGCGGTCTGAGCCGAGAAGCTTCATCCCTTACCAGGCAATAAGACGCTGGCGTCACCAGCAGGAAGCAACAACGCAGCGTGGGCACGCAATCCAAATTCAGGAAAGAGCACGTCCAGGCTGCATTTATTTTCTGCGCCCTCATCACGTTGCACTGACTGAGCATGTATTTTCTCTTTTCTCACTGTCCTGGATCACACGCCCCACAGATTGAAGAC
Source organism: Ambystoma mexicanum (assembly GCF_040938575.1). Classification (NCBI taxonomy): domain Eukaryota; kingdom Metazoa; phylum Chordata; class Amphibia; order Caudata; family Ambystomatidae; genus Ambystoma; species Ambystoma mexicanum. Next base: position 1,279,141,746 of record NC_090932.1, on the reverse strand, counting down.
CTCTGCCTACAGTATGGCTATTTTCTAGGGCTAAATACTCATGGTTAAATTGCTGGCAAGACTACATAGGAGTTTGCATTTTCACTGTATACTAGCAAAGCAACATGCAGGCACCTAGTTAGTGAGACAACGCAGGTAATCAAGGAAGTCGCAGGGAAATGAAGGAAGTCGGTCCTATACAGAAAGAAAGAAATATGGGGGTGTGTGGGGGAGGGGAGGTCAAGAGGCATCTTGTGGTACAGACTCTGGCCGGTACAGCTCAATGCACTGCCTGGCAGCACTGAGCGGTAAAGTCAGTCACATCTCCCTGCAATGTTCATAACCCCTCACCTCGTAAAGGCAGTAAAGTTACAGAAATCATACCAAGGGAACTGCATGCCGTCTTGGTGAGCTCATTGCTGTTATAACAGTGAAAGCCGTGTTGCGCAGATAACGGCAGCACTGGTCATTGGGCCGTCTCTCGTCGGAACCGAGATCCGGCACCAGGTGTGTAGCGGGATCCGGCCAGAGTCAACCGTCGCAAACCCCAAACCCATTCTCTGCGCTACTTTGGAAAAGAAAGAAAAGAAAGCGCCCGCGGCGGCACAGAGTAGGGGGGCGGAGCAGCTCATTGCAACCATGAGCGCTCTGATGGCTCCGCCCCCCTACGTGTACACAGCAGGACTTTGATAGACGTCACAGCTGCAGGAACAGCAAACTGTAACTTCCTCTGGTGACCCTGTGCAGGGTGCATGCACAGGGTCACCAGGGGAAGTTACAGTCCTCAGCCACGACCCAGTTCATTTATGCAATGTTTGTCGGATACATGGACCCGGATTATTCATTTATTTATGCAATGTTTGTCGGATTGCATAAAAAAATAAATATACAGGTAGCCGTCAAACATTGCATGAATAAATAAATACCCCTATTATCATTGAAACTATCCCACACGATGCAGCCACCCAACTGCTTTCAGAGGGGAGCTGCAGGAGATGTGCCTGGTGTGGCTCAAGTAAAAGAAAACATTGCTTATGGCGAACAGAAATCAGCAGGTTTTAATACCTGCCCGTACACGGTGTGGACCACTCCTTCCTCCGTAATCCTCTTCCTAAGCACCTAGACATCCCACGTGAAAACGTCACGACAACGTAACAGATACATTAAGCCGTAAAGGCATTTCAGAAAGTATCGGCAAACTTTTTAAACACTTTTTAAACACGCAATGCTATTGGGTCTCATAGGGACTTTAAATGTGTGATTGATAATGAAAACAATACAAACCCTCCGTTTAGCCTTCCCTTCCACACAATTCAAAAAGCGGTAAATGAAAAATTCCCTCCCCGGGGAATGCCAAATCGCCCCCCCCCCACGTGCAGGAGGAATAAATAACTTAACAGTTATGCTGGAAATTCGTACCCATATGCATCTGTCTGCATAAGACATATCCCCATCTGCTGCACATACCAAATCCTCAAACCCCCTGCATCCCCCCTCCAGCGGGGAGGATAACTAACCGTTCACTGTACTGTTCACTGGTATAGTGGAAGTCCCATTGGGACGGGAGGAACGCACTGTGCCCAGCCCCACTCCATAAAACACACGTCGCACATCTGCATGAGAAAACCTCAAAACAAACTGAATCCCCCTGTACTTTAAGTAAATCTCAATCTCAACCCCCAAAATACACAATACCCCTTCCCCAATATTGCCTCAACCCTGTGATGCACGTTACATATCCCAAAAATACACTGAAATAACGGAAAAAAAACACAGAATCTGCCTGTATTTTGAGTAAGTCTCACCCCTGATGATGCACATTATAAACCACCAAAATACACAGAAATGCTTTAAGACTTACCAGAAACCAAATAACAATCAACGATACGAAATGTGCTTTGCAACGGATGGATTTGCTCCCGCAACGCCTTGCCTTCAGTGTTGCCTGGTCGGAAGGAAAAAATAAGCTGAATGCCCTTCCAAAACAGGCTGACTCCCGTCCGAATAAGCTGAAAAAACAATTGTGCACCTAAAAAGTTGTGGAAAGGTCTCAAAAGTAAGAAACATAACACAACAAAAAAAACATACATAGACAGAACACTGACATAGTGTGTTAGAACAACAATATTTTATTGCATGGTGACTAGAAGTCCCAGATTGCAAAATAATACGGGCCTGAAATACATTATAACATGGCCAATTGGACGTTGAAAAGAAGCAATGCCTTCCTGAATACATCTCTCTGAGAAAATGTTCTATATAGATTCCAATAATCCTCTAACCCAGTCTTGCACAAAAAGTTTAAAAAAAATAAATAAAGGATTTTAGTGGATAATGCATCAACACTAGGGATATCACCGGGATAATATTGCTATAGAGTGATGCTTGCTAAACTAAAACAATCCACTTCTTTACATGTCAGTGTGTCTGTCTGCAGAGCCGGCCTTATGGGGGGGCGAGCCGGGCGACCGCCCGGGGCGCCACGCCCCCCAGGGAGCCTTTTGCCCCTGCCACGCCAGCTCAGGGGAGTCTTTCAAGGGCTCCCCCGAGCTGGCGTTGTGGGACAAGGCGCAGCAGGCGGCTATTTACTGCAAAAGGTGCCCGCGGTGGTGGGTGCATTTAAATGCACCCCTCCGCCGTGGACACTTTTCACAAGAAAAGGCGCCATTAGCCCCCCACCACGCCAGCTCCGGGGAGTCTTTCAAGCGCTCCCCTGAGCTGGCTTGGTGGCAGAAGGTGTGGCAGGCGCCTCATTGTCATTGAATGAACCTGCAATGGCGGGCTCATTCAATGACAATGGGGTGCTAACGGCACCTATTTAACCTCCTCGCCATAGCGAGGTTAAAAAAAAAAAAGTTGCCCATCCTGGCCCGCCCCCTTCCGCCCCACCCCCTATTAACAAGGGGGGCACGGTGGGCGAGGGCGCCAGTTTGCCCAGGGCGCTGCTGCCCTTAAGGCCAGCCCTGTCTGTCTGCATGACAAAACTTAAAGTGCACTTTCTTTTTGCATATGTTTAGGCATTTGGCATTGATGGGCCACCTGGTGGGCAAGTAACGATCCTATCAGTGCCAAATACCTTAGCATGTGCAAAATACAGGGCGCACCAAGAGCAAGACAAAGCAGCAATTGCTGTCAAGTGCTGCCAGCAGCCCAGTGCAGGACGCTCTGTGCGTGTAATGGGCTTAACAGCAATATAAACAAGCCCAATTACATGCGCACTGACAGTCCAACAAGTGGACAAAAACCGCGACAAGCGACCTCCAAATATTATAAGCGACATTGGGCAAAAACAAGCCCAAAGTCGCATATAATACGCAGACCTGGTAAAACTTGCTTGCCTTCCAGCTAGTGCAAAAATGAGGACGTGAACGTTGAAACCCACGTGATGCAGAGCAGCCCAAGTGATGAAGCGGACGTTGAAACCCACGTGATGCAGAGCAGCCCAAGTGATGAAGCTGACGTTAAAACCCACGTGATGCAGAGCAGCCCACGTGATGAAGTGGAGTCGGTCTTTCCTATGGTCCGTTTCTCGAATGGGAACTAGACACTACCCTTTACGAAACGCGCATGTCCAGTTTCCAGGCATCATCAGGTGAGTGTATGCGTTCCAGCTCTTGTAGTGAATTTTATATGCATTTCTTTTAGCATCCATCAATTTAGAAGTTCTCACCCCCTTGTTGTTATTGTTATCTTGATTGAGCTCAAGCCTGAAAACATATGCTCTTTATGAGCATTATTAAACATGAACTGTCCATTGTTTCTTGGATGGAGGAAAAATGTGCCTTGCTTTTTAATCCCCATAGCGCACTGCAGTGAATCTTGCTGTTCTTTAAACATTTGTTGTGGTGGTACCGAAGTTTCAGATTTTGTCCTGTTGGCTTTGAGCCGGTTTGTGCCCAATCTTTTGTGGGTTTGACCCTGCAAAATCACTTTATATGGAGGGGGTCTCCAATGTTTTTCTTTATGAACCAAGTAGTAAGGTTCTGTAAATAAGCAGGTGGTCTCGTGACATACAACGTCCGATCTGTTTTTTTTTCTTTCACTCATCTGGTTTCTGATCTAGGTGTTGGCACTAATAGAATTGATTGTGACCAAAATGGAAACTCCATAGTTTTCGGCAGGATGCAGGCTTTTTTTTTTCTCTCACTTTGTGCCTCCCCATGAACACCTTTTTTAGCCTAGTGCGCAATGCACTGCTCCGACTCCCTTTATCAGCCCTTTACAAACCTGTGACCAAAGTCCATTAACCCCTGGAGGAGAATCAGATGGTGGTTGTCAACACCTTGACTCCAGTCCACAGGGACAAGGTGAACATTCTATTTGCATAAATTAAGATTTGCATATTCGCTGCACCGCTTTATTTCCAAACTTGTTGCCAGTTTGCCACCTTTGTAGCTCACATTTTATCTGTTTAGAAAGTCAGAAAATTGTTCAACAGCTTGTCCTTGTTGCGAAGCTGATTTAACACAACTGTGTCAGTATTAACAAATTATAGGGCAAAATCGACTCTGCACTCATTAAAATGCTTACCACCCAAAAAAAAGAGCCCTTTTGCAACTTCTAGGAATGCACGTTGAAGCTGTAATTCCTTGTGTTGCACTTATCACGTGTTGAAATTAAATATTGTAAGTACGTGATTTTTCTAAACATCTGGTTTTAAAATTACACGGGTCAGCCTGTTTTTGGCATAGACACAGTAGTTGCTCCGTAAGCTCATTTATGGTACGGTTCAGGCTTTGCAATGCCTGCAGAGGCAGTAATTGCTGTGCAGCTACTACACAGGCCGTGCTCTGGTGTAAGTGACTATTTGAAATGTGAACGGCATCCACAGAAAACTCTACAAAAAACTGTCCAAACGAGCAGCACTCCACAACCAGTGTTCCATTAATATAAAATACACGGAAAGCCAATAGCAAACACTGCGACTTCGGTTGTAATGTGTAAAACAACCTTTATTTCATTTTGCAGCGTTTAAAAAAAGGAAAATTCTCCCAGTGAGAGTATTCAAGCCTGACGGCAGCCTGATGCGTTTCACCACTCCCTAGTGGCTTGTTCACAGTCACTCATCACCTGCAGGGAGTTAATTTTTTATAAAAAACACACCCACCTCAGTGAAAGACAAAAAGAAGGTGACTTCTAAACCAAAGCTAACAGTAGTTAGCCATCTTGGCTTGGGCTGTTGGTTCGTGTAGCTGACAATGCAAAGCTATGTTTTTCAAATAAAGCATATATATATATATAATTATACCTGCACAGGCTAATGCTCGCAGAGACAGTAACTGCTGTGCAGCTACTACACAGACCCTGTACATATATAATAGTACCTGCACAGGCTAATGCCTGCAGACGAAGTAACTGCTGTGCAGCTACTACAAAGACCCTGTACATATATAATAGTACCTGCACAGGCTAATGCTTGCAGAGGCAGTAACTGCTGAAAGTGCAGCTACTACACAGACCCTGTACATATATAATAATACCTGCGCAGACCAATGCTCGCAGACGCAGTAACTGTTGTGCAGCTACTACACAGCCCGTGCTCTGTTGTAAGTGACTACATATCTAATAATACCTGCACAGGCTAAGGCTCGCAGACGCAGTAACTGCTGTGCAGTTAATACACAGACCCTGCTCTGTTGTAAGTGACTACATATCTAATAATACCTGCACAGGCTAAGGCTCGCAGACGCAGTAACTGCTGTGCAGCTGCTACACAGACCCTGCTCTGGTGTAAGTGACTTTCACAAAGTGTTTGTGTAGGGGTGATGGAGTTCTTTCTATTAATTGTTTGCCGATTCTTGTGGCGTAGTAGTTTATTTTTTTGTTTTGTTTTTGCTTTGAGGACTGTTGCTTTGTACAGTATGAGTTGTCTTTGGTATTTTATTTAGTCTTGTCTGGTGTATTCTCTCCATTTTGTTTCCATTTTGCGGTTGTTTTTTCAATTCTTCTGTGAACCATTTTGCTGCCAGTTTTTTTGGTGGTGTTGCTTTGAATGTTTTAGCTGGTGCTAATTGGTCAATGGCCTTGGTGATCCAATTGTTGAGTGTGTCTTCTGTTGTATCTATGTTTGTATCAGTGGGATCTCTTTCACCTAGGTTGTCGTGGTGGGTTGATAGCATGGCGGCCTAGTCCACTAGTTTGGTTGCAAAGTTGGGGTTGTAAGAAGATGGTGTGTAGATCAGTAGGAATACTATGTTGGATTGGTCGTTGAGTTCTATCTTGATTAGGAGGGATTCATAATCTTCCGCGTTGGTTGTGATGATTCAAGATGGTCAGGTGCGTTTTTTGTGTATAATTGCGATTCCATCTCCTCTTCGGTTTTCTCTGTTGGCGTGTATTAATTTATAATTGTCGGGTATTGCTTCGTTCGCGATGGCTTTATAGTTGTCTGATAGCCAGGTTTCTGTAAGGAAGAGCAGGTCTGTGCCTCCTTCGCTTAGGAGGTCATTGGTTTCTGTTGAGTGTTTTGCCATGGATTTAATGTTGAGGAGGCTGCAGTGTAGTTTGCTGGATTTCCCTTTTGTGTTGTTGTTAGTATTGCTTGTTCTGACCATTGTGTTGTTGGTTGGGTTTCCGTTCCAGGTGGGTTTTTCCCAGTTGAGTCTTTTGGGTGGAGTGGTTCTTTGTTGGTCAGTCTCTTTGTCGAGTAGACCGAAAAGGTTTATGGCGGGGTTGGTTAGTTTCCGGGTGGTAAATAGGGTCGCTACCCCTCTGTTGTTCCAGTCTTGGTAATATAGGGGGTGTAGAGTGAGTGTGATGGTTTCAAATTTGTTCCTTGTTCTGGTTGGGGTATTGTCCATGGTGGAGACCGGGTTGGGATGGTTTATTAGTTGTCATCCGTTTGGTGTCCTGGTTGGGTCTGTATTCGTGAAGCTTGTTGGCTATCGGTTCATTGTTGCTGTGCTGTTTTTGTTTACCACGTTGTCGTATGTGGACAGGTAGCGAGCATTGTAGTCTGTCTTTGCTCTGTTATTTGTATGTCTCCTTGGGCCATCTCAGATGTTTGTCGAGTTTTTTGGGGTTGTGGGATCATGCTGGTCCGTGCCTTCCCGAGTGGTTAGGGATTTCTTATTATTTCTGTTGTCTTTTCTGGCTTCTTTGTCTTTCTTGTGGCGAGGCATGATGAGTGGGTTGTGTTTGTTAGTGGGCATCCTTACGATTTGTGTTTTTCATGGTCTTTTGCATTTAGTCTTTGCTGTTTGTGGTTTGTTGTTGCTTGTATTTAGTAGGTTGTGGGTAGTTGATGGGATTTTGTGGTTCCGTCTGTTTGTTGCTTCTTTCTTTTTTGGATCCTTTTTCTTTTTATTTTTTTTTTTATCATCCTGGATGTACATTTCGTTATGGTTGTTGATTATTGGATTTTGCGCAAAGCAAACATGAATATTGTGTGAAGGAGTGCATGTGAATACTGGCATATATTGGTGCAGTCATGTTAGGGAGAATTCTCATTTCTGTGATCATTCCCTTCAACCTTAGAGACCCCCAGCTCTTTTGCTGGACTGTAGGACTTTTTAATTTTAACCCTGGAGTGAGTGAGACCCTTTTCCCAATGCATCGTGTGTTTTGACCTTTGGATTATGTGTTTTCACTGTTTTGGGAGTCTGACAAACTCCATATGCATCTACTTTTTGTATGGTGACACACATCAGCTTCAGTGCAGTGTCACTGAGAAATCCTTTAGATTTCTCATAAGGTTTAAAATACCTTTTCTTGTGTGAACTACTGTTCCCAAGAATAGTTAAGTGAAAATGACTTTAATTACCTTTTCTCTTTGTGGGTCCAGCACACACCATCTTATGTGGAGTGCTGGGGAGTTACCTAGTAGCCCCTTATCCTACATTCTCATGTAACATTTGTATGTTTTCGTCCCTACTTTTAAATGACTAGTGGCAGTGGTTTAATTTTTCCTACCATTGTGTTTTTCTACACCAGGCTGAACCCTCAGCTGCGGTATAGCACCCAGGGGTGACCATTTTATCAAAACGGCCCCTGTCTTCTTTTTTTGCCATTTTCTGTTTGTGAGGGGGTTTTACTCTGTGCGTCAAACAGATTGAAGCCCTTTGTTTGTCTTGCCGTTGGCAGACTTCAGCCCTGAGTCACACCTCTGTCTCCAGTTTGTCTGTAAGGACAGGATGTGAGGGAGGGTCCCAAAACTCCCCTGTCCTTTGTCTCTTGGAATGCCTGAATGCAACCAGTCCTGAATGGCTGGCTGGCTGTCCTTTCAGGACATTGACCCTGATGTGTGATTGACAGCCTAGGCTGTGCATGAATGGGAGAAACCTGCTTAAAAGTCGAGGGTTTTGGGACTAGAGGTAGAGTTGACCACTTGGAGAAACACCCGACGAAGAAACCGTGAACGAAGCTTGCTGCATCCCCCTGGACCTTTTGAATTGCCGGTGAAGCCCTGCTGCTGTCCTGAAACTCCCTTTTCAGACAGAGAAGCTCCAGAATGGACTTCTGCCCTTGGGTTAGTGGGACCAACTAACCCAGAGACGAACGCCACTGGACCATCTTCCCAGTCTTACTGTACTTCTTCATTGCTGCAAGAACCAAGTGCCAGGGGTCGAGTAATCCGTAGTCGAGGGAAATGTCTGACATCCGGCTAGAAGCTCCAGGAGTCTCCCAAGGACCCTCCAGAAGCAGGACGACCAGAGCTAGAGTCCCCTCACCATACCCAAGGAGTGAAGGAAGCCCAACCGGTTCCAGAGATCCGCAACAGTGCTGTTTACTAAATGCTGAAACCCGCAAAGTGCCGCTAAACCGAAAAGAGCCCGTAGCCGCCAACGACCCCCGACGTACTACCGCAGGAGCCCTACAGATGTCCTCCCTCTTGTCCCCACGACTAAGGCTCAGGCATACGGGGTCTGCAATGCTGTAGCAGGACAGAAGCCAGCTGGACCACTCTTCTTCAAACCTGAGGTACTGTTTAGACTTAGGGTACTTACCTCACTGTCTCAGCTGGGAATTGCAGTGGCTTACTTTTAGAGTTGATTCCAACTCTGTTTTCACAGCTTGCGATCCCACAAGTGATTTTCTAACAAACTCTCTAACTTTGTGCAAGACATTTGATTCTAAGAAGTGCCCCAGCTCCATAGACTTTCAAATTGATTTGACCTGGGTCCTCAAGCCAACTGACTTTGATATGGTTTGTCTCTCATTGGTGGTAACTTGTTTTAGACTGTTACTGCTGGGAAAGGATTGTCTAGATTTCATTGGAAGATTTATTTGCCCTCACATATACTGAGAACCTGTTTAACCTTTTTCCTTCCTTAAACCTTTCCTTTCTGCAACCTCAGAATCTGCAAAGTATAACTAGTGTGATATATAAATCCCATTACTGTCCTTGTGATTGTAGTCACTACATGGTGTAGCAGTTTTGTATGAAGCTTATCCAAAGATTATCCACTAACTTGCTCTGATTCTGAAAAGTAATTTAAAAGTATATTTACATTGTTACATGAATTGCCTTTCTAAAGAATGCTTATTTAAAAAATGTTAATTAAATAACTATTTATAACTGAAACCTTGAGTGTAAGTGTTGCTTTGCTACTTGTATTTACAGATTTCATTTGTACAGCTCTACAGCTCACAGTTATCCCTCTTGAGATAGGCCTGGCTGCTCAGTCACACTGCCAACCTGTGTAGTTCAGACCTATACAAAAAGGTGGGCTTACCTAATACCAAGCAGATAAGTGTTGTGTAGTCTCACATAGTGGGACAACACCAATTCTTACCTAACAAGTCAGCATGGAAATGTATTGATTGTGAGGGTGCTCGGTTCCTGCTTTTGACTGGGATGGCAAAGGATTCTCACCCAGAGGGTGCATGCTATGTTTAGGCCTCTTTCTTCCACTTTGGCCCAACATAGTCTCAGGCTTTATCCATGCCACATTGGGGATAGTGAGGGTAATGGGTGCCTGCTTTTGACTGGGATGGCAAAGGATTCTCACGGGTGGGTGCATGCTATGTTTATGCCTCTGGCTTCTACTTTGGCCCAACATAGTCTCAGGCTTTACACTTGCCACAGTGGGGGATCATTCAGCATGAGTGCAACTAAGCAAAAGCAGAATGACAATCTGTATTGGTCCGCATATCATCCTACAAACTCTGATGTTCTGAAGTAATCAGTAAGTCCTCCTCAAATCATCAAGAACAAACATGTTTCATGGCAATGCTCTTGAAGTAATCAGCAGGTCATCCCAGAATCATCCCCAAACCATCAGGGACAAACGTGCAATCTCTGGAAGTGATCAGTAGGTCATCCCAAAAGCATCAGGAACGAAGAGTTTTCTAAAATGGGGATAATGTTAGCATATTCATTAAGTCATCCTAAGCTCATCCCCCAAATCATCATCCACCATTCTGAGATATTTGCTGATGACTTTAACAGCGTGATGATGTTTGATGATATGGGATTGACTTCTAGTGTATTTTGATGATCATCAGATGACCCCAGGATGGTCTCTAAAGTCATCCTTTTATACCAGGGCAGTCTTTGCTTTTAAAAGTATTGAAACACATTTTGCGAAAGAAACAGCAATGGTCCTCACTTGGTGGAAGTCTTTTTCACATCACCATGCTTTAATAGCTAATGGACGAATTAAACGTCATTCAGCTTTTTTTGTTGTTGCAGGTTCCTGTGGCAGCGGCAAGTAAGTCTGCCCAGGTTTTCCCCCTGCCACAGAGAATTTTTATAGACACGCATACCTAAATACAAACAAGAAAATTAGGAGTCCTAACAGAATGTAGTAATCCGCTTTTAGTGTGCCTGTGTGCAGGCATCAAAACATTTTGAGCTAAGGGTGTGCGGTACCTCCATGTCCCTCTTCCTCGTTACGGTACTTGTGGGAATCCCACTGCCATACACGCAATCCGTTCCGTCTTTTTTTTGTTTTTATTGCCCCTGTGTGCGCCCTCCTTATCCGATAACATAACACTACCATGTCCCTCTTTTCCCATCCCAGTACTTGCTTGTGAGGTTCTAACCTCCATGCCAGGAACCTATTCGGCTGTTTCAGGATTCAAAACTAGGATTTGTTGACCAGGAGCAATAGGCAGCTCCTAGGTATCGGTCATCGCCCGTTAGGTAAAAGCTTCCTCTGGGGAGCTAGTACATAGCGCGCAGCAAATCTAACTTTGTTGCAAGATGCAAACGCTAACCTTTTTGCCTATTATATATTATTCATTACGCTTTAGAGGGTCCTAATTGTCTGTCTTGCATATTTCCAAACCTATACAGTTAATATGACGTAGCTATATTTGTATGGCCGCACTTGCCAAGGAGTCAAAAGTAGCTTCTGGTAGCTGTTGGTTTCAAGTGAACCAGGCTCCCTTTGGCTATAACTAGGAGCTAAATAGCTCCCAACAATTTTGAATCCTGTACTCCATCTTTTCAATATTATCCATCTGTCCTGCCCCCCCCCCCCCCCACCTCCCTCTCACTGAGAACATAACATTCTCAGTGACTGCGATGCATTCATTTGAATTTTCCTGCCATCCTGACAGGAACTCGGGTGGGGGTGCTGCACTGGCGCCTCTTAGCAATTTGAAAAGAGGCAACACCAAGGTTGGGGGTCATGAAATTAGGGGGTGTCCTACAACTCTTTCGGGTTGAGCAGGGGCTAAAGGGTGCTCCACACTTGATTTTAAGGCTCACACCGAATACAATTTTAAAAAGATATTTTGTCCATGATACAAGCATGAACACAGTAGCAGTTCCTAAATCTGTCCTTGTTTACATGTAGTGCCTTTAGTTGTGGTTGTTAGAACAACATGAATCCTCTAGTCTGTGTCATAGAAAGTTGCCACGTGTGGGAAGTAGCCTTAACAATATATGCCAATGTTGCCCACTTTTAAGTCCGGTGTGCCCAAGGAAAATGTGATCTCCTGTCCAACGAATAAATGCTAGCATTGCCACTGTAAAACAATTTCATGCTGCTAACAGCGTTAGATGCACATAACGGGGGGAGTGATAAAGAGAGGGATAGAATTAGTGATTGAGTGATGGAACACATAAGCACATGCTGCAGTGCCTCTGGAATGTGTGAGTTCTTATCTAACATTTGTAAAACCAATCCCTTAACCTTAAAGGGGTAGTGCCAACCCAAATGTTATTGGCTCAAAGATGGGCCATCATCAAAAATATATATAAAAAATATTCATTAAGAAAATGCTATGTAAACCTTTGTTTGTTTTTTGTTTTATTATTTATATAGCGCACCAGACCCAGGGGTATTCGGGCGCGAAGGCAACAAGAGGAATGTTCAGCTTCGGTTACAGGTTGCAGATTAAACATAGTTGGACAGCTACGGTTACAATGCTGTAGACAAGTAATGTCAAGGAGTCACAAAGTATATACAGTAAATTTGCAATAAGACAGGAGTGACATATAAGTATAGCAGAACAGATATACAAAACATACATGAGATCCCAGATGTCAGTCAGGTGAGGTTAGGCATCATGTTCTTTTAGCCGTTGGATCAGATTCGATCTGAATTGCCAGTAGGGGAGGTCTTCCCTTAGGGCAGGGGGAAGGGAGTTCCAATATTGTGCTGCTTTGACAGTGAAGCTGCTCCCACCAGATTTAGTGAGTTTGAATCTGGGAACTAGTAAAAGGTTGGAGTTGGCTTTTCTTAATGGGCGAGAGGCTGTTTGTCTGGTGAATCTGTCTATAAGCAGACCATCCACCTTATGGCGATTTTGCGATTTGCAAAAAAATCGCAAAATTTGCCATTTCCCGCAATTGCCGCTATAAATCATTAAATGAGCGCAAAAAAGACACGTTAGCTTAGTGTGTCTTTTTTTCGCGCTCATTTAATGATTTAGAGCGAACACAGCTGGCTGCTGATTGCAGCAGCTTGAGGGTTAACACCTCGGCTCTGCGTTGCAGGCCCAGGATTGGGGGAGGGTCACGCAGGCCTGGGAGATGCACAGCATTTGGCTGTGACCCCAGGCACCTCCAAGGCTCATTGAGTGCCCGAGCTGACAGTTGGTGAAGCTAGCCAGGTAAGCACTGGCCTGTCCACTCATCTGCCCCCAACTCAGAGCACCCAAAGAGGCCACTGGACTGTTTTCATTCCCGGCGCTCGACAGGAAAGTAAATTACTTTCCTGTCGAGCGCCGGAAAAGAAAGCATAAACTTAATGCTTCCTGACGCTCGTCTACAATTGGTATCATGCAGCCCAGCCTCAAGGCTGGGCTGCATGATACCAATTGAAGACTCTCGTAGCTGTATTAATTTCAAATTGCTTTACAATTGGTATCATGGGCTGCATGATACCAATTGTAAAGCAATTTGAAAACGAATACAGCTACGAGCGTTTGTATCATGCAGCCCAGCCTTGAATCAAGGCTGGGCTGCATGATGCCAATTGAAGACTCTCGTAGCTGTATTCGTTTCAAATTGCTTTACAATTGGTATCATGGGCTGCATGATACCAATTGTAAAGCAATTTGAAACGAATACAGCTACGAGCGTTTGTATCATGCGGCCCAGCCTTGAATCAAGGCTGGGCTGTATGACACCAATTACGCACAAAATTGGGTGTTAAAATTTATGGAAGGCAAATGCCATTCGTCCTGTGCAATTTTGGTGGTTATGCAAAGCCAATTTAATGATATATGCATATTTCACCTTGATATGCTAATTTCTGATGACATCACATGCCATTGCATTTGTTAATGAGTTCCCTCCCCCACTTTAATTTGTAGGACTTGACCCCTGGTAGTGTTGTGATGTTTCATTTCTGTTTGTGGGTGTGTTTAGTCGCCATGTGTGGGTGGCATAACCAAGGAATTATGACCACCCAAGAGAGTTCATTGTTTGGCTAGGTATTATGGGCTTGCAGTTACTGACACTGCATTGCCCCTGTGTCTTGGCCTCATGGATTCCTTCCATGGAGAAGTGTAGAGTTGTTCCCCCTCTCTCCTGGGGTCATAGGACAAGCGAAAAGCAAACCTATGGGCTTCAACCAGGGTTACACTTTTGAATTCAAGCCTATCTGTTTATTTGCTTTCTACTTGTCTGCTGGAAGTAGTGGCACAGCACCATTTCCTTGGAGCTCATCAGGCTGTATTCCCCCTTCCCCCACCACAATCCAAAATGTTAGGCTGTGGTGACTCGACCTGGCTGTCCTACAGAGCGCAGCCAGACAGAACACATTTTGTTCCTCACTAACAAAAGCCTTGCAATTACTTGGTTTTAGGCTAAAAAAGATGTTAAATGATATATTTTTCAATGTTAGAAAATGCCGCAAAAACGCAGTTGGGTGCCGCAATTTTTTTCTTTTTTGTGCCGCAATATTTTCCATTTCATGCCGCAATTTTCTGGAGGGTCTGTATAAGGTATTGCGGGGCTACTTGGTTAAGGCATTTGTGTGTAAGGGAAGCTGTTTTAAGGAGGATTTTGTCTTTTGTGGAAACCCTTTTAGTGGATCTCCTAACGTCTGATATGTGGCATTTGTAGGGAAGTTTAGGGCGGCTCTCAGGGCGTTATTTTGAAGTGTCTGTATTTTGGCAGTGATGTGTTTGTTACTACCTACATAGAGGGCGTTGCAGTAATCAAGTTTCGACAGGATTAGTGCTCTTGCTAATGTGACGCAGTTATTAGGAGAGAGGAAGGGCTTGGCTGCTCTAATTAGCTTGCAGGTGTAGGAGGTGGCTGAGGCCATGGCACTCACTTGTTTACCAAAGGTAAGCGTGGAGTCTATATAGAAGCCGAGGGTTTTGACTACTTTGTCCACCGTAATGTTGAGGAGTCATAGTTTGGGCCTAGTTTTTTGATGTTGGAGGAGGTGCCTAGGATAAGGAGTTCAGTTTTGTCATCATTCAGGCCTAGACCGTGAGAGGCCATCCATGCCTGGATGATGAGGTAGACTCTATTCACAAAGGCCAAATCCTTGTCATAATCTCCCGTCAACGGGATGAGGATCTGTGTATCATCTGCATAGTTAGTGTAGGTGATACCTAGACCGTCCAGATCATCGAAAAGGGGCTTTGTGAAAATATTGTAAAGGGTAGGGAATACACATGATCCTTGGGGTACGCCGCATGAGATAGGTAACGAGGCTCAAAGTCACAGATGTAAAGCACTAGGAGGCATCCATTTTGTGAAATGGATGAGCCTCCTGTGCTTGTGTTAATTTCTGTCCTTTCCTGCACTAATGAAGCAAAAGCCAGCCAGCTCTAATAAACAAAGCTACCAGCAGGTGGCTTTTGCTTCAATTTTACCAGAGAGCAGAAATTAACACAACCTGCGGCTGGTAAGTGCTTTAAATTTCTTTTTTCTTTCTAACTTAGAAAGAAAACTGCAGCATTTTTAACATGTATTTGTTTGCTGTGGCTTCAGCTTTGAGTCTCCTGGGCTCCCCCGACTGTTGTATTTAAATATGCTGCGGTTTTATTTCTACGTTCCCCTTTTTGTTACATTTAGCAAATCTGGGGCTCCAGATTGGAACTATTAAAGGTTACCTAGCAGCACTTTCCGTTTTCAAGTGCTCCTCAGAGGAGGAAGAGCCATCTGATTGTCCAATTCTTAACCTCTTAAGTGCCATTGAGGTTCCCCCCGAGTGCCAATGTTTTTTTTTTTTTTAATCGCGGTATTCACCGCCCAAACCCGCCAACATTTCCCCCCTGGTGGCAACCTGGAGTGGTTTTTACCGACGAGCCGGCTCGTCGCTGGCATTTAAAGGGTTAAAAGGCCTTTCTAATGTATACCCACCAGTTCCATTCAATGTACCTATATGGGACCTCAATCTTGTGTTAAAGCTTTAAATATGTATTCCCGTTGAACCCTTACACTCATGTCCCTTGAGACTCTTGACATTAAAAAACATTTTGCTTATTGCAATAACATCAGTCCGCAGGGTAAGCCCGATTGTTGCTCATGTAGTATCTCCTGGGATTCCACCTGTTTTTGCAGTTGATTAGTAGCAATTTTGTCCAAGATCTTCAAGAGGAAGTTGGAATTGGTAATAGGACGTAAATTGCTCGGATCTTTAGGGTCTAAGCCTGCCTTTTTAACCAGAGGAGTTATTGTCACCTCCTTGATGGCTTTGGGAACTAATCCCTCACTGAAGGATGAATTGACTATCCTGGTCAGCATGGGCACAAACAGTTCTTTGTGTTCCAGGATGGTCTTTGTGGGCAGAATAGTTTCCGCACATGAAGTAGGCTTCATTTTGGACGGTACCAGGAGTAAATCCTCTTCAGAGACTGTCAAACGTACATTTCTCTTTGTTTTCTTGTGTGAGGATTTCTACCAAAGGGGTTTCTATACGAGCAGCTGCCTTTGCTGATATGATGATATTTCTGGCAAGCTTCCTGCACCCTATCACAGTCTTCCTTGGTGGGAATATGAGATGGTGAGAGCAGCTTGGGTTTTTCGAAGCCCTTAAGGATCTCAAATAATTTGAGTTAGGAGCCCCTTCAATTTCCTTGTTATAGTAGTTCTTTGTCTTGTTCTGTTCTGATCAACGTGCTGGGCATCAGTAGAGTGTGCTTATGTTCCATACTCCGGAGGGGACAACAAGTGTAACGGAATGTCCTGCCCCATGATGTTGCGCAACCTCCATGCGTTCGAGGGATTCGGGAATGGTGTAGTTCGTGCTGTGCCAGTACACACGAGTACTACGTATGAAGACGCTTTTGATTTCAACTTGCAGGTTAAGAGCGGGAACCAGCTCTGCAGATCCGACTACGCTTGCGGGTGTAGATGTGATGTCCGGGGACCTAGGGAGCACTTACTTTTCACCAGTGGCAGTGCGGCTCACCGCCGAGGGCGACGTGCCAGCGCCCACTAAGGGAGCATCGACGAGACGTTGAGCTTGTGCGCGTAATGCGGCCAAGGGGTCCGCTCTATGGGCAAGGCGCGCCAGCTTCTGTATGGTTCCCACTTGGCCCGTCAGTTTGGATGAGGTTGTATTACCCAAGATTGGCGCATCAGGTCTGGAAGTGAGCCCGTAAGCGGGGGACAGGTCCGATAGCCCCTCTGCTGGTCCTGCCACTGGCAGGGATATGGGGGATTCTCCACCTGCAGTGCCTCGTATTGGGCAGCATGCAGTCAGCGGGAGTGAGGCTCAGGGGGTTCGATTTTTCCGTAACTTTTACAGCGTGTTAAGGGACATTTGGCTCACCTCTAAACTAGTCGTCCAATGTTTGCTTTACCTCAGGGTCCTCTTAAGGCTGTGTCGGTGGAAGGGAACAGATGGGGGCCATTGGCTGAGTCTCAGTCGTACACTGCAACCTTAGCGCGGACCTCTCAAGCTCTGCGCCGCCTCCCAGCACAGCTGGCGAGTTCACAGGGCTGATCCGGCTGACAGTGTCTTGTTTGCGCTCAGGTTCCGGGATGTTTTTTACTTTCAGCTACCCAGGCCAGGCTGGGCTGACAATGCCACCACTGGAAATCGTAGTTTTCTGGGCGAATTCGAGACCGTTTTCATCCTGGTTTTCGTCCAGGTGTACGGGCGTATGTTCCCATATGCAGTTCACTAAGTTTCCCGGGGGGGTCCAAAAAGCAGGGGATCAGACCACTTTTGGGGCCGTTGTGTGTGGAGGTCACACGGAAGGTGGACTCATCCGTGCGCCCCCTGGTGGCCAGGAAAGATTTCTTTTTGACCATATGTAGTCTCCGACTTCCACTTGTCACAAAAATTTACCTTACCAACCTTTTATCCTCCTCCTCCTCATCCAGGAAAGGAGGAGGAGAGGCTACATAGACTGGACCCAGAAAGGGCTCTGTTTTTATATTTCCAGAATGGCTCAATTTCACCAAGATGACCAATTTTGTATTGGCTATACTGGTCCCAAGTTGGGCCTTGCGGTTACTAAACGAACAATATCCAGATGATCATCCTGGCTATTGCCGAATGCTACAGATTAGCGGGCAAAGACCCGCCGGAAGGCCTAGCGGCACATTCCACAAGGGTCATGGCAACCTCTGTGGCTCTCCAAAGAGGTGTCCCAATCAATGACATTTGTTCAGCGGCCAATTGGTCGTCTATCTATACATTTGTAAGACATTACTGTCTGGATTCATCTTCCAGTCAGGGAGGACATTTAGCAAAAGCTGTCCTCCATTCGGTGCATGATTAGATCTAAATTGAATTGGTACTCCAACCTCCAAATTATTACTGCTTTTATCATAAAATGAGGAATAGAGGAACGTCCAATCGAAAGAACGTTACCAGGGGTAAGTAAATTGTTCTTCTTTTTCACCGCCGTAGCCAACAATGACTGTGAAATTTACTTTGTTTCATGTCGGCGCACATTACGCATGCTGCCGTGAAACTGAAGTAAATCCAACCCCTCATAGCCTGGGGTTGGATTTTAGGTTTGTGCTATTGCTGCTTTGCAGCGAACGCACAAAGTGGAGTGCCAAAAAGGACGAGTTATCTCGTCCTTGGCACTGCAAACGTAGTGCTATGGACGAGATAGCTTGTCCTTGGCACTCAAGGGGTTAATATAACTTTGCCTTGTGTATATAAAATAAATGTCTATTGTACTATAACGTGTGTGAGTTTCTTTAGGCCTATGTATTTACTGATTTCATTGCACTTGTACAGCTCACATAAGCCTGGCTGCGCTGCCATCCTACCAAACCTTTGGATAGTGCAGACTTGTACTAGGAGTTGGGGGACAGTTTTATAGAGTCTCACATGTTGGTAGACTAAACTCCCCTAACACCCGGGCAAGGTTGCCCTCGGGGATCGACTAAAGAGTGTGCCGGGTCAGCGGCCCCTAGGATACAGTTGTTTGCCTAGAGCAAATATGGAGGTAAAGCAAAAGGTAGATATCATTACTTTTGTGTCCTTGCTGACCATTTCAGTAGTTCCTCATAGCTCTTTTCTTCGTGCCACATTGACTTTTTTTTTTGGGCACCAGACTTTGACACATACCATATGCTCAATTGATACCTGATTTGTGGGAACATGCCTGCCAACATGTCTGGCTTCTGCTATTTGATTTGTACCCCTCTAGATTGAAGAAGTTCAATGGATTTCACAAAGCAATGCTCCTCCATGGCAACAAAGGGTGTATATTCAATCACTTGTACCACCACACAGCTTACTATGTTTTTCAGTATCAAACAATATGCAGTTCCTAATACTGGGAAATATGTAGTTGAATTTTGGTCTAGCATCCTACTCTTCTCCAGTTTACAAATAATATTTTAATGCACCTTGCAGCAGGTGTGTAGCCATCTCAAATTGTGGCATCGTAAAAGTTACAATAATACTTGCAGTATTGCTGTCAGTATCTCCGAGACTGAAGACAAGTGAGGTTTTACCAACTCCTGTAACCCCATTACGTGGAAAGAGCTACATCCTCTGTCAAATGTCCATAGCTTCTCAGAGCAGTTGCCATCAAACAATGTAAAGCGATGGATGGGAAGTTACAGGTGGAGCATTTTAAATCAACCGGTTTGGATTTTGCTCTCCCATTCTGTAGTGCTTTGATGGGTCGACTGCTCCTGGAAAAGAAATGAGGGGAAGCAAAGGCCTATTGTGCTATGTCCAAACTCTTATCACAATAAACTCAGTGTCTCGCCAGCAATATGCACATTTTTATCATAATGATATTGGAGTTTGGTTTATATGTGCTTTTCCAAAATGCGTTCTACTTTGCGTCACTTTTCTACTGGAATAGTAGGGGATCTCAACTCTCTGGAGCGGAGAATCAACAATTGAAAGTTTCTGAAAGGAAGCACCAGAGGACATGATTATTACAAAAGTATCAAAAATATGTATTTAGATTGATTCAAATGTATTAGATGAACAAACAAATCATGAATTAATCTAGAGCAGCACAATTAGAAATCAAAGACAAGAAAAGGAACCACTCATTTTCACCCATCCAGCATTCAAAACATCCTACTGCACTCATCCAGGACAATTCTACAATCACAATAATATACTATGCAAATTCAAAATATATCTACAACACATTTCATCAGATAAAAACCATAATCCACAATAAATGTCTTTTTTATTTTTTTCACTCTTATTCTGTCTAGGAATACATCTGAGTTGTTTGTCCTATATTATTGCATTTCCAAGACTCTAACCAGACCAACCGGTTTCGACGTAATGGTGTTGATCCACCACGTCTTCATCAGGGCTTTAAAATCACATTTTTTGTGGGTAAGCAATGTCTTCAAGCTCAATAGACCAATCTTGTGCAATACAAGCCTATAAAAGATTATCATGTATGGGCTAAACTCCAGCTGCTAAAATCCAAAAAGTGGTGCGGCTCATTGTATGTGTGGAAGTATCTTGTACTAACAACTGCCAAACATTTAACGATCATTAGATGAACCAGGCAAGGCTGCCGTCATCTGCCTTAGAGATTCGCACGGCACAACATGGCATGCAGGAGTCAACATCCCATTTCCTTTAGTAACTTGGCCGATTGAATGGAGTCACAACAGAACTTACACTTAGGTTTTGTTCTCTCTCATTCTCTGTTAAACTTAGCTGGGAAGTGATGACGTTAGATATTGAGTTGCGAATTAATGATTTGTCTTAATCACTCTTTTTATTGCTCTCTTTTCTGCGATTTTCTCATTTTTCTCTTACTCTGAGCTAGAATTGGACTTAAGTTTTCCAGTGTACAATTAATATTCAAGTTCTTTCTTTACTGCACTGGATATTTTGGACTGCATGTTCCTGCATGCATGAGCACAACTCCTCTCACTGTTTTGGCAGTGGTACTCTCAATCTTGCTATGTCTGTTCAGGGCACTGTCCCATATTCCCCCATATGCTTTAATTGTTTGCTCCTTTGCTCAAGAATCTTTTTTGACGTTCACTCTGTACACCTTTTCTTTACTCCTCTCTTCCTCTCTTCTGAAAGCTTTTCTTCTCCCCATGTTCCATGGCCATCGCCTCATCACTCCTTTTTGCTTTTTGTTCCTCAGACACATTCTGTCTCACTTCTGGGGTTGGCATCCATTACTGGAGTTCCTGTTCCTCTCCCCCTTTTTAAAAGTGTGCTTGATTATTGGCATGCTTCCTGTCTGCACAACTAGTCAGCATTGCTCTCTCTATGAGAATTATGTTCATGCTCCTCTACTTGGCTGTCTCTCTCCGTACCTCCTTGCAACAGTTCAGGCCTCTCAAATCAACATTTGAAACTTGTTGGCCATTGTGACTCTGCTGCTATCTCCAGATGTTCACCTTCTCTCTTCATTCTGTAGTGGTTTTGAAGGGTCTGTGGCACTGCAGGCTTAGTCACGTGGTGACTGACATGGATGTGTCTCAGTATTTGCATGCATGGCTTCCCATAGCAGGCCAGCCTGCTGAACTATCTAAATATAATGTAAGTCTACCCTTTCAGTTGAGAGCTGAGTTACCCCCCCCCCCCCACTTCCACTTAACTTTGTTTTGTAAACGTTTTTGTTTTACAAACCTGGAGTGTGGTGTGAAACATAGTAACAGATGTTCACCCACAGATAGTTTGTGAGGAAGATCTCCTCCAAGATTATTATTCACGGCTAAGCTCTGCCTGGTATCTGTGGATGCTGGACTTCTACCGACAAGTGGCAATGAAATGCAAGCAATCCCTTCTCTTGACCCTGCTGTGCCAGCACAGCCATAAGCACATCTGAAACCCTGTTCACAGGAAAACCTTGATTCCCTCTCTGTGCATGTACTCTACACTAGAGGCAGAAGCATTGGGCACTAAGAACCCCATCAACCAGCCGAGCAAGTGTCCTGCAGTTGATAATTGATATAAGAGCATGGTGCTATAGCCTAGAAGAAACTCAAAAGTAACTATGGGTTGTCCCTCTGCTGGCTGCCATATGCCTCTCCTAACACTAGGGCTGCACCCGCAACCAACCGAATAGAAGCTTTGAACCTTTGAACCTCAGCGCCAGTTGGTCGTATTCTTATACTAGAACCTCTAGTTTCTCTGCGGCAGTCCCTTTAAAAAAAAATGTATTTGAGCTTCAAGCGAACCATTGTTGACCCACTAGAAACACTGCCTTTGACCTCGCACTTGAGAAGATCAGAACACTGACTGCATGTGTTTGGCCAATGCTGAAAATGTCTGAGCACAAGGTTCACATCAGTCTACTTACCTTCAGCAAAGCACCCCATTAATTCAGAAAAATATTACTTTTCATTGCTACCTTGTAACACTGGGCCTTACAGTATTGTGCCAGTGTCCTTCCCAGACCATCAAAAGCTGATCTATCTCTTACATTATTTCTTGGGAGCGAAAGCGGGTCACAAGATACCTTAACTTCCTTGTTGACAACCTTCCTATTTGTCCGCCCAACCCGAAAAGTGTAATAACTTAAGAATTCTTGTGTCTATATACAGAGACCTTAGAAACCCACATTTCTTACTTATGACTTGCATCAACTCCTTACTTTTAAGGAAATGTAAAGTAGGGAAATCTATACAAAAGGAAAATAGCAAATATAATTCCATATTTAAAATAAATATATGAACAGCATTCAGTGCAAAGCATTTGAAAGATCACAACATTTCCTCAAATGTGTTTGTCAGGAGTCCAGCGACAACAAAAGTGTATTGGTTTACAGTAAATGACGAGGCCTATAATTTTCAGTTGCATAGAAGTATTCAGCAATCTGTAGTAGTGGACAACACGCATCTGTGATGCAAAAGGACAGCATTTCTTAGAAAACAAAATAAAAATCAAATTGAGTCCTACATTATTTCTGCTGTCTTCATTACAGGACTGAGAATCGCCCTTATATAAGAAACCTACAGAGACTGACTTGGAAGTGTAAATTGTTATTGAAGGGAGCCTGATTGAAAGAATTGTGTAATTCCCGTTTAAAGAACAAAACATAATATGGAAAAGAAAGTGACTTCATATGTTACATTTGTACATGAAAACTGTGACATTTGCTAAAAATGGGAAATTGTATTTTCTCTGACCCCAACAAAAGTGCTCAATGCCTGGTGGCTGAGCTGTAAACTCTGACAGTCTTCTTCCACCAAAGGATCAAGTGCTCTTTGTTTTCAGATGCAAGCATTGGTAATAAAACAAATGAAGCCCATTAACAGTTTCCATTTGTCACTGGGTCTTTACAAGAGCTCCTTTTCAAAATACAGAAACCTAGTCTGAAACTTGGGCTTGCAATGGACTTGCCCCAAATTATCAGCCACTTTCATCAAACAGACCTCCTGTTAAGGATACCTTGCAGTGACATGGAGTCTAGCTTCAGCGACAGCCAGTTGGTATGATTGCTTAAGAGGTCAAGGACTGTCAACATTTGAGTTTGGAGTGGCCTAATTTAAAAGAATCTTTTGACAGTAGTGTTATGACAACCAGGCTTCTCAGGGGTCATAAATGGCCCAGGTATGAGCCTCAAAGGACTGACACGATATGGCTTAAAGCCAGGGTAGGGAATGGAAATGCTATTTCATATTTTGTTAAACCCATTACATAGGCAGGAAAGTGAACCTTCTAAATTGTACATGCTTTCCTGAATATCTTTTGGGTGGAGTGTACTAGCAGCTTACTTTTTTTAAATTGTTCAGAGTGAAAAACTCTTTAGCTGAATGTAAAATGATATTTGTATATTATTTTAGTTATGCAAATTATACAAATGTAGATGTATTTGCACCAACGCCAGTGATTCATATATCCTAGCGTCCATGCCGGCCGGGCTTATCTGTGTAAAAATATCAAAGAATAAAAAGCAAAAATGTATCACGTCGATCACATGTCATCATTTGATTAACTCAGTGAGAGCAATCTGGTCAACTAATTTGTAACTTAATCATGTGTGTGGAACATAATATTTTAGAAAATCACAATTGCTTAATGTAAAATACCAAATATTACATCAGTTCAAATGGGATGAGTACTGGGTTCAAAATGTTAATCCCATTGGTCTCTACCCTTTTCATTAATATGCCAAATGAGTACACGGGATGGTTTAGTGTGATGGCAATTTTGGAACATGGTCTAGTCACGATTAAACATCGAAATGATGCACACCTCATTAAGGGAGTGGTTTCTAATCTATAAAAGTCCAAACCAAGTGAATGAATGGCAAACTGACTGGAAGAAGGGGATGGAAAGAAGATCTAAAAACAGGAAGGAGAATAGAAGATCTTGATTTTCTTTATATTAATTTTGGATTACTGGCAAACCATTGTGAGAGGCTCACCTGGAGTGCAAGGCATACATTCATTTTCAAACTTTGATTAGCAGAGTTTGCTAATTACATTTATTTTGATTCACAAACAGACCCATTTGATTAGCATTTTTGTACTAAAATTGTTAATGTCACCAGAAGTTATTTGTACCCAAGACATGAAATGAGCAACAATACAGCAGTTTTGCGTACTGCTCAAATAAGGCATTAGTGAGAGGAGTCAAGCCTTGCAAACTCTTTGTACTTCAGCTAGACCTGCAGGTCGGGTGACTTAGTTTACCTATTCAACCTCAGAGAAATGCACTCGACCCATAGCAACGGGGGACAACAAATGTAAAATGCGATTTCTGTAAAATGGTGTGTTACTCCAAACCCACTATATTTGTCACACTGCTGCAACCCAGAGGCCAGTCATACACAGTGAAACTTGTATTGACATTTCTGCAAAGTAAATGTTAAATACGTTTCAAACATCTCTTGCAAATGATACTCGCCCTTAATAAAATCTACTCGACTATGCATGTGGGCGAGAAAGCTTTGTGAGCCATAGATGAGTGTCTGTAAAAGGTTAGCTGCATGAAAGCACACGAATAAATAAAAAGGCTCTGAATCCTAATCAGAAAGCAAAGCGGGCTCTGGGGGTTTAACTGCATGTTTGGTATTGCAGTAGATCTGTAGATGTACAGACTGGATGGAAATATTGATATCTTCTTTGCCTAAGCATCTAGTTCGCTTTGTGTATTTATTATGTAAGAGGAAAGAACAAGACTAAGCCGAATGGATTGCGTAGCAGGCAGAGAACTGGGCAAACCAGGTGGAATATTGTAGTTTATGATCATCTCACTTTCAGGGCTCCTGGTATAAAGCAACAGGGTGATAATATAGAATGTCAAGGAGTATGGGTTCGTTCATGGGTTGAGCACCAGTAGCAAGATGTATGCAACCTGCAGGTTACAGAACTAGATTTGCCCTCAAAAGCATTTCATCATGTGATCATGTACATTTTGAAAAGTGTTCACTCGTCACTATGATGCATCTCATCAATAAAATGAAATATAGTTGACGCTATGGCGATGATTCAGTGTTTTACAGTATCAATACTGTAATTACAAGGCATACATTAGTTTTCAAAAATTGATTAGCAGAGTTTGCTAATTAAAAATGTCTTGATTAGCAAGCAAACATTTGATTATCATTCATCTTCTCATATTTTTAATGTCACCAGAGGTTATTTGTACACAAGACATAAAATGAGCAACAATACAGCATTTGTGTGTACTGCTGAAATGAGACATTAGTGAGATGAGCCTGTAAAATGTAACGGTTAGCTGCATGATTGGACGCACAGACATAAAATAGATATGATAAAAAGGCATGTTTTAGTGCAAGGCTCTATGCAGATGGGTCCAGTCTGTGTTGCACATGACAGTGTTCAGTATATTATATGATCCACATGCTTGACCCACATTTGCTCTGTAAGGAGAAGTTCAGATGTTTCCTTTAACATTGATTGACCTGTTTGAATTATGAAAGTCATAGCCTGAGACTAAGTATGTAGTACAGTGTTTCAGCAGACAGGGCAGTTGTCCACTTCAGGTGGACAAGATGGCCCTTGCCCATCATTGATATGATTTTCAATATAGCATTAAATACCAGTTTCCAGGGATGGCAGGGCTGCTAATAAGTCAACCTTAAGCCAGGTAGGCGAAAGCGCATCATTCCAGCACTACACCCATGAAAGTGATATTTAGAACTGTTAGAACTTTTTTTTTTTTTTTTTTTTATGGGCGTTGCCACTTTCTTTTTTGTTTCTCATCATTGGATTGTAATACAGAACAAAGTAACAACATTAAAAACATTGAGACAAAATAGCCAGAATAATCATCCGTAACCTATATCCTGAACAAAATTGCGTTAATTTCCTAAAGAATAAAACGGAGTGACAAAATTCAACCTAGAAGCTCACATGATTCAGCTATTAGCAGCCCACTAGTTCTATATGTTCCCAAATTTGTGGTGACAACCTTGAGATCTGTATACCCACTCCTACATTAGCGTGCAGTTATCCAAATCTCTTTCCCATTTGGGCAGTGTGGGGGTGTACGTGCTCCCCGTAACATTGTGATATTGCGCTTTGCCAGGGCTAGTGCAGTAGACACGAGTAGTTGGTTGTAACGAGAGTGATCAGAATCTCCCCAAATACTACCCAAATATCATTGACAAATGATTAAAAACAGTGATCCTAAAGTTTTGGATTAACATGCACTGCCAAAGTATATGGTAAAAAGTGCCCTTGGAGGTTCAACAGCGTAAACATTCCAGCGTCGCACTGCAACCACATTTAAATAAACCCTGTGAAGAATTTTCAATTGGTCTAGCTTAAGTTGAGTGGGCATGTCTATCTCATTCAGGGACATCAAGGATTCCTGTCAATCTTCAAGTTCACCCACATCTTTTTCCCATTTCTGTTTACGTTTTAAGAAGGAATAAGGCTGAAAGTTGAGGATAACCTGATAGTGACGAGACCGCCCTCTTTGGGATCAGCTCATTGTTGATGTTGGCCTCCATCATGGACTGTGCTGGGAGATCATACCCATCCTGGAATTGCATGACCATAGCATGTTTGAACTGTGTATACAAGAAACGATCATATGTTGATAGTGAAAACCGTTGTTGGAGCAGTTCAGAGAAAATGTAGTGTTTCTCAAAAATCACATGGTTCAGTAGACAAATACGTTTGAATGTCCATCTCTTAACGAAGCTCACATTCGAGTTTGGGGAGCTCTTTATTGCCCCATAAGGGGGCTCTCAAAGTTGCCATTCCGGAACCCCAGCGGTCGTTCTGGACTTTGCCACTTTTAAGAGTGGAGGAGATTATTTCTTTTGTACTCTCTCCATTAGCCCCTTTGAACTTGCAGTGAACAGGGAAAAGTGGTGGGATAACCCCGTGAGGGCAAGAGAGAAAGGAGGGTGAGCTGTGCTTTCATTGCAGAGGGTAATTTAAATAGCATGCTGTGCTACACAACTGTGAGTTTAATTAGCAAACCTACAGAATTGCATAGAAAATTGCTATGCAACACTATTTAATGCCTTGAATGATGCATTATGGCATGGAAGAAAGGCATGGTTTCAACACTGAGACACAAAGTGACCACAGTTCAAGGGTGTTTATTGAACTTCTTCAAAAAGTGTTTGAAAAACGCCCATCTGATCCTAAATCTATAGATGGGAGCAAGCTACGACCATAGAATAATAACGCACTCCTAGTGGTGTCTTGTCAAACTAAAAGGGCCTATACTAATAAACCTATTGCCAATCCTTACTTCTAAATACAAATAGTGTGGGAAACAATGTTACAAAAAAGAAGTGTTCACAAAATGATATGTCGGCATGTTCAGGCCGTTGGCCTCCCTTCCCCATGTTTTTAGCACGGGACAAGGCAGTACACTTGAGCTTAGCACAATCCCTAGCTTCTCTAGCACGAGGATACAGTTCAGTCATTAGCATCAGGGCCTGCCGTGCCCAAGTCTCTTTGCCTTTCAAAGTCTCTTCATTCGGAGGGCCTGATGCAACAAAGTTCTTTTCCTCTTTCAGATTTTCACAACTGCTCCATTTCCCAGGCGGTTCTCCCTCAGCCGGGCTCAGATCCTTTAACACAACGTTTAATTAGTCTCCCTCTGCCCAGCTCGGACTAATTCCAATTTCCAATATGAATTTACAGAAATGTGCTTTAACCAAAAGCTTTTAGCTGATCTCCCTCTGCCAGGCACGGACCAACTTCATCTACTTTGTCATCAATTTTCTTTGTTATTATTATCAAAGACTTTCGAATGTGCACATGGCTTTGCTTGACCCGTTGCAGGACCACTTTGATTTCACATTGTTTATCACTCTTTACATTTGCTACCTTTCAGCTGGATACCTAACAGAGACTTTCGAATGAGCACCCACATGGTGCCGGACCACTCTAAGGTATCATATCTTGGCATCAAAGTTTAATCACTCCTCTGCTGTTTTAATTGTGTTTGTGTCGCTTGCCACAAACCCTTCCTACACTGTTCTCATCAGCTTTCACTATACAATGTTGGCGCTTGCAACCTTGGCTTCAACACAGACCGGTCTGGCATCAGTTTCCCCAACTCACCAGCTGTGCTGACTTCACTGGCGCTGCTTTGTTGTAGGTGCCAGGGACAGTACCACGGCCGCAACCGACCAACACCCAGATACAGATGTTACCCAGGGTACTGATGAGCTTGAGGACTACGTCCCTGCAGATGGTGAGCCACCAGATGTAGACCTACCATCTAGGGACTCTTCCCCCAGATGAAGTGGAATCTTTCCAGGCAATGATTTTCTGAGGGGCCAAGCTTTTCACCCTGGTTCCAGAGGAAATGGAGGGATTCCTTTTTCAGAACTGTGAATCCTCCAGCAAGACCATGGTCTTTGTCCTGCTTCTGGATGGCGTCTGGGAGGACAGGCTGGTGGTGGTGCAAAACCTCTGTTCTGCGCCTACTAAAAAGGAGAGGCTGGAGAAGAAATATAGGGTTCCAGATATGACTCCTAAATGCCTCAAAGGCCATCCAACACCTCAGTAGTATCTGCTGCTGCGAGGAAGAGGTTGTCTAATCCTTCATCCTCTTCCTCAGTCCTGCCTGACCTGGAGCGAAGGAAGCTGGATGTGGCTGGAAAGCGCATAGCCACCACTGCAGACCCTATGGTCAAGGCCGCCAACGCCCTTGCCATCCTTGCATGCTACGCCAGAGCACTCTGGTACAAATTGGGACCCATCCTCGATTTCTGCCAGAGGACAAGAAAGCAGAGGCCATGGCCATCTTTCAGGAAGAGGAAGTGGCATCTGATCATGCAATCGCGGCCAACCTTGACATTGCCGACTCTGGTTTCTGGCAGATGGGCAACGGGATTCCCCTACACCATCAAGGTTGGCTGATGGCCACAAATTTCAAGCAAAGGTGGTAGACCTGCTTTTTGACAGGGATAGCCTTTTCGACAAGGCAGTGGACGAGGCTATTCTTACCATCAAGTCGGACATGGCACACTCTCTGGGCACTCTGCTGCAGAGGAGGCAGACCTTTTGCTCCTAGAAAGGGAAGGTCTCCTGAACCTCCAAGGTGCTCAGCCCTTCCTACCATCAGCCCTCCCACTCCACTGCTTAGGAGACATATAGCTGTCGTTCGCAAGCCAGAAGGGCACAGACTCAGAAGGAGCCTGACCAGGCCTGGCCCCCAGGTCCCACTTCAGCACCCAAGTGGGAGTCCGATTATCTCAGTTTGTCGACATGTGGCGCAACATCTCCACGGACAAATGGGTGCTTGATGTCCTCGAGCAGGGAAACTCTCTGGAGTTACAAGACAAGCGCCCCCTCATTCCTCCTGTGATTAGACAAGAACAGCATATCAACTCGTCAAGGAAGTTCATGCCATGATGCTGAAAAGGGCAATAGAACCGGTGCCCTCTACCTGCGTGGCTCTGAAGTATATTCCAGATACTTTCTGGTTCGCAAGAAGTCAGGCGGGTGGAGGCCCATCCTGGACCTGCGTCGTCTCAACAAATTGCTAGTGTCCCAGAAATTCAGGATGGTCACGTTACAGCACATGCTCAGTCAGCTGGAAGAGGGAGTTTTCCTGGCGATGCTGGATCTGGAGGATGTATATTTCCACATCCGATATTTTGTGTCATCCAAGGGAGAACATATTCATTCAAGGCATTACCCTTTAGCCTCCAATTGGCCCAGAGGGTGTTCACAAAATGCCTAGCCCCAGTGGTGGCATTCCTTCTGCAGAAGAGAGTGCATGTCTACCCCTACCTGGACGATTGACTGGTCCTGTCTCGTTCTCACGTCCAGGCAGTGCAACATACAATGGAGACGTTCCAGACTCTAACCTCTCTGGGATTCCCCATAAACTATCCCAAATCCTGCATGGTGCCGTCCCAAGACACACTGTTGCTGGGTGCCCGACTCAACAGTCTTGTGCCTGGTGGCCCCATCAGAGGAAAGGATACTTGCCATCCTAGGAAAGGTCCAAAGGCTATGCTCCATCAGAGTGGCGACAGTCCGGTCCAACAAATCCCAGTTGTGGGGGGGGGGGGCAGGTTTGGGGGGGTGATGTCCTCATGCATCCATCTGGTCCCTCATCGCAGACTGATGGACGCCAGGTGGAAGCAGATCCTGCGGCTCATGGAACGAGAGGATAGCCCTCAGTTTCTGCCAAGCCCTGCACTGGTGATCCATTCATCCTCACATCTCGCAGGGTGCTCCCTTTACGACCCCTGTGCATCAGTAGATGGTCACGACTGATGCTTCACTTGAAGGTTAGGGTGCCCACACGGGCCAACTTTATGCCAGTGGCCTATGGCTCCCGGACGAGAAGCCGTTCCATATCAACGTCTTGGAACTACTGGCTATTTTCTGGGCTCTCAAGTCTTTCAAGCCTTAGCTCTTGGGAAAGGTGGTCAGGGTATTCACGGACAACATGACCACTATACATGACATTAAGAAGCAGGGCTGGATGAGGTTGCCCGTCCTCTCTATGGGGGCACAGAACCTGTGGTGCTGGGCCATTGCTCACTGGATGTTTCCATTCCCGTTCCACCTGGCCGGTGTTCAAAACACCATTGCAGCCACGCTCAGCAGGGAGCTGCGGTCCTGTCACGAGTGGGAGCTCCAGTAATCTCAAGTCTGAGATCTTCAGCGAGTGGGTCTAGCCTCAGGTCGACCTGTTTGCGACAGCAGCCAATACCAAGTGCCAGCGGTTTGTCAGCAGGCATCCTCGGGCAAGGAGTCTGGGGGATGCCTTTTTGTTCCAGTGGGAATGCCTATTCCTTTGCGCATTCCTGCCAATTCCGCTGCTCCTAAGTGTGATTAACACATTCAAGCTATCCTCAATGCACCAGCGTGGCCCAGACAGATCTGGTAACTGAACCATCACCTGTCGTGGTTCCGGCCATCAAGCTGCCTCCTCTTCTGGACCTGCTTTCCAGAGAAAGAGGGGCAATACTGCATCACAACCCAGTATCCCTGAACCTGTCGGCCTGGCTCCTGCAGCCTTAGAATTTGGGCATTTCTCACTGCCATTGGAATACAAGAAGATTCCTGCCAAGGCCATGGCTCTGTCTACACTTGCAAGCTACAAATACAAGTGGAAGCGCTTTACAGTGTGGTGCCGGTCACAGAATACTGAGATTCTGCAACTTCTGCCTTGCCTGCTGGCTAAGGTTGGCTTTGCCCATGCATCCATCAAAGTGCACATAGCCGCGATATCTCAGTATGCCCCGATTCCTGACAAGCACTCCCTGTTGTGTCTCAGGCTCATGAAGGAGTTCCTCAAGGGCCTCTTCTGATTATTCCCTCCGGTGAAGGCTCCTGATCGGCTTAGGAATGAATGCGGTCGTACAGGGCTAGAAAATGAGGGGAGCTGGGAGCTATTTAGCTCTTGCTTCTATCATAGTAGCCTAGTTAGCTTTAAAACCAACAGCTGCCTGGAGCTATTTCTGGCTCCAAGGCCAATTGGTGCCTTCTAAACATGTAAATTTGACATTAACGTTGACTATTAAGAATGTTAATTAAGAAGAGTTAGAACACATCCAATACACATTTACACACAATGGTTCATGCAAAATGGGCAAAAGGTTAAAGGAGCATCTCTGTTAGCCCCTGGTAGCCCCTTCTTCCCCTGCTGTAGCTCTTTCCTACAGGGTGTAGCCAGGCACCATGGAGCTGGTTTTAGCTGTTGCTCATTGAATCTCATTTCGACCCCTGTCCTGTCCAAGCTGATGGGTGCTCCGTTTGAACCTATGCATCGGACATCTTTGAAGTTCCTCTCATGGATGACCGCATCCCTAGTGGCGATCACCTGGATACAAGCATGTTGGAGAAATCCGGGCTCTATCCTGTAAGCTTTCATATTATTCTTTCCACCAATCCAAGGTGGTTCTGCAAACTCATCCGTCCTTTATGCCAAAGGTCCTGTCTGACTTTAAACAAACCTTTGGTCTTACCAGTTTTATTTGCAAACCCTTCTACGACTGCTGAAATGTTCTTGCATTCACCGGACGGGTCTCTTGCCTTGAAATTGTATGTGGGACACACTAAAGAATTTCGAAAGACTTCTCAACTTTTTGTCAACTTTGGAACTGTGGGGCATCGGAAGGCCCTAGCGAAGGCTTCCATCTCCAGGTGCTTTGCAGCTGTATCGTGTATTGCCATCAATTGGCCAACAGACCATTGCCAGGCCTGCCGAGAGCTCATCCTCTCTGGTGTTGCCCTGCTGGATATCTGCAGGGCTACTGCGTGGTTGTCTACTCACACCTTTACGAGATTTGACTGTGTCGACAGGGATTCCAGGAAAGAGTCTTCTGTCTGACCAGCAGTGCTTCGCAACCTGATTTCTTGAGGTGAGTGTGTTCCAGAGGTAAGTCTTATTGTTTCAGTTGAACCTTGCCACCTCCTGTGGTTGTGTATATGTACTGGAGAAGGCACAAGTTACTGACCGGTAACTCTTGTTCTACAGTATGGGTCTTACATGGATTCATATACAAACCCTCCCTCCTTCCCCTCTGCTGCTCTTGGCTCCTACTACCGCTTTATATGCACAACCAAATCTGAAGAGGCCACCAGGGATGGAACTAAGGAGGACGAATGTCATTGGGTGGGACAATATGATCCAAAGTGACAGCAATAGGCTATTCAAGCGACAATGCAGTTTTTTAGCTTAAAGCTGAACTGCTTTATTTTTACAAAGGATTCCCCAGCATGACCACAGGGAATATTCCGAGCATGTGAATCCATCCATGTAAGACCCATACTGGAGAACAAGGGTTACAGGCAAACAACGTGTTTCTGAATGCAACATAAACACCATTGAAGGGAATTTGGAAAACATACACGTTAACTAGACATTTTTCTTTATGCAAGGGATTTGGAAACGGGAATCTCAAGTAGCCGATCTTTAAATTGAGTTTCCTAAAGTACTGTTTGAAATACTGACATATCTATCGATCAAAGGGTGGTATTTTTAATAAATGAAAAGTAGAGCGATTTAGATAGGCAGGGATGTTAATTTTGATAAAAGGGAAGCTTTGTCCTGAACCCCCATTTACTTTTTAACCCATGGTGAATGTGCGCTCAGTGTAATTCAAATACACATAATGGTATGTGTGCTTTAAAAAAAGTCTGTATCCAAGTTAAATGCAGCTCTAGCAATTTAATTGACCATTGTATTGATCATTCATTGTGGTAATCGCTGACATCTGGATTTATATAGCGAATGGTAAAGATATATAATTTATCTGTATTTTTAATTGTCTATTTCTAGTTATAACAAATTGATTTTCTGTGAAACAAGCATGTTTCTTGTGCCAAAAAGGGGTGGGAGGCTGTAGGGAACCAATACTGTTAAACTGGCGTGTCCCAGGTTCATAAATAACTTTTTTTAAATGAATAATAATTGCGTATGCTTGATTTGGGGTAGGCAGAATTTTCCCCCCAACTAGATGTCGCTGGATTAAATCATACTTCAGTTTGGACATACCTTTTTTCAGAGTAATACTGTTACCTTATGTTCTTGTCTACTCTGCTCCCCACCTTACAGGTGGGGAGCAGGCCTTTATGTTTTTAATGACCTATGAATTGTAGTTCTGTGTTGTGTGCTGCCTCTCCCAGTTTGTCATCTGCTTTCAGTTCTGCACCCCTTCTACCACCCTCTAAAAGCTGACATGTAGCACATAAGTAAAGGACAAATGGATCAGAAAATAAGATTCCCCAGCAATGCAGCTCAGCAAATGCATACAACCTTGTCTGTAAATGTGCTGCATACTGTTCACATGTTTACACATGTGAACCTCATTGTGGTTGCCTCGATTGTGGTTTTTGGTATGTGTGCTGAGAGCTTGCGGTGTGATTGCCAGTGTTTCTGTTCCTGGAATTACAACCATGTATACAGAAGGTCCATTTGTAATAACTGTGTTATTTTTATAAATAACAATTGGTTATTTAACCCTGAGCCTTATTGGTGCTGTCTGCCTCTTCTTCCAAAATCCTGCAATTTTTGTTATTAAAGATATTACTATTTTCCTCTCTGTTCCTGCAGATTACACTTAAAATGTCCTCTGATCCTATCAAGAAGAGAAAACCCAAGGTGGTCCGCACTGATGGTACAGTGGATGGCAAACGAACCCGGTCTGAGACAGAGCAGGTATGAGAGCACAGCTGCGATATGGAGGTGAATGCTGCCTCCTCTGTATTTACCCCCACACTAATGACATGGATATTCCAAATGCAATTTAGAATAGGTCTAGTTTACAAAGTGGTGATTGACGTAATGCAGGAGAGTCGCATAACCAGGTTTGTGGTTGTTTTTACTCTTGCATTTCAATATCTTCTAAACCGCCACGCATTAAGTCTATGCTTCATTTCTAGTATTTCAGGCAGTGGCTGTACATTGCCCCAGTGGGCTTGGTGGTCAGAGTCAGTCTATTTTCGCATTTTATGTGAAAAGCAAAGAGAACTCCATTTGTTAGGTGTTAGGGCAGAATTCCATTCTGCAGTCTCATTTTAGGGACTCTTACTCTTTTTGCTTTTTCTTCCTTTTATTTTGGTGGTTTTCTGATTTTGTTTTGGTAGTCAGAAGGACTTCTGCTGAAATCTCCCTGACACTAGTTCCCCATTTTACCCCTTTAGAGTATATGGTCCTGTATCGCCCACAAAGCTCCCACGCCTAGGGGTGCCCCTGAAGCACCCCCTCTGTGCCCTTGGGTAATTGCACCACTCCACATTGGTTTTCATGGATTTAGTTTGACTTCACCAGGGGTGTAGGCCAATTTTTCTTTTGCAATAGTAGCCCAACATACCTTTATGGTAGCCATTGGGATAATAACGTTTTTTTATTGTTTTTTTTTTTTTTATAGAAGTCCTACTCTGCCCTTGTGCTTTAGCGGCTTCCTTTGTTAAGGAAAACCATGAGGCAGCCCTAATGGGCTCTCTATGACCCCAAAATAGCAGCCTCTACAGTGGTTTGAACTAGTGCAGACCAGTTCCTGGCACTGGGCATGCCAATACACCTCATGTGTGGGTGGGCCTGGGTGTTGGGCTGTTTTTGAGGCTAACCTGATTGGCTGGCCGCCAAATCCTTGTTTTAAATCCCCTAATGTGATTGGTGGGCTAGCAGAAGCCAACTGCTGCTAGTCTAGGTACCTATAGGGAATCCCCTGTTCCTACACTTACTGCTGCATATCTTTTGGGAAGTAGGACTAGTTAGCTCACTTGTTGGAGAATTTCTCAGCTTCCCTCTGTTGCTGCCTTTTAGGCCCTCTTCTGGCCGTACTAGCTGAATGCAGTGGTCTGGGCTTATATCATGTTAGGGTTTTTGGCAGCTGAGCTTTCTTCGAGTCTTTTTCGTCATGCTAATGGTCCTCATCTGCTTGGGCCAGGCCTTCCAACCTGGGACTGTTTACCATGCGTTTTTACACTCGCTTACCACATTGTTACAATCGGGCTTTCTGCCTTGATTTTTTAAGCTGCCACCGCCTGGAAGGGTGTTGGGATGCAACACCCAACCAGATCTGCTGTTTGGCTCTTCCTGGTTCGGTGCCATTGCTTTCCTGCTGCCTACTGGTGTGCCATCCACATTTGCCTGCTAAGCCACTGGGGTCTGTCATGTGTAGGTTCCTTCTGGAGCCATCTCTGTAACTGAATCCACTACGGGTTGGTAGGTCCATCTTCTCTGAAGGGTGTTGTTTGTTCTTTGGGGCCATCTGGGTCGTTGTTGTTGCTCAGGGTTCAAGTCCCTGGATAACCGGATGTTAAGATGGATTTCTGAACTCTGACCTGGTGGGCAGATGTTCAGAAGGCCAGCCTAGTTTCTTGGAACAGGGTAACCTCTGGACAAGCCAGACCAATCCAGGTAGCTATGGTCTGCGGTCAAGACTAGGTCTCCGGAGGGGTGAGGGTAACTGAAGGACCTCAATGAGCAAACGGAGCAAGGACACTTGCAAATTAGGACAGGAATCGCAGCAATACAACCAAACCAACACAACACTATCAATACAAGATATATACAAGAACAATGGGGTCTAAAGGGTTAAAGGCACGAAATATGTCCACAACCTAGAAGGGAAGGAAACGGGCAGTGCAGATAGTCTTTAGTCCCCTTCAAATTCGAACGCACACCTAACTAAGAGGCAGTCCAAACCCAAATGGGCAAAATGGGGTCTCTTCAGGGGTCTCTAGCAGCTCAGGAAGGTGGGTGAGGCGATGAAGAATAGATTCCCACTATTCGAGTAGGGCCTCCACTTGAAGGCAAAGGTGATTCCAAGGTTCGGGAATAGTTCGCACTAGCGGTGGAAAGGACAGGGGCCACTTTTGAGTAAAAATGGATGGAGGTGCTAGGGGCCACCGGTTAGGGTTGTGATTACTCACCGAAACCCGACCCCCGGAACACTCCGGACCAAACTTCGCCAGTTGAGTCCAGTTTGGTTGCAGGTTCAAATGCGGCAATATGACGGCTCTGCGGCTTTCAGTTTCGAAGATACAGTGATGAAGATAGTGTTGATTCCCAAACGGGACAGTGGCGATTTCTCCGCGATGGATGGATGGATGGATGGATGGATGGATGGATGAGGCCAGTTTCACTGCAGCAGGCTTCAGGGGCAAGAGAGGCACAAATGCAGCGGGGCTGGGCAATACAGTAACCGCGTTGACTTCGGTCCTGGCACTCGTCTCACTTCAGACCTGGGAATGCTATGTTCAAAATTTGGTGTGAGGGTGCCGCGGACACAGAGCTAGCAGTTTACCAGGTTTCGAGGGCCTCCTCGAAACGGCAGTAGAGACGGAGCAAAAGTCCTGTGTAAGCTGGTCAGCCCACTGGTTGTCACAGGGACACTTCTGAGAAGGTTTACTTGCAGGTTTTGATGAAGGTGCCGAGAATAGTTGGTCCCACTTCTAATGGGTCGAAGCGTCTTCACAGACCTTCTAGGACGACCAGATGCAGAGGGGTCCCACGGGACGGCTCAGGGTGGCAAACCTTCCAGGGGGTCACCAGCGGTTCCTCGACTCAGCTTCTTAGTTTCAGGATATTTGGATCCTATACTTCGTTCAGTGAGAACTCCAGAGATCGACCTGGTATGGGTGTTTGGGGCCTCCTCTTATCCAGAGTCTCCTTTGCGCCAAAACTAAGAGGATCCAATGGGAGATCTGCTCACAAACGCACACTCCATACGTGGACCAATCACGGACCACGGTGGTCCCAGTCATTCACAGCCCTCCAGACTCTCTTGTATTGGGGAAAGACACCCAAGCCCACATCCTGGAGGCACACACACTAGGCATGCAGAAGCCCGCGAAAGCTTGCTGTTTCGCGGGAAACTATGACCAAATAAGGACTGACCTGGGTCGACTCGACCTGGGGAAGGAAGGTGAAGGGGCAAGATGGCCAAAGGACATGACAAAGAACCTCGTGGCATGGCCATTTTGGAGGCAGGCCACCTATTCGTGCCAATCGCGGTTTACCTGGCAGGAAAGGGTTAAAAAAATTTGCGAAAAGATAGCTGCCACCAGCCATGTCCATGACACATCTCCTAAAAAAAATAATTCAAGAGTATCTAGGGCCTTTGGAAATGACTAAGAGACCCAAGTGTTCTGTATTGGAAGATACAGTGCACGCTTGTTACATGTTGCAGAAAAGTTGAACAGTGGAAAAGGACTAAGGGAAACAGTCTCCCAGTACTGACTGTCCGAAGGGCATGTCAGTTTCCCCATAAAAAGTCAGCGAAAGCCCAGAGGAGTGCAGCAGAAGGCTGTGCTCCCCTGGCAAAGTCAGACTAAGGGGTTTAAACAGCAGCAAAAAGTTGGGGGGTGGAGGGGTTACACCACTGGAGGGAAATTACATATAACATGAAATCTTTCCTAACACCGGATCCTTAATTTCGACCCTATACAGGGTTGTTCTGCTTTCCTGGAATGGTGTTTCCAGGAACCAACCCTAGGTCCTGGGTTGGTGGGTTATTCAAAATGCCCTCTGGGAGTCCTCATTGTCTGTGGTTGTCTGGTTCTGCAGGTCCCCTTCAACTACATTTCCTAATGTGTTAATATTGGGAGCTGCATCCTGTCCTCCGGCTCTGTTCCAGGGGCTCCTCGTTCTCAAACCCTCCACCACATCTTTTTCTGTGTGTCCTGGGGTTGGCTGCATTCTTCCTCGTACCTGTTTTTTAAGGAACTGGGACTTGCCCTGCTTTTCACCATGGCTGCAGGTCATCCTGCAGAATGTCCTGTTTTATATGTGGCATTTTGTTCAACTTTAGAACTCGGAGTTCTTCACCAAGCCCTGGATTTTTAGAGTGACTCCCTGATTTACTAGGTATTTTTTAAATGTGTATATTGCACTCTGGTCTAAGGAAATACAATATTTCATTGTGGTGCTACTGTTTCCCTCTTTGGTGTGTTATATGCCCTTCTATGCAGAGGAACAGTCTAATTAAAACATATTCTGGTCTTTGGTAACCCACTTGGCTGTGTTTCTCTGTGGTGCTCTACCTCCAAGTGATGCAATGACATTGTGTTAAAATATATTATGTATCAAACATTTATTTAGAGTGTAGTAGAAAACCTGTAACAAAGTCCTGTGTGGTACATTTGGATCATGACTGGTAATTATTACTGTGTGCATTATTGGCTATATGGTCTTTTATTCGCTTAGCTCTGGAAAGCCTAATTGTGTAGTGTCCACCACCAGATATAGGGCTTATGTTTTATGTTAAGGAGTAAGTGAGGCCTTAACTGGGCATTTACTTATACTATTATTTTCTATGTATTTTGTGTTTAACCGGAGTACGTATTTTTCTGATGATACATTTATTATGTGTGGCCTTATAAATAAATTGTATATTTCCTTTCAGTATACCAGTGTGGTGTATTCTTTTGTGGTGTCACTTTGGTTTAATTGTACCTCTGAGCTATCTTTCCTTCCTCCTGAAGTTCTCTGCTACATTTAGCATTGTAGAGTCTGTTCTTTACTTTTGGGTGACACATTGTCCTACCATTAGGTTAGAAGATTATATCCCTCGCCAGAGGATCATACAAAAATCTCCTTAACGCTAGGGGAAATTATTTTCCTGGGTGGTAGGAAGTGTTCTTGAAGGGAGCCTAAAGTAAGGATTTCTTTGGAGCTTCGAAGTAACTAATCTTTTATAACGCTCTTAATACCTCAGATTGCGGGAACTGGGATTCAAACCTATGGTGATCTGCATTGTCTTGCTTCCAAGATAAAGGTGTTGCCCTTGAGCTATTCTCCTGGCACTAAAAATGGGTAAATTGTCACACAACTGCAGGTTATACCCTGCAAAGCCGCAACAAAGATTTAACCAAATGAAAAAATGGGATGGAACGTACATCTCATAAAAATTAATGTAATGACCAGGTGGAAGATGTTTTCCAGCTTTTTTTGCCTGAATGTGGCTGAGCTAAGAATCATACATTTTTGTCTCATCTTTGTTTGGTGTCTTTTCCTCCTATTTTTCCGTAACTTAATAGCATTGCAACCCACAATCATGATCTGAGCTAAAGTAACGATGTTTAAAGTTAAAGCCCAAGATACTAATTTAGTTTTTTGGGGAACACCAAGCCTCTAGAGGATTAATGGTGGGGAAAATAGTGAGTGTGTTGCACAGGTGCAGGTGGCATCCTGGACAGATTGGGCCAAGTAAAAGGGAAGCAGATTGAGAATCCTGCTGGGTGCCTTCAGAAACAGAGTACCAACATTGGTGCTGACCATGTTCTCCTTTTAGCCCAAAACATGATCTTGCTGGAAGCTTGCTGAAGTGGTTGAAGTGCTTGTGTCTTGGCAAAGTGGATGGGAAGGCAGTAACAGAATAGGAAATGGTAATGTTGCAACAGAGAATGTGGTGCTTCCTTTGAAGGAAGATATGGGATGTTTTTACATGGTTATTTAAGGCTAAAAAGCTCTCCTTGAAAAAGCATTTAGTCCAAGGAAGTATTATTACTTGCTGCATGATTGGTGAAGAAATGCGTATAGCAAGCGAAGACTGATTCTCTGTAGTGAAGCAACCCATTTCTTCCAGTACAATTTGTGACTGGCAAGGGGCCCTTGGGGCACCTCCCTAGGTGGAACAGTTTAAGAGCTTTTGGGTTCCTTGTGGCATCCCGTCCCTTCATCACTTTTATTATTTTTTATTATTTATAATTTTTTACATTTGTAGAGCGCACTACAGCCCACGGGTATGGAGGTGCTATAAGAGGAGCGTAA
The DNA here is from genome assembly GCF_040938575.1 of Ambystoma mexicanum. Classification (NCBI taxonomy): domain Eukaryota; kingdom Metazoa; phylum Chordata; class Amphibia; order Caudata; family Ambystomatidae; genus Ambystoma; species Ambystoma mexicanum. Next base: position 1,279,101,358 of record NC_090932.1, on the reverse strand, counting down.
GAAGGCTTAGTTAAGGGTTACAAAAAAGCCGCCCAGCAGAAGTAGTCTTGATGAGGATACAGGGTTACATATGCATCAATTTAGTACAGATTACTAACAGATTATTTTAGTACAGAAAAAACATGCAAGTTTACAAAAAAGCCTGGTTTTGATGGCCTTGCGAAAGGCTGCGTGAGATTCAATTAGCCTGATGTGTAGTGGCAGGGTGTTCCAGTGGGTGGCAGCCATGGTGGGGAAGCTGGTACCACCAGCACAAGCTTTGCATATTTTGGGAACAGTTATCAAATTGGACTATGCCATTCTGGCTGGCCTGGAGGCAAGGGGTTTAGAGACCCTTTGAACAAGGTATGGAGGGGCCAGATCGTGAAAACACTTGTGCATTAAATCAAGAGTTTTAAAAATGATTCGTTCCTTAACTGGTAGCCAGTGGACCTGTCGCCTTAGACGAGAGATAGGGTCCCTGCGTGATAAGCCAGCGGCGGACCTAAGGGCATTATTTTGAACTAGCAGTTTAGCAAGGTTTTTGCCTCAGGTTGCTATAAGTAGGGCATTGCAGTAATCAAGTCTAGAGCCAATTATTGTCCTGGCGATGGTGAGGCAGTTCTGTTGGGAGAGGTATGGTCTCACTGCGTTAAGAAGTTTAGAGTGATAGGCTGAGGAGGATGCTATGGCATTGACCTGCCTATTCTTGGTATAGTTGGGTTCCAAGTAGACACCCAAGGTCTTGACCGTTTGGGATACAGTGATGGGGATGTTGTCCACAGTGAAGGAGCTGTATTGCTTGCCCAGGGTGGAACAGGAGCCAATCAGCAGAAGTCGGTTTTCTCACTGTTGAGGCATAACCAGTTTTCTGCCACCCAGTATTGGATTGTGGAGTAGATGGAGTTGAGGGTGTTCAGGTCAGACAAGTAATCACCTGAGAGGGGGACGAGCACCTGGGTGTCATCAGCATAGTTTGTGTATGAGATGCCCATGGTGTCTAGGAGTTTGAACAGAGGCCTTGTGAAGAGATTGTAAAGGGTCGGAGCAATGCATGACTCCTGTGGAACTCCGCATTGGATGATGCTTGGGTCGGCAGAGGCAGAATCAGAAAAGACCTTCATTGCTCTTTCCTGCAAGAATTAAGTTATCCACTTGCATGCACTAGGGGCGAAGTTAGCTGCGGTGGCGAGATGGTGGCATAGGGTCTTGTGGTCCACCAGATCGAAGGCAGCGGATAGGTCCAGAAGTAGTAGTGCAGGTTTGCCTGCATCTCTAAGGTCGTCCATCTGGTTTTTTCGGTACCATGTCGCGGCTGGAAGCCTGATTGCCGAAGACCAAGAAGGTGGTTGTCCTCAAGGAATTTTTGTACTTGCAGGTAGTCTGCTTTGTCCAAGATTTTTTGTAAAAAGGGGTCCATGGTAATGAGCCTGTAGTTCTCTTGGATCGATGGGTCTAGAGAGGGTTTTTTAAGGAACGGACGAACCCACGCTTCCTTGAGTCCAGCTGGGACATGGCCAGACTAGAACGAGGCGTTAATGAAGGCATTGATAAAGGGGGCAAGGGAGGGGGAACAATCCTTGATGACCTGTGCTGGGCAGGTGTCCCCTTTGCAATTGGAGGGTTTAATAGATCTAAGGAGGGCAGACACTTCTGATTCAGCCATAGCCTTAAATTCAAACATGGGGGATTGGCTCGAGTCGGTTGCTGGTGAGGGGGAACTATGGCTCTTGGCTATAACGTTAGTAGGTACCTTTTGGTGGGCAAGAATCTTGGAGTGCAGAGTGTCCAATTTATGAGCATGGCCGATTGAATTTTATTGCACCACGCCTCATCTTTAATGAGAGTGGGAGGAGGGGAGGCAGGGCTCTCCAGCTCTCTGAAGAGGGTGAAGATTACTTTGGTCCCCAATTTGGCGTTGGCTATCCTGGTGTTAAAGGATGAAGCCTTGGCCTTAATGATGGTGGTTTTATATTCTGTAGACCAGGCCTTAAATGCTGCTTTAGAGGTGTCCTTAGGGTTGTTCTTCCAGGCGGTGAGCGCAACCCTTTTTTTTTTTTGGATCGTAGCAGGAAGAGCTCCTGGGTGAACCAGGCGTTAGTGTGCTTCACTTTTTTGGCTTTTTTGAGTGCGAGTGGAGCCACTGTGTCGATGGCTTGGGTGATGATCCTTTTAAAGTCATTAGCAAGTACAACAGGGTCGCTGGAGAAGGGGGCGAGGGGGAGTAATGCAGGCACCAAGAGGTGTTGGGTGAGGCTCTCCTTAGTGAGCTGCCGGGAGCTTCTATAGAGTGCAGCAGGGAGAGGGGCAGTCGTCCTAGGAGGCCCTTTATAGGTGATGTCATATTTTATGCTATGGTGTGAATAGCATGGAATGGGTAAGATTTCTTTGAGATTAAGAGAGCAGTTGTGGTGGGAAACCCAGTCTAGCGTGCAGCCTTTAGAGTGGGTGGGGCTCGTGATGGCTTGGGAGAACCCAAATGTGGAGAGAGCTTTGTGTAGGGCAGTGGCGTGTGAGTCATTAGGGTCATTGAGCCTGAGGTTGAGATCCCCCAAAAGGATGACTTTAGATGAGCTTTTTTGGTTGTCTGATAGTGAGTGGATTAGGGCTTCCTGGAAGTCGGTGCTGAGTCCAGGAGGGCGTTCGACAGAAGGCAATGGTGCAGTTGGGTGAGAGCTTGAGTTTGAGCAGAAGGTAGTCCGAGCTCTGACCAAGGTCCCCTTGAAATCTCCTAATCGAGAGATTCTCCCTAGCGATGGCTTTTGATGTGAGGACACACAACCATGCACTGGCACAAGTGACAAACTTGTTAGACCATCTCACTATGTAAAATCCTTTCTTCTAATGGATTGTGTCCTTCCACGTATTCCTTATCTTTGATAATCATTTCCAGCTTGCTGGCCTCAGAAACATTTTTCAGTAGAGGGCGCTGCGTGTCGATTTCCTTGAGTCGATGTCCCTCGGAGGCCTCCGTATAGACGTCATCATAGGTATAAATAGTTGCGCGCAGCGTCCGTTGCTCAGTTCCGGTTGTCCGCGCTTCGTAAGCCTGAGAGACGTAAGGCTCGGTTCCTCAGTGAATCAAAAACTTTGAAAATTTTGTGAAGAAAATACATTGAATCTTCGATCCACAATGGCATCTTCGTCAGCTCCATCGACGCGACGACACGGCTTTAAAAAAATGTCGGGATTGTGGTAAAAAGATGTTGTTGACTGTTCCCCACAGGATCGGCTATGGTGCCTGGGCCCAGAGCACCCGTGTTCAAAGTGTGAAGAATGTCTTTCTATGACCGTGAAAGCCATGAGGGAGCGTAGGGAGAAGCTGGAGAAAGGTAAAACTGTTAAATCTGTTACACCCTCAAAATTGACCTCTGACAAGTCGAGACCGTCGTCTCCTCGTCGAAAAAAAGAAAGCATTCCGGTTCGACATCTAGAAGCAGATCACACCACTCATCCGCTTCGAGACACAATGAGAAGAGGCGCCATAGATCGCCCTCATCTTCCAGTTTCCCAGAAAAAGTTGCTTGCCCCACGAAGTACAGCTCCTCGGCTCAGTGGGAAGATTTTAATTTGAAAATGTTAGGGGTCTTCGAGAATGCAGCCTTGCCCCTCCTCTGAGATACCTAGAGGCGATACCCTGGGTAAAAAACCTGATAAACATAAAAGCCGTGAGTCGTCGACCTCAGCAAAACATACTCCTCGAGAGCGTCATGAACCCTCGAGTAGAGGAAAAGCCTCTTCGATGCATAAGGCTTCGACCTTACCTCTGAAGTCTAAATTTGCGTCATCAATAACTTCGTCGAAGGAGAAATTAACGGCACCTCGTGCCCCTTTGATGCCTTGGGAGCGGATGGCGTCGGAGTTTCCTTCGAGAACGTCCAGACCGGCGTCGACCTCATCGGCGACATCGAAGAAAGTCCTAAATCCTCGACGACATAAATACCAATCTCGAGTACATCGACACCTTTCACGATTACGTCGAGACCTATGACGTCTACCTTAACGATTTCGAGTCTTTCTCGGCCAGTGATGACTAATATAGCTCCATCATCACTTGAGATGGGCTTCACACCCCTTCCACAATCTGATTATTTCAGGGCTTTATCTTCCATATATGAAGAAGGGCAAGACTCGGATGCAGAAGGGCCTTTTGGTCTTCAATCTACAAGATCTCCTCTGCCAGATGAATTTGTACCAGAAGAGGTCAGGCTAAATGATCTACAAGAGTCCTTACATGAGGCCAGTGGTATTGATACCTCTCCTGAGGTAGACTTTATTCAACCGGAGCCTGGTGATCATGCTGAAGGAAGTGATAGATTACTTATGAACAAGGTAATGGAATATATGGGGTGGACGAGACCCACACCCTTTTTTGACCAAGATGACCGAACGGACGTTTTAGATAAGGGACCTCAAGAAGACCCTATAATTCCCTTCCATACAGCATTGTAGAAAGATGTAGCCACAAATTGGGAGACTCCAGAAGTAATTCCTGCAGTCAGTAAGAAACTCTGCTAAATATAGGACATCAACTTCAGATCCTCCTTATTTATCTAAGCACCCAGGTGCTATAGAACTGGTACCTGTAGCGGAGAGGAACAAGGGTTGGTACTCCCCATATTTCCTAATTCTGAAAACGGACGGAGGAATGAGGCCCATCTTGGACTTACGAGAATTGAACAAATTCCTCAGGAAAGATAATTTCAAGATCGTAACCCTTTCTCAGATCCTTCAGGGCCTCCAACTTCAGGATTGGTTGGTATCTCTGGACCTTCAGGATGCTTACTTTCATGTGCCAATCCATCTCAAGCACAGAAAGTACCTGAGGTTTGCCATTGGCAGCTCTCGCTATCAATTTCGATTTCTGCCATTTGGGCTAACCTCCGCCCGAGGGTTTTCACCAAGCTAATGGCGGTTGTGGCAGTCTCAGGAGGGAAGGGATTCATATCTACCCCTACCTGGACGACTGGTTGATCAGAGCAGTGTCCCGGGAACAAGCTCGAGTTCATCTGGACTATGTTTGCCACTTCCTCCACAAGCTGGGCTTCTCACTCAACATCAAGAAGTCCCACATGATACCATCACAGAAACTCCAATGTATTTGAGCAGTCCTGAACACATCCCTGGGAAAATCCTCACCACCAGAGGTGAGGGCTCAAGATATTATACAGATGGTGACCAGATTTCAAAATGCCCAGTATCTACCAGCATTCGACTTTTTGAGGTTGCTCGGCCTCATGGCATCCTGCATTTTTCTAGTGCCAGAGGCCCGCCTGAGAATGAGGTCTCTCCAGTGGGCTCTAAGGACCCAATGGTCACAATTCTCAGGAAAGATGTTGGATCTCTTACAAATCCCGAACAGTCGCACGGGACCTTCAGTGGTTGGCCTGTCGGGAGAACATCTTCAAAGGAGAACCGTTTTGGCAATCATGGCCGGAAATCACTGTAGTGACGGACGCCTCACTTACAGGGTGGGGAGCTCATGCCAACGATTTGACCATCAGCGGTCGTTGGTCTCCGTTGGAGTCCAAACTACACATCAACCTATTGGAGCTGAGAGCAATCGGGCTAGCACTGAAAGTTTTCCTGCCATCTGTACAGGGGAAAAATGTTCTGATAATGACGGACAACACAGTGGCCATGCACTACCTCAACAAAAGAGGAGGCGTAGGGTCACTGCCACTGTGCAGAGAGGCAATGCAGCTCTGGTTCTGGCCAATTCGAGACGGAATCTCTCTATCGGCAGTCCACCTAGCCGGAGAGAAGAACACGGCGGCGGACGCTCTGAGCAGGCAGACCAGTCTCCCACGAGTGGGAACTAGCTCAGGAAGTCCTTCAAGAGATCTTCGCCCTTTGGGGAACCCCTCAGGTGGATCTGTTTGCTACAAGTCTCAACAAGAAATGCAAACAGTACTGCTCCAGGTAATTTCCCCAGAGAGGAGCTCTACGAGATGCATTTGTGGTGGACTGGGAGTTTCCACTTCTTTATGCATTTCCTCCAGTCCCCGTCATTCCTCACGTAATAAGGAGGCTAAGAAGATTCCGGAAAACCATGACCCTAATTGCCCCGGACTAGGCCAGGAGGACATGGTACCCAGACCTTCTAGACATGTCCATCTGTCCTCCGATTCGTCTTCCACATAGAGGATCTTCTCTCGCAAGAGGAGAGTCTAGTTCTCCATCCGGATATCAGAACTAGTCTCAACCTTCACGCATGGCTTCTGAAAGGTTGAGATACAAAGATTGAGACCTCCCGGATGACGTAATGGAGGTGTTGCTTGTGGCCAGAAGACCAGCAACCAAATCACTATACCGCTGCCGTTGGAACAAATTCTGAAGCTGGTGTAGAGGTAAGAATATTGACCCTTTTTCATGCAGCACACCGATGGTATTATCTTTCCTATTAAACCTAGCAAATTCAGGTCTACAAGTCGGCACAATTAAGGGTTATCTCGCTGCGCTATCAATTTTCAAACACATGGCTGAGGAACCCTCCTATTTCAAGATGCCTTTAGTCATTTAATTTATGAAAGGATTGACTAATGTTGTCATGATGCCCGCTCCCGGGGAGCCGGTTCAAGCCCTGCGTCCCCGAAAGCGGACATCCAGTCCCCAAGGAAGGACCCAGCAACCCCATATAGGGGCCCTTTGGACAATGTCCTGGCGCCTATGGCGCCAGGCTCATAAAAGACATCAGTCCTGGCGCCATAGGCGCCAGGCTCATTATGGAAGTGCTTGGGTGCACTTACCTGATGCAGACCATGCTGCAGGATCCCGGCCTCCTTGAGGCCTGAAAGGAACTACTTTACCTGTGGGACTAATTTACCATCCGGGCGTGGCCGGGGAAGGATACATACCTGATTGGAGGAAGGATACATACCTGGAACTTCTTCCAAGGCTATTTAAACCCCACCCGAACAGCCACACGTGCTTCGCGTTGTTCTGCATCTAGCAGCTGGACGCTCACCGTGTCTGCTCCTGCATCCTGACTTCTGCCACGCCTGCCAGCATCCTGGATCACCTGCAAAGGAAGAGAAGAAGAGAACAGAAGAAGGAAAAGTCCTTACCCGCTAAAACCGCATCCCGGAGACATCTCGCCGACAATCCTGAAAAGGAAGACTTTTATTTAAAAGCTCATTGCGTCGATCGCTGCAGCGCCGCATTCCACTCACCTTTACAGGGCGCCTCCATGTTCAGCAGCGATCATCTGGATTCGCAGTCACGCCCCAGCGCCTAGGGAGAAAAAGATCAGAACAAAAGGTGAGAGAGAGAAGGGAATAAGGAAAGCTAAATCTCCATGTTAAGACTTACCTGTTGATTCATTCCCTCTTCATTTCGGGTCCGCGCCGCATCCTGGCATTTCCGGACCCCGGCCCCTAAGGGGAAAAGAGACATCAGCTTTAATGAGCGAATGAAAAGACATTACCAAAAAAACGCTCATTAAAGACTTACCTGATTTCTACAAGGATTTCACCTCACCTCTCCTCTCGGGTCGGTGCCTGTTCCCCGGCATTACATACCCCGGCCCCTATGGGGAAAAAGACACTAGCATTAGTACATTCATGCATGGACACAAGGGGAACCTCTTATCAAAAAACTTACCTGGAAGCCAAGCAAGTTTGGTTCTCACCAATCCGAAAATCCAGTGAAGTAACTGGATACCAACGCGCCCCTGCATCAGAAGCAGGATGGAGAGCTCGTCCTTCCAGACGCTAAGGTGAGACGCTACGAGGAATCACAGAATGGTTTCGAGGAGGGTGAGAGGGGAAAGTGGGAGGCTGATTGCATTACCCCGCAGACAGTTAATCCCCTATTTTTCGCCTACAGAAGGATACTTCTGCGAGCCAGACGAGCCAGATTTGGGGGCCCGGTCTAGTCCGTCTTCCGAACCCTGCGCATCACCTTAGAAGAGGTCACAGCAGCGCGAACCAGGCCAGCGCCTCCGTGGAAGTCATGTGAGCGTTACAAATGTCTACCCACCAACTCCTTTTCAAGTTCCCCTGTGGGACTTAAATCTAGTTCTAAAATTTCTAATGGGCACTCCTTTTGAACCCCTCCATTCCTGCCCATTAAGATTTCTCACTCTCAAAACAGTTTTCCTAGTGGCTATAACTTCTGCCAGGAGAGTGAGCGAACCACAAGCTTTATGTTGCAAATCTCCACATACTCTATTCCACAAGGATAAGGTAGTCCTTCAAGTGAAGCCTTATTTCCTCCCAAAGGTTGTGTCAGAATTTCATATTACGCAAAAAATAACATTACCTTCATTCTATCCTCCCCCCTCATCCTGGGAAAGAGGAGGAAATACTGCACAGACTTGATCCAAAGCGTGCTTTGAGTTTCTACATCAACAGACTTGCAAGACTTGGGCAAGCAGGCCATTTGTCTGTGGGGTATGCAGGACATAAACTAGGTCTAGCCATCACTAAACAAACCATCTCAAGGTGGATAATTTTAACTAGCCTAGAATGCTATAAATTGGCTGGAAAAGATCCCCCTCAACACCTAAGGGCTCATTCAACCAGGGGTATCGCACCTTCGTCAGCTCTCCAGAGGGGAGTTCCAATAAAAGACATCTGTGCAGCTGCCACATGGTCGTCTGCACATACCTTTACCAAATTCTATAGTCTAAACTCCTCCACTAGCCAAGAAACTAAATCTGGGAAAGCAGTATTTAATCCGTACTAAATTCTACTCCCGCCTCCTGTACAAATTACTGCTTTGGGAGTCTATCAAAGATAAGGAATACGTGGGAGGACACAATCCAATTGAAGAACAAGTTACTTACCAACTGTAATGTTCTTTCGACTGGATGTTCCTCCCACGTATTCCTCATCGCCCCTCCCATCCCCCCCCCCCCCCCCCCCGCAGTAAAACTTCCCTTGCAGTTGCAGCCTATGCTCCCTCAAGGGTACTAACCATCTCATACTGTACAAACATTGCACTTCAAAACGGAACTGAGCAACGGACGCAGTGTGCAACTATTTATACCTAGGATGACGTTGACGCTGATACAGAGGCCCCCGAGGGACATCGACTCGAGGGACATCGAAGCGCAGCACCCTCTACTGAATTTTTTTCCCGAAGCCAGCGATCTGGAAATTAATATCAAAGCTGAGGAATACGTGGGAGGAACATCCAGTCGAAAGAACGTTGCAGTTGGTAAGTAACTTGTTCGTCTCCATCCTTTCCTCTGCCTCACCCAAATCCTTTACTTCCTTCTCAGTTCCAAGTTCTGTCTGTCTTGCTCTCATTCCGCTGCCTTCTGGTCTCGTTTGATCCGCTGCCCTCTTGTCTTGCTCTCATGCACCCTTTTTTTTCCCTAGGGTGATTAGAACCTCCTTCATAGGTATTAGGGAGAATGCTGGCGGCAGCTGTAATTTAATTTTGACTTCACCAAGGGGGCAAACCAGTTTTACTGCACTGGTAGCCTGATGTATCTTTTTATTTATGGTATTTATCAAGTGCAAACCTTATCAAATAGATGATACACAGAGTGCTTTTAGGTAGTTGTTAGGGTACCAATGTATTGCTTTAATATTTGCTTTGGCATTTAGTATTTCAGGGCTCTCCCATTTTAGTGTTTTAGGGCTGCCTTGGTTCAGAGCAACCACATGATAAGCCTAAAATAGCCCTTCTGATCATGTGGGCGCTTTGAAGTTAAGTGGCAGTCTCTAGTATTGGCTATAAGTGGTTTAGCCCGGTCTAAAACCATGGGCCTCTCCCTCTCACTTCCTTTCCTCTCACTTCAGAATGGTTGGCTACTTGACTCTTTCCTCCCTGTCCCCCTCCCCCCACCCCCCATGTTAGTTACTGCTGGGCTTGCTTTTGTCAGCCCTCAAGGCATGGTTATTTAAGGGTTGCACCTCCCACTGCTCCCTTGTTGCTGGATCTTGGAAGAAGCGGACTGCTGTCCTGCTGGAGGGGGGATTCCCACTAACTTCTAGCATTTTGTGAATGTTTAGGTCCTGATCTAGGTATTCTGGCTGTCACCTGGGCACATCCCCGTTGGGGTTTTCTGCTCTTGAAAGTCTAGGAAACCTCCTGCTAACTCCACTTCAGTGCAGGGTCGGGCCTTCCGCGCTGGAACAAATTCCAGGGTATTTTACAACTGCTGCCTGCCTTTTTCATCTAGGGTCTCTTGCGTTGCTGCGGGTAGCTGCTGTTACCTGGAAGCGTACAGGGACAGAACTACACCAGCTCATCTGCTCCTTGGGTCGTGCTGCGTCAACACTACCTCATCTTCATCATGGGACCATCTTCTGTGGTTGTGGCATTCCCTTTTTGTCCACAGAGTCATTGGAATCTGTCTTCATGGGATCCTTTGTCTTCTGAGTTTTTCTTACTGGTGTTTTCACGTCTGACTTGTGGGTCTGCATCTGAAGCTGATTTTGTGTAACTGTGTTTCCCTGAAGTATCTTGCACTGGTAATTCTTTTGTAGAAAGTATCCAGTTTCTTTTTTGTTTTGTTCTTTTTGTGGCCTGGGGCTGTATGAGAATTTCCCTCCTCTAGCACTGTTTATAATTGTAATGTGTGCATTTGCGTTATTCAATTATCGTGGAGTATCGTTGTCGGCAAGTAGGGGCCTTTATGAATATCTTTCAAGTCAAGTCAAACAAGTTTATTCGGATTATGAAAAATCCATTAAACGATAAAAAAAAAAAAAAACCTGTGTGGTTAAATGTCTGTGTATTTACCAAGGTACTGGCGGTGGTAGCGGCTTACCTATGCAGGGAGACAATCCCAGTGTACCCTTACCTGGACGACTGGCTCATTACAGGGGAGTTCCCCCCGCCCCCCTAATTTGCAGACTAAACATCCAAAGAACAATCGACCTCCAATTCCAATTGGGCTTCTCAATCAATGAGAAACAATCAAGCCTGGTGCCAAGCGCCTCAAAACTGTTCCTAGGAGCTGTCCTAAATATCCAAGAGGGGCTGGCCTTTGCATCAGAGGAAAGAATTCGAAATTTGTTGCTGCAAATTCCTCAATATCTGGCTGGTCGCCAAATAAGGGTGCGCAATGCTATGCGTTTGCTAGGCATGATGGCGTCTTGCATTTACCTGGTTCCCCTCGCGCGCCTGCAACCCATGCAGGAATGGTTGGCGAAATGCTGGTTCAGAGTCTTCGCTGGTGGACAAGAGAGAATCTTACGAAGGGGAAACCCTTCTACGATCCAGAGATACAGGCCGTCGTCACAACGGACGCCTCCCTGGCAGGGTGGGGAGCTCACTACTTTCACCACACAGCTCAGGGTCTCTTGTCTCACACAGTGGCTCAGAACCACATCAATCTGCTAGAACTTCTGGCAGTCTTCACAGCGCTTCAGACATTCGAACCCCTCCTATCCAACCAGTCAGTGCAGATCCTAACCGACAGCACGACTGAAATGTTTTACTTAAACAAACAGGGGGGCACTCGTTCTCAAAATCTGTCCAAGCTTGCCCAGAAAATTTGTAAATGGGCACTCAACCGGAAGATTTACCCGTCATCCCAACATGTTCTGGGGGAACTCAACTCGCTAGCAGACGCTCTGAGCAGAGATCCCTTCCCAGAGTAACACGAGTGGCGACTACACAAAGAGGAGACCTTCTCTCAGTGTGGTTTCTCCACTATAGACCTACTAGCCACAATCGAAAACAGACAATGCCCAAACTTCCCATCCAGGTTCCCCCAGCCAGGCTCCAAGGGGAATGCCCTATGGATAAATTGGTCAGGGATATTTGCCTACGCTTTTCTACCAACCCCTCTGTCTGATGAGGAAAGTGGTGAACAAGATCAACACGGAACCGATGACTCTCATCCTGGTTGCGAGACAACCATGGTATCCACACCTGCGCAAACTGGCGGTGTGCGACCCCATCAAACTCCCGTACCCCATCAAACTCCCGTGCCAGTACAACCTACTCTCCCAGCACGAGGGGCTAACAGTGCATCCTCAGCCCTTCTTGATGAACTTGGCAGCATGGCTCCTGAAGTCATAAAGTTTGGACATCTCAATTTACCGCAGAGATGTATGGATATATTGAAAGAGTAAAAAAAAAAACGAACACGAGGCACTGTTACTATGATAAATTGTAGCGATTCGTAATTTGGTGCCAGAATAAACAAATCAGCCCCGTTGATTGTACTCCTTCTAATGTTGTAACCTATAAGCTCCACTTAGTGGATGCAGGGTTAGTGTTTAACTCACTAAAAGTACACCCGGCAGCTTTGTCAGCCTACACCACTTCCCATAACAAGGTGTTATGGTGGAAAGTGCCAGTCGTCAAAGCATTTATGGAAGGGGTAAAGAGACAACACCCTCCACTTTCGAACCCACCGCCAGGTTGGGACCTTAATGTGGTACTTGCTAAGCTCATGGGACCACCCTTTGAGCCCATGCACAAGTCTAGTCTCAAACACCTGACTTATAAAACTACCTTCTTAGTAGCCATCTACCTGCACAGGAGAACATGCAAGAACCATCATAAATGACTCCCTTTCCTTGGGAATTTTCCCCGACGCTTTTAAAACAGTTCATGTCAAACCTCTTATAAAAAAACCTTCCCTCGACCCTCTCGAACCCAAAAACTACCACCCCATCTCAAACACCAGGTTCCTTGCCAAACTCATTGACCGAACCACCTACTCCCAACTAAATGCCTTTGTCGAAGCCAACAATCTCCTAGACCCCGCTCAATCGGGCTTCAGAGCCCAACACAGAACCAAAACCACCCTAACCTCAATCTGGGATGACCTTAAAAACGCAGCAGATTCTGCGGGATGCGCCCCATTAATCCTTCTTGACCTACCTGCCGCCTTCGACACAATCAACCACTCAATCCTCCTTGACTGCCTCCACTCCCTAGGAATTTGTGGAACCGCTCTCAAATGGATAGCATCCTTCCTCAATGATAGGAAACCAATAACCCTACTCTCCATCTATTCCTCCCAAGCCCGACCAGTCGACACTGGAGTTCCAAAAGGAGCATGCCTATCAGCCGTCCTGTTTAACCTCTACATGGCACCCTCCCACAAATAATTTGTTCGCACGACATCCTGTGCTACAACTATGCCGAAGACACTCAACTAATTCAAACTCCCAAACTCACAACCCAACTGCCGACCTGACCTCGCTTCCTGCCTCCTCTACATAGACCTCTGGATGACCACAAACCACCTTTTGCTAAATTCCTCCAAAACCGAAATCATGGTATGTGGCAACACCAAACTTCTTCCACGCCCAATACCCTGGCCATCTGCCATGGGCACCTCACAGACCCCCTCTAATTCAGTAAAAAACCTTGGATGCACCCTAGACTCAGACCTAACCCTCTCGCGCCAAAGTCCTGCCACTACCACCTTAAAACTCTTAGGCGCATTTTTCCATACCTCTCCTTTCCCAACAGACTCTCTGCGGTGCAATCAATTGTTATATCAAGACTAGACTATGCAAACCCCCGCTACCTCAGAGTCCACACATACCAACTGACTAAACTACAAAGAGCACAAAACGCTGCAGCCAAACTGCTACTAGCGCTTGGCCCAAGAGACCACATCTCCCCAGCCCTCAAAACTCTGCACTGGCTTCAGGTTGCCCGAAGGGTGACCTTCAAAACCTTATGCATTTCTCACCGAGCAGTGCATAAAACCGGACCTCAATATCTGCAAGACAAACTGAAACCCTATCACCCTGCACGTACTCTTAAGATCAAGCTCAGCCGGCCTCCTAGTCGTACCAAAAACAAACTCAGTCAAGTTAGGTGGATCATCATTCTCAGCCTTGGGCCCCCTCGCTGTGGAACGCACTCCCACCCCACATCCGACTCACCGAGGACCACATGTCTTTCTGCAAATTACTGAAAACATGACTCTTCCCCTAAAACCAACCCCTAACTCAAACTGGATAACTGCAACTCAATATCATTAGCCCAAACTGCTAGATCATAAATAACAGTCCAGCATCTTGATCCGAGCGAATATCGAAAAATAATAACCTCCAAGGTAAACTAAAAAGGACAAACAAAATAAGTAGTAAGGATCAAAGCAGTGAAGTGGATAAAACGAATAAGTTGCATGAGAGCAGTAAAGTGGTTGAAATTAATGAAATAGATGAAGAAATGTAATGGACAAGAGAAACAAAATGGACGAGAGGAATAAAGTGAACAACAGCAATCGAAAACTAATAACCTCTAATATAAACTAAAAAGAACAAACAGAATAGAATGAGTAAAATGGATCAAAGCAGTGACATGAACAAAAAGATTAAATTGTATGAAAGCAGTAAAGTGGTTGAAATTAATGAAATGGATGAAATAAATGTAAGGACGAGTGGAACAAAATGGACGAGAGAAAAAAATGGACAGATCCAAAAGATAAATGCATGATACGAATGAGTGCACAGAGTGCACGGAATAGGTAGAGTGCATGGAACGGATAGATGGCATGGAATGTTAGAGGTATTAGTTCGATAGTATAAATGGAAGTAATATAATGGACGATTCAAGTGCATGAGACGGTGTAGTGCATGGGACAGATGGAGTGCATAGGACGGATCGAATGCATACAGCAATTGACATAGGTTGATCCGATAATGCAGGATTAATGGATGAAGTGAGTAGAACAGACGAAATCACTGGAGCGGTCGAGGTGTGTGGATCGGAAGAATGTCGGTGGAGTGGATGAGAGCATAGAATGAATGAGAGCGTGGAGCGGATGTAAGGTCTGGTGTGTATGTAGGGTGTTGAGCAGATGTAGGGTGTTGAGCAGATGTAGGGTGTATAGGAGATGTAGGGTGTATAGTGTGTGGAGCCAACGTGTGATGTGTGTGGAGCGGGGCGGAGTGCATGGAACGCTTGGAGTGTGCCTGATCTCAAGCACCATATCGCATCTCCAGGCTTACTCTCTTCTTTACAACACCACTCAACTAGAACACAGCGATACTATGACACCATTCGGTATAGCTGTTCTCATACCATCACCTACCTCATACTCCCCATCATCCTAACTAAACACTGCTGGTTACACACCCTCCAGCCTAGGCGTTCTCCTCAGGCCTAACACAGCCAGAATTGGTCTGGATAACAACCTGCCAGAACGAACACATACTCTTGATCTCCTAACCAACACACCTACCGCTAAGAAGCAGCTATCACATGAATACCACACCTGCTGCACACATATCCGGTGCTCACATGCACCCTACGTGTGTCTTTCTCTCTTTCTCCCTTTCTTTCTCTCTGTCTCTCTCTGTCTCTCTCTTTCTCTCTCTTTCTCTTTCTCTTTCGACTTGAATTTCGGTTCCTGAGGGCGTTCAACCTACCAGCGCCTTGAGACCATACCAATGGTACTTAAGGCGCTATATAAATGCAAAGTAACATAACATGTGCTTAGTAAGATGTATCTGGACTCCAATACATGAACAGTGGTTTGTGTCTTTAGCACACTGTGTTGTGCGTGCACTGGGGACTTTCTATTTTATTATTTTTTCTTGCCCCCTCCCACATCCCTGTCACTATGTGTACAGTTTTCTTTTACTGTCTTGTTCCCTCACCATCCCTGCCACTATATATGTTGTGTTCCTATCTATAATAGTAGACCCACATTAAATTATTGGGGTAAGGCGATCCCTCAAAAACTTTACTGTTGTATATATATACTGGGTATTTTTAAAACTAAATATTTTGCGCCTAAGTACTTATTTGAACTAAGGGGTGTAACATAAATGTATACCTTTTTCCTGCTCTCTTTCGCTTTGTCCCGGGCTCTCTTGCTTGTTCTCGCTTTGTCCCAGTCTCTCTTGCTTGTTCTCGCTTTGTCCCGGTCTCTCTTGCTTGTTCTCTCTTGCTTGGTCCTGTGCTCAGCAAGTGCCACATAATCTAATTACCAATGTGAGTCCTCACATAAAATGCTCTAATCTTGGGTGCCAGATCTTCTTGCATGGATTCCCTCTGTAAGAGGGAGGAGATATCGCCCAGAGTCACTGTGAGCTTGTATTATTGAACACCTATTTACCACGAAACCGGATAGCTAAACCAAAGTATACTTCCCCAAGATTGACAGTGCCCAAAGATATTCCATCTAAATTCTCCTTTCTGTTTAATTTTATTATCTGTATTGTTAGCTTGAAAAGAACAAGTTTGCCTGAAGAGAAAAATAGCTTTCCACTTTTATCCTTTTATCACCTGCAACGCCACCTCTTTTTTCGATCCCATCTGCACAATGTTCATGAATACCAGCGGCCGCCTTATAATTTCTTTTGCCATGATCGGAGTTAAAGTTCTCTCTCTCTCAACAGCTTACCTTTAGCTACCAACCAGTACTTCTAACCACTTGGAAAAAGTCCTTAGTATTATAAACCACGAACGCTGTAGAACTATCCTAGATACCTGGACCTAAATGGACATCAAGTAGATTCTCATTATTGTTCATATCTTTCTACGGAGTACCCCTCTTTTCTTGCAGTCAGTCTTCAGTATCAAACAGCATAGAACCACATAGTGACACCATTCTTTTGACACCAGTCTACTACAATACCCACCTCTTCTTCCAGTGTCTGCCATAACCTTCAGCCCTCGAGAAGAGCCTTGTGTAAGAATCGTGCCCCCTTTTCCACCAATCTTCACACTGGATGATGCTGCAGACTATTGCGAACACGAATGGACAGTGTACAAATATAACCACAGTTCTGTTTTTGCTATATCGCTTTCAAAATACCCTTTTTCAAATGCTGGTTTTTCTATATTGCTTTTTACCGTTCAATGTAATTGTTATGCAGCATTTATGTTTAAGTTGCTCAGCTAATAAAATAAGTACAAGGAAAAATGAGGACGAGGGCAAGAATCCCTGTTCATTGAAAGCTCATACTGGGTTATGGTAGAGGACATTGCATTGCGTGTTGTCAGATTGTAACCTGCATGTCACTTGCAGGTAGGAGAGGATGCTATTTACTTGCAGATCTTTGAAATATCTCTTTTGTCTCTTTAAAGGAGGGCCGCTATTACAGTGAAGAAGCAGAGGTGGATCTCCGGGACCCCACAAAGGACTACAACCTTTACAAGGAAACTTGCCAGGACCTTCAGCGGCTAATGGCTGAAATTCAAGAACTGAAGAGCAGAGGCAGTAAAGATGTTGTAAGGAGTGACAACAATGTGTGCAAAGGCCTGTAAGGCACAGAGGAATAATGAAAGAAATGAGAGACTTAGAGAAATTGCCAACGGTTCTAGTGCTAGTCATGGTCTATGTGGCAGACTGAAATGTTTAAAAAGGGCACTGTAAGATGGAGACTTCAAAGTAGTAAAAGCGCAGTGAAACAATCCAAGGAATTGTAGGGTGAGAGTTGCTCTGCCAGTAACAGTTTGCTGGTGTGTATGAGAACCTACCCAAGGTTGTTAGTTCGCATAGAACTTTGATAGCATTTTTAACTGGTAATTGGATCAGAGAGAATTTAGTTTTTTTAACTTTTATTTATTGGCTGAAGTTTACAGCCCACACATTCAGGTAAGTTTTACATTGCATATTCAGAAACATTTCTCGTTCTACGTTGGTAGATAGTACAATTAGGCATAGATTCACAATACAGGTTTCAATGTTTACAGCGTGAATTGGTTTGGCGTTTCATTCATGTCCGATGTAGGTGATCCTGGATTGCTTTCGGCTTGATTGAGAAGGTAGGTGTGAAATGCAGTCCATACATTTTTTGGTCGAGCATGTGTAGATAGGGAGTTTATATATCCCTCCACACATGTTTCAGTCCAAGTAAGTGCATTTAGCCACATTGCAAAAGTTGGAGGAGAGGGACGTTTGCAGCACTGAAGGATACATTTCTTTGCCACCATACAGCTTGCATTAAAAAAGGTATACATTTTCCTTATACTGGAATTTCCCCATAACACAAACACAACGGTCGGGTCTGCCCTAACAGTGGTACCCACAATTTCAGAGAGTGCCTGCACGATCTTACTCCAAAAGTCGTGGAGTTTGCTGCATGTCCAAAACATGTGTATGGTCGGCCGCCTCGGAATGGCACCTTGGGCACGTGTGTATCGAGTGTTGGTTGAGCTTATTGAGTCTCTGGGGAGTGTAGTATAATCTATTCAGGAGTTTGTACTGCATGCATCAGAGAGAATTTATGATTGGTTGCTGTGACACTGGACAATGCTGCAAAATGGCGTTTGGTTTAGGTATAGCTAAAGCATGGGTCTGTAGAGCTGGGTAAGTTTGTTGTATGTGGTTTTGCTATAGAAGGCTCTTTACGATTTCATGAAAAACCTGCTGACTATTGCTTAGTAGTTCTATGCAGGGTATATTGGAAGGTAGTAGTAGTAGTAGGTATTGAGTGCAAGTAGTTACCAGAAAAAAGCAGTTTCAAGGTGCTGTACAAAATACATATAGTCAAAAGACAACAAATAATAGTAACAAATACAAGATGATACATAAAACAGCTAAATAAAAAATCGAATCCGGCGCTTTCATTACGGTGCATAAAAGGAATACAAGTGCTGTTTGCTGTTTTAATAGATTATTGAAAGCCTGAGCACACTTTCTGATGCAATTTATTCCAATATTGATAACCCCCAGGAGTCTTTTTGCACGTAGTAGGTCTTGCGAGCTAGATCTAAGCTAGCATGTCAGAATATATTGCTGAGCCATGTGTGATACTCGACTGAGACCCCATTCTTGATTTTCCAAAATAGTCTAAAGATTCAGTCCAAAGCCACACTAGTTACTTGCTATAGTGAGAAATATGGTCTGATTTTTCTTGGAGCATATATTCTCACAGCATGGTTTTGTACAGCTTAAAGTTTTTATAGTGTTTTTCTTTTGATACCTAGATACATTGAGGTAATAATGTAATTTAGAAAATACTGCATGTATTTTCTTAAGTTGACCCTTATCTAATAGGTATTAGACCGACTAATATTATAAAGATGAAAATGTGCTTTTTTAACAAATGCATCAATTTGTGGTGCAACAGAAAGATGATTATAAAAAAGTACATCAAGATTCCTGGCCCAAGGCTAGAAGTCCAAGAAAATGGAAGTGGGGCTTCAATAGAGCAGCCACGTAGGAGAACCTCAGGCTTTCCTCCATTCAAGCATAAATGGCTGTCTCGCATCCATAACCTGCACCAAAGGGCGCACATATATGTTAAAATGCAGGTAAGATGAGGCTGACCCCAATGGTACCCGACCATTTTCAAGGTGGCTAGATAATGGACAAGTCGGCTCCCCATCCCTTATTTTACTAAGGTAAGGGAAGTGAGAAACAGATCTTAAGTTGTCTGGCTCAGCTGGATCCAAATGTGCTTTTTTAAAATAAAGGAGTAACTCGGACTGCTTTTACTTGTACTGGCATGATGCCTTTCTGAAATGAGGCGATCACTAAAATTGATATGTCTTCAGCTAGCAGACCAACATGGTCTTTTGTGGACTTGTGTGGGAGGGAATCTAGCAAAGAACCTGTTGCTTTCATTCCTTGCAGTTGTTTTAATATATCTTTAATAAATACAAGGTCAAAAGATTGCAACACGTTTTTTTGTAGAGTCTCAGATGGAAAACATTCTGTTATTCTAGGTTCAACTGCTACTGCTTCTTGCAGATTTAGCAATTTGGCCATAAAACAAATATGCAAATTCATAGTTTGTGATGGAGTAGAATTGTTTGTATTATGTACAATAATGAATTCCTGATCTATTTTAAATATTTCTATATTGCTAAAATGGGCTCATTTCTCACTGTCTTAAGCGCCAACCTATTCTCTTCATTTCTGTGAGTTCTGGAGTAAACCAATGATTATTGGGATGAACCTTTTGGTTTATTTTGTTTCTTAATTAAGGGCGCTAATACATTACTGCAACCCACTATTGTGTCTTAAATATCTGAGAATAAAGCATCTACAGGTGTGGTTAAATAAGAGCCCAGATAGGATAGTGTTTGTAATTCCTCAGGTTGAATAGATTGCATTTTACGCATGTGGTGTTCAAGAAGCTTAAAGGGACGTTTCATTTCTGGATCTTTTCGTGTATTCCCTACATCACACAAAAATGAAATAAATGCATGATCTGACCAAGTAATTGGTACAATAACCTCATTTGTAAGGGTGGTGTTAAAATCAAGTACCAAATCTAATTGACTGGATTAGTTTGGAATTTTCGGTTGTTTCTTATAGAAGCGTGCTCCTATAAATAGCTGAAATTAGACTTGTTTGGGCCACGGTTTTGTTGTGAAGGGAAGTAAACAGACTATGGTTGTCAAGCTTTGGATCAGATATATTGAAGTGCGTGTATTTGGCTTTACTGCATATGCTCATTGAATTGTCTTGAGGGAGTGGGAGAAGTGTTGAGGCCCGCTGTTAGCAAATGCTAAATACATAGTTATGGACGAATATATATTTGGGTATCGAAGGTTGCTTTGATAATCTTCCCATTTTGTTGCCTGTACCATGATACTCCTGAGATTGGCAAGGTGACTTTGAGCTCTCTGGTGTGTGGTGTATGTGGGTGCCAAGTGACATCAATTTGTGAAAGGCAGATGCTTAGTGGGTAAGAAGCAAGTGGCAGTAGTACAAGTGTATGTTTGGTGTGATGAGAAATGTGGTTATATATCACAAAACATATGACCCTTGTCTCGATTCTTTTTTGTTAGTCTTCAGAGATTGAGCAGCGACGCATCCAGAGCTGTGTCCATTTCATGACCCTGAAAAAGCTGAATCGATTAGCTCATATACGGCTGAAGAAAGGCCGGGATCAGACACATGAGGTAGCATTCAGTATGTGTAATACAAAGCAAAGTAAGGTCTGGATGGGGAATTGTGAAGTCCTTCTATCTGCATTCTGCTCCTACATTAGCTGACTTCTCTGTTGCAGGCTAAGCAGAAAGTGGATGCGCATCACCTACAGCTGCAGAACTTGCTCTACGAAGTGATGCACCTGCAGAAGGAGATCACAAAGTGCTTGGAGTTCAAGTGAGTACAGATTAAGTCTCAAGGCTAATCTTGTGTGGAATTCAGTTAACATTGTGGGGTTGCAGGAGGATCTGGGTGCATCTCTGAATGCGAAAAATGCGAAAGGTCAAGACATACTTGCACTTACCAGATATTGTCTCCAGGAAGGAGACGAGATAGGAGCAGGATCTGCAGCATTCATTTTAACAATAAAGCCATGTTGTGCAGATGTGCCAAATCCCTCATTGGAGACCTTCCATCGCACATTCTCCCTGTCGAATGGCCAGTCCTTGTCTGTGTTGTCAGCTCAAGAGTATCGGGCAGCAGATACAATATTGTACCCTTCCAGATTCTTTCCTTCATCTACAAACCTCCATCTGTGTATTGTGCTGGAGTTTGGGGTTCGTTGCTCTGTGCCCCTGACAGTGTTTTTGCTAGACTGACCTTGAAATCCTTTTGCCCAGCTGCACCTTACTTCATTTGTAATGAACACAGTAGAAATGACAATTTTCCTTCCTGGACCATCCATAATAAATGTGTATTGCCGTTTAAAACATGCAACGTTAAGGGGGGGGGGTGGTGGTGTGGTGTGTGTGTGTGTGTGTGTGTGTGTGTGTGCGTGTGTGTGTGTTTAATCTCAAAGTGAACTCTGCTGCATAATTGAAAGAAGTGAAACAGCAGTTCAGTGAAGAGAAAATGCAATACGCACTAAAACAATGTACTCTGCAGGCTAACAAAATCCACTTGACCTCTAGTAGAGTACTTTTTAGGAAGGTGGAGTACAATTTTCAGAAATGTTTGTATGCACTAATTGCACTTTCCACAGCTGCCATCTAGATGGGAGCAATGTACCAGATTATCCCAGTTACCTGAAAGTCCATCTGTGGCCGTCTGCCATTCAAGCCTGTTGGTAAAGGAGGTCTGGTTCGGGGGGATGGGTGGGGCAACTCTGAGGTGAATGAGTACTGAAAACCAAGGAGTATGCCTGTCTGGGGTCGCCTGCTTCTGTTTTCCCTAAGAAGTGATTGCAGAGGAGCGGTCACTGAGAGCTGTAAGTAGTTAGCCAAAAAAGGATCCATGTGGCATACAACTGGTGTGGTAAAATACAGTTCTTAATTTACACGCGTGCGTATCACAAAATACTGCACAGCAGACCCCCAATGTCCACACTGAAACTCGCTTGATGATGATTTTGGCTATGAGATTGTAGACATAGAATTGGTTTTATCAAATGTGTCTAGTTATAGTATTGATAATTAGTCTGAAAAATGAAATGATTCACTACAACTTGTGTATTTGGAGTTTATAAGCTTGAGCCTGAGCTTTGGTGTTCAGGAAGAGAAGCATTGCAAGGGGCTTGAAAAATAAACACACCGTCCGTAACAGTTAGGGAGAATTATCAGGAATGTGCTTATTCCCTTCACCTTAGAGAACCCCAGCAACTTTGCTGGATTTTGAGGACTTGTTTTTTCCCTGGAGAGAGTGTGTGCCTTTTTTCCCACTCTCTCATGTATTTTGATATGCGTTTTACTCTTGTGTTCTTTGATTATGGAGTTTTAGATAACTCCATAGGCATCATCTTTTTATTGTTGTCACA
The DNA here is from genome assembly GCF_040938575.1 of Ambystoma mexicanum. Classification (NCBI taxonomy): domain Eukaryota; kingdom Metazoa; phylum Chordata; class Amphibia; order Caudata; family Ambystomatidae; genus Ambystoma; species Ambystoma mexicanum. The sequence continues at coordinate 1,279,078,856 of NC_090932.1, read as the reverse complement.
CTGCACCTTTAGTGCAGTGGCACAGGGTTGTCCTTTGGACTTCCCAAGGTTCAAATACCTTCTCTGGTATGAATTACTGTTTCCCAGAGAATGTAAAGTTAAATTGATTTTACTAGTCTTTTTAAATTCATAGACCCAGCACACACTATCTTCTTATAAAGTGCTGGGGGGGGTTGGCGGTGCCCGAAACTCTTTGTGCTTGACCTCCTAGGAGACCCAAATGCACTCTGGCGTGATTGGCTGGCTGACTGTCCGGCAAGGACAGCCACCCTGCTGGGTGAGTGGCAGCTAGGCTGGAATGAATGGGAGAAAACTGTTTAAAAGGGGAGTCTCCAGGACTGTAAGGGAGAGCCGACTACTGGAACGAAAGAACCGAAGACGAGCTGGAAGAGGATGGCTGCTGCAACCACTGAACCGTTGGTTTGCCTGGTGAAGCCCTGCTGCACCTCTGAATCGCCAGATCTCCATTCGACAGAGAAGCTCCTTCAAGGACGGCTTTTTCCTTTGAGTTGGAGGGACCAATCAGCTCAGAAGACACCTGGATATCTTTCTCAATGCTGGTTAAGCTTTAGCCAGGGAGAGGGAAACCAGTTTGTCTTGAAGCAACGGCTACTGAACCGAAGTGACTCCATTTTGTTTGCTCCGACGACGAGAGCTGTGGCGAAGATTCCTCGGAGGCAGAGCAAGGGGAGCCATGGGACCGCAGAGCAGCAAGTCCTGATAAGACTAACATGGGACCCCGCAAACTCTCTGCAGAACACTTGCCACCACTTTCGCACATATAAAAGTAACCAAAAATCCCAAATATAAAGGTTTTCGGGAGATACACACGTATCAGCATTGCACTGCACTGTAAGGTTCTGAGTGCAGTGTAAAAATAAAAGCATTCAAAGGAGAAACGGAGTTTCTCAGTACTGACAGTCTAGTTTGAGGTGTAGATGCTGCAGCCACGGAAACTGGGGCACAAACGGGCATTGTGCTGTGTGTCAAGCTTCCAGGGATGTAGTATCTAGACCACAAATGGTGCAGCAAGGAGGCAATCGGGGGCTGGTGCAGCAAGTAGGCAATCAGCGGCTGGAGCCCACAGTAGGTAAGTGTAGGAGGGGACAGCAGCAGGTGGGGGTGGGCTCAGGGTGCCACGCAGCAGCAGGGTTTTGAGCCTGGGGAATGCAGCCTTTTGTTCTGTAATCTGCAGGTTCCGTTTGTAACAGGCCTTTAGACATAGATCCAACAGTCTGAAGGGCTAGCCAGTTTCCCCATAACAAATGAGCAAAATGGAAGGTAAGTGAAGCTGAAGGATTTACATCCTTTCGAAAAGTCAGTTCAGGATCAAAAACAAAGCAAACCGAATGGGGTTCATAGAAAACTATAGAGGGAAAGATGCAAAAAGAAAATATTTCTCGACAAAAGGTATGCTATAATACTCTGTTGCCTTAGAGTTTAATGCTGCAACTTTGTTTAAAGTTGACTGTGCTTGGATCTACTCAAGCATGCAGATACCATGTAAGGTTACTACAGGCTTTCCAGCAATGTCTAGATCTTGTAACTCTATACTGCTGCATCATGGGCTACTCCATATTCACTTTGGAAGGATTTCCTCTAAATGCATACGGGGCTTTGCTTTTTTTTATTTTTTATTGGGGTATTTATCGAGTGTGGACCTAGCTTCAGGAAGCAGCGGAGCACTTTACTTGAATATTATCACTTTCCTGTTACCATCTCCTGGTTCTTAAATGCTTGGGAGGTGTTTACCTCATGACAACCTATGTGCAGGTTACACTTGGGGCTAAGAATTTTTTTTTGGACATAGTAACTCAGTCTAGTGCATGTGCTCGTGCACTTTTTCAACCTTTACTTCTCGGGTCAAAAACTAGTTCCATCTGACCATTTTACCAGTAAAAACGGAAACCCTCATTTGAATTTTGAATTTACACACGCATTTTTTCATCTGATTTCACGCATTTGTTTTGGGACTGTCAATTAAGAATACTGACATTACATTGGTGAGTAACGTTTCCTTTCTATCCTCTGCAGAGTGAGTAGCTTCAAATTATTGCTAAGAGTTTGTTATAGTAATTCATGTCAACATAATTTCAAAGAATATTTTTTTTTTAAAACTTGTATTCTGGGACATTCTACAGATTTAAGGGGAGAATGAACGAACGAACGATTGGGTTGCTGATTCTTCCAACTAGGAATAGCGGTTGTGACATGTAGGTAGCAGATTCATTTCTCTCCCCATCGGATAAATATAGGCATAGGAAGCACAAAGTTAAATATTGATGAATGTTGTCAACTGGCACTTGGATTTACCCCAGGGTAAATATGCATTGACATTGCATGTATGTTGCATGTTGAATGCTGTTTGTCCCTGGATTGGGATTACATTCAGCATCCTGTTCTGCACCCAGAATGTAATGGTTAATGTTCCGGGCAGATTTTGTGTACAAACTGGGCATGATATGCCTTCATATCGGGAGTTGGGGCAGTGGCCCTCGTCTGTTTTTTTTCGTCCTTTTCATGTACAGTGAGTGCCAACTTTGGTTGGGGAATCATTTTATATAAAAATGTTCTATGTACGGCACTTTGGCGAAGGCACTATATAAGTACCACATTATTACAGCATTTTCCTGTTAATGATGCACCAAGATTGCTGCAGATAGTATTCATTAGAGATGCTGCTGTCTGGGGATGTGCTTAATTACTATCTTCCTCATTTCCCGAAGGTCTCAGCATGAGGAAGTGGAGCTAGTTAGTGTGGAGGAGTTTTACAGAGAGGCGCCTGCAGAGATCAGCAATCCACAAATTACACTCAGTGAACCTCATCAGCAGACTCTTGCCCGCCTGGACTGGGAGCTGGAGCAGAGGAAAAGGTAAGTTCTGGACTCTGAACCCCACCCCCCCCCCACCTCTTTTGGTAAAGTGTTCTGCCCTGATGACTGTGCTTAATGCAAGAAGGCAGGGGGCAAGAGATGTGTGGGATCCTGTGATAAAGGCTAGCTCCAGTCTTCCCCACTAGGCACAAGGTAAACGTAGCATGCAATGGAGTCCGGATGGCAAGTTAATCGTATAGGCAATGGTGCATGCTCCACTTAACAGGGCTTATTCCCTGGCAGTGACCAGGACAAGCAATGGTCTTTTCCACTGCTAAATACTCTAACTGCTCTATTCAAATGAAGGTTCTTGCCCATTGATACACATTTCGTGCTGCATCATATCTGTTTTTATTGGGGTTGCTTCCATGTGCATACCCATAATGTTTAATCCCTCATAGGCTGGCAGAGAAGTACAAGGAAAGTTTGGCAAGCAGAGAGAAAATACTGAAAGAGATTGAAGTGAAGAAGGAATACCTGAACAGTTTACAGCCACGACTCAATAATATCATGCAGGTAAGCCTGAAGCTTGGTGCCAAGTCAACTAAGTTTGCACAGCGGTGTAAGCAGGAAATACATTCCATACTATTCTTTGTTTTCTTATAGTGACTGTAACCTATATATAGCTTAGATGAGGCAATGTTATTTGAGGTACTAATAGGCGAGGAAACCGCATCAATATAAGTAGCAAGGACTAGGTGCTGTCTGAAACTAAGACTAATAAACTGACATTATTTAGTATCTGGCACACTAAAGCTCCTGCATAAAAGCAATGTTGTAGGTGGGAAAATGGTTAGTTTGGAGAATGTTTAGATTTGAGAATTACTATGGGAGAGCTGAATTGATAAATGTAGTTGGATTTTTGAATGGTTCTATAGAAGATGGCGGTTAAAGACAGTAGAGGTTACTTGTGTAAAATAAATTACCCGTTGGCACCATACCCTCTTGGAATACAGTTGAAAGATCCAGGTGGAGATTGTAGACCACAGACCAGATTTACTATTACAAGAGCTGCTGGGGAGTTTTCCATATCCCTCTGGTGAGGGTGTGAAACAAGACCAGGCTCCAACCAGAAGCTGGACCAAATTTCTCTTGATAGCTATGGCAGAGTAGTCAGGCTTCACTCAAGGGAAGATGGCTGGCTGGTACAGTTGGCCCCTTTAGACCTCTAGAGAGTACATCTTGGTTTTTCACTTGGTGTGCTCATTGGAGACCCCTGATCACCCTCACTCCTCCTGAGATTTAGTCTTGACTGCTCTGCAAGTTACTATCAATTGGTCTGTCTTTTCTCCCTGAAGTGTCCCCTGTTCATCTAACATGGGTGGTCTTCTAAACATCTGCTCTCCAGGCCAGAGTTTAGAAAGCCATTCGAACAACTCTGCACAAGGTGATTAAGCAGCAACTTTGGCTGAGGCCCAAGTGGTGTTGGGGGATGGTGACAGTATGGAGGAGACAAAACAAAGGTTCTTGAATTTGGGTCTACTGTTAGTTAAAAGGCATACTTATGAAATGGCAGCAGAAATTAGCCACCACAGTGGGTGATTGGTTGAATGATGTGGTCTGGGCCAATGATATGGAGGCGGGCTATATATATTTGTTACCCACCAGATGTAGCCCTAAAGACATTTGGTCGTACTTAAAAAAAATATATATTTGAGAGGCCTGAAGTATTAGTGGATGTGGGGTGCGGATTAGAGATCATGACCCCTGTGATGTACCGGATTGCAACTAATGATTTACAAATAATTACTCAAAACTCATGAATGCCTTGGTGCACACCCTTGTCCCAATTTGTGATGTGCTGTTGCCACCAAGTGTTATAAACAAAAATAATAAAAACAAAAAAATTGTGCATGCCTATAGGGGATGTTCATTGTGTTTGGTAGTTTGTGTGGTTATTTTGTCACCACCACCTGACCCCCAATCACTCTATTAATTGATGTTGGATACCTCTCTGAGATAGTGGACCACCCATATAGGCAGTTGGGTTAGTCTTTTTAGACCTTTTCTGTTTTTCTTTTTTTGAATGCTATGTATTTTGTAAAACTGTATGTTATATGTAGAGTACTACTTTAACCTGATAGTCAATATAGGTAGCGTAATTTTTAGGGTGTTTTACACAAGTTACTGTCTGTGACAGAACTTGGAAAAGCCTACCTTGGGTGACAGAGTTGTAACACCTTAGGTTTAGCCTGAACTACCCAAAGGTTTGATAGTATGGCTGAGCAGCCAGGCTTCGTCTAGGAGGGATATGGGCTGTAGTGAGGCACACAGTACTTGGAGCATACATTTGGCTCAAGGAAGCACTGACGCACTAGCAGTTATATAAAAATAGTGATTTTATTTCATGTACACTGAAGCTCTGAAAAAATAAATCCTGTACTATCCACACATTAATATCACAGTTGAATAAAAGGTAGCACACTTTAAATCAACAATGTAAAGCAACACAAAGGTTAAAGAAAACTACTGATGGTAACAATCAAACTTAGATTAACTCTTGCAACTTTAGTTAACACTTTAACTACTCTTCAAAAGTCCAACCCTATACTAAATCAGTCTTACACAGTTAAGGGGGGGCACTGTGGGTGCGGTGACCAAGGGCTGAGGAGGAAAGGGGCAGGTAAGCGGCAGACAGAGCAGAGTCTATGAAGATTAATTCAGGTTTGCAGGTAAGAGTTTTTGAAATGTTGAGCCCCAGTGGGACTCGGGGTGCCCTGGAAGGGAGAGGGGTAGGGGTACAAGAAACGGCTTAACTGCAGCCCTTCAAGAACATCTGAGCAACACAGCAAGGCCAAGCTAAGTACCTAGGCTCGCGACAGTACCTTATCAATTAAGAATTTGGTGCAGCAGTTTGGTCCCCAAGGTGAGGCAACAATTGTCTGTGGTTTGGGTTTCTTGGCCTGGACGGCTGAAGAAGGAACTGTTAGGGAGAATTCTCAGAAATGTGCTAATTCCTCTCTACCTTCGAGACCCTCAGCACTTTTGCTGGACTCTAGGACTTTTTAATTTTTAACCTGGAGAGAGTGAGACCTTTTTCCCACTCTCTCATGTATTTTTCTATGATTTAAACTGTGTTTCTTTTGGGTTTTGGAGTCTGACAAACTCCATAGGCATCATTTTGCATTGTCACACTGCACCTTCAGTGCAGTGGCACAGGGAAGTCTTTCAGATTTCCCAAGGTTTAAATACCTTTCTCTTGGATAACTAATGTTTCCAAGAGCAGTAAAGTGAATTTGACTTTACTTACATTTGTAACTGTCTAGACCCAGCACACACTATCTCACAATAAGGTGCTGGAGGTGTTACTTAGTATCCCCTTTGTCTAGTTTCTCAATTAATGGCTGGTGGTAGTGGTTTACTTTTTACTACCGAGATGTGTTTTTACTGAGGGCTGCGTTCGCAGCTGCATTGAAGCTCCCATGGGTGCCATTTTTGTCAAAATGGCCCGGTCTTCTTTTTTCGCCATTTCTTGTTGTTTAGGACTTTCTTGAGATTTACTCTGCGCTCCAAACCAGGTTTGGTCCCTTTGTTCGTTTTGTCTTTGATGGGCTGCACGAGTGAAACCCGCCTCTTGCTCCAGTGTGTTTGGTGGGGGCAGGAAGTGAGGGAGGTGCCCGAAACTCCCTGTGCTTAGTCTCCTAGGAGACAGGAATGCACTCTTAGGTGATTGGCCAGCTGGCTGTCCGGCGAGGACAGCCACCCTGCTGGGTGACTGACAGCTAAACTGGAATGAATGTGAGAAACCTGCATAAAAGGCGAGACATTTTTGCTTGGAAGGCAGAGTCGACCACTGGACGAAGGAATCCGAAGAAGAACTTGGAAGAGACGCCTGCTGCAACTCCCGGACCGTTGGTTTGCCCGGTGAAGCCCTGCTGCAGTGCTGAAGCTCCAAATTCGCCTTGCTAGAGAAGCCCTGCAAGGAAGACTTCTCCCCTTGAGTTGGTGGGACCAATCAATTACAAAGCAAGCCACCTGGACATCCTCTCGGAGCTGAATTTTCACTGCAGTCGCTGCTGGAGCCGAATAGCCAGGGAGAGGAACACCAGATCGTGTGCATTGCTTTTAAGTTGGCCAAGAGCTCCAGGAAGCTCCTACGGACTCCCAGGAAGCAGGACTGACTGAGCCTGGGCCACCTCGAGAGTGCTGGACCCCAGATGCAAGGAAAGCCCAACTCAACAGCCAGAGACCGCAGTGTTGCTATTTGTGGTTAACGCGAGGAGCTGAAACACCGAAGTGCCACTTGTTTGAAGATTGCCGGTTGCCGTCGGTGACCGTCCCGTTTCAGTGCAGGAGTCCCCAGAAGTCCTCAGAAGTCCTCCCTCATGTCCCCACGACTGAGGCCCAGGAACAACAGGATCTACAAAGCTGCACAGGAACAGGAGTCATCTGCTGGATTTTTCTTCTAACTAAAGGTACTGTACAGTCTAAGAGAACTTACCTCTTGTTGTAGAATTGCTTGCATCTTCTACCCTCACAAGTCTAAACAGCTTGTGGCTCTACATTTGATTGTTCCTTTTCTTCAAAGACTTCTAAAACATTGTGCAAAGACTTTTACTTACCTGCAAGAAGTGCTTCAGTCACATAGACTTTTGCCCAGTGACATTGGCTTAGCATGTTTCCCTGAAGGACTCTTCTCTCCTCTGTCATTGTGTTGCACCTGTCCTTCCAGGAAGTGGTTAACTTACTCTGCATTGGGGGGGGGGGGGTCCAAAAGCATTTGCCTGCTTAAGAATATTTGTGATCTCTTGTTTGTTCTAATAACCATTTCCTTTGACACTCTCATAAGTCTACTCTGAATGCAACAGTAATATATTAATGTCCACGGTATCAAGTCACCTGAGGGTGTAGGGAGTGTCTGGGTGCCATCCCCAATGGGTATTTGCTGATTATGGGAAACCGAAGAGTGTGTATTTCTGAAGTGTATTTGAGTGTTGCTATTGTATTGCTTTCTTCTGAAGAAGGCTGTGTTAACTGACTGGTAAATAAATTAATAATTGTTTTATCAAGAAACCTGGAGTATCTGTGTTTATTTGAATACTCGTCGCAGTGAATCTCTGTGTAACTACCCTACTGTTCACATTGACCCCTCTTGAGATGAGCCTGGCTGCTCATCCACATTACCAACCTGTGCAGTTCAGACTTATACCAAAATTTGGGTCCAAAGGTTGAGGCTAAGGTTGTTGGAGTGCACCCTAAGGGTACTACCCCAAATCTTTACCTACCAGGAACAGACAGATGCTTTCGAGCAATGGGACACTGAGCTGTGGATCTTCGCGGCAGTGGTACGTTGGAGCCATTTACAGGCTTTGGGTCAGCGACATTTGTTATCTGGTAGACCTTTCTCCGGTTCTTGGTCCACGACTCAGCTGAGGGGACGTCACAGTGTGGAAAAGTGTCCCTGCCGGCCTAGAATGATGCCCACAAGGTTTCAGGCGGATCCGCACATCACGCGACGTTGCACTGCAAAATGGCTCAGGTCACAGGGTATTGGGAGTTTGCAGCCTGGGAAGGTCACAGCTCTTCATGGGATGGCTCAAAATCCAGGTGGTCTTGAGACAGGCTAGGCCCACCAGTCCTGGTGAGGAAGTAGTCTTCAAAAGTTCTTCCCTGTTGCGCGGGATTCAGGGTCGGGTCTTCAGCAGTCACTATGTTCTGGCCGTCGCTTGGAAGTTGCTGGGGCGTCGTCCTTCGAGGTTCAGCTCCAGAACCCCTCACCTTTTACGCAAGAACACTGGCTGAGCCTACCAATCCTCATTCAAGCCTCTCCTACAACTCTGGGGGGAGATTGCCCAGGGGGATAGCCAACCTCCCAGTTCAAACTGGTTCCAGGCAGGCACACTGCAGGACAAAGACCAGGGGAATTTCGGTTACCTCCGTAACATCCTTTTTCCTTTCAGGCACTCGGATAGCCCTGGCAGGCTTTTCAAGGGAAGCCTGCCGAAGACAGAAAAAACCTATCAAGACTTCCCACACCCACCCAGGAAGGTAGAAGAAGGCTCAAGTAACAAGAAGTCATCGAACAGGGCGTTAACAAAAAAAATGAAATAAAAAGTACAGCCACCATTCTTAGGCAATGGTGACCCCCTGTGTCCCTACTGCAGCTGCAAAGACAGCCTGTGGTAGAAGTCCACAAAAGGTCATGTAAAAAGGTAAACTGCCACCTGCCTATTGGTTGAACTTGTAACAGTAACTAAACATTACTGGAACAGTGAGAAAAGGGAGACCATGTTGCCCCTCAGTACTCCACATGAGCTGGGGTGTGCTGATCTCACAAAATAATATACAGGAGGGATACAAGTGTCCCCCTTACCTGCTAACTTTAGTTAACGCTGATAAAATAAAAAGGACGGCTCATGGAGATTCCAGCAACACTGCACAGAAAGTGGTGTGTGCTGCAATAGTAAAAGGTAGATGCCAGAAAACATGGAGGAAACCATGACTCCATTAAAAAGTAACCAAATAAGGTGAAAATGGTACCCAAGTATAGAGTTAAAGAATGAGTGACTGTGGAGAACGGTTCCCACTCACTTAGGAGAATTAGTCCACACATCCAATAGTCCAGCAAAAAGGTTGGGGGACTCACATAGTTGGAAGAATTGCACTCGGGAAGGAAATTCTACACAACAGTAATTTAAAGAAAATATTATATCATTGTAGTGTATTTTCTAGAGATAACTGTACCTTTTTTGTGTCGGCCTGCTTGCCCACTCCTGAGAAGCCTTGTCACTCTGTTCATGTAGTCTTTCCCCTTCTTGGCAGGTGTGCTAACCCTGTCAATGGGTGTGAATCTCTCAACAGAGAGCCGTTCAAAACTTGCCTTAACAAGTGCCATATACTCCAAACGGTCGTGCCATGTGGCTTTTGCCCTGTCATTTTGGTTTGGCCAATTTGTTCTTTGGCATTCTTCCTGTCTTTTTAGATCCGAAATGGTCAGATGAGCCATTCACTTTGTCCACTTTGTCCGAATCCAGTTTCAACTTCAGTGAAAATGTTTAACTTGGCTGAATATGGGAGACGGGACTGTTTGAATCCAAATTCCAATCGGTGGGGGTAGGGGGTGGGGGGGTGTCGGTTGCAGACCAGATGCGTGTCCAGAGGGTGTCCATTATTGGACACCCTTGTTCAGTTTGAATCGTGCAATCCTGCCATTGGTGGGATGGGGAGGCTCCAGCCAGAATTTGGGAGAGAAATGGGGGGGGGGGGGTTTGGGAGGGATCCTGCAGCCTTTCTTCAGATCGACTGCAGCCAAGTACCTGGGGAAGAGAACCCCTTAATGCAAAACATGAAAAATTGCTGCTGTGAATCCCTGACTCTCTTGTAGCAAACCACAAAGATCAGTGTTGGTGCTTGAACCCTTAGACTGTTGGGACCAATCAGTTTGGACCACTGCATAAGAAGCATGCTGTCAGAAGTATCCTGCGACCATCCTTTGGGCTGCCCAGCGCATCAGTTGCTATCACAGGTTGGCGCTGGGACTCGACTTGTTGTCTAGGACAAACCCTCCTGCTGTAGCTGGTCTCCCCCATGAAGAGGGCTGTTGGGCAATAATTGATGTAGTAACCCTGTGGGAGACTACACAACCCTTGTCCTTTCGGTATTAGGTAACCCACCTACTACACAAGTTGGTAGTGTGACTGAGCAGCCAGGCTTCATCTCAAGAGGGGTAAATGTGAGCTGTGGAGCTGTAGTAATGAAATCCACAAATACAAGTAGCCAAATAACACCTATACTCAAGGTTTTGTAGTTTAAAATAATTAACAATAGTTTTTAAATGAGCATTCTTTAAAAAGGGCAATATATGCAGCAATCAAATACACTCCAAAGTACTTTCTCTGAATCACCACAAAGCAAGTAGATGCTCTTTAGAGATGCTTCATACACACTTCCTACACCCTGAGGTGACTTCACTAACTAGGACTGTAATGGCATTTATATATCACTTGTACACCTTTGGATTCTGAGGTTGGTAGAAAGGAAAGGTTAGAGGAAGGAAAAAGGTTAAACAGGTTCTCAGAGCATGTGAGCACTTACAATCTTCCAATGAAGTCTAGATAAAAACCATTCCCAGCAATATTAGTTTAAAACCAATGCATCACCTATGAGGAACAGTAAGAATCAGTCAAGTGGAATAGAAGAGTATGCAGGGAGCCCGGACAGCAAAAGTCAATTGGAGCAAAGTCTATGGAGCTGACGCACTTCTTAGATAGAATGCGTCTTGCACAGAGTTAGAGTGTTTGTTGCAGAAAAATCACTGTAGGGTCACAAGCTGTTAACTTGTGAAGGTTAGAGCTGAGATCAACTCTACAAAAGTAGCTACTGCAAGTCTCAACTGAGAAGAGCAAAGCTTCAGACAGAGGTATGTACCCCAAGTCAGAACTGTAGCTTTGGTTAGAAGAAGAGTGGCCCAGCTGGCTTCTGTCTGGTTGCAGTGATTCAGATCCTGTGTTCCTGGGCCTTAGTCGGGCGGACAAGAGGGAGGACGTCTGGTGACTCCTGCACAGCAATTCGAAGATCGGCGGCAGCTATGGGCTCTTTTCGGATCAGAAGCACTTTGCGGTTTCAGCGCTCGGTAAACAGCACCACCGCAGATCTTGAACACCGGTTCAGCTTCTTTCACTCCTTGAGTCTGGCACTCTGGTGAGGGGACTCGAGCTCTGGTCGTCCTGCTTCTGGGCGGTCCTGGGGAGACTCCAGGAGCTTTTAGCCGTATCACAGACATTGCACTCCACTAGGGATTTCTCGACCCCTTGCACTCGGTTCCTGCAGCAGCAAAGAAGTACAGCCAGTTGGGGAAGGTGTTCCAGTGGAGTTCGTCTCTGGGTTAGTTTGTCCCACTAACCCAAGGGAAGAAGTTGTCCCTTCCGGGAGCTTCTCTTGTCGATTTTTAAAAAGTTTCAGCACAGCAGCAAGGCTTCACCGGGCAATTCAAAGGTCCAGGAGGATGCAGCAAGCTTCGTTCAGTTTCTTCGTCTGGTTGTTCTGCCCTGTGGTCGACCCTGTCTTCAGTCCGAGAACCCTCGCCTTTTAAGCAGGTTTCTCCCATTCATGCGCAACCCAGCTGTCTAAACAGCAGGGTGGCTGTCAGGACTGGGTGCATTCAGGGTTCCCTGGAGACAAAGGACAGGGGAATTTCGGCACCTCCCTCACTTCCTGCCCTTCCAGACACACTGGAGCCAGAGGCAGGTTTCAGTACTGAAGCCCACCAAAGGCAAAACAAACAAAGGGCTCAAACCTGATTTGGCATGCAGAGTAAAACCCAAGAAAGACCTCACAAACAGAAAATGGCAAAAAAAAGACTGGCGCCGTTTTGACACAATGGTCACCCATGGGTGCTATACTGCAGCTGACTATTCAGCCTGCGGTAGAAAAGCACAATGGTAAGAAAATTACACCACTGCCACCAACCATTTAAAGTAGTGAGGGTAACATAAGAAATGTTACATGAGTAGGTTGGAAAAGGGGCAACTAAGTAACCCCCCAGCACTCCACATAAGATGGTGTGTGCTGGTGCTCCAAAGAGAAAAGGTAAGTATATTACTATTCTTGGGAACTGTAGTTCACCCAAGAAAAGGTATTTAAACCTTATGAGAAATCTGAAGGATTTCTCTGTGACACTGCACTGAAGGTGCTGTGTGTCGCCATACAAAAAGTAGATGCCTATGGAGTTTGTCAGACTCCAAAAACGAAACCCATATTCCAAATCAGATCAAAATACATGAGAGAGTGAGAAAAGGACTCACTGTCTCTAGGGTTGAAATTATTGAAATTAAAAGGTCCTAAAGTCCAGCAAAAGATCTTAGGGTCTCTAAGGTTGAAGCAAATTAGATATGGTTCATATGAAGTCTTGGTAGGACTTCAGAACAATTGTCCTAACAAGAGGCGAGAATCTCTGTGCATTGGTAGATGAGGGGTGGACCACTGCCGCCCAAAAAGATGAGCTAAGCAAGATAAGTAAAACAAAGATTTTATTTACATACAGAAGAGAGCTCAGCAATAAAAAAATAGCAGAATGTGTTTTGGGTGTTGTGGTCAGTCAAAATCTGGAGATGGGCAAGGAGGTGTTTTAGCTCAACACTTATTTATTCTTTTTTACCAAAATGTACGGCCCAAGCTGTCCCTAAGCCTATGGATCTATGCCCTACTCTAAAAAGAAATAAAGTAAAAAGGGTGCTTGTCAGTTCAGCTTACATAAATTAGTTCCTCTGTCCAGAAACGTAGTCTAACTTGAATTCTTTCCCTACCACTACAAAGAAAATACAAAAAGTTATCAAAACCATAATTCGTGCTCCACTGTGTCTGCAAGGGCAGGAAGTGAGGGAGGTGCCCGAAACTCCCCTGTCCTTAGTCTGCAGGGCAACCTGAATGCACCCAGTTCTGATTGGCTGGCTGGCTGTCCGTCCTTGTAGGACAGCCACCCTGCTGTGCGAGTGAGAGCTAGGCTGTGCATGAATGGGAGAAACCTGCATAAAAGGCGAGACTTCTTGGACTGAAGATCGAGTCGACCACTGGGAAGAACACCCTGACCAAGAAACCGTGAACGAAGCTTGCTGCATCCTCCTGGGCCGTTGAATTGCCCGGTGAAGCCCTGCTGCACTGAAACTTTTTTTTCTAATGAACAAGAAAAGCTCTGGAAAGGATGACTTCTTCCCTTTGGTTAGGGGGACCAACTAACCCGAGACAAACTTTGCTGGAAGACCTTCCCCCAACTGGCTCTACTTCTTTGCTGCTGCTGGAATCGAGTTCCAGAGGTCGATAAATCTGTAGTACAGTGCATCGTCTGTAAGCCGGCCAAAAGCTCCAGGAGTCTTCTGAGGACCCTCCTGAAGCAGGACGACCCAAGCTCGAGTCACCTCACCAGAGTGCTGGACTCAAGGAGTGAAGGAAGCCCAACCGGTGTCCAAGATCCGCGGTGGTGCTGTTTACCGAGCGCTGAAACTGAAATGTGCCGATGATCCGAGGAACGCCCGTATCTGCCGCCGACTTTTGAATTGCTGTGCAGGAGTCCATCAAACGCCCTCCCTCTTGTGCCCACTACTGAGGCCCATTAGCACAGGATCACTGCAACCAGACAGAAGCCAGCTGGATCCTCATCATCTATCTAGTTTTTGTTTGAATCTACTTTATTCATTTTACCATCATACAAATATATTGCTAAATAACTTCAACTAATACAACTTATCCATAAATAATGTAGTACATAAAAAAACAGAGACGATTCTCCCCTCCCCACCCACCCGCCACAATAAAAACAATCTGAGAAAAATAAGTCAAACAAAGGAATCAGAAGGAGATTGAAGGAAATTATTGCCCTTCTACCACTGTTAAATTCAAACTTCGTAGATGCATCAAACTCTAACCAAAGGTACTGTTCTGACTTTGGGGTACTTACCTCTTTGTCTGTAGTTCTGCTCTTCTCAGTTGGGATTTGCAGTAGCTGCTTTCTAGAGTTGATTTCAGCTCTAACTTTCACAAGTGTAACAGCTTGTGACCCTATTTTTCAAAGGGATTGTGTCCTCCGATGTATTCCTTATCTTAGATATCTGTTTCCAGCTTTGCTGGCCTCGGAAATTTTTTCTCTCTAGAGGGCACTGCGCGTCGACGTCCGCCGAGTCGATGTCCCTCGACAGCTGCCGTATCGATGTCAACGTCATCCTGCCTATAAAGGCTGCGCGCAGCGTCCGTTGCTCAGTTCCGTGTTTCCGCGCTTACTCAGTGCCTCGGAATATCGTTGCTCAGTTTCGTAGATGTATTATTCCATTTTCCTCGAGATATTCGATCCATACTCGATGGCTTCCTCGTCTGAACCGACGACCCCTCGGTCCGGCTTTAAAAAATGCAGAGACTGTGGAAAAAAGATGTCGCTAACGGACCCTCACAGGGTCTGTCTGTGGTGTTTGGGAGCTGAACACCATTGTTCGGAGTGTGAGGACTGTATGTCCATGACAGCTAAAGCCCTGAAGGAGCGTAGGGGGAAGCTGGAAAAAGGTAAGACTTCTAAAGCTTCTTCTTCCTCGACGAAGTCGAGACATTCGTCTCCTCGTCACCATTCGCGCTCCAGGTCTCGAAGCGGGTCCCATCACTCTTCGAGATCGAAGCACTCGAAAAGGAGACGCCGAAGATCCCCTTCTTCGTCCTCCTCTTCCTCTGTTTCACCTAAGAGAATCCCTTGCCCCATGAAACATAGTTTCCGGGTTGAATGGGAGGAATTACGAAAAAATATGATGAGCGTCTTCGAGAAAGTGGCCTCGACCCCCTTGAAGACTGCCGAGAGCGATGCTCTGGTCGAAAGACCCGAAGGTCCAAAACGCTGCGAGTCGCAGCACCCGGCGAAGGAAGCTTCTCGAGCGCCTCACGAACCCTCGAGTAAAGCAAAGACCTCGAATCCTTCTTCGAAGGTTCCGCCGAGGTCGGTGTCTTCGACGCCGTTGTCGAAGGGACCTTCGACACACGGGTCTGTCGACTCGACGCCATCCTCAACACCGGCGTCGACGCCAAGGAAAGTCACGGTTGCGGCGCACCCAGTGGCTATTCCCAGGTCTTCGATGTCGTCGAGATTGTCGATATCCTCGAGCAGAATTCCGATTCTATCGAAGACCTCGAGGCCTCCACCTTTGTTTTCGACGCCACTTTCGAAGCCTTCGATGTCGGCGTTGACGACATCGACGTTTTCGAGGCCGATTACGACAAGTTTGGCACCCTCTGCCTTGGAGATGGGTTTCACAGCCTTTGTGAGCTCAGACCAATTGAGAACAATGTCTTCAATAATGGAAGAGGGAGAACTGTCTGATCAAGAAGAGCCATTTGAGTTGCAGAGATCTGCAACCCCAGTTCAAGAGGAGTTATCCTCAGAGAAACGCAGATTAAAGGAACTCCATGATTCCTTACATGAGGCAAATGGTTTAGACACTTCCCCAGAGGTGGAGTTCGCTAGGCCAGACCCGGGGGAGCATGCTGAAACCCCTTATAGAGCCTTAATGGCGAGGATTACAGAATTTATGGGGTGGTCAACACCTTCACCGGCTTTCCAACAGGATGACCTCATGGATATTCTTGATAAAGGTCCACAGGAGGATCCTGTAGTACCTTTTTCATAAAGCTCTTCAAAGAAAAATAATGACGAACTGGGAAACCCCAGATGTCGTCCCGGCAGTAAATAAAAAACTGTCCGCTAAATACAGGGTATCTTCTGCAGGCCCTGAGTTTTTGTCCAAACACCCATCCCCAGAAAGTCTGGTGGTACAGGCAGCATCTGACATCAAGACTGCTTACCCTACCGTCCCACAGGACAGGGACGATAAGAAATACAATGCTATGGCTAAGAAAGTCTTTTCGGCATGTAGCATGGCGTTAAAATCTATTAATGCTACTTGCACCCTTGCTAGATTTAGCCATACACTTTGGGAGTGTGCTTCTACAGCGGCTGACTGCATCCCGGAGGGAGAAGAAAGGGAGGCGTTCCTTAATATCATAAGGGACGGTAAAGACGCTATGTGCGAATCTCTCCAGACGGGCATTGACTCGGCTGACAGTATCAGCAGAGCAATGGCCGCAAGTACAACAACCAGGAGATTTGCTTGGTTGAGAAAGTCTGGTTTTGCCCCAGATGTGCAAGCCAGGCTCTTGAACATGCCATTTGATAGCTCTTCTTTGTTTGGGGAAAAAGGCGGATGACAGTTTAGAAAAACTGCAAACATCAAAGGTAGCAGCAAAATCCCTAGGCGCTGCAATCCGTCAGACACCTTTTTCGTCCCACAGGAACCTCTGCGAGAGGCAAGTCTTTTCGCTTCTACTCTGCATTCGGAAGAGGTAGAGGACGACTGGCTCAAAGGGGACAAAGAAGAACTACCCGAGGTGGACTGGGTAGATATTCAAAAGCCACAGCAACAGCAGGTGCCTCTTTACCATCGGCATCTGCATCAGCCGCCTCTAAACCACTCTGATGACTTCCCTCACAAGACACCTGTAGGAGGCAGGTTAACTCAACATCTGGCGGAATGGCAGGCTATCACGTCAGATGCTTGGGCATTGGAGACAGTTGCACAAGGTTACTGCCTGCCTCTCCTACGCATACCTCGGAGTCATCCACCGGGGATCAGCTCTCAAAAAGCTCCAGATCCGCTCCTCTTGCAGGAAATTTTAGACCTGCTAGAGAAAGGTGCCATAGAACCGGTACCTGTAGCGGAGAGGAACAAGGGCTGGTACTCCCCTTACTTTCTCATACCAAAGAAAGACGGAGGACTGAGACCCATCTTGGACTTGCGGGAATTGAACAAATTCCTCAGGAAAGACAAATTCAAGATGGTAACTCTCTCTCAGATCCTTCAGGCCCTTCAGTTCCAGGACTGGTTGGTATCTCTGGACCTTCAGCACGCTTATTTCCATGTGCCAATCCATCTCAAACACAGGAAATACCTGAGGTTCGCAATTGGCAACTCTCATTATCAATTTCGAGTTCTGCCATTTGGGCTGACCTCCGTCCCGAGGGTCTTCACCAAGTTAATGTCGGTAGTGGCTGCAAGTCTAAGTAGGGAAGGGATTCACGTCTACCCCTACCTGGACGATTGGTTGATCAGAGCTTTATCTTCGGAACAAGCTCAGATCCAGCTAGATTATGTTTGCCACTCCCTTCACAGACTGGGCTTCTCCCTCAATTTAAAGAAGTCACAAATTATACCATCGCAGAGACTCCAGTTCATAGGAGCGATCCTGGACACTTCGCTGGGAAAAGCCTCGCCACCAGAGGTGAGGGCTCAAAATATTCTACAGATGGTCACCAAGTTTCAAAATGCCCAACGTCTCCCAGCCTTCGACTTTTTGAGGTTGCTTGGCCTCATGTCATCCTGCATTTTCCTAGTGCCAGAGGCTCGCCTGAGAATGAGATCTCTCCAGTGGGCACTGAGAACTCAGTGGTCACAATTCTCAGGGAGAATGACGGATCTTCTTCAGGTTCCCGACAGGGTGGCTCGAGACCTTCAGTGGTGGGCCTGTCAGGAGAACATTCTGAAAGGAGAGCAGTTTTGGCAATCTTGGCCGGAGATAACAGTAGTCACGGATGCCTCACTTACGGGGTGGGGAGCCCACGCCAACGACTTGACGATCAGCGGTCATTAGTCTCCATCGGAGTCCAGACTACATATCAACCTGTTAGAGCTGAGGGCCATCAGACTTGCGCTGAAGGCTTTTCTGCCATCTGTACAAGGAAAGAATGTCCTGATAATGACGGACAAAACAGTGGCCATGCATTACCTCAACAAAAGAGGAGGCGTAGGATCACTACCACTGTGCAGAGAGGCGATGCAGCTCTGGTTTTGGGCACTCCAAGAAAGAATCTCTCTATCGGCAGTTCACCTAGCCGGAGAGAAGAACTTGACAGCGGACGCTCTGAGCAGGCAGAGCACAGTCTCCCACGAGTGGGAACTAGCTCTGGAAGTCCTTCAAGAGATCTTCGCCCTTTGGGGAACCCCTCAGGTGGATCTGTTCGCCACCAGTGTCAACAGAAAGTGCGATCTGTTCTGTTCAAGGGAATTTCCCCCGAGAGGAGCTCTGGGAGACGTGTTCATAGTGGACTGGGAGTTTCTACTCCTGTACGCGTTTCCACCAGTCCCTGTCATTCCTCAAATGATCAGGAGTTTGAGAAGTTTCCGGAAAACCATGATCCTAATTGCCCCAGATTGGGCCAGGAGAACGTGGTACCCGGACCTTCTAGACTTGTCCATCTGCCCTCCAATTCGACTTCCACTCAGAGAGAATCTGCTCTCACAGAAGGGAGGCCAGGTTCTCCATCCAGACATCAAAACCCTCAACCTTCACGCTTGGCTTCTGAAAGGCTGAGGTACAAGGATTGGGACCTCCCTGATGACGTTATGGAGGTGTTGCTTTCGGCAAGAAGGCCAGCAACAAAATCTTTATACGACTGCCGTTGGAACAGATTTTGCAGCTGGTGTAGGGAAAAGAATACTGATCCGTTTTCATGTGGTACACCAATGGTTTTGTCCTTCCTACTTTATTTAGCGAATTCAGGCCTTCAAGTTGGCACCATCAAGGGCTATATCGCAGCGCTATCCATCTTTAAGCGCACTGCGGAAGAACCATCCTATTTCAAGTTACCCTTGGTAATACAGTTTCTAAAGGGGTTAACTAACGTTTATCCCCCAAGACCATTCCAGGTTCCCCTATGGGATTTAAATTTAGTCCTAACTTTCCTGATGGGCACACCTTTCGAACCACTCCACTCTTGTTCGTTAAGGTTTCTTACCCTTAAGACTGTTTTATTAGTAGCACTTACATCTGCTAGAAGGGTGAGCGAGTTACAAGCTCTTTCTTGTAAACCCCCTCATACAATCTTTCACAAAGACAAAGTTGTTCTGCAAGTGAAGCCTAATTTCCTCCCAAAGGTGGTTTCTGAATTTCATATCACACAGAAGATTACCCTTCCATCTGTGTGTCCTCCTCCCCATCCGGGGAAAGAGGAAGAGAGGTTACACAGGCTGGACCCAAGAAGGGCTTTAAGTTTTTACATTAGTAGACTGGCTAGGATAAGACAAGCAGACCAGCTGTTTGTAGGTTACGCAGGTCACAAGCTGGGGCTACCGATAACTAAGCAGACCATTTCCAGATGGATTATTTTAGCCATTTTGGAATGTTATAAACTTGCAGGAAAAGAGCCCCCTCAAAATCTTAGGGCTCATTCGACCAGAGGTATCGCAGCTTCATCGGCCCTCAAGAGGAGTGCCGGTTCGAGACATATGTGCGGCTGCCACATGGTCATCCATCCATACCTTTACACGGTTTTACAACTTGGATTCCTCCTCCAGTCAGGAAACTAGGTTTGGAAGGGCAGTATTGCACGCTATTCATCAATAAGAGGAAGCATGAAGTCAGTACTCCCACCTCCAATAACAGAATACTGCTATGGGAGCCTATCTAAGATAAGGAATACGTCGGAGGACACAATCCCTTCGAAGCACAAGTTACTTCTTACCTTGTAACGTTCTTTCGATGGGATGTTCCTCCGACGTATTCCTTATCGACCCTCCCATCCATCCCCGCAGTACTACTTCCCTTGTTGTTGCAGCTTACGCTCCTTCAGGGTGATTAGTCTAGTCCAGAAAGGATTATTGTGGGCTACAAAACGGAATTGAGCAACGGACGCTGCGCGCGGCCTTTATAGGCAGGATGACGTCGACGTCGATCGACTCGGCGGACGTCGACGCGCAGCGCCCTCTATAGAGAAAAAATTTCCGAGGCCAGCTAAGCTGGAAAGAGATATCTAAGATAAGGAATACGTCGGAGGAACATCCCATCGAAAGAACGTTACAAGGTAAGAAGTAACTTGTTCTTCTTCAACAAACTCTAAATTTGTGCAAGATTTTTTCTATCTAAGAAGTGCCCCAGCTCCATAGACTTTGCTCCAATTGACTTTGGCTGTCCTGTCACCCTGCAGACTCTTCTATTCCATTGACTTTGATTCTTACTGTCCCTTATAGGTGATGCATTGTTTTTTAACTAATATTGCTGGGAAAGGTTTTTATCGAGACTTCATTGGGAGATTTAAAAGTGCTCACATGCTCTGAGAACCTGTTTAACATTTTTTCCTTCCTTTTAACTTTCCTTTCTACCAACCTCAGAATTTACCAAGTGCAAAAGTGATATATAAATGCCATTAATGTCCTAGTTAGTGAAGTCACCTCAGGGTGTAGGAAGTGTGTATGAAGCGTCTCTAAAGAGTATCTACTTGATTTGCCTCGATTCTGAGAGAGTATTTTAAAGTGTATTTGTATTATTGCACATTGCCCTTTTTAAAGAATGCTTATTTGAAACTGACCGGTAAATAAATAATTATTTTACTAGAAATCCTTGAGTGTAAGTGTTATTTGGATACTTGTATTGGTGGATTTCAATGCTACAGCTCACATTTACCCCTCTTGAGAAGTCTGGCTGCTCAGTCACACTACCAACTTGTGTAGTACAGACCTATACCAATAGGTGGGTTACCTAATACCAAGAGGACAAGGGTTGTGTAGTCTCCCACAGAGTTACATCAATTCTTGCTTAACAAGCATGGACATAGCAGCCAGGCTTAGCTTAGGAGGGCGAGAGGGCTGTAGCTTAATACTAAGAAATTGTAGCATACATATGGTCCAAAGAAACAATGTGTATTGTAAAAATAAAGGGTTTATTTAAATACAAGTAGGCCAAGGTAAATCCTGGGTAAATAAGTACTATAACATCATCTAAACACAATCATAAAAACCAACTTCAATACCTATGATATGCAAACCTAGGTATAACCTTATTTAGAGAAGCAAGTCAAGCTGAGTCAAACTTAAGGTTATACATTTAGGAAGGTAGTGTACTATTCCTGGGGAATAAGACCAGGTTAGTTAATTTTAGTTTAGAACAAGTAATTCAAGGGTAGTAGACCCTGTCAGTCATGCAGTAATACTGTTTCAGAAATCACTTAATAAACCAACCCAGTTGCAAGTGTACACCTTGTAACAGATAATACTTCGTAGAGCACAGTTCAGCGCTACTAATGTAATTCGTATACTTTCTGGAGGGACCTTGATCTTCTCAAAGATAAGTATGAACTCGCAATAACTATTTTAGAATGCACTAAGCAATTCAGGGAGAGCAAAACCCAGTTACACTTTAAGATACTATGTATTTCAAGGTTCAGTAATTCACCCTAGGACTATTTTAGAAATGCTCTAAGCAGTTTCAGGGAAAGCACAACCCAGTTTTACAAGTTTAGAAGAGCAGCAGCTATTCAAGGTAAGTAAAACCATATACTTAAGACTAGTATTCACTTCAAGACTGTTCAAGGAAAACAAAACCAAATGGTACACTTTAAGAAAGACACAATGTATTTCAAGGTAGATAAAACCCTATTGATAAGCTTTTTCACTCATTCAGTTCAGAATAATAAAACAGTACCAATACTTACTTTTCAGAAGGGGGGAATGCCATTCAAAGTACACTTTTAGAGGGTCAGAATGCAACTCTAAGGTAAGCATAAACGTAAGGACACTAACTTTCACAGAGATGCAGTTACCACACTAACTTCTTTAGCAAGTAAGTACTTTTGCACTTGTTATACTTTCAAGACACAATCTGCACGAGTTTCTCAGAGGGAGAGAGAGGGACCCTTATGGTCTATGAGCCAGCTGTTGGCAGGCCAGGATACGTGTCCATTACAGGAAAGTCAAAGTTCCAGAGGATAGCTTCTTAAACAAATAAGTATTCACTTTAGAGTTAGTGTTCAGCGACTTCACAGAAGGCTCCCTATGTACGTTCCCGCATTAGGCCTGAGCAAGTGGTAGGGGCAAACTCCCAACCACGAATCACCCACCTACGAATCACCCACCTAGCCTTGCAGGATGCACTCCAGACTTAAGGTATTACCCAAGGCCCCACAGTACCTTAGGATACAAGAATAGCTTTTGAGTGGATGCCTTCCAGATGCAACAGCACAGAACCCAGCACCTGGATTCTTTGTCTGGAGACGAAGGAACTGGACACTGGATGGGAACTTTTAGCAGCAGTCGTCGGAGGCTTCCAGCAAAGGTTTCTTCACTGATTCTCGCGGCTCTGTCAATTTGGTGCCTTTTTACAGCAGCCAGATTAAGAAAGAATATCGCTGGTCGGATTCTCTTCACTCTCTCGGTCCTGCACTTTGGCGAGGGGACTTGATCGATTCATATTGTGTCTCTGGAGGTCCAGGAGGAGTCTACCAAAGTTTCAGCTGGATTCGGACACTGCACTCATGCTCGAGGTCCAGGGTATTGTCGGTTTGCAGCACAGCAAGGTCGCATCACATCATGGGATGGCTCAAAATGCAGGTATTCTAGAGACTAGTGGTTCCCACCACCCTCTGGTAGGTGCCTTCTCATTTGGGACCTCCAGTTCGATTGGAAGGAAGGGTTGCATCAGGCTCTGGTTACACAGCAGGCTCTCTGGTCGCTGGAAAACGCTACACACGTCTTTTCTTCATCTTCCTCTTCAGTTTCAGCTCCAGTGGTCGGCTTGTCAGCAGCTTCCAGGTTCGGACTATATCGGTAAATACAGCACAACTGCAGTTTACAGAAAGGGGTGGTCTGGCTGTCCAATGAGGGCAGCCAGCCCCCCATTGGGACTTTCCTTTCAGGCAAGGCGAAAGATAAAGTGCTGAAGAGTTTTGGACTCGTCCCTCGTTTCCTGCTTTCTCAGCCACTCTGGAGCCTAGGCGGGGAATCCAAACGATTCCCGCCGAAGACAAAACTTCCACTGAGTGCGTTCCTGCCTAGTATGGCAGGGGAAGACCTCAAACAACAAGCAAACGAGAAATGGCAAAAAGGAGCCCACAATTCTAGCAGAATGGTGGCCCGTCTGTACGTTACTGAGGCTTATATAACAGCCTGAGAGTAATAAGATTAAAAAGTCACTACAGTAAAATCACTGCCACCAGCCACTCAAGTAAACTTAGAATTGTAGCAAAAATGTTACCAGGTAAGTAAGAAAGGGGATGCATTGTATCCACCCAGCACTCCACATAAATTGGCGCGTGCTGGCACACTTAAATCAATGTAAAGGGAATGTGAATCCCACTTTACTTCTTGGGAACAGTAGTTCACCCAAGAAATAATAAAAGAATTAGGAGGAATAAAGAAACCACTGCATTTAAAATGCTGTGCACTACCATAGTACATTACAGGCAGTCCACAATTATAGGAAACTAGAACTCCAATCACACCCTATGGAGAGACATAAAAAGGTCACCCATATAAAAAGTACAAGACTGGGGGAAAACGAATCCCACTCCGCTAGGGACAAGGTAAAATAATTACCAAGTCCAAGCATAAGGTTCTGGGGTTGACACAGGTCAGGGAGATTTATCACTGGAATTAAAATCTTACCACCAGGCCAGATTCTAGAAATCCATCTTAACGGTTGCACTCCTGAATTCCTGCCTTACCTCTCTGCTTAACTACCTTGCTTGAGTTTCGCTATACCTAGGTTTGTTACTTTTGTCATCTAAGGTGGCCTTGCGGGAACCCTCACCCAGGGCTGGTTCTGAAAATATCCCACCCCCATTAGCCACAACATTTGCAGACTGCAAACAAAGAATTGCAAGAGGGCAGAAAAAACTGGCAACTGACCCTTTTCTGCTAACACCCGTCTCTGGAATAAGATACCAATGTGAATAAGACTGGCCCTTCCACTGCTACTCTTTAGATGAACTTGCCCTTCAACTATCATCTTGCGTATCACTAATTGCGTCACTCAACCTTACTTTTCCTACTCTGGCGCTTCCTGCTGCCCTTACCTGTCCTAATTCTCCCTCTTTCTGTGCGCCACACTTGTTATGCTATGGGGGAGTCACCTTGTATATCGCTTAGTTGCTTCCAAACAAGGTTCATGCTTTGTAAATCCTATACATACATGCTCTTGGTGAGGATGGGCTTTTGCTCCGTTTTTGCTTGCAACGAGAGGGCTTGTGGTCACCTTCTTCTCTGCCTTTCTCTTTGTGCTTTCAAATTGTTGCTTTTCTCGTGAATCTGGGTTACTCTGTCATTCTGATTCTTGCTCTTAAGTGCTGCCTGCTGTGATGTGGATAGCATTGCAGTTTATCTCTGTAGTTGAAGATGGCAATGCCATCTGGTAAGTGTCTTGGTGTGCAAATGGGCTGCTGTTAATGTTTTTCCTCTACCTTTCAGGCATCACTTCCTGTGCAGGAGTACCTTGCAATGCCTTTCGACCAAATGCACAAACAGCAGGAGACATCAAGACACCTACCTCCCCCTCTCTACGTTCTCTTTGTCCAAGCTACATCTTATGGTCAAGCCTGTGGTGAGTCTCCCAGTAGTTAGGCTTTAGGTGGTGCGGAGTAAGGGCCTGGCAAGAATATATGTATTGTACATGGTTATCGTTGGACCTTACAGTTTATAAAACTCGTACACATTGTAAACTTAGTTGCTTCACCAGAGTAGCATACCTTGAGAGTATGTGAGTTGGTGAGGACAAAGGTCTAGAATGCTGGAGTATTAAAAACAAAAAATGCCTATACGACCTACACCAGGTATACATTTCTGACAGTTGGCCGCAGTCATTGTGTTTATTTTTTGTTGCACGGTATAGACGGTTGGCTTTGGGGTTAATCTCGTAATAGAAGCCTGCCGGGAATGCTTTCCGAGTAATTCTTTTGATGCTGATATTAATGGTGCCTCCGTGCCCATTTTCTGTTTCTAGATAAGAAGCTCACTGTCTCGATAGAAGGCAGTGTGGATGATGCAAAGGCCCTCTTTAAGCCTCCTGAAGAAATGCAAGGTGAGTGATCTACAGCAAGTGCTCTTTCCTCTGTGTTGCGCACACACACCTTGCATCCACCAATTGCCTCCATCATGTCTGAATCCTGGCCAACAAAAAGAGCCTGTGCTTGATTTTTGTCTGCTTTCTCCATCTATGCTGGCAGTGTTCTGCTTGTGATGTTATTGTCTATTTTGGTTGGAAAACCTAATGCTTGGAATGGCAATTAACACCTTCATGGAGGAATTGAACAGTCAGAAAATCCTGTATTTAATGCAACTTTGGAATCACGACTATAATATTGTCCATAAATGTCATCGCTGAACAGGAGTGAACTCAAGACTAGATGAATCCAAGACTGGTGTGAAGGAATATGTAAAAGTGTGTAATTTTCTGCAGCAAACCAGTGGTTACGTCATTGTAGAGTTTAGATGGTTAGGATAGAAAAATAGGGTGCAGAGACGCTACGTTGAACCATACCATGAGTGGTACATGGAAGACACAGTCTGTGTTAAAGTTTGCAATGTGGATAGAGCTTTTTTCTTTATCAACATATCTGCATTAGGTAGTCCTAATAGGGCCACACACAATTAGTTGCAGTTGTTGGACACTTGGCAAGTAGCAAGGTGTATAAGCAACCAATCGGCTTTCAACAGATGTTGTTCAGTCTACTCCGTGATGTGATTTGTGTTTTGCTTTTTGTATTTTAGCTGATGAAGAGAGTGACTCTGATGCAGAGGAGGAGCAGACCACGGTGAGCAAATTAGATGTTTTCAAGATGGGTGATAGCCTGGGGTGTCAGTGAGAGAGCAGCAGTAATGTGGCATTAGGGGAGTTTGGGCTGTGGGTACTGTTAGGGAGAACTTGTAGCATACATATGGTCCAAAGAAACACACACGTATGTAAAAATAATGGTTTATTATATATGTGTACACACAACACACGTGCAATACCAAACTTGAAACAATCAAATAAATTAGGCAACTTTTTTGAGCATATTAATATGTTGATCTCTGTGGCACCACACAGAGGTGTGCCCATTTCCACAGTCCATTAATTCCTCCACACCTACTGAAAATCACATTACAAACTGCATAGAAAAGCATGGAAAATGTTACCATCTCACACAGAGTACCAGAGAAAAATGAAGCCAAGGCATAGCAAAGAGTGTCTGGGGTTTGATTTTACTAGAGGCCCAGGGGGTGGGTGCAGAGGTACAGGGAGTGGGGCGGGGGGAGATGCTGGGGGCAGGGAAAGAATCGAAGTAATTTGAAAAAGGGATGGGTGCCCCAGGTACCGTTCTGAATCGCTAGCTTTGAGACTGTGGCTACAAAGGGCTGTTCTATTTGCCATTACAGATGCATATATATGCCATTCACTATACTGTCACTGCTGTGGGATAGCGTCACAAATTAGGGACAATGTGCCATGAGCTTTTTCAGTTTCGTAAATAAGGGAAGGGTGTTGGGGATAATTCTCCGAAATGTGCTACTTCCTTAGAGACCCCCAGCACTTTTGCTGGACTCTAGAACTTTTTAATTTTTAACCTGGAGAGAGTGAGACCCTTTCCCACTCATGTATTTTTCTGTGATTTGAACTCTGTTTCTTTTGTTTTTTTTGGAGTCTGACAAACTCCATAGGCATCTTTTGACATTGTGGCACACAGCACCTTCAGTGCAGTGGCACAGGGAAGTCTTTCAGATTTCCCAAATGTTTAAATACCTTTCTCTTGGATAACTGCTGTTTCCAAGTGCAGTGAAGTGAAATTGACTTTACTTACATTTCTAACTTTCTAGACCCAGCACACACTATCTTACAATAGGGTGCTGGAGGGGTTACTTAGTATCCCCTTTGTCTAATTTCTCATGTAACATTTGTGTTACCCTTTCCACAATCAATGGCTGGTGGCAGTGGTTTACTTTTAACTACTGTTGTGTGTTTTTACCATGGGCTGCGGTTGCAGCTGCAGTTCAGCACCCACGGGTGGCATTTTTGTCAACATGGCCCCGGTCTTCTTTTTTCACTATTTCCTGTTGGAACGGTCCTTCTTGAAATTTACTGTTCATGCAAACCAGGTTTGGTCCCTTTGTTTGTTTTGTCTTTGGCGGGATTCACGAGTGAAGCCCGCCTCTGGCTCCAGTATGTCTGGCAGGGGCAGGAAGTGAGGGAGGTGCCCGAAACTCCCTGTGCTTAATCCCCTTGGTTACAGGAATGCACCCAAAGGTGATTGCCGGCTGGCTGTCTGGCAGGGACAGCCACCCTGCTGCGTGATTGACAGCTAGGCTGGAATGAATGGGAGAAATCTGCATAAAAGGCAAGATTTTTTGGGTTGGAAGGCAGTCGATCACTGGATGTAGGAATCCAAAAAAGAACTTGCAAGAGACGCCTGCTGCAACTCCTGGACCATTGGTTTGCCCAGTGAAGCCCTGCTGCTTTGCTGAAGCCCCGAATTCGCCTCAACGAGAGAAGCACTGCAAGGACGACTTCTCGCCTTGAGTTGGTGGGCCAGTCAACTCCAAAGTATGCCCGTCTGGACATCCTCTCGAAGCTGGCTGTACTCCCACTGCTGCTGGAACCGAAGTGCTAGGGAGAGGAATACCAGATTGTGTGCGTTGCTTTTAAGTCGGACCCGAGCTTGTGGAAGATCCTCCAGACTCCCAGTAAGCGGGACTGACCAAGCCTGAGCCACCTCATCAGAGTGCTGGACCCCAGATGTGAGGAAAGTCCAGAGTGGTTTCCGAGAGTCTGCACTGGTGCTATTTGCTGAGACGCGAGGAGCTGAAACCGCGAATTGCCACTGAATAGAAGTTGGTCCTTTTCTGCGGCTCACTGTCTCAGAGCAAGAGTCCCCAGAAGTTCTTCCTCTTGTCCCCACGACTGAGGCCCAGGGACAAAAGGATCTGCAGAGCTGCACAGGAACAGAAGCCAGCTGGAACAATTTCTTCTAACGAAAGGTACTGTACAGTCTAAGAGAACTTACCTCTTGTTGTAGCCTTACTTGATCTCCGTTTTGTTTTGGTTGCTTCTGTAGAGTTGCTTGCTTCTTCTATTACTCACAAGCCTTACAGCTTGTGTTCCTATATTGATTATACTTTTCTACAAAGACTTCTAAAACATTGTGCAAGACTTTTACTTACCTGCAAGAAGTGCTTCAGCTCCCCTTGACTTTTGCCCAATTGGCTTTGGCTGGCCTGGCTCCTTGAATGACTCTTTTCTCCTCTGATTGTGTGTTCTGTCTTCGTTCCAGGAAAGGGTTAACTGACTTTGCATTGGGGGGTTCAAAAAGTACTTACCTGCTTCAGAATAATTGTGTGATCTCTTGTCTTATTCTAATGACCCTTTTCTTTGACACTCATTTAAGTATTGCTCTAAATGTACCAGTGATATATTAATGTCCACAGTGTCCTAGCTATTGAAGTCACCTGAGGGTGTAGGAAGTGTCTGTGTGCCATCCCATATGGGTATTTACTGATTTAGAGAAACTCAGTGTGTGTATTTTGCAGTGTATTTGTGTGTTACTATGTATTGCCCCTTCTGAAGAAGGCTTATTTAAACTGACTGTTAAATAAATTAATAATTGTTTAATCAAGAAACCTTGAGTGTAAGTGTTTATTTGGATACGTGTCACTGTGAATCTATGTGTAACTCCCCTACTGCTCACATTGACCCCTCTTGAGATGAGCCTGGCTGCTCAACCACACTACCAACCTGCGTAGTACAGACTTATGCCAAAGGTAGGGTTCCTATTGCCAGGAGGCTAAGGTTGTTGTAGTGCACCGAAATGGTACTGCTCCAAATCTTACCTAACAATGGGAAATGCAAAGAGATGGCATAACATATAGTGATATATTACATTTCTGATGCTTTTGACTCTCCTTGGAATCACTTGCTGTGCATATAGTCCGACATCTAGTGGTAATAGTGGAGTATTGCATCTTGTCTTTCGAGGATCGAAAGGAAGACGTCGACATGGGGGTGCTTGGAACACTATCCCTAATGTGACGTGTAGTGTCCCCAAAATCCCTCACACGCTGAGGTCCCTCCGTTTTTTTTCCACCCAGCTACCTGGTCTCCCTATGCGGAGCTTGTACATTGCAAAAATGATAACTTCTTTATCCACGACCGTTGGTAGTTAGTCTTCGACCCTTCATCATCGACGACCACTTCTGCTTCCTGTGCTGAAGATGCCTGTGGATTTCGTCGACTGGTGCTCCTGTCGACCAAGTGGCCCGACATTCCTGCCAGGTCTATACTGTAGAGAGAGTGGAGCCTGGGGTTTGATTCTTTGTAAAATGCATTTCCTTTTTCTCCCCTCTTTAACCTTCTGGTCTCCTGTCGCTTCTCACCTCAGCTATGGAGAGGACTCCTTTAAGTTTTGCCCTTCCTGCAACAGCAAATACCAGTGGAAGGACACTCACCAAAGGTGTAACAAGTCTCTGCTTTGTGATCTCGAAAAGCAGTCCTGCAAGTCTTGATGACTTTTACATCCAAAGACTCTAAAAGATCGACGTACGAAGCTGTGGGCGGCCTGCGCCTTGCAGGCCGAGAGGGGATCCCCCACCACTGCAGGCGCCTCAAGTGATGAGGAATCAAGCAGCAGCCATGGCTGCGATGTGGAGGCCATTGACCTCTCTGCGGAACCGTCAGGTCCTGAAGTGCCCGTCCCTGGCAGGCAGGCCACTGGTTCACAGGGGCACACCCACACTACTAAAAGAAAAAGAACCCCACAAGCTCCCTCGACAGATTAATTGAGGTAGCGGAAGACGCCAACAGGCCAGTTGAAAGTTGCAAAGACGCCCACCGATCCTCATGATCGGCCGCTCTCCCCGCAACCGTCAACACGACATGCGTCCGGGCATTCATCCCATAAGGGCGTCTCAACCAAACATCACAAGAACGCTGACGTGCCTGCTAAGAGCATGCCAGCTCCAAAGGTTTCGGCAGCGCTGAAAACCTTGACGACCACAGGCTCGTCGAAAACACTCACTGATCTGCCCGAACTACGCGAGAGTCTTGCGGCCATCGTTTCGGCAGTTAATAAACCTTGACACGTCCAAACGTCGAGAGGAGTATCCAGATGGGTCACAGCCCCTAACTAAGACTATGGCAGATAAATCCCAACCACCGAAGGACTCCTGTCCTCTAGAAGAGCCCTCCCTCCATCCCCCCTCTGGTTCATCCCTATGTACCAGAGTTAGGTTTGAAGGATACATGAACAAACTTTCCAAGTTTGTTGATTTCTCTGAGAAATTGATCACCCCGAAAGACCTAGGGAGGAGGATTCCAGTCCTACTCTTTCAAAAGTCCCAAAACTCTGAAGTCATTTTCCACAGGAGGTTTTAGAATTTTCAGAACCTGAAGAAGTCTATGAAGGCTCTCTAGTCAGGGATAAAATCTCTTTGAGGAAACGGACCAGTGCCCAGACTGGGGTGAGGAACAGCCGGCAGAGGAAGCACAATGGCTTTCCCCTACTCCAGATCCAGGCGTCCTTTGTCTGGACTCTCCCTCCTCACCTCCTTAAAGGCAAGCCTCACCCATTGACGACCAAATGGCCTTCAACGCAATTCTTAAGAAGGCTGCAGAACATTTTAAAATTGTCACACATGAGGCAGTACAGGACACAGACTTTGTGGAAAACCTCTTAAAAGAGAACCCCCCACCCCACCCACGACAACGACAGGCGATTCCACTGCTTAACATGATCAAAAAGCGACTGGCTCCTTCTTTGTTATCTCCATCTCTAACAAGTTAATCCTCGAAGAAAAGCTTTTTCACCCCTCCCCTACTGACAACTGTATATCCGGGGCCATGCGACTCCTGACTTCCTAGTAGTCACTACTACACAGAAAAGAGCCAGAGTGCCCTTGTCTACGGCTGAGGCACCACCAGACAAGGACTGTAAAAAGTTATACGCCCTCGGAAAGCGCATCACTACGTCAGCGGCATACTCCACGAGAATACTTCAGGAGGGCCTACAGGAAGTACCAGAACCGGCACTATCACGCCTGCTGACGGTTGTTACCGAAGGGAGACATGTCAATCAAAATATCCTGAACAGCACCTTGGATGCTGCTGAAACAGTGGGATGGACCCTGGCCCAGGGTACCCTTCTAAAAAGGCATGCGTGGTTCAAAAATTCAGGCTTAAAGCCTCAAACGCAGGCCTCCCTTATAAACAAGCCAATGGAGGAGACTAATTTGTTTGGGAGGGCAGTAGAGCATGAGACTCTGAATCAAATTACAGAAAGACCCTATCGTCAGCGAGGAGGTAGCTCTCGACGTTTTTTTCGGGGGCAATCCTTTTCATGATCCCTCCCCGCCCCCCCACAACCAGTATGGGACAGGGAGTGCACCATGGTCCTCCGGACAAGGCACAACTCCCTCAGGTCAATACCAACAAAGGGGTCAGCGTAGAGGCAAAGGCAGGGAGAGAAACTCCACACCAAGAGGCTCCTCGGCCTCCGCTCAAAAATGACTCGCCTGTCCGGGTCCCCTCCCATGCCTCCCCGGTTGGGGGATGAATAACATCTTTTCTTCATGCATGGGAGGGGGTCACTTCAGACCAGTGGGTGCTCAAGACCGTCGCCCACGGTTATTGTATCGAGTTCAGCTGGCCACCTCTATACCGACCACCAACATCCAGACTATCGCCAGAACACCTGAAAATTCTACTGCAAGAGGTGGAGATCCTTCAAGAAAATGGCACGATAGAAGTCGTCCCCATTCTACAGGTAAACAAAGGTATTTATTCAGTGTACTTCCTTGTACCCAAAAAGGATCTCACTATGCGCCCTGTGTTAGACTTGCGCCCAGCGAACAAGTTTGTCAAACCGCAAAATTTCAGAATGGCAACATTGCTGGAAGTAATCCCGCTGCTAGTACAGGGGGATTACATGGCAACATTGGACATGAAAGATGCATACTTTAATATTTCAATGTTGCCAGCGCACAGAAAATAGCTAGGGTTCATGATAAAAGACAAGCACTATCAGTTCAATGTCCTTCCCTTCGGCATTGCCTCAGCCCCAAGGGTGTTTATGAAAGAACTGGTAGTAGTAGCGGCTCACCTGTGCAGGCAGTCAGTCAATCCCGATCTAGCCTTACCTCGACAACTGGCTAATAACGGGGGATTCGTACGGAACATGCCTATCTAATACCCAGAAGACAGTAGATCTCCTTCAGTCTGCGATTCTCAATCAACGAGAATAAATCCAGCCTAGACCCCAGCCAAGCCAAGCAATTTCTGGGGGCCTTAATTCGGACCAAAGACGGGCTCGTCTTCCCCTCCATCGAGAGGGTCCAAAATATGCTGTTCCAGATCCCTCACTATGAAGCCAATCGCGAGGTGACCGTACGCAAGGCCATACGACTGTTAGGGATGATGGCCTCCTGCATTTATCTAGTCCAACACGCACGTTTGCGCATGTGCCCCATTCAAGAGTGGCTCTCGAGCCAATGGTGTCAGGCCAGCGCACATTTGCACCATCTAGTGGTTGTCTCTGCAGCCCTCGTTCTCTCTCTGCAGTGGTGGTTGTTGGGCAGAATTGCATGCAGTACCCTCTGGGACCACCACATAAAATTAGGACTACAGGCGTAAGTAAAACCAACCTTTGGTATAAGTCTGTACTACACAGTTTTGAGCAGTACAAGGGTGTTGCACAGAGGTCTTACAATCACAGTGGTTCAAGTAGAGACTTATACTTATTAATTTATTACACAGTCATTTAGAAAACATTAACTAGTAGGAGGCAACATAATATTGTACACAAACACACTTCAATACCAAACCAATAAGTTTCTGAGTAAATTAATCTCCCTTGAAATGGGAGACAAAATGGAAGTTCAGTTAATTTGAATGGGAGTAGAAAGGCACAAGTTAATAGAATAGATCACAAATTCTTTCTTAGGCAGTGCAAATAGTTTCAGTTGACTAGAGGACTCGATTCAGTTCAATAGGCCTAGGCCAAAGTCAATGGGCTAGTGTCTTGGATCGGAAAGAGCAGTTTTTGTAGTAAACTGTAAAGTCTTTGCCAATGTTCTCAGAAGTAGTTTGTACGAAAAAGTCTCATATGTTGGGTCACAAGCTGATTAGGCCTGCAAGTTGGGAAAGTTTCACGAACTTTCACTGCGAGAGCTAAGTTCTCTCAATCGGGCTGCCACAGTACCTTAGTATGAAGAAAAAGATGCAGCTGAAGACGTTCGTTCCTGGCAGTTCTCACTGTTCCTGAGCCTCAGTCGTGATGACAAGAGGGAGGACATCGGGGGGACTCCTGCACTGCACGGGGACAGGTCAAATGAGCTGGCAAAATAGATCTTCGCTTCGAGTAGCTGTCGTCAAACACACAAGCTGGCCTCCTTCCCTCTGGTTAATCCTAACCAGCTCAGAGAATGGTATCCAGGTGGCTTGCGAGTTGATTGGTCCCCCCAACTCAAAGGGAGAAGTCGTCCTTGAAGGGGCTTCTCTGTCGAGATGAACTTGGCAATTCGGACCTTTAGCAGGGCTTCACCGGGCAAACCAACGGTCCAGTGGTTGCAGCAGCCGTCCTCTTCCAGCTCTTCTTCGGTTCTTTTGTTCCAGTGGTCGACTCTGCCTTCCAGTCCTGGAGACTCGCTTTTTAAACAGTTTTCTCTCATTCATTCCAGCCTAGCTGCCACTCCCCAGCAGGATGGCTGCCCTTGCCGGACAGTCAGCTAGCCAATCACGCCAGAGTGCATTTGGGTCTCCTAGGAGACTAAGCACCGGGAGTTTTGGGCACCTCCTCACTTCCTGCCCACCCCAGACACTCAGACGACATGGGCGTACTTCAGTCCTGAAGCCCGGCAAAGGCTCACGAACAAAGGAACCAAACCTTGTTTGGCGTGCAGAGTTAAACACCAGAAGGACCTTTCCTCAAAGAAACGGTGAAAAAAGATGACCAGAGTCTGTTTTTTACAGAGGGGTCTTGGGCGCCATATTGGAAAACATGGTGGCCCCGATTTTTAGCTACTGGTGTTCGCGGTCGGGAAAAATCATGGTAGTTCGTTATAAAACCACTGCCACCAGCCATTTCAATAGGAAAGGGTAGCTCTTGACAGCTACAAGAGTGTTTAGACATAGGGGATACTAAGTAACCCCTCCAGCCCTCTATAGGAAGATGGTTTGTGCTGGGTCTACAAATATAAAAGACTGGTAAAGTCAATTTAACTTTACATTCTCTGGGGAACAGTAGTTCATCCCACAGAAGGTATTTAAACCTTGGGGAGTCCAAGGGACACCCCTGTGCCACTGCACTAAAGGTGCTGTGTGGCACAACAATAAAAAGACGATGCCTTATGGGATACCTTATTGGGTTATCTAAAACTCCATAACCAAAGAATACAAGAGTAAAACACACATCAAAATACCTGAGAGTGAGAAAAAGGCTCACACTCTCTCCAGGGGAAAAAAACCAAGTCCTCAAAATCCAGCAAAGTTGCTGGGGGAACTCTAAGGTGAAGGGAAATCAGAACATTTCTGAGAATTCTCCCTAACACAGAGCATCAGGTTATAGAGACTCTTTCTGAGCAAACTAACAAGTCCAATTCCTAATTAGCAGCGAAGGTCAGTTCAGAGAGGGCTCAAAGTCTTACGAAGCATGGAAATAGCAACATTTCCTGAGGATG
The DNA here is from genome assembly GCF_040938575.1 of Ambystoma mexicanum. Taxonomy (NCBI): domain Eukaryota; kingdom Metazoa; phylum Chordata; class Amphibia; order Caudata; family Ambystomatidae; genus Ambystoma; species Ambystoma mexicanum. Next base: position 1,279,044,055 of record NC_090932.1, on the reverse strand, counting down.
CTTCTTGGCTCCTCAAAAGGATACTTGCAGACTCAACACGACAGAAACCCGGTTAAAGGACTTGCAAAAGGGATACAAGCAGCAACTCTGAGTGAGACTCCTAGCACTTTTTGCTGGACTTCTGGACCTTTTTCTTTCTATCCTGAATGTGTGCAGCCTTTTTCCACTCATTCACTCATTCATTCCTTTTTGCTCTGACTTTTGGAACTCTGTTCTGTGTTTTTACTTTTACTTTTACTATGGAGTTTACTTTCCTCCATATCTCTTAAGGCATCTGTGTAACTCTTAAAGCTCCTTACGGGCAATGTTGCAGGGAACCCTTTTGGTTCTCCTTTGAGATTATTTTCTTTATACTCGAGTAACTACAGTTCTTAAGGATAGAGGGATACTTCGTATCCCTCCTAAAACGTTATAGTATGAGCGATTAGCACACACCACCTTATTTGGAGTGCTAAGGGGATACCTAGTATTCCCATTATCTCTACTCCTGTGACATTTTCGACACATAGACAACCCTATAGTTATGGCTGGTGGCAGTGGACGTGTTCTACCAACTATTATGCCAATTATTATTTATTTTTTTACCGCAGACTGTATTTAGTCTCGGTTGTTCACAATAGGGTCACCTATGTTCTTACATGGTGGCTCCTTTTTTCTTTTTTCACCATTTCTATCGTGGTTGTCCTTTGTTAGCCTTTCTACCACTCTTGAAGGCGGGAGGTCTGTGTGTGTGTGTGTGTGTGTGCGCTTTGCCTTTGGCGGGAACCCTTGGGCGTCCCCGCCTAGACGCCAGTGTGTCTGGGCAGGCAGGAAGTGGGGGACTTTTTCACCCCCCTTTGTCTGCCGGAGTGCCTGAATGGAACCAGTGCCCAATGGGGGGCTGGCTGTCCTGAGCGACAGCCAACCGCCCCTTTCTGTAAACTGCCAAGAGAGATTGCATAGGGGTGTGTGCTGAAACTGAATTAAAGGGTCCTCGATTGAGGCTGCTGGTGAGACACCGGAGTGAGGAATCCAGAGACGGGTCCGTCACTGCTACACAGAGGAGAATCCAGCCACAAACATTTCTTCTAACACAGCTGTTAGGACAGTTTTTCTGAAGGCCAGCTGAGTGCTTAGTAAAACCATACTACTGAGACAGTACAAAACTCCACTCTTAGTATAATGCTGTGTCACCTGAGTATTTTGTAGTGTAGATAGAGCAGCCAGGCATATCTTGGGAGGGAGAGAGGGCTGTAGCTTGGTACGAAGAAAGTCTAGCATACATATGGTCCAAAGAAACACAAACACTATATAGTGTAAAAAATAAATGGTTTATTTAAATACAAGTAGGCCAAGATGAATCCAAGGTAAAAAGTACTATCGCATTATATATAAGCACAATTATGAAAACCTACATAGACCAAAGCATAGACCCTGTTCAGAAAACTAACTGTATTTCTAGGGAAGTCAGACCTTATCAAACACATTTGGTATAGGACACACCTATTCATGGGGTGGGGGTAGTAAAACCACAAGTTACTTTTGTTTGTTTATTTATTTGGTATTGCGCGCCAAACCCATTAGGTAGCCGGGCGCAGTAGAGGTCAAGACAACTTAAGCTTGGTTACACAATGAGTACAAAGAAGCATATAATATACAAGACAGTTTGAACATAGGCTGCCAGGATGGTTACAGAGGCATACAGAGGGAAGCAAGTAAGAGACATGCAGCAGAGACAGGAGTGCAAAGTACCGAGAAGGTAAGCTAACAGTCATTCGTTTGTAGCCATTTAATTACATTGAGTCTAAATTTAGGATATGGTTGTTCCTTTCTGAGGTCATATGGTAGTGCATTCCAGGTTTGTGTTACAATAACTGGGAAGCTAGATCCTCCAGCTGTGGCACGTTTAAATCTAGGCATTTCCAGGGTATAGGCATTGGCTGTTCTCGTTGGACGTGTGGACGATCTTCTATTTATCCTTTCAGCAAGGTAGGGTGGGGCCAAGTTGTTTAAGCATTTGGACGTAAGGGAGGCTGTTTTTAGAAGTATCCTGTCAGATATTTTTAGCCAATGAACCTCTCTTCTGGCATCAGAGATGTGTAATCTCCTAGGGATATTCAGGGCTGCTCTTAGGGCGTTATTTTGCATTCTTTGTATTTTGTCGATGATATTTTTGTTGGCACCTGAGTAGAGAGCATTACAGTAGTCTAATCTCGACATTACAAGGGCATTGGCGAGAGTGATGCAACTCGAGGTAGAGAGGAATGGTCTGCAAGCTCGGATAAGCTTACAGGTATAAGCTGGGGAGGATGCGACTGAGTTGACTTGTTTCTTGAGTGAGAGAGTGGCATCAAGATAGAAGCCTAGTGTTTTGACCACTGGCATCACCTTGATGAGATTGTTGTCGATATTGAAAGCGGTATAGTTGGGGCTAAGTTTTTTTTTTAATGTTAGTTTCAGAGCCTAGGATTAGTATCTCAGTTTTATCGTCATTCAGGCAGAGGCTATGAGAAGCCATCCATGTCTGAATGAGGAGGCATACTCTGTTTACTGAGGCTGTGTCCTCCAAAAAGTTGCCCGAAAGGAGAATGAGCATCTGGGTATCATCTGCATAATTTGTGTAGGTGATACCCAGTCTGTCCAATTTGTTGAACAAAGGCTTAGTAAAGATGTTATGCATAGTGGGTGAGACACAGGATCCTTTGGGTACTCCACATGAGATTTGAGTTGGATCAGCAGCCGTTGGGGGTGAAAAGACTCGCATTGTCCTGTTGGCCAGGAAGGATTGGACCCAGGCTTTGGCTTCCCTTGAGAAGTGCGCCGCCGACCTAAAATGGTTACATAAGACTGCGTGATCCACTAGGTCGAACACTGCAGAGAGGTCCAGGAGAAGTAGCATAGCTGTTTGTCCCTTGTCCTTCAACTCGTCAATTTGAGTCTTAAGGTCTAGCAAGGCAGTTTCCGTACCATGGAGTGGGCGTAAGCCAGACTGTCGTGATCCTAGTAGATGATTAGCTTCTAGGTATTCCTGAATTTGAATATAGGCTACGCTATCAATAATTTTAAGTAGAAAGGGGACAGTGGTGATTGGTCTATCATTGGTAGGGATGGTAGGGTCTAGTGTTTGTTTTTTAAGTAGGGGGAGGACCCAGGATTCTTTGAGGTTATTACTGTATTGGTTTTAAAGGAAGCGTTTATGAGCTTGGAGATAAATGGGGCAAGGTCTCTAGCCGCATCCTTTATGATTTGTGCCGGGCAACTGTCGCCCTTGCAGTTCGATGGTTTTAGAGAGAATGATTTTTTCCGTGTCAAGAATAGAGATTTCTTTAAAGGTAAATTATGTAGTTGTGTTACACCCTGTGTCAGGGGATGGTTGTTGCTCAGAGGGGGGGCAGAGAGGCTTTTTTAATTGATATTTTCTGTTGGAGTGTAGTGATTTTGTTTAGGAGGGCTTTTTGGATTGCAGTGCACCATGGCTTGTCCTCCGGGACAGTGTCTGCCGGTGGAGTTGGGACTTCCATTTCACAGAGGATGGAGAACAGTTCCTTAGTATTGGAGCTAGCTTTTGCAATTCTATCATTGAATATATTTTTTTTGTTGGTCATTTCTTTTTTGTAGTATTTGGAGAGTTCTGTTAATTTAGCCTTATTGACAGTAGTCGGGGAGTGGCGGCCGATCGTTTGCAATTTTTTTCTGTAATCTTAACTCTTTAAATTGAGGTGTGAAACATGCGTTCAGGTGGGATTTTTGCCTGGCTTTGCGCATTTTTAGTGGGGCGGCGGAGTCCAAGGCTTGGGACATGGCAGTATTGAAGATTTCGACTAAAGATTTAGGGTCAGCATTATTGTTAACATTATTCAGAGAAGGGAGGAGGTGCGGAAGTAGTTTTTCTGCTGTGATGTCCTTTTTGCTTCTTGTGGGGAGTGGGGGTGCCATCTCAATGGTTTTAGGACTAAGGAGGTAGAGTGTGGCTGAGAAGTTGATGAGGTGATGGTCGGACCATAATTGTGGTACATTATCTGTAATAATAATGTTACAGTTCGAGCCAGCCACCCAATCCAAGGTGTTACGCAGAATTCTCAGAAAAGTGCTAATTCTCTTCTAATCCAAGGTCCGAGGTGGGTGGGGGGATAGGACTTTTTGTGAGAGTCCATGCTCTTTGAGAAGTGCAGCTATAGCTTGGTTACGTTTGTTTCCAGCCTCATTGAAGTCGAGGTTGAAATCCCCCAGTAGCAGGGTTTGTGAGTGGATTTTAGTGTTGCTGGTTATGATATCTGTAAGGTCCTCCTCAAAGGTTCCTAGTGGGCCAGGGGGTTTATATATCAGGTGGATCGTTAAAGTACGGTTGTTAGGGAAAGTTTAGCCGTGAGAACTTCGCATGAGGGACATGTAATTGGAGTGGAAAGTCTAATGGAGAGGCTAGTTTTGGCGATGATAGCTAGGCCGCCACCGCAAGAGTTAGGCCTGTCCACTCTAAGTATATGGTAGCCCTTGGGTATTCCTATCATGAGGGCAGGACCTGCCGCATCATGGAGCCAAGTTTCAGTTACGGCTAGTAGGTCTAGATTCTCATTGTGCAATGTATCTGCAATTTCAGAGGCATGGGCTACTAGGGATCTGGCGTTGATAATTGATCCAGATAGGGATAGTGTGCCTTTATTTGTGGGGTGGGGGGGAGGTTTTTTTTTTTTGTAACTATATTGGACCTAATCTGGTTATTAGGAGTGGGTAACACTGTACGGGTGTTGGTATTTTTAGGATCATAGAGCCGGGATAGTCTGGATCTAAGTCTCATATTTCTATCCAGAGGAGGATGCGTTAGGGGGGTGGCTAGAGACATATAGTGACTAGGAGGCGAAGTGTAAATACTAAACATAGTGTTCTCAGGTTGTCAAGCATGTTCAGGGCTATGCCGTGGGATCTCAGATGGTGTTTTGGATCAGGTGAGATTTGCTCAGTAGGCTAGTAGCAGGTTAGTGTTGATTGTACAACAATTGCACTAGTGGGTTGGGGTAGGCAAAGCAATAAGTTGCACAAGTAGGCTAGTGTCAATAGCACAAGTAGGCTAGTGTCAATTGCACACGTAGGCTAGTGTCAATTGCACACGTAGGCTAGTGTCAATTGCACACGTAGGCTAGTGTCAATTGCACACGTAGGCTAGTGTCAATTGCACAGGTAGGCTAATATCAATTGCACAGGTAGGCCAGTATCAATTGCACAGGTAGGCTAATATCAATTGCACAGGTAGGCCAGTATCAATTGCACAAATAGGCTACTTTACTGTAAGTCAAGGGTAGTAGACCCTGTCAGTCCTGCAGTGGCTCAGTTAAGGAATCACTTAGTAAACCAACCCTGCTACCAGGATGCATTTCTGAATAGTGGAACACAAATTCATGGAACCGTATAAACCTTTAACTACATTAAGGATAACCTCAGTTATACCAGGGGAATAAGACCTTTTGGTGTAATGTACAATTACAGTTTCTTTTCAGGTCAGTGGAACACAGACTAAGGTAAGCAACAACTCTCTAACTTATTTTAGGAAGGCACAAGGTTAGTAAAGCCCACAATGAACTTATTAAGACCACTGCCATTCGAGGTAAGACCTAAGGCAGACTTGTTGTAAACAGGCTATACAGAAAGTTAGGGGACAGAAGACCCAACTGGTAAACGTACACACTTACATTCTGAAAGAAATAGTTAGGTGAAGCCAACAGCATTACTTTTGGGAAGAGGTCCAACCAATTAACAGGTGAGTAAAATAAACTTTTATATACTTTTAAGAATGGCAAAACACATTCAAGGTAAGTAAGAACTTTCGTAACTGCTCACTCAGAAGGGCAGTTAAGAACCAACTCTTTCACAAGTAACTTTTAAACGCTTCTTATACTTTTCAAAGCAGAATCCTTTTCTTTCCCAGTCCTTCCCTAGTTTATTGCATGAATTCTTTCGGAGGAAGTAGAGGGGCCCTAGTGGTCTAGGTGCCAGCTGTAGCCAGGGTGAGAAAGGGTTTAGTTGCAGGCAAAGTCAGAGCTCCTAAGGAAGTCTATTCAAACAAATAAGTATTTCACTTTAAAGTCAGTTAGGGTTCAGGGACTTCAGAGATGGCATCATAGAAGGATTCCAGCAGTGGGCCCGGGTGAACTGGATTGAGAGGTGTTACGCAGAATTCTCAGAAAAGTGCTAATTCTCTTCTACCTTAGAGACCCCAAGCACATTGGCTGGACTTCAGGACTTATGATTTTTAACCTGGAGAGAGTGAGACCCTTTTTTCCCACCCTCTCATGTATTTTTCTGTGATTTAGTCTCTGTGTTTATTTTGACTTTGGAGTGTCACACAGCACCTTCAGTGCAGTGGAACAGGAAGTCTCTTAGATGTCCCAAAGGTATAAATACCTTTTCGAATGAATTGTGTCCTCCATTGTATTCCTCATCTTCGACATGTAATGTCCAGCTTCAGCTGCTTCCGAAATAAAATTCGGCAGAGGGCGCTGTGCATCGATGGCGTCGAGTCGATGTCCCTCGAACGCCTCCGTCGAGGGTGACCTCATCAGAGGATATATGTAGCACGCACGGCACCCATTGGCCTCAGTTCTGTTTTTCCGCAAACATCGTTTGCTTCGTGTGAAACTCGGCACCTCATAACTACGTTCATTACTCATTCGAGTGATTTGTGCTAAAACTCGACAATTCTGTCTTCATAATCAACACCCTCGACACCCAAGTCCGGGTTAAGAAGTGCAGGGATTGCGGTTCTAAGATGTCCCTAACCGACCCGCATCGAATCTTTCTGCAGAGCCTGGGGGAAGGCCACAATACTGTTACCTGCTCCAAGTGTCAGTCGATGACGGGAAAGGCCCTGAGGGGACGGAAGGGGAAACTCAAGGTAGGAAAGAGCTCCAAGTCCCTACCTACTGGGCCTTCGACCGATGAGTCGAGAGGCGACTCTCCTCAGAGGAAGAAGGGCAAGCGGTCCAGGTCTAGGAGTGGTTCTCGCCACTCGTCAAAGGCGAAGAAGTTGAAGAGGAGGCACCACCGGTTCCCTTCGTCAACGTCTTCGTCCGAAAGACAAGGCCATGCCCCGGTCAAACCTTCTAAAGAAACCGAAAGGGAGAGGTCTCGGCCCAAAACCTGCGTGCCCTCAAGCCCGAGTAAGAAATGTGATTCACATAGAGAGCCCTCGAGGCCTTGATCGGAGAAATCCAAGGATCACTCGAGACAGGGGGAGAGATTGAGGTCCTCCATGCCATCGAGACCTTCGACGCTGTCGGTGCCGATGAAGCCAATCTGGTCCTCGACCCCTACTAAGACTTGGATGCCATAGACACCACTGTCGACATCAATGCCGAAACCGTTGATGCCAGCTGTGCACATTTTGCCAGCTAAACCTTCAGACCTTCCCAAAAAGGAGCGGACTAGAAAAGTGTTGATGACTTCCACAAAGTCGAAGCCTCTGGTTTCTCATCCTGAAAAAATATACCCCTCTTCCAAGAAAAGACTTTGAAGTCTTTATCCCCTATTTATGAGGGAGAAGCGCATTCAGATGAGAAGGATGCCCCTTTTGGTCTAAAATCCAAATGTTCCCGAGTGCCTCATTTCAGAGGAGAGTAAGATGCAAGATCTTTATGATAATTTACATGATGCAAGTGGGATTGATACATCTCCTGAGCTGGAGTTCGAGAGGCTCGACCCAGGAGAGCATGCTAACTCTTCATACAGGCAGCTCATGTCTAAGGTTGTTGAATACTTAGGTTGGTCTAGGCCTGCAGCACCCTACGACCAAGATGATTTAACCAACATTCTTAAAGGGTCCACCTACTGATTTTTGCCCTTCCATGTGGAACTTCAGAAAAGGTTGGCCAGGAATTGGGAGACTCGGAAGTTGACAAAAATCTCACCAAGATATACCGCCCCTCCAGTAGCAACCCCGGCTACCTGTCAAAGCACCCCACTCTGGAGAGCCTGGTGGTCTAAGAAGCTACATTCACTTCTAAGCAAGCAGCGTACCCTAACCTCCCTCCTGATGGGGATGAAAAGCGTGTAGATGGATGGGCGAGAAAGGTATTTTCTGCAGGGAGTATGGCGTTAAATTCTGCCAACTCCACTTGTGCCCTTGCGAAATTTTCGTATACTATATGGGAGTGTATTTCTATGGTGGCAGAGCATGTTCCCGAAGGTGAAGAAAGGGACAGCTTCATGGCTATTGTTAGGGACGGCAAAGAAGCCATGTGTGAGTCCCTTGGATTCTGCAGATAGCATCAGCAGGTCCATGGCTACAAGCACTGTGATGCGCAGATTTGCGTGGTTGAGGAAGTTGGGTTTTGCAACGGATGTTCAAGCTAGACTTCTCAAACATGCCTTTTGATGGGTCTCATCTGTTTGGCAGCAAGGTTGACAAGCGCCTTGAAGTTGCAGACCTTGAAGGCGGTGGGCAAATCTTTAGGCGCCGCTGTTGGGCAACCTCAGCTTTTTCGTGCTAGTGAAAATACCTGAGGTTCGCAGTTGGCGGCTCGCACTGTCAGTTTCGAGTCCTACCATTCGGGCTGACCTCCGCCCTGAGGGATTTCACCAAACTGATGGTTGGTGTGGCAGCGAATCTCAGGAGAGGGGGGGATTCATGTCTACCCCTACCTGGACGATTGGCTGATCAGGGCGTGTTCTCCCGAACAAGTCCTGGATCATCTCAACGTTGCCTGCCACTCTCTTCAGACTGGCTTCTCCCTCAATTACAAGAAGTTCCATATGACCCCTTCCCAAAAGCTCCAATACATCAGGGCTGTGATAGATACATCGTCGGGAAAGAGCTTGCCACCCGAGGTGGGAGCCCAGGATATTCTTCAGATAATTTCAGAATGCCCAAGATCTTCCGGCTTTCGATTATTTGAGGTTGCTCGGCCTCATGGTATCCTGCATTTTTCTGGTGCCAGACGCCCGCCTGAGAATGAGATCCCTTCACTGGGCTCTTGGAACACAATAGTCCCAGTTCTCAGGAAAGATGTTGTACCGACTATAGATTCCAACCAGGGTCTCACAGGACCTGCTGTGGTGGGCCTGCAAGGAAAATATTCTGAAGGGAGAACCTTTTTGGCAACCATGGCCGGAGATTACAATAGTGATGGACGCCTCACTCACAGGGTGGGGAGCCCACGCCAACGATTCGACAATCAGTGGCCCATGGTCTCCATCGGAGTCCAAACTACACATCAATCTTTTGGAGCTAAGGGTGTTCAGACTAGCGCTGAAGGCCTTGCTGCCCTCTTTACGGGGAAAGAATGTCCTGATAATGACGGACAGCACAGTGGCCATGTACTACCTCAACAAGAGAGGAGGTGTAGGTTCACTACCACTGTGCAGAGAAGCTATGCAGCTCTGGTACTGGGCAATTCGAGAAGGAATCTCCATGTCGACGGTTCACCTAGCGGACGCTCTGAGCAGGCAGAGTAATCTCCCACGAATGGGAACTAACTAGCTCAGGAAGTCCTTCAAGAGATCTTCACCCTTCGGTGAACCCCTCAAGTGGATCTGTTTGCTACCTGTGTCGACCAAAAGTGCGCACTGTACTGCTCCAGGGAATTTCCTCCAAGAGGAGCTCTACGAGACACGTTCGTGGTAGACTTGAGTGTTTCCACTTCTGTATGCCTTTCTGCCAGTCCCTGTCATTCCTCATGTAATCGGGAGGTTGAGAAGATTCAGGAAACGCATGATCCTAATTGCCCCGGATTAGGCCAAGAGAACATGGTACCCAGACCTTCTGGACAAGACCATCTGTCCTCCGATACGTCTTCCACAAAGAGAGGACCTTCTATCTCTAGAGGAGGGTCGGGTTCTCCATCCAGAGGTCATGACTCTCAACCTTCATGTTTGGTTTCTGAAAGTTTGAGCGACAAGGATTGGATGACGTAATGTAGGTGTTGCTTTCAGCCAGAAGGCCAGCAACACAATCTGTGTACCGTTGCCGTTGGAATAGGTTTGTGACTGGTGCAGAGAAAAGAATATTGATCCTTTTCAGTGTAAAACTCTGGGTGTTTTATCATTCTTGCTTTCATTAGCCAATAAATCATTAGCCAATAAAGGCCTGCAGGTTGGAACCATTAAGAGCTATATGGCAGCCCTGTCAATATTTAAGCGCTCACCAGAAGAATGTTCTTATTTCAAGATCCCATTGGTGACTCAGTTTCTAATAGGGATTAGTAATTTGATCCCTCTGTCTCCTTTTCAGGTTCCGGTTTGGGACCTAAATTTGATTTTGAAATTCCTCATGCTTGCACCATTTGAACCTTTGCACACTTGTCCATTGAAGTTGTTAATGTTTAAGAAAATACTATTGATTGCTCTAACATCTGCCTGTAGAGTGGGTGAGTTGCAGGCACTTTCTTCCAAGCCACCCTTTACCATATTCCACAAAGATAGGGTTATGGACTGGAGTAAGTAGATTCATTCAGGGGTGGATTACATCCTCCTGTCCCTTAGTCTGGGGGATAGGGGGGGAACGAGTGTTAGGGAGAATTCTCAGAAATGTGCTCATTTCCCTTCACCTTGGAGACCCCCAGCAACTTTGCTGGATTTTGAGGACTTGTTTTTTCCCTTGGAGTGAGTGTGAGGCTTTTTTTCCACTCTCTCAGGTATTTTGATGTGTATTTTACTCTTGTATTCTTTAATTATGGAGTTTTAGCAGACCCCATAAGGCAACATCTTTTTATTGTTGTCACGCAGCACCTTTAGTGCAGTGGCACAGGGGTGTCATTTGGACTAAGGTTAAAATACCTTCTCTGGGATGAACTACTGTTCCCCAGAGAATGTAAAGTTAAATTGACTTTACTAGTCTTTTTAAATACATAGACCCAGCACACACCATCTTACAATGGAGTGCCGGAGGGATTACCTAGTATCCCCTGTGTCTAAATACTCTTGTAGCAGTCAAATGCTACCTTTTCCTATCAAAATGGCTGTTGGCAGTGGTTTTATAACGAACTACCATGATTTTTTCCTGACTGCGAACACCGGTAGCTAAAAATCGGGGTGGCCATGTTTTTCAATATGGCGCCCACGACCCCTCTGTAAAAACAGACTCCGGTCATCTTTTTTAGCTGTTTCTTTGTGGAAAGGTCCTTCTTGTGTTTTACTCTGCACGCCAAACCAGGTTTGGTCCCTTTGTTTGATGCCCTTCGGCGGGTTTCAGTGCTGAAGCCCTCCTCTGGCGCCTGAGTGTCTGGGGTGGACAGGATGTGAGGGAGGTGCCAGAAACTCACTCTGCTTAGTTTTCTGGGAGACCTGAATGCACTCTGGCATGTTTGGCTGGCTGACTGTCCGGCAAGGACAGCCACCCTGCTGGGTGAGTGGCGGCTAGGTTGGAATGAATGGGAGAAAACTGTTTAAAAGGCGAGTCTCCAGGACTGGAAGGCAGAGTCAACCCCTGGAACGAAAGACTGAAGACGAGCTGGAAGAGGACGGCTGCTGCAACCACTGAACCGTTGGTTTGACCGGTGAAGTCCTCCTGCAACCCCGAATCTCCAAACCACAGAGAAGCTCCTTCAAGGACAACTTCTCCCTTTTGAGTTGGTGGGACCAATCAACTCAGCAAATGCCTAAATACCATTCTCGGAGCTGGTTAAGGTTAACCGGGGGAAGGACACCAGTTTGTGTTTGGAAGCCACAGCTACTTGAGCTGAAGCGACGCCATTTTGTTTGCTCCGACGACGATCCCGTGCAGTGCAGGAGTCCCCCGACGTCCTCCCTCTTGTCCCTACGACTGAGGCTTAGGAACAGTGAGACCTGCAGGACCTACCAGGAACCAACGTCTTCCGCTGCAACTTTTTGCTCCACTTTAAGGTACTAGGTGTCATATGGTTGAGAGATCCCAACTCTTGCGGTGGAAGTTTGTGAAACTTTCCCAAACTCGCAGGCCTAATCAGCTTGTGACCCGACATATATTGCTTTTTCATCTGATCTACTTCTAAAAACCTTTACAAAGACTTCTCCATTTGTACCAGAACTGTGCTATCCTATCCAAGAACACTAGACTATTGACTTTGGCCTGGTCTATTGAATTGAATTGAACTAACCCTCCTGGTGCATTGAACCTTTGCATTATCTAAAAGAAGGGTTTTCTAACCCTTTGTACAAACCTATGCTTTTTATCCCTATTTAAAAGTATTGAAGTGCTAATTGGCTCCTTTTTCAGGGTAGCGCAAACTGTCTTCATCACTTAGTTTGTTACTGTAGTATATTGGTGTTTAATATTGAGTTGATTTCTACTAGTGAAAGTTTTCTAAATGATTGTGTAAATAAATGTTTAAGTATTTTTTTACCAAGAAACCTTGATTGTGTCTACTTGAACCACTGTTATTGTGATACCTCTGTGCAACTGCTTTTACTGCTCACATTCCCTCTTGAGATGAGCCTGGCTGCTCAGCTCGCTACCAAAAGTGTGTGGTACAGACTTATACCAAAGGTTGTTTTTTGCTTACACCTGTAGTCCTAATTGTGTGTGGTGTTCTCAGAGGGTACTGCCTGCAATTCTGCCTAACAGTAGGCAGGATATTGTCTGAGTTATCAGTTTTGGGTCTGGTCGCCAGGCTTGATCTTTTTACTGCAATTTTTGATTGAAGTAGTGCAATTTTGTTAAGTAGTGCCTTTTGGATGTTTGCGCACCAGAAGACCTCCTTATTACAGGATTCTGGAGGGGAGATTGGGGTTTCCAATTCTTTGAGGATGTTGAAAAGCTCCTTGGTATTAGATTTGGAATTGAGGGTTCTATTGTTGCCGTTTTCCCTGTTTGTTTCTAAGAAGGCAGTTTTGTATGCAGTGGAGGTAGATATGAACTTGTCCTTGTTATGCGTAGAAGTTTTTTTTTTTTTCTTTCCCCGAGACGTCTCTGCTTCTCTTTTAGCTTTCCGTAGAGTTTTCAACTCCGAGGAGAACCATTTGAGTTGTACCAGTGGTTTGGCTTTCCTTGGTTTAAGTGGAGCTAGATGGTCAAGGGCCTTAAGGACTGGGGTCCATCACTCTGTTGAGGTGGCTTAGGCTCGGTCAGTCCTGCTTCCTGGGAGTACGGAGGATCTTCCTGGAGCGCGGGTCCGACTTAAAAACAACGCTAATAATCTGGTGTTCCTTTCCCTTGCTGTTCGGTTCCAGCAGCGACTGCAGTGGAAATTCAACTAGCTCTGAGATGATGTCCAGGTGGCTTACTTTGGAGTTGATTGGTCCCACCAATTCAAGGGGTGAAGTCGTCCTTGCAGGGCTTCCCTAGTCGAGGCAAATTCGGAGCTTCAGCACAGCAGCAGGGCTTCAATGGGCAAACCAATGGTCCAGGAGTTGCAGCAGGCGTCTCTTCCAAGTTCTTCTTCGGATTCCTTCGTCCAGTGGTCGACTCTGCCTTCCAAGGCAAAAAGCCTTACCTTTTATGCAGGTTTCTCATTCCAGCCTAGCTGTCAGTCAAATAGCAGGGTGGCTGTTATTGCCGGGATTAAGCACAGGGAGTTTCGGCACCTCCCCCACTTCCTGCCCCAGCCAGACATACTGGAGCCAGAGACAAAACGAACAAAGGGACCAAACCTGGTTTGGTGCGCAGAGTAAATCCCAAGAAGGACCGTTCCAACAAGAAATGGCGACAAAAGGTCGAGGCAGTTTTGACAAAAATGGCCCCCATGGCTGCTGTACTGCAGCTGCGAACGCAGCCCGCAGTAAAAACACACAGCGGTAGTTAAAAGTAAACCCCTACCAATAGCCATTAATAGTGGAAAGGGTAACATAAAAATGTTACATGAGAAAATAGACAAAGGGGATACTAAGTAACCCCTCCAGCACCCTATTGTAAGATAGTGTGTGCTGAGTCTATAAAGTTACAGATGTAAGTAAAGTCAATTTCAATACTGCTCTTGGAAACAGTAGTTATCCAAGAGAAAGGTATTTAAACCTTGGGGAACTCTGAAAGACTTCCCTGTGCCACTGCACTGAATGTGCTGTGTGCCACAATGTAAAAAGAAAAAACAAAGGGGTGATGGCTGGAAGGTTTAGACTGAATCGTAACCACTGGCATTGCTCGGGGTAACCCTTCAGACCATCGTTCTTCGCCTGCCAAGCCATTACAGAAGGGGAAAGACCATATGCAAATCAGGCATGGCCCCACCCCAAAAGGGGCAGTCCAGCCCAAACTGCTAGGTCACATCCCTTCTGCACGAAGACACGGGAGGCACGGGACCCACCCTTCAACTCTTTTGTTTTGCTATTGTCACCCCGAGTGGGAAGGGTATGCCCAGACGTGGGTCCCTTGCCTGCTGGGCCTAGAGACCCAAGCTACTCCTCACTGATGACGCCCAACAAGGCTGAAACATGTCTGGGGATGCTTGTGGTGTCGTGCAAAAGGGATGTGACCTAGCAGTTCGGGCTGGACTACCCCTTTGTGGGTGGGACCAAGCCTGATTTGCATATGGTTTTTCCCCTTTCGTAATGGCTTGGCAGGCGAAGAACGATGGTCTGGAGGGTTACCTAGAGCAATGCCAGAGGTCAAGATTTATTCTAAACCTTCCAGCCATCAACTCTTTTGTTTTGACGATGTAAAAAGATGCCTATGGAGTTTGTCAGACTCTAAAAACCAAAAGAAACAGAGTTCAAATCACAGAGAAATGCATGAGAGTGGGAAAAAGGGCTCACTCTCTCCAGGTTAAAAATGAAAAAGTCCTAGAGTCCAGCAAAAGTGCTGGGGGTCTCCAAGGTAGAGAGGAATTAGCGTATTTCTGAGAATTCTCCCTAACAGCGTCCCAGATTTTTGCACGGATCTTATTATCCTTTAATCATCATGTGCATAGTTTCCCAGAGTTACTCCCGGGTACCCTGCTTTTACCACACATCAGCAGCCTGATCTCCGATACTAGCTACCAATTGGCTTTTGATGTCCCGGACTGCAGGGGGCACTCCTACCGTCTGTTTTTCAAATGCATAGATCCAATTGCCGTGCCCGCCGTAAGGGCCAGGAGCGCTTTTATTAGATTGTTTTTATCCATCTATGCCCATGGTACATAATGAAGCCTGCTGGTCCCTTCCCACTTCACTTTTTCCTTGCTATCGCCATCCGGCCAAACCTGCTCCTTAACCTCCCATCCCATAAACTTTACACCCTAGGAGTTTGTTCAGGTGCCTGCTCTGCCTCCTCATCCTAGTCATCCTCATTGACTGTACTCCACCCGCCAGCTTTGTCATATCCTAGGCTGTCCACCTGTTCACTTCCTTCTCCCTCCTTTTCCACATGCACGTTTTTTATGGGTGTATTATTTATCATGGATAGGAAATCTTCTGCTTTCCATCCATCTGGTGCCTGTTCTTCCTGTCAGTCAGCTTTCACTTCATTTTGCATTGTTCAGTCTATACAATTCTGCTCTTGCTGAGGCCAGAGCCACCTCTAAATCTCTTATTGACATCGGCATGTCCTGGGGCGTCCGTAGGGGACACATATGGGGGTGGTGTGGCTGTCGCTGCTGTGGATACATATGTTGGGTTAGTATATCCCTCCGCGCTCTGTCGTTGCCCCGCCCTGTCGTCCTCGGCAATTGCCCTTGCTACCGTCCTGTCTGCCTTCTCCCGTACAATTTTCGGTGTCTTTGAACATCTTCCAAAAGTCTAATATATCATTCCTTCTTTGTAAATGTTTCTCCTTATATTTGGCTGTTGGGGGTATGGACATATGCTCTAGCATACCCTTATTATGGGAGCCTTGCTCTAGCCACAAGCGGGGCATCCCCCCTCCTCTTGTTTGTCGCCCACTGCTTATGGTACTTCTCAAGCCTGTCCCGGTATAGCAGTAGGGCCTTACACATGTACTCTATTGGGGTTTCTCCTCCCATGGTGGTGGTGGTCACGTCCTTGCTGTCCTTATGCTTGCACTAACGCACTGCACACACTGTTAGTTGGTCAAAAAACTGTCAATTTTTACCTCATCCCTTCTGTCAAAAATAAAATTAAAAAAATGCTCTCGCCCCATCCCCACCCTTTCTCTCGCCACACTGCCACTCACACACTTCACACATTCAAAAAATGCCGCTAATCGCACAATGCCCTCCTGGGCCTTCACCCTACACAATATAAATGCCAATAAAACTAGCTAAAATAACAACTACTATTCCTAAGCCCTCTAATCATACGGGGCTCCTATGCATTTCCTTTTCCTTTTGTTGCACATTATAAGTGGCGCCACCTTCTCCCCTTACTCGGGGAGGCATTCAATTTTCCTTTCCTTAATATTCTCCTCCAAAATTAATACCAAAAAACAAATTGAACCACATACATGCCACACCCACAATTTTAATATCCGCGTGTTCACACTATTCACACTCTCCATACATCTATCTCTTGCTTGTTATCCCTTGCGAGGCTAAACTCACGTGCGCGTGTTCACGCAAGGTACTCCATCACAGGGTTCCGACAACAAGGGCCTGCACTTCTACTCGGAGCCGCGCCCCGATCCAAAGAGCAGACAGGATTTCTGCAGACGGCTCCTGCACAGCCACTTGGGAATACACGTTTTTGGGACTGGTCACTGTAGGTGGGCGCGGCCCCTTCGGCGAGGCTGCCTGGACAACTCCACAGGTGGGGGAGGAGGGGCCCTGGGATGACGTTGGTGTCACCAAATGACGGCACACCCACAAACGCTCACGCCAGAAAAATACAACCTGCTAGGGAAAAAAGGCAAAGAGATTCTTGCAAGGATAACTAGTTTTAATTAGTGTGGTACAAGCAGAATGTTAGAAGGAAACAAATCCTCATCAGTGACGTAAACCTATGCAGTAAAAACCTGCGTGACTGGTTGGTGAGACCTTATACATGGTTATCCTGCTCTGTAGGAGATGCCAGTCCATTGGCCCTCAGCCGCGTCTGTCCGTCTTCCATCACGTGGGGTCTGCTGGGCTCATCTCCAGGTAACCAAGGTTGAGTTAGCAACTGGTTACTATGTAAGACAATGCTATTCTATCATCATCCTGTGCACCTAGGATGCTTGGGGTCTGACACAGGGGGGGAGTCTTGAGATCAGGCTGACCCACACATTCTTTACTCATTCTGTGGTGCACATCTGTACACTAGGCTTCCACCCTCGCTTTGGGCTATAATTAATTCCTCCCTGTACCTTGCATTACAAATCTTCTCATAGTGGGGTTAATATGATATGGTCATGTCCTCAGATCTTTAATGGCTACGTATTTTATGGTTGGTGGTCTGGGATCACCTACTATTGTGGAATTCAGGGGTTGCGAGACTGGGACAGTTGTGGGTGCCATAACTCCTGGTTGGCTGGGTGGGGGTCGGAGGCCTGCTTTGGCCTGGCTGTGACGAACTTGCACTGTGAGGTGCCTGGTACTGTATCGTGCCCTTTCAGGGCACATCCCTTCTTGGGATAACATGCATCTGGCAACAGTTGTAGAACAAAGGAGAGTTTCTATGGGAGCTAACCACGTGGGTCTCAACGCTTGGGCCTATTCAGGTTTCTTTATTAGGTTTGTGGTCTGTGTCTACCGCGCAGCCATGCAGGCCCGAATGTTTCTACCATAGCTACAAAATGGCGCGTGTTTATATACGTGCAATAAGTCTAAGCATCTACATTTCATATAGTATTGTGTCCCTGCAGCGTCTATTAGCAGGCCCACTCCACCTGGCACAAGACGTGTATTTATGGGATTCAATTTACTCTATAGTGCCTAGGTTGGTGTGGGATAGGTTCATCTCCTTCCCAACAAAGGCCACATCCCAGGAGATGAACAAATAAATGGATCACACTTACTATAGTTATAGGCAATTGGGGCCTAAGGGGAATCAGTTTAAACTTTTGGGTATTTCCGTGTGTGGTGTGGCTTTCTTTCCTCTCCCCTTCTGCCTGCAAGACTTTATGGAGTCTGCTCCGACTGTCTCCTGGGGTGTGCAGCTTTACAGATTAGCATCCCTGGTGAGTCCTCATGTTAGGTTTCACCAGGGAAAAGGCAAGTTGTCCATACTAGGACAAAGAAAAAAATCACCCTTCCTCTTCCTGGATGTTTAGTATGGACTTTCATCGCAACAAAGAGTTTGGACATCCCAAACGCAGGTGGAAATATTCAGTGTTTATTAATACAATGGTGATACTCCTGATGGAGACACATGTTTACCAACGGGTACCTTTTCCATCTCTTGTTTAAATACATGCTTAGTTCCCCACACATGTTTAACTATATCCGTAATTGTGCTCATTTTGTAACATTTATGGATTGCATGATGAATACCATTGAACTCTAGCGCATGCTTGGCTGCAGATGAAAGTTCGTTTTTATGTGTATTACACATTTGGGTGGTGCAGCCAGATGTTACAAATGAATTGTACAACTAATGTAAATTATTTATTTTGTTAGGATGGTTTCTCAAGGTTTTGGTCTCTGCAAGATTTTAATGTTCTCTCTGAGTTGGTGCCCATGCCACTCTTCTGGCTTTCCTCTCCTTTTCTTGGTCATGGTCTCATCCTTTTCTGTTTCTGCCTTCTCCTTGGCCAGAATTCCAGGCTTTTCTTTCTCAGTTTCTTTTGGTCAGGGCTGCTACCTTTTCTCTTTCCATTCTCTTTATTGGCTTTTTTACTCTGACCCTTCTCTCACCACAGTCTCCCCTTTTGGTGCCTTTTCCGAGACCACACCCTTTGCCTATTCATGGGCCACTGCCTTTGGCTTTCTGCCCTGGGAATGAGGGCACTGCTCACCACCTTTTCTTCTTTAGTTAAGCTGCCTGGCTTGTCCTCTTTTCTCTGGTACTCTCTGCTGCATCACCCCACCTCCTTCCAAATCCAATTTACTTCCCCATTGTGTTTTCTTTTGCTCAACCTTTATTACCTTCTCGCTCTCTCTGAATTTTATCTTTCACTCCACTTTCCTTCTCTGGGTTTTATCTCTCACTCAACCTTTTTTCACTCACTGGGTTGTCTCCTCTTTCACTTCAACTTCCTCTACTTCATACAAGCTGCTTCCTCCTCATTCCTGATGGTCCCCACCTCCAAGGTCAGGTTTCGTCTCTGAGCATACTCCGTATTGGGGATGGTTTGTAGTTCTGAGTTTGGGATACATGCCATGGGTATACCTTTATGGGTATTTCCGTGTGTGGTGTGGCTTTCTTTCCTCTCCCATTCGGCCTGCAAGACTTTATGGAGTTCGCTCTGTCTCCTGAGCTTGTCGGGTTTCTTTGGGTGCTAAATTTCCGTTCTGAGCGTAAGAGTTTGAAATAAATGTGTTGTCTTGTTAGTGTATGCCACATTTATTTACCTGGTTGTGTTTGCTGTGGGAGACTTTCAGTCCAGGTCCTAGCTGTAGGCAAAATGTTTCCCTTTCTTAAAGCCCCTTGTAGTGCGAGGACGGTGCAGTCCTCTCTGTGTCTGGTTGTTGTACAGGATAGATGTTTCATTGTCATCTTGGAAGTTAAATGGCAGCAAGGTGAGAGACTCCCATAATTGTTCTGTTCAGGGTGGAGAAGGTACTTCAGTGGTTTGATTAGGATTTCCCCATAGTCTTCCTGCCCATGTTGCTGTAATTGATTTTCCTGAACCTTGCTAGGGATTTTCACTCAGTGAGAGCGTGTTCTCGGAGATGTTGTAATTTGTTTGCTCTGGTCATATGATCTGGAAAACGTGTCCTTAGAATAAGGGCCATTCCCATCATCGAGGACCTAGTATCACTCCCATGTCCTTGTGACTATGACCGGGAGGTCATTTTGTTACAGTGGGTAAAATGTGGGCTGCATACATTTGTCTCAAGTTTGATTACATTCTTGTCTCCCTAATTTAATATTTTAAGGAAGTAGGTCACTGTATAATAATACTGGCCATGTGCCACATGTCCACCTGCTCACTGATATGGTACACCACATGCTACCATTAGGTGATATCCCTGAAGCATGTCTGGGAACCCTCATGGACGTGGCTGCCATATTTTAATGTGTATTCTGGATATTTGAGGACTTGGGGCATGTGAAGAGGGTAATCGCCAGACAGCATGGAGAATGTGCCCTCGTAATTGGGTCCTCCCCAGCAGTAATGAAGCGCCACAGTAAATATCCTAGCAATAAACAAGTGCATGATAAGTTTAAAAAGATATGTATTTATTATGGCCCAACAGGATATAGGATATACACAACACGACTGGTAATGTCTAAACAGGGAAAAGTTATCTTCCATAGACTAATGTTTAAAAAAAGAAAAAAGGGGGAGAATTTAAGGAGTTTGTACGAAAGAAATGTAAGGGTTACATTTTTGGAGACTGCTAATGGAAGCCAGCTTAGTGTGTCTGCATGTGTCTGTATAGGTATTCATGTACAGTATGGTTTTACAAATAGTAAAGCCTAGCTCGAAGCAACCTAGTATTGTATGAGGTGGGAGTGGAAACAAGGGGATGGATCAATTCAGACCCGGGGAGAGAACCTTAGAAGCTCCAGGCGATGTTACAGATGGGAGTTGAGGACTTGGATGTCAAATAACTTAAATGTGTTTTGTTTATTTGGCAGCTTTTCCAGTTTTGGGTTCTTGTAGACAAGCTATCCCAGCAATGGGAAGACTTGGAATGGCAGAACTATTTGAGTTATATGTCACTGTTGATGGCAGAGCGTTCATAGTTAAGCTCCAGGAAACTAATGGCCAATTACTATTGTTTGAGCTATGCTAGGCGGACAGTAATGAGGCAGGATTTTTCAGTTCTGGGATACAAGTGATGGCTATAATCTGATTTTGTTCCTCTCATGCTGCAGAAACGCAGGCGACCCACACTGGGAGTCCAATTGGATGATAAACGGAAGGAGATGCTGAAGAGACATCCATTGTCAGTCTGCATCAACCTCAAATGTAAAGGTAATAAGCAGTTGTGCTGGGTTGAGCTGTATTGTATAAGGAGCTTCCAGTGTGAACTGCTAGATGATGACAAATTGTGCTTTGAGACGTAGTGTCTTGCAAGAGCGAATACATCACTGACCGATTTAAGGACTTGCTAAATGTGCTGAGCCAAACTAAAATGCCAGTCCCTGAAAGTTGATGTGCTTTTTAGTATTGAAAATTGTTCTAATTTTCCTGAGTGCCAGGATCTCCCCAGCCCTGGGATGAGGGGCTTATTAGCACCTATATTCAAAGCACAGAATCGACCTATTTCGAAGAGCATCAGCATATTTTAATTTTTTTAAGTGAGAACCTGCCCACCCTCATGTCCAAGCATAGAATCAATGCTACAAATCTCTGAACTGCTGGCGTCATGCCATCATGCCAATAATGCTTGATGTATACCAACTGTGCTGTTCTAACTGACCACCTCCATTCAGATGGTACATGTTTAAAGTGTATTATTCTACATTACATTTTCAGCCCCTTTTTTTGAACTTAATGAAATTCCTGTAATAGGATTGTTCCAAAGATATAACTGCATTGATATATTTTTCTGCACCATAGTCATTCTAGTCCTGTAAGTTTAGGAAACTTGCTTCTTCTGTATCTTTTGTCGGCATGATTAAACTGGATGCTCATAGAAGGTCTGGCTCTTAATGCAAAAATTTGGAAACTTCTGCTTCACTGTTATGGGATCAGAAACGGTCTCGGAGTTCTACTAAAACAATTTCAATAACTACCGATAGAACTGCATCGATAGCCTTCTGATCTTAACCAACTTTTCCTGTTATGGACACTTAGCAGGAACGTGTATCACTGTTAAGACAGAATTCCTATTTTTGGGGATTTCCATTTTTGTATTTTTGGTTTTGGGGGGGGGGGTGGGCTGGGGCTGTCAACATTTTGCTTTTCCCTTTATTTCCCTGCGTCATATCTAGATAGAAATGTGAATGTTAACATGTGCCACACTTAGATGGAATTCTTAACCTAGCCTGCGTCACATCTAGACAGGATTATGAATGTTAGCATGCGCCTCACTTAGATGGAATTCTTAGCATGTGCCACACTTAAATGGAATTCTTAACCTTAGCCTGCGTCGCATCTAGATAGAAATGTGAATGCTAGCATGTGCCACACTTAAATGAAACTGTGAATGATGACAAGTGCAACACTTGAATTGAAACGTGATCACTAGCCTGCCTCGCATCTAGACAGAATATTGAAATTAGCAAGCGCCACACTCCGATGGAATAGTGAATGATAGCAAGTATCACACCTAGACATAATTGCAAGGACACCAATGCCAACTAACCAATCCACTAACAATTTCATCCCTCTACATACACCTCTCAAACTCTAACCATACACAACCACAAGCCTAAAACGCAGCAATCCGCACAAACTTCACTACACTGCAACAACAAAACAAACTGCACATAGAGTTGCACAACAGCACACGACTACTGACCGTAAAACACCCCAAGCCCAGCCAACTGACCCACCGGGCTCAGGCTGGCAACAGCACATCACTGCTCTCTTGCACTTTTCCAGGTAATTCCCACTAACTCACCTGCCCCCCCCCCCCCCCCTCCCTCTTTCAGAGCTGCCAGGGGACCACTCTGGTGGTGATAGTGCGCGGTACAAATATCCTTTAACATTAACGGTAACATTTTTTTTCTTGTATAACTGTGGTTTTTCTGAAGTCCAACTAAGGGTTTAGCAAAACCATACAACTGAGTCAGTACAAAACTCCACTCTTAGTATAAGGCTGTGCCACCTGAGTATTTGGTAGCACAGACAGAGCAGCCAGGCTCACCGTAGGCGGTAGAGAGGTCTGTAGGAAAGTACAAAGAACCTGTAGCATACACATGGTTCAGCAGAAACGCTTACACCCAGAAGGTTTATTTAAAAAAGAAATCTTTATTATAGATACAAATGGGCCAAAGTAAATCTTGTTGGGTACGTGTAAAGACTGGAGGGGGGGGTGTCTGTACTCCTCCTGCTCTCTATCTGGTAGAGGAGAGGCACAGAGGACCCCAGCCAAGATTCTCCATTTGGTAAACGTGGGTAAATAAGTATTTTATTTGCATTTGTTGTCATACATACAGGATTGGTTTTTGCAATTCTGAGTTTTTTTCATATCGTGTGACATTGATATAGTTATTAACAATTATTAAACCATAAACAACGTATAACAGGTACTGTCTTTTTGCTACTGGAGTGAGTTTGTGTCTCTTGTAGTTCATTTGGTGTTGGGGTTCTGCTATCTGCGTGGGTATTTCAGGCTTGTCTGTTCCAGGTGTTCGTTCCTTTTTTTCTTCTTGCTGTAGCTCGGTTTTAAATTGTTTCTGTTGTTTTTTTAGGGTTGCTTGTCGTCTTTTGAGGTGAGCAAGTCTCTTATGAGGGCTTTCCATGATTCAAACGTGGTACTTATGTCCTCCTCAATACCTCTGGGCCCTTCTTCTCATGCCTTGGTCTCTGCTTAGGCCCATCTCTCTAGCTCCTTGTACCATTGCTCGTATCGTGGTCCTCCAGGTGTTTTCCATGTCATCGCTATTGCCGTCTTTGCTAGTATGCACATTAGGTCCATTAGTCTCACTGTGTGTTTATGCTTGCTTAGTCTGGGGTACGTGCCCAGTAGGCACTCTTTTGGAGACCGTCGTATCTGTTCACTCCCGCTTTTCTACAGATTCTTTCTATTTTCCTCCAAAAGCTCTGTATTTTGGGGCAGCACCAGAACATGTGCATTATGCCAGCTTCCTCGTTGTTGCACCATGGGCACTTCGGCTGGGTCTGTTTGCTGAAGCTTGCAATTCTTAGAGGTGTCATGTAGGTCCTGTAGAGGACGTTCAATTGTATTAGTCTAAATCTTACATTCATGGACCCTTCTTTTGGTTGCATCAGTGCCCTTTCCCATTCTTTCTCATATAATGTGGTCTCCAAGTCTTTCTCCCATCTTTCTTTTAGTGTGGTACTGCGGGGGTTGGACCTGTCTGCTAGTTGGGCATATATTCTGGACACTGGCCTCCAGCCGTTGCTTACATTGTACATTTCTTCCAGGATGGGGAACAGTGCCGGTTCTTCTGGCCATGTGTCCCATTTTCTTTTGGCAGTGTGTTTGATCCGCTGGTACCACAAGAATTGCCCCTTTTCCAGGCCCTCGTGTTCACATAGTGTATCAAAGTCTCTGAAGACCCCCTCTTCAAACATGTCTCCCCAGGTGTATAGCCCAACCGTTTCCCACTTTCTCATTACAGGTATGTCTGTAGGCGTCTTGCATACATCAGCCAACATTGGGATTTCAGGTGAGTAGGGGTGTCGCAGATATAGTAGTGATTTGGTTCTGTCCCATATCTGTCTGCCCAGGATTACTATCATGGGTGTGTGTATTGGGTCAGTTGGTGGATTCCATAGTATTTCTTTGAGGTGTGCCGGTGCTATCAGTTGTTGGAGATACTTGGTTTCGGCTGTGACTTCCTCTGATAGCCACCTCGTTACGTGGCTGAGTTGTGCTGCCAGGTAATATTGTATCCCTCCTTCCTTGTGTGGTAGTGTTAGTATTTCTAGTGGTAGTTTGTGTCTCGCCCCACCCGATAGTAAGTCTGAGTAATGCCTCTAGCTTTCTGAAGAAGGGTTGCTTGATGTAATAGCATACGTTTTGGAATTGGTATAGGAACCTCAGGAGTATAATCATTTTAGTGATTGCAGCTCTGCCCATCATGGATTGTGGTAGCTTGTTCCAGAATCTCATTGATTTTCGTAGGCTGTTTTTGGCAGCCACCGTGTTGGTTTCGTATGTAAGCTCCGGTGTATGTTTGACGTTGACCCCCAGATATCTGAACATTTCAGTTTGCCACTTGATTCCTACCTCTGGTAGTTCTGTTGCGTCCTTCCCCACGTAAGCTCGCTAGTGGGAATGCGCATGACTTCCTCTTGCTGAACTGTATTCCCGAGTAGTGTGCATAGTTAACTAGTATCTCCAGCATTATCGGTGCATTAATGTGTGGATCGCTCATGTACAGAAGGACATCGTCAGCGTAGAGGGATATAATGTGTGTGCATCCTACCTTTATCCCAGCGTCAAAGTGCTGTTTTCTGAAGTATATGGCGATGGGCTCTAGCCCCAGGATGTACAGCATGGGTGATAGCGAGCAGCCCTGTCTTGTTCCTCTCTGTATTTCCCATTTCTTTGACAACACTTTCCCGGTCTTCACTCTTGCCGTGGGTGTGTTTTATAGTACTTTGACCCATTTTATAAAGCCAGGTCCGAACCCGCTCTGTACTTCTAGTATCCACTCCCAATATATGGAATCGAATGCCTTGATTGCGTCCAGTGATCATATTGCCATTTGTTCCTTGTTGTCTAATGTTTGTGCCATAACGTGCTGTAGTCGGCGGAGGTTAGCCGTTGTGTTTCGACTTGGGACAAATCATTTTGGTCCTCATGTACCAGGGTCCCTACCACTTTTGCCAATCGCTTGGCCAGTATGGCTGTTAGAATTTTGCTATTGTAGTTTAGCATCGCCAGTGGGCGATAGGAGTCTCATTCCTCAGGAGGCTTGTTTGGCTTTAGTATCGGGACTATCAACATTTCCCTCATTGTCTCCGGCATATTCCCCAGCTCCTACGCTTCCATGTATACCTCATGTAGTAGTGGGGACAGGGTCGGCTCGTATGTCTTGTAAAATTCTGGCGGTAGGCCGTCGCCACAGGGGCCTTGCATGTGGCTAGGGATCTAATGGCCTCCGTTACATCTTCAATTGTGATTGTTTCTTCCAGTGTTTCTCGCTGTTCTTTGCTGAGTTTGGGCAGTCCTATTTCCTCTAGTGTGTCTCTAATGTCTTTCTCCGGCACTTTGTTGCTGTCGGCGTATAGTTCGGAGTAGAAGGCGGCGAAGGTATCGTTGATCGATCGTTGCGTCCTGTGTAGTGTTCCTGTTGAGTCTTTTATTGTTTGTGAGGGGTGTTTCGGGTGTTCTCACTTGCACAGCCATGCCAATAGCCTGCTTGGTTTGTCTGCCTCTTTATGTGCCCTGACGGTGCGAGTTATGTAGTCGGATTTGGATAGTCTACTCCACTTCTTCTGGCAGCTATCTCTGATGGACTTTAGTTTTGATTCCGTCTCAGTAGTGATCTGGGCGTTGGTTTCTAACTGTTTTATTTCTTTTTCTTTGGCCTCAAGTTCTTTCTTTAGTTGTTTCCGAATCCCCCCAGCCCCGGCTATTACCTCCCCGCGTGTCACTACTTTCAGTGCTTCCCATATCGTTACCCATCTGTCCACACTACCTGTGTTTAATTTGCACAAATTCAGCAAATTTTTCCCCAAGTTCCTCTTTAAATGCTTGATCTGTGAGTATGTCTGTGGGCATACGCCAGAGCGGGATGGGAGGGGGGGGGTGGTCTGGGTCCTTTGGTTTCCCACTGCATGATTAGGGGGGAGTGATCTGATATTGATCTGCCCAGGTATTGTGCTAGTTCTACTTGTGGCATTTGGTCCCTATCTATGAACAGATAGTCTATCCTGGTATGTAGCTTGTGGGGGGATGAGTAGTGTGAGTAGCATCTGTCGGTGGGGTGTAGTGTCCGTCATACATCCACCAGGTCTAAGTGGTCAATCATTGTATTCAGGGCCTGTGTGGTTGTGTTTGTTGGGTGTGGTGGTGGTTCAGACCTATGTAGGGCCCCATCTCTCTCATATTTGTTTGAGATAGGCTGGTATGCCGTGGTTGGGGAAGTAGGAGTTCACAATGCATACTCTAGTTTGTTCTATCATGCCCCACATCACCAGGTATCTGCCCTCTTTGTCAGCTTCGGTTCCCAGCGGTTGGAGGTGTCTCTGGGCTCACCCATGTGAATACTCCCCTTGCGTATTTAGAGTAGGATGCCCGTTGTCCGTTCCCTCCCCAGAGTTCTTTCAGTTTGGATGTGGCTTAGTTCGTGAGGTGGGTTTCCTGGAGTAGGGCAATCGATACTTTTTTTCTTTGGAGGAAGGATTTGATCCTGTTTCTTCTCAGGTATGATCCCATGCCTCTCACGTTCCATGTCATTATTTTAAGGTGTGTTGCCATGGTCTTGACTGAGTTGTTTATTGTCCTGTTTTCGACCGCCTTCGAGTTGTGTGTTGTTTTCCCGGATCGCGCGCTCTCCTTTCTTGTAAATTGCCTTCTTTTTTCTGTTAGTTCTTGGTTTTAAGGCCCCTTTCTCACCATTTATTTGTAGCATATTGACAGTGTAACAAACGTAACTATGAACATGGGTTGAACTGGTATGCCCAGCTTCTGCGTGCGGTACGCTACACTCGGGCGCCCTCGCGCTGTCTAGCCGCATTCCAGGTTTTGGGCACGAGTGGGTTTGTGCTGGCAACGGGCCCGCACTGTTTCGTTCGTGGGTTGGGTCTTTGTGCTCAGTCGGAGTGGCCAAGCGTGTCCTCAGCCTTCTTATTTTATCATGTTGTTCCAGTGGTCTTGTCTCGTTTTTATGCTGTTCCTTGCGTTCCTGTGGACTCTTCCTTATCGTCCGCTAGGTTATTATGTTCCATCCACATGGTGGCCGCTGCCGGTGTTTCAAGGAATATCGCTCTGCCTTTATGTATCACCTTGAGTCTTGATGGGTAGAGCAACATGTACTTCAGGTTTAGTTTTCTGAGCCTGTCTTTAATTGGTACAAAAGAGTTTCTGGCTTTTTGTACTGCTGGCGTATAGTCCGGATAAATGGTGATTTTGGAGTTGCCTCGTTCTATTATACCTCCTTCTCTGGAGTATTTTGAGTTTAATATTTTAGTGATTATCGGGCGGGGGTATGAGCCTGGGGGTTGTTTCTTCTGGAGTGATCTGTGGGCCCTTTCTACTGCAAAGCCTTGTCAGGTCACTCACCCCGATTTCTTGTTGTATGAGTGATTCAACATATCTTGTCGGGTTTGGGCCTTCTGTACCCTCGGGCACTCCCAGTATTCGTATATTGCTGCATTGTGCGCGTCCTTCCGCCTCCTCCGATCTGGTTTCTAGCGTTTTCATTTTCCATTCTAGCTCCTTTATCCTGTTTTGTAGGTCTATTGTGTTCTCTGAGGTCTCTTGGAGGGTTGTCTCTGCATTGGTTCCGTCTTTCCATCAGATTGCGGGCGTCTTGGCGCATTAGCTGCATGTCTGTCTTGACCTCCTCTATTTTTGTATCTATGAATGTTCTGAGCGCAGCTATGGCTTCCAGTACTTGACCGTCTTTGGACACGTCGTCCACTGCTTTCTGGGTTTCTGTTCCGGTGCCCCCAGTTTGTGGGGCTTGGTGACGGCAAACAAGTCCATTTATGGTTGCCTTCCCCTTGTTTCTATAGGATGACATATTGGTGTTGTTTTGTGGATGCAGTGCAGCCCTGGTAATCTGAGCATGAGCGTTTCTCTGGTGGCTTTTTTCAGTTGGGCTGGGGGTTGTCCCGGTCAGGCTTTTGTCTCAGTTTGGGTGGATGTTGTTGCTTGTAGCTAGTTTGTATGGTTCCGTGGTCTCAGTCTGCCTTGTCTTGCTTGGCTTGTGGTTCGTTGCGGCTGGGGTATTTTGTCCTTAGCTTCCGGGTTTGTAGCTCCTAGTGCGTTGTGGGCCTTACTGTTGGGGATCACCTATATGTTGTTCATCGTGTTTTACTTCTCACCGCCTTCCGTTTTGGCTTGTTTGTCCTACTTTCTGTGTGCCTGCTCTCTTTTCTCCCTTTTGTTTTCTTGGTTCGTGTGTTGGTGGGGTGTCGCTTCTCCTCCTCGTTGGTTCTTGTTCAGGGTCCAGTATTGGGCTGACCGGTGCAGGCTTTTTTTTTTATTGCCGGCGGGGTTGCTGTTCCTGGGTGCCTGCTGTTTTGTTATATTTATTAGTCCCTTTCCGCTATGTAGTGGTCGCTTGTGGAGGGTTACCTCAACACATAAGGAGGTGGAGGGTGGTTTTATGGGGTTTCCGGCATGCCCTCGTGTAAGGGGGTGAGTCCTTGAGTTTTAAACAATGGAGTTTGTGACTCCGGTGCACCGTTTTCTTATGTGGCCCGGAGGGGCTAGCTCATGCCCTCCACAATTTCCAGCACTGTTATGCGCGACTGTTCTGTGTGTTTCATCGTCTCTCCCCCTCGCCCCCCTAGCTGGATGGCTCACCTTCTTTGCGCAGGCTTCTTCCTCCGTTCGTGTGTCCTCACCGAGTGTCTGCTCCTTTGACTCCGGCGTCCAGCGGGCTCAGCTTTTCACTTCCCGCTCCTCACTTCTCTCCGTGTTGCAAGGTGTTCCGGGGGCCCCTCCGATGCTAGGTCCGGCACACTTCTCCGCTCTTCTGCTGCTTGTCTCGCTCTCCTCCGCGGCTCCGCTGTGTCGCCAGTCGCGCTGTCTGCTGCTCTGCTGACCGCCTTCACCTTCCTGGGCGTTAGTCTGGGCAGACCGGCCGTCCTCTCCTGCTTCCTCGTTTCACTGCAGCTGTTCGGTGTGTCGCCTTTCCTTTCTCGGCGATCAACTCTGTCTTGCCTCGTAGCTGGATCGTTGGGGCGGACTGCCCTTTCCCCTCCTTAGCTGTTCGGGCTCGGTGCCGTGCCCTCCATTATGCTTGGCATCAGGGGGGTCTGCTTCGGAGGGTTGTGCTCGTCCCTTCGCAGGTCCAATTTTTGGCAGATTTGTTGGGTAACTGCCGGGAAGCGCTTGTACTTCCCTGCAGTGTGTTTTAATTTCTCCTTTAGTTCGCTTTGACCGCTGGTATAGGATCGTGTCCAAGGATCTAGGCGGGAGCTCGGCGCTTCTACCTCCTCACGGCATGAGCACCAGGTCACGCCCCCTCAACTAATTTCAACCTATGAGGGACGAGCAATACCAAAGTCGATGGACTCAGAAAGGTGCCTTTAGGGAGCCAGGACAGCCAAAGTAATCTGGACAAAGGCAATAGTTCTGATGCACTTCTTGGACGAATAGTCTTTCACAAAAGTCAGATAGTTCAGAAAATCACTGTAGAGACACAAGCTGTTAAGCCTGTGCAAAAGGGAGTTGAAATCGACTCAAAGTTAAGCAAGTCCAAATCTCAAGTGAGACAACATGACTTAAGGCAAGAAGGTAAGTACCCCGAAGCCCAAACAATACCCCTGGTTAGAAGAAAAGTGGTCCAGCTGGATGAAGTCTTGCTACAGCCATGCAGACCTTGGTTCCTGAACCTCAGTCGGAGGGACAAGAGGGAGGAGGTCTGTAGGGCTTTTGCGGCAGTACTCTGGAAGGCTCTCTTCGATTCAGCAGCACTTTGCGGTTTCAGCGCTTCGCAAACAGCACTGATGCAGAACAAATTTCTCTGGTTGGACTTTCCTTAGTCTCTCGGTCCTGGACTCTGGTGAGGGGTGTCAGAATCAAGCAGGAAATCCTGATCCTGGAGTGCCCTTCGCAGGCTCCTGGAGCTTTTGACCAGATTCGTTCTGCGGCAGACATTGCACTCGGTTATGGACACTTGACCCCTGGCATTGGGCTTCTGCAGCAATTGAGAGGCACAGCAATTAACCTCAGCTTTTAAGCAAGTTTCCCATTCATTCACAGCCTAGGCTGTCAATCACACAGCAGGGTGGCTGTCCTTTCAGGACAGCCAGTCAGGACAGCCAGCTTGCCAATCAGGACTGGTTTTGTTCAGGCACTCCTAGAGACAAAGGACAGGGCAGTTTCAGGAACCTCCCTCACTTCCTGCCCTTCCAGACACACTGAAGCCAGGGGCGGGCTTCAGGGCTGAAGCCCACCAAAGGCAAAACACACAAAGGGCCCAAATCATCTGTATCAATGCACAGAGTAAAAGCCAAGAAAGACCCCACAAACAGAAAATGGCAAAAAAAAAGACGACCGGGGCCATTCTGACAAAATGGACACCCATGGGTGCTGTACTGCAGCTGAGGGTTAGCCTGCAGTAAAAAAGCACACTGGTAAACAAAATGGACACCCATGGGTGCTGTACTGCAGCTGAGGGTTAGCCTGCAGTAAAAAAGCACACTGGTAGTAAAAATTAAACCACTGCCACCAGTCATTTAAAGTAGTGAGGGTAACAATGTTACTTGAGAAAGTAGGATAAGGGGCTACTAGGTAGCCTCCCAGCACATAAAATGGTGCGTGCTGGACCTACAAAGTAAGGTCAATTTCACCTTACTATTCTTGGGAACAGTAGTTCACCCAAGAAAAGGTATTTGAACCTTAAGAGAAATCCAAAGGACTTCTCAGTGACACTACACTGAGGGTGCTGTGTGTCACTATACAAAAAGCAGGTGTCTATGGAGTTTGTCAGCTTCCAAAAACAGTGAAAACATAAAATCCTAGCCAGCGAAAAACACAGGAGGAAATGAGGAAAAAGGTCTGTCTCACTCAGGAGTTGAAATTAAAAAGTCCTAAGTCCAGCAAAAGAGCTGGGGATCCCTAAGGTGGGAGGAATTTAGCACATAAATGAAAATTTGCCCTAACAAACATGCTCCATGCATTATTCGGCAAAGCTGTCCAGGACGCACAAGAGTGCAAAGGAAGACTGACACCCTTAAATCCTTAGGACAACTCCCTAACAAACTCTTTGTGCAGACAGGAGATTCAAATACACGGCGGTTTAGAAGACAGAACTCCCTGCGGTCCTACAATTACAACCAGGGTGGGCAGAGTTCACCCTGGGATTTTTCACAGGGGCAGTCCTCCCAACAGAACTTTCAAAGGGGCCACAGAAGGTACAGAAGTAGGGACAGAGCCTCCTCCTCAAGAGAGGGCTCCACCCCTCCTAAGCAATGACCACCTGCTACAGGTTCCCTCAGATGCCTCTCCAGTAGGAGGTCGTATTTCTCATTTACCCAAGCATGGGAGGGTATCGCGTCTGACAAGTGGGTACCTTCCACTGTGGCGGGGGATAGGGGGCTTCTGCATAGAGCTAATACAAACACCAAACGACCACCTGCAAAGACAAACTACACAGGAAGAGCCACACATCCTGCTAGAAGCGGTCAAGGCACTGCTACTAAAGGACACCATACAAATCGTCCCGGCAAACCAGGTAAACAAGGGTATTTATTCAATGTACGTACTTGTGCCAAAGAAAGACCTAACAATGCACCCTTGTCGTAGACCTGCGCCCTGTGAACAAGTCAAGCCACACACATTCTGCATGACAACACTACAGGAAGTAATCCCACTTTTAAAACGGGGGGACTACATGGCAACCTTGTACATGAAAGATGCATACTTTCATATTTCAATGGTCCCAGCACACAGAAGATTCCTGTGCTTCAAGATAGCGAATCAGCACTACCAATTTAAGGTACTACCCTTCGGCATAGCCTCTGCTCCAAAGGTATTCACCAAGCTACTAGCGGTAGTGGCAGCACACCTTTGCAGCGAAGCAATCCCAGTGTACCCTTATCTGGACGACTGGCTAATAACAGGGGAATACCCCCAAATTTGCAAGCAAAATACCCAAATCAATCTCCTGTTCCAATTGGGATTCTCAATCAACGAGAAAGATCAAGTCTCGTTCCAAGCAAAACAAAACATTTCTTCTGAGCTATCATGACTAGTCTTCCCGTCAAACATATGTATGCAAAAGATATTGCTGCAAATACCTCAGTATCTAGCAAGTCACCAAATAACCGTAGGCAAAGCATTACGCCTGCTCGGGATGATGGCTTCATGCATTTACCTGGTTCCGCATGCAGGGTTGCGCATGTGCCCAATGCAAGAGTGGTTAGCGAAACAGTGGTCTCGGGGCAAGCGGTCATTGGGACGATCTAGTGGTTGTTTCGCTAACCCTAGTCGAGCACTACACTGGTGAACAAAGGAAAATCTGTTGAAGGGAAAACCCTTTCACAATACCACAGTGCAAGCAATTGTCACAGCAGACGCATCACTTATCGGGTGAGGAGCCCATTATCTTCACCACACAGCGCATGGTCTGAGGACCCATATCGCAGCCCAAAATCACATAAATTTAGATCTACTAGCATTGCTCAAAGCCCTGCAAGCTTTTCAAGTGTATCTATCGGGCCAAACAGTATAAATCCTCACAGGCCGCACCACTGCCATGTTTTACATAAACAAGCAGGGGGGCACACACTCTGTCTTTGCAGGCTAGCCCAAAATATTTGGAAGTAGGCACTCAAGCGGAACACGTTCCAAGTGTCCCGACACGTTCCAGGGGAACTCCATTCTCTGGCAGACTCACTAAGCAGAGATCCCCTAACCGATGACCACGAGTGGCAGCTCAGCAGAAACCTTTCAGACAATATCTTTTCCCTCTGGGGCTATCCTCCAATAGACCTGTTCTCCACAAGCCTAAACACACAATGCCTAGACTTTGCATCCATGTGTCCCCAACCCAGATCCAAGGGGAACGCCCTGTGGATGAGCTGGTCAGGGAAATGTGTCTACGCGTTTCCCCCAACACTGCTACTCAGCAAGATAGTGAACAAGGTGCACCAGGAACAAGTAACTCTAATCCTGGTTGCTCCTATGTGGGTTAGACAACCTTGGTTTCCGCATCTGTGCAAAATGGCGATGTGCGATCCAATCAAACTCCCGTGCCCCCTCAACATACTCACCCAACACATGGGAACAACGTTGCACCCACATCCTCAATCTGAGAGCTTGGCTCTTGAGGTCATAGAATTTGGTCACTTAAAACAACCTCAAAGGTGTATAGAAATCCTCAAGGAGGCGCATAAACCAAACATCAGACACTGTTACTTTAACAAATGTACTCCATCCTACATTCTTCAAAATATGTTCTACTTACTGGACTCCGGTCTAGTATTCAGCTCCATCAAGGTGCACCTAGTGGCTTTATCAGCGTACACCAATTCTCAAAGCAAGTTGTCTCTTGGAAAGTCCTGGTCATGAAAGCATACATGGAAGGAGCGAAAAGGCTTTGGCCGCCCTCCCCCATTTCAAACTCTCTCCTTCATGGTGGAATCTAAATGTGGTACTTGCAAAGCTCATAGGTCCCACCTTTAAGCCTATGCACAAATTCAGCCTTAAACACCTAACATATAAAACCGCTTTTCTGGTGGCCATCACCTCCATAAGAAGAGTCGGTGAATTAAAAGCTTTAACAGTACAAGACCCTTTCTTTGTTATCCACAAACACAAGTTGGAACTAGGAACACACCCTAGGTGTTCACCAAGTTCCATGTCAATCAGTCCATTGAACTACCCGCTTTCTTTCAAAACCCTTCAAGCTCAGCTGAGAAAAACCTCCATACACTGTATGTAAGGAGGGTGGTTCTTACTATATAAACAAAACAAAACGGCTACGAAAAAGAGATCAACTGTTTGTCTCCATAGAGCCTGGCAGGGAAGGTGATAACGTTTCAGAAAACGCCATCTCCAGATGAATAGTGAAAAGCATACAGTGCTGCTACTCTATCAAACAAAACTCTTCCTTTCACACCAAGAGTTCACTCTACCAGGGGCACAGGAGCTACTTTGGCCTTTATTGCAAACGTCCCGCTGGACACCATATTCTAAAGCAGATTCACATGTGGGACAAGCAGTGCTATAACATCTATTTGCCGCTGTACCTTCACAACCCACCACCTTCTCCAGACACTACCCGCTAATCTATGCATAGCATGTGATCTAAGCCGATCCACAAGCCTCAGAAGGGATACATTACTCACCGTAAACCTATTTCTGATGCTTGTATCTGCTTAGATTCACATGCACATACCCTTCCTCCCCTGTTGAGTAGAAGGTGCATGGACGTTTTCTGGCTTTACCTTCTCTTATCTGCTTTATTACATCTGTACTCGCGCTACACTGCATGCTAACTCATGTCAGAAACAGAACTATCTGAAGGACCTCGATGCGTGACGGGCCATTGGTATCGTGGACATCACACTAGGTATGGTATTACTGGCATGCCCTTTCGACGTCCCTTTTCGAGTTTCGAAAACAAAAATGTAATACTCTGCGGCTACCACTAAATGTCAGCCTATGCATAGCATGTGAATCTAAGCAGATACAAGCATCAGAAATAAGATTCTGGTGAGTAATGTATATATATAACGCCTGTAGTGAAATTGCACAAAGCCACAGGCCTCGGAATGAGGAACGAAGATGTTGGGCAAGATTTGGAGCCGTACCCTTAAAGTGCACTACAACAACCTTGACCTGGCAATAGGAACCCAACCTTTGGTATATGTCTGTACCACACAGGTTGGTAGTGTGGTCGAGTAGCCAGGCTCATCACAAGAGGGGTCAATGTGAGCAGTAGCGTAGTTGCACAGAGATTCACAGTGACAAGTATCCAAATAAACACTTATAGTCAAGGTTTCTTGATTAAATAATTATTAATTTATTCAACAGTCAGTTTGAATAAGCCTTCCTCAGAAAGGAGCAATAGAATAGCAACACAAAAATACACTTCAAAATACACACTTAGTTTCTCTAATCAGCAAATACCCATTGGGGATGGCACACACACTCCCTACACCCTCAGGTGACTTAAATAGCTAGGCCACTGTGCACATTAATATATCACTGTTGCATTTAGAGCATTACTCAGATGTGTGTCAAAGAAAAGGGTTATTAGAACAAACAAGAGATCACAAATATTCTGAAGCAGGTAAGTACTTTTTGAACCCCCCCAATGCAAAGTAAGTTCACCCCTTCTTGGAAGGATAGGCACAACACAATGTCAGAGGAGAGAAGAGTTATTCAGGGAGCCAGGTCAGCCAATGTTAAGTTTGCAAAAGTCTAGGTGAGCTGAAGCACTTCTTGCAGGTAGGTAAAAGTCTTTCACAATGTTTTTAGAAGTCTTTGTAGAAAAGAAGATTCAATATAGGGCCACAAGCTCTTAGGCTTGTGAGTAGTAGAAGATGAAAGCAACCAAGGCATGTCTCAACTAAGAACAAGCAAGGCTACACAACAAGAGGTAAGTTCTCTTAGATTGTACATTACCTTTAGTTTGAAGAAGTGTAGCAGATGGCTTATGTTCTGTGCAGCTCTGCAGATGCTGGTGTTCCTGTGCCTCAGTTGTGGGGACAAGAGGGAGGACTTCTGCGGACTCCTGCACTGCAATGGGACTATCACCAACGACAACTGGCAATCTTCAAACAAATGGCACTTCGGTGTTTCAGCTACTCGTGTCTGCCACAAATAGCACCACCACGGTTCCTGGCTGTCGAGAGGGGCTTTCCTTGCATCTGGGGTCCAGCACTAAGCTGCTAAGGTGGCTCAGGCTCGGCCAGTCCTGCTTCCTCGGAGTCCAGAGGATCTTCCTGGAGCTCTTGGCCAGCTTAAAAGCAACACACCCAATCTGGTGTCCCACTCCCTGGCTCTTCGATTCCAGCAGTGACTGCAGTGGAAATACAACCAGCTTTGAGAAGATGTCCTGACGGGCTTACTTTGGTGTTGATTGGTGCCACCAACTCAAAGGGAGAAGTCGTCCTTGCAGGGCTTCTCTAGTCGAGGCGAATTAGGAGCTTCAGCACAGCAGCAGGGCTTCACCGGGAAAACCAACGGTCCAGGGGTTGCAGCAGGTGTCTCAGCATCAGCAGTTTTTCTTCGGATTCCTTTGTCCAGCGGTAGACTCTGCCTTCCAAGCCAAAAAGCCTCGCCTTTTTTTGCAAGTTTCTCCCATTCATTCCAGCCTAGCTGTCAATCACACAGCAGGGTGGATATCCTTGCCGGACAGCATCCTGTAACCAAGGGGATTAAGCACAGGGAGTTTCGGGCACCTCCCTAGCTGTCTGCCCCTGCCAGACATACTGGAGCCAGGGGTGGGTTTTACTTGTAAAGCCTGCCAAAGACAAAATGAGCACAGGGACCAAACCTGGTTTGGCGTGCAGAGTAAATCTCAAGAAGGACTGTTCCAACAAGAAATGGCGAAAAAATAAGACTGGGGCCATTTTGACAAAAATGACACCCTTGTGTGCTGTACTGCAGCTGCGAACGCAACCCGTGGTAAAAACACACAACGGTAGTTACAAGTACACCACCCACCATTAGTTGTGGAAAGGGTAACATTAAAATATTACATGAGAAGTTATACAAAGGGGATACTAAGTAACCCCTCCATCACCCTATTGTAAGATTGGGTGTGCTGGGTCTAGAAAGTTACAAATGTAAGTAAAGTCAATTTTACTTTACTGCTCTTGGTAACAGTAGTTTATCCAAGAGTAAGGTATTTAAACCTTGGGAAATCTGAAAGGCTTCCTTGTGCCACAATGCAAAATGATGCCTATGGAGTTTGTCAGATGCCAAAAACAAAAGGAAACAGAGTTCAAATCACAGAAAAATACATGAGAGAGTGGGGAAAAAGGTCTCTCTCAACGTCCTAGAGTCCAGCAAAAGTGCTGGAGGTCTCTAAGGTAGAGCGGAATTGGCACATTTCCGAGAATTCTCCCTAACAGAAGAGATGCAAATTTTGCAGCACGAAGCAAAGCGCCATTGATTGCCGACAAGGGCTGGAGGAACATTCCTGACCCCAGGGGCATGGAGCCACCTGCAAAATAACAGAATAAATCCTCACTAATTGCAGACCGAAAGCTCAGTTTTACGGTCCTCACCCGCGTGAATAAGCCAAGCGGAACAGTAGCCCTTTACCTATGGTGGGGAAGAGAAGCTGTTCTTGTGAAGCAGACAAGAACTGATACATGTGTTGCCCAACAAGCATTGCAATCCGCAGGCACTCTCTCAGGCTACGTGGATATACCAGTGGCAACAATTGAGACAGTCTTTCTCATTACCTTGAGAAGGCACACTGAGCGCTGGGAACAGAGCAGGGTCCCAGGCCTGGGGGGACAGGCTCCAGCCAATCAGGGAGACGAAATCCTGTGGTGGTGAGTAATGGGCAAGTGCCAATGGTAGTCCTGCGACCCTGCAACCATGTAATAGATCGTTTTTGGGGAAGTCTCAGGCGAGACAACCTGACTTGGAAGGACCAGTTAGCTAA
Source organism: Ambystoma mexicanum (assembly GCF_040938575.1). NCBI lineage: Eukaryota > Metazoa > Chordata > Amphibia > Caudata > Ambystomatidae > Ambystoma > Ambystoma mexicanum. The sequence goes on along the minus strand of NC_090932.1, from coordinate 1,279,006,321 downwards.
CTGATATAGGTGCCTTCCATAGGTACTACCACCCCAGCCACCCAATAGAATGGGGTCTTAGGTTTTTGGGGAAAGTTCACAGGTTGTGGAGCAATTTTGGTAACAAACACCTGTGAAACTGGCCCAGAAGGTGTGATTGCTGGAAATGTTGGTTTAGTGTATGAATGATCCCTGTCTGTTTGGATAATAAAAGACAGTTCCAATTTGCCCTTGGCTGAGTCCTCCATCATTGCCGGGGGAGGGTTCGTTGGGCATGGGGCACCTAGCTGAATGGTGACTGTAGCACGAACGACTGTCCTCTGGCATACCTTTACAAGAGGGACTGTCCTGAAATCCCCTGCCATTGTAGTACGTTTTGTGTTACTTAAGGTATACAGTATTGGGTCGCCTCTGAGAGGCACCCTATTTTTGCCTTGGGTTTTTGTATCACCCTTCATTCGGTTTAGGGAGTAGGTTGGTGGTCGCTGTACTTCAGTTTCGTCCTCACCTGTGATGCAAGCCATGTACCTTTTTGGTAGCCATTGGATGTCACAGATCGCTCCGACTCATAAGGATGGTTCAAAGGTCTTTAATGACATTTTGTGGGCCCTAGGGCCGTCCCTCTAGTCTTCGAGTGGGATTTCGTCCATAGCCCGGGTGTCCTCAACCCCAGGATAGTACTATCGACTGGTAACTTCTATTGTTTGTGTCTACGGTTGACTCCTTCAGATGCTGTCTCTACACTCTTTTAGGGACTTCCTATCAGTCCCTACTCTATGCATCTGTTGGTGCTCAAGGGGAATTTAGGAAAGTGCCAGGTACTTGCTCAGTGGGATTCAGCTTTGTTCACTCATGAACACACTTACATTTCCTCCACTTTTACTGAGTTCCTCTTCCTCCCACCAAAACCCTTGCCATCTGGTGTTTACCTCTCCTAGTTCTTGCCTCCCCTTTTGATGTTATGAATGCTCCCACCTGTTCCCTGCTGCTCCCAATTGTTTGCCTCTGCTCAACAAACACTGAAACATCGCCTCATCCTTTCAAATCACTGCTTCATCCTGCTGGGCTCTTGGTCTTCCTCCTCCTCCACACTCGAAACCCATACAACTTCTTGTTTTCGGTGTCCGCCTTTATACAACCCCCCGCCCCCTTCATGCCATTGGTTAGCTTTCCCTTGTCAATCTACTTCACTCTTTCCCTTCCCAGGGCATGTATTTGCACATAAATATTTAACAAGGGTTCTTAGACTCACTCCCCTCTTCTGTGCTGGCTTGTCGCTGTGCATCTTGGGCAGTGCTTTGGAAAGTACTTGGGTTCCTTCCCCATCTTTTTCCTGGTGGTCTAGGGTGTTGGTTCCTCTCCCGGGACCAGCAGTGGACTGTGCTGATCTCCTCCCTCATTTGGCATTTCGGTGTGTTTTTGCCATTATCTTGAGGGTCACTCTGAAGCAGTTGTCTGCGATTATTCCCTTTTCTCTGGGGCCCTGCCACTTTTTTCGGTGGTCAGTGCCACCATTTCATTACTGCAGGTGGCTGTGATGAACTTTGCTTGCGTCATCAGGAATGTTTATTTTCCTTGAAGACGCTGGAAGGAGATAGAATGGCAAGTCTGTGCATTGGACGGCATGGTTGGCGGGAAGGTGCTGCCTGCATTCTTTCCGGCACACGTGGAACGTTTAGGGATTGGGGTTCCTCCCCAGTAGGGACAGGGCTGGAGCTAGGTTTCCCCCCTGAGAGGCATGTTAGGGGAGTTTTCCTAAAGTACACCTGGAGGTAAGACTCTACAAAACTATCCCTTGGTATACAGGTCCCCAAATTGTAGTAAAAGTCTGTACTAATCAAAGGATTGGTAGGATGGCAAAGCAGCCAGGCCTATCTTTTCAGGAGGATGTGAGCTGTGGGTAAGTTAAATTACTGCAGTCAATACAATACCCCAAAGAAACTCTTACACATTGGAAGTTATGATCCAAAATACATTAATTGTATATACAAAAGTCAGGTAAATAATATTTTAGGTAAGCGGTTCAGTGAATTTGTCTGTCCACCGCTCTTAAAAGTAGTCCCTTATATTTGATCGGAATTATACTGTGGTAATGGCTGCTGATACTTACTATGACTGATATTCACTTAGTCCGCGATAAGGTTATAGATGCAGATTAGTTAAGTAATCTTCTGCGCCAACTTAAATTGGAGTCAATTCAAAAGCATGTATACAAAAAAGATGTGTTGATAACGATTATCTGTCCTTGGGAACAAATTGCCTGTCCAGGCCATCCTAGGTTAATATTTTAACCTTCCTAAACCAACATCATCCAAATGGTGGCACATGCTAATGTTTCTCCTGTCACCAGGCTTTGTCCAGGCGTAGCAAAAACAATTCAATTAGAAACCGTTGACATTTCATTGATGAACAGATTATTTTTTCCTTGCTCTCATTGTTATCCAAGACATTGTTCCTTCACAGTCTTCATTAGTTCTAATTCAGCCCCAATTTATATAGTTCACCATGTGTACTCACAACCTCATCATATTCATTACACATTAGTTTACTATTTACAATCGTCCTGTATCATTAGAGTACATTTACAATGGGCCATTGCCCATCTTGCATATCAAACCTGTGGAGGGGAGAAAAGGGAGGAGAGGAGAAAGAAGGGTATTAGGGAGGTTATATGGTAGAAGTGTATATATTTCTAATGGATTGTGTCCCCCAACGTATTCCACATCTTTGACATGTAATGTCCACAGCTGTGCACTTTTTTCGGCAGAGGGCGTCCTGCGTCAGTACATGTCCCTCGAAGGGCTCCGTCGAGGGTGACGTCACAAGATGTTCTAAATAGGACGCACAGCGCCCGTAGCCTCGGTTCCATTTTTTCCGTCAACGTGTTAACTTCGCGCGCCTCGTGTGTTCATCATTACGATGTCTTTCTCTTCAACCCCTCTGACTCCGCGGTCTGGCTTCAAGACTTCCCAGGACTGCAAGTCGAAAATGTCACTCGCCAACCCACACCGCATTTGTTTGTGGTGCCTGGGCGAGTTGCACGACACAGATGACTGCTCGAAATGCCAGTTGCTGACTGCCAAGGCCTGGCGGGTGCGGAGGGGAAGCTCCAGGTCGGTAGGGGCTCTAAGCCGGTTAAGTCCCGGACTTCCAAGTCCAAGGGGGTTTCCACCGACAACTCGAGGGGCGACTCTCCGTGACGGAAGGAGTCCCGGGGATCTTGGTCCCGGAGTGGTTCCCGCCACTCGTCTTCCTCGTCCCGGCACTCTCAGAAGCGCCGTCTGTTAGGGAGAATTCTCATAAATGGCTGATTTCCCTTAACTAATGAGTCCCTCAGCAGCTTTGCTGGATTTCTAGGATTTATTTTTTTCACCTGGTAAGTGTGAGCCTTTTTCCCACTCTTGCATGCGTTTTGCTGAGTGTATTTCTACTTTTTGTGTGATCTTGGGCAATGGAGCCTCGCCTACTCCATAGCCTCACTTTTTCATGTGTTACACAGCACCTTAAGTGCAGTGACACAGGGTTGTCTTTGAGACTTCCCACCGACTCCATATTCTGGGGCTGACTAATGTCCCCCAGAAAAGGTAAAGTTGCCATTAACTTCATCATAGTCACTTTAAACCACAGACCCAGTACAAACCATCTTACATGGAGTATTGGAAAGGGTTAATTCTTATCCCTTTTTGTCTGTGTCTCTTGGAGCATTGTTTCGCTCCCTTTACATCAAGACTTGGCTGGTGGCAGTGGTATCTACCCTATTTTTTTATACCGCGGTTATCTTGAATAACCATGGTATTGTTTTAGGCTATTATATTAGCCTCAAACATAAACCCTCTTGACCCTATTTATTTTATTACGGTTCCGGCTGGGTTTATTTACTATTTCTTTTTGTAAATGTTTTACTCTGCGCGACAAACCAGGTTTGGTCCCTTTGTTCGCCGTCTTTTTTGCGGGCTTCTGCACAGAAGCCCTCCTTAAGGCGCCTGAAAGTATGGGTAGGCAGGGGACCCCTGCCATGGATTCCCTTGGTAACCCAAGTCGCACTCCTGTTTGATTGGCTGGGTGACTGTCCTTGCCAGGACAGCCACCCTGCTGTGTGATTGACAGCCAGGCTGAGTGGGGGAAAAATGCATAAAAAGCAGGTCTCTGGGACTGGAAAGGCAGAGTCGCCACTGGAAGGAAAGAACCTACGAGGAGCTGATGGAAGAGGACCCCTACCACGACTGAACCGCCCGGTGAAGCCCTGCTGCAGGTCCGGATCTTCAGAATCCGACGACTGAGATGATCCTCCAGGAAATTTCTTCCATTGAGCTTGTGGGACCAACAAGTTTGCCCAAACTGCAGGCCAGGACCCCTCCTCTGGTCGAATTCGCTGTTCAGAGCTATAGTGGGCCAGATAGCCAGGAAGGTCGGACCCTGCTTGGGTTTTAAGGAGCGCACCTTTTATTTGTTGCTTTGTTCTGCTGCTGGTTTCTTCCCTGGGTAGCGCAGGACCCTCCAGTCTTACTACTTCTTGTCAGTCCGACAGTTGCTTCAGGAACTGTGAGCCTGCAGGAACTACCAGGAACGTCCGCCTCAGCTTCCTCTCCGTTTTAAGGTACTGTGAAAATCCGGTTGTTCGTTTCGTTCAGCCGCGGTGAAAGTGTTTGAAATCTTTCTCCATCCGAGGGCTTGTCCTTCTCTTCTCTTTGAACTAACTTTTCTACCTACCAACCTAGTCCAGAATCAGTGGCACGAACTTTACCACAAACTACCCTGAACTGTGTGATCTTGAGCAAAAGACTTTTATCCCATTGACTTTGGCCTTAAGCCTTTTTAACCTGATTCTATCATTGAAGTTCCTCTTGTTTGTATTTGTATTTTGTATTTTATTATTTATATAGCGCTTTACACCAAGCCGCTTTACAACATAACAACCAAAATACATTAAACAAGGAACATAGAAGTAATAAAAGAAATATGATTCAATCCAGAAAAACGGCATGTAGAACAATTACATTTGGGAAGGAAGAGAAGAGAAGAGGAGACGAGAGGTATGGGAAGGAAGAAAGGGAAAGGGAAAGGGGAGAGGGAGTAGAAGGGAGGGTGGGAGTCAAAGGGGGGGAGACAGGATGAGATAAAGGAACAGGAAGGAGTGGGGAGGAAGAGGAAGGGGAGAGAAGTCAGGGGGGAGGGTGAAGGAGTGTTTTTAAGGAGGAGCAGAAGGAGGAATAGGTGGAGATGGAGCGACAGAGAAAAGGAGCGAGTTCCAATGTAAGGGGGCAAGGAGTTGGAAGGGATGGAAACGAGAGGCGGCACAGGAAGGGGGGGGAACAGAGAGTAAAAAGTGATCAGCAGAGCGTAGAGGACAAGAGGGGGCATAGAAAGAGAGAAGAGAGGAGAGGGAACTTACCTGTTGGTGTGGTTCATTTTCTGCTAACTGTCTTTCCCGCCCTTTTTAAATTGCTGGAGTGCGATTTTGTTCCCACTTAATTTTGTGAGCTTAACTTGTATGGAACTTATTGGGAGTTGTGTGGTGTATTAAGAGTGTAGAGGAGGTCCCAGATATAGACTGTACTCCAGCCACCCATTTTGAAGTACCAGGAACGTACACACCGGGATATGTGACATATGATGAGCAAATAAACCAGCAGAGAGTCGCACTAGGGCTCTGCCCAGTGCCCATCAGAAGAGCAATACCTATTGAAGTGCCAATAACCAGACAACCATGGACAGTAAGATATCCAGTGAGACAACCTTACCGGCAAATGACACGAAATGAAGACTACTTATAAACTGTCCCAGAAAAAACTCAAAAGACCTTAATTGAAGACGAATGGTGACGACACAAGGGCCCGGACAGACGCTCAGATGAACGAAACGACAACCAAAAGATATAAGACACAGACGAAGTGATATGAATAAGGATGTAATGAATTTAGGAGAGGCGAGGTTGAACCAGACAGAGATTTAAACTGTAACGCAGGATGAAAATATTCAACTAGCTAACGCCTGTACATATGCTTGAAACGCAAGATGCTAAGAAAACAGTGCGGCTTGCTGTGCTTAGTAGAAGAGTAGAGCAGCTAGCGCCAACTATATATCTACCTCAACGAAGCACATTATATAAGTGCAAATCCACTTTATACAAAAGCAGAATTAAACCCTAGAGGTCGAACAGGCCAGGTTTCATATTCCAGCAAAAGCACAAGAGACAGCAGAATCGAAACTCTGCAAGAAGCAGCTCGTGCCTGGGAAGTCGAGGTCACACCAAGAGAGGGAGGTGGGCAGCAACTTCGGAGAATCGAAACTTAAGAGCAGAGCAGCCTGCCCCGTGACGGTCGAGATGAGGCCCATGCAGGTGGCAGGCTGAAAATAAGAATCAAATACACAAATAGAAGGAAAACGAAGCAGATTCATGGTGTACTAGCACGTGACCAGCCGAGCGCGAAGAGATACCAATGTCTGATGTCACCCAAAGCAGAAGATACCATAACTTTTCCTTACAAGAAGCTACAGTTTCGAGGCCAACCTCAGCCAACTAATTGACACATAGCCCTAAAGCACTGATTGATGGAAGGGAGGCAGGGTGAATCTTGGGGCATACTGCATCTGGGTGACCATTCTGCATGCTGCTAATTAAAGTGGAAATTTATGCTTAGGGTTGTAGACGGCCCAATCACAGTGGGCCAAATAATCTAAGGTCCTATAGTTTGTAGAACCAATGAGACGTCGTACTTTTTGTGACGTGTTGCATGAGTAATGTAGAGGGAAGGGCGTAGACGCCTACCTGATAAGTTATCCAGTCCTCACACTCGGGTACCATATACAGATATAGCAACTATACTTAAGTTACCTTTTCCAACCACTAGAATTGCATGATAAACCTTTGGGTGTTACACGTCAATGATGATGAATTTTTACTATAACTATTGCTGTTTGAATGGGGATTGTCGGGAGTTAGCGACAGGCGATCGCATCACTGTTGGTTTCCATGTTTCCCCGTTTTTGTACTCCCCTTTGCCAAACCATTGAGTTGTCCTTATTGATTGGTGTTGGAGTAAGAGAATCCCGCACCCCATCCACCTCAAGGTGCAGCTATCTCGTCTTAAAGTACCCGGGGGAGAGCTCTGATTCTATGGGCCAGTCAGAGGTCACTCCCCCTCTCGTACAAGAGTGTGATTTTTAAACTGCTTAGAATAGAGAAATGTTATACAACTGAAGAGTAAAATAAATGTATATTCTTTTACTTGAAAACCTTGAGTCAGTGTTTGTTTGAATCATAGTAATTGCTGTCCTTTGTGTAACTATTTGATACTGCTCACTTACTCTTGAGATAAGTCTGGCTGCTCAGCCACTGCTACCACTTTAACTGTGTAGTACAGGCTTGTACCAAAGGTGAATTTGTACTGTCACTTGTAGTCTTAATTGTGTGTGGTGTTCCCAAAGGGTACTGCTTATAATTCTGCCTAACACCGTCACGGGTCGCCTTCCCCTTCCTCCTCGGAGGATGGTGCCTCGAGGAAGGTTATGTGCCCTACGAAGTCCTCGACTCCGGAGGAATGGGTGGCGTTTAGACTATCCATGTTAGCGATTTTTGAATCGCAGGGCACGGGTCCGGTCGCGCCTTCTGATGAAGCCGGCCAGGATCAATCTCGTACCGTGGCTCGCACGCCTTCGGGCTCTGGTTCACGACGCGACTCACATCGGGAGCCTTCGAGGTCCCGTACGGACAAGGAATCGAAAAGTCGCAAGAGACGTGTCTCTAGGTCTCGGTCCTCGTCCCCAGCGAGACCACAGCTACCTACGGAGAGCTCGATGCCGGCGTAGAATCGGTCGGCGCTGTGTCCGTCCGACTCGGACGTCAACACTTACCAGCCCATGGCACCGTCTGCACCTGTGTCGACGCCGAAGCCTTCGGCGCTCACGTCGAGGTTGTCGAAGCCTTCGGGAATTTTTTCTCAAAATTTGCCATTGGAGTGCCCGGATATCGTGGATCCTCCAAGGAAGGCTACGTCGAAGTCAGTGAGGCCAGTTTTGGCCTCCCGGCCCTCTTCTGTCCGCAGGCCTGGGTTTCAACTCCCACTGATGACATTTATGAAGAGGAAGAAAGGTCTGAGGTTGAGGAACCTGGGGACCTTGATGATGCTCCACTTTTTTTCTGGAGACAGTCAATTGGAGGAGTTGCGGCAGACCCTCCATGATGCCAGTGGGTTGGACACTTCTCCGGAAGTGGAATTCGGTAGGCATGAGCCTGGGGCTCATGCAGAGTTTTCGTACAGGAGGGTCTCGGAGTATCTGGGCTGGTCCAGTCCTCCTGAAGACTTTGTGCAGTATGTTCTAACAGACATTTTAGATCAAGGTCCGTCCTGTGACCCTGTTTTGCCATTTCATCTTACCTTGTAGAAAAGGGTGGCAGCTGCTTGGCAGTACCCCGGCTGTTAATCTGGTGAAGGAGGATCTCTCCATTTCCGCCTCTCGCCTAGAGAAGCCTGTTAAAATCCGACAAACCTCACATTCATTTTATCATCCAATTGATGATTAGTTTGCCAGTGTTGTGCAAGTGGTAATGTTGAATCAGATTTACTCATGGCATAGATATGCTCACGTATTCTACACCTGAGTTCTCTCATGGTGCTGCCAATATATACGCGCGCACATGTACATATTATGGCATACACAATGTATTTGCTGCGACAATTGATGGTATCTTTAATCCTGAGAGTTGTTCCTCTAGAATCCAAAAAAGTCTCCGTGTTGTGGTGCGCTAATTTACACATGCCACATGATCCGCATTTCCTGAATCCTGTCGGTTTCTTCGGTAACCATTTAGGGATTCAGGGATCACCTCAAAGATCATATCGATGAAAAACCTAAATCTTCAAAAAAGCTAAATCCCTGAAAAATATACTCGGCCCATCCCTACTCCCCAATTTGCCAATACCTAGACCAGAATTATGGTTACCGAAGAAACCAACAGGATTCAGGAAATGCGGATCATGTGGCATGTGTAAATTAGCGCACCACAACACAGAGACTTTTTCGGATTCTAGAGGAACAACTCTCAGGATTAAAGATACCATCAATTGTCGCAGCAAATACATCGTGTATGCCATAATATGTACATGTGCGCGCGTATATATTGGCAGCACCATAAGAGAACTCTGGTGTAGAATACGTGAGCATATCTATGCCATGAGTAAATCTGATTCAACATTACCACTTGCACAACACTGGCAAACTAATCATCAATTGGATGATAAAATGAATGTGAGGTTTGTCGGATTGAAACAGGCTTCTCTAGGCGAGAGAGGCGGAAATAGAGAGATCCTCCTTCGCCAGATGGAAGCTAGTACAATTTGTAAATTCAGAGCAACTGAGTTTGGCCTGAACCACGACCATGAAATGGCGTATTTTCTCTGAATAAAACTGCATTTAATTGTTCCAGTTGACATATAATCTGTACTAGAACTCTGTTATTCCTTGTTTTGGACTAGCACTTGTAATATCGAAGTAATATTGAGTTTTTTAACTTTGCAGTTCAACCACCTATATAATCTGGTACAAGATTTACCGCCGATCAGAAATTTGTAGGCTAATCGTGCAAGACAGCGAGATAGATATATATATATATATATATATATATATATATATATATCTATCTATTTATTTTTTGATTAGTTTTGGTTTTGGTATACCCGAATAGCGTAAATGGTTATGTGTTTAGCTTGCCCCCATCACCTTTTTCTTTCATTTTTGCACCTATTAGCCACTTAGCTGCCTCCAGCTATCTGGCACTATACATAGAAATTTTTTACATTTTTATGTCTCTTTCATCATCTTGACCAACACTAATCAATTATAGCTTATCACCTTACTTCATTAATCATTTGTAGATTCATGGTTCAATTTCTACCGTAATTTAAGTTCTACCTCATTAACACGCTAATTTTGCAGCCCCATGGGGACCGTTTTAAATATTTAATCGTTTATTATTGATTCTACCCATATACGAACTCCAAACATGGCGCCCGTCTATTTTGCCCGACTCCTTGAGCAGGATTAATGGAAATAGTAATAGGACTAGGGTTGCCTAGACAACCCATGTAAACTCAGGAGAAGCCGCTTTTTCGACCGACCCAGACAATAGGAGATTGAGTACAAGTCAGAGGTAAGCTGCAGCACCAATCCTTTGTGCTTTCAGCGGGTTTTTTAGTCGCATGTTCTAATATTATGTAACCGACTGCTCTCTGTCGCACGGCTGCATTTCGAGTAATGTTCTGGCCGTGTTCGGACTAGAGTAAGCGTCTATTTTACAAGCGCAACTGTAGCGCTGTTGGACGTAGCATTATTCGTTATGCGATTACATTAAATGAAATGCTTTGCCGCGGTATAAGTAAACGTTTATCAAATGAACGCTAGTGTAGCGAACTAGTTATTTTACCGTGCTCGGATAGTATCCAGCGTCTACGCGGATACATTTAAAACTGTGAAAAGAATAATACTGAGGTCATTTATTAATTTCGGGTACACTATTGAACGATTTACCAATCGGGCATATTGCCCAGACTTATGTGATGGGCAAGCACGACTAAAGCCACCATTTTCAATAATACGCAACGTAGGAGACATTTATAATACTGGACTTCATAAATGATGAACCACACGCATTGTAATTACTGTCTAAACCGTGACATTTTGGCATGAATTTTAATAGGGGGATTTATCCCATGACTTTCTGTTCTACCGAATTGGAAAATCTTGATTTGGAATATAGGTAAGGCCTCCATGGGCACAACTCTATATCATTTACCTTAAGAAAACATGATACTTTACAAAACATAGACACTCAATTCAGAGTATGTACTAATGTGTTTTTCATTTGTTTGTTTTTGTACCTTTTCTCTATTTTTGTTGTTTTCCTTGTACTTACCTTGAACTTCCCCCCCCCTTTACCCCTCCTCAATTGTCTGTGATTACACATAACTTGTTTATTTCATGGTTTGTTTTCATATTTGTTTCACTGTGCATTATGATTTCGAATACATGTTTTCATTGTGAATTTGACTACACGTTTATTAGTTTTGTTACTAGCCCTGATTTGAAAAAGACACTGGTGTGTCGAAACACGTGTTATCCAAAAGGGCACTATATTCAATAAATGTCGGCTTCCATAAAAATACTGTGGCGCAGTTCCTGAAGTGTGGAGCATTTTATCAAGGGGTGGGGGTCAAAAGCCCCTTTCTGTCCCACATCAACTGCGACACCTTTTTGAATACTAATATTTAACCAGGCGCATGGAAACGTTTTAAGTTGGTACAAAACAAAACCCCACTAGTGTTGTATAATCCATATGGACAGGGTATGCAGCGGCTCCAGCAGACCCCCGCTACCCGGTCGGTACCCCCTGCCACCTCTTTGGTAAGTGAGGAGGTGCTCTTCGAGAAGTTTCTCAGCCTCATGAGGTCTCCTCAGATGGGGGTTATCATCAAGGACACAGTCTGGGAAGTCCTCCCTGCCATGCTACAGGCACCACAGACCCCTCCATCGGGCCCCCAGGCCCCGGTGCAGCCACCTCCTCCGTCTCCACAGCCAACTCCTCAGCCTCCGGCAGCGGTCCCTGTACCCCAGCCTCCGGCGCCATCTACTCCTCCACAAGATCCTCCAGATCCCCCGGATACGGACGAGGAGTCGGATCCGGACACGCCATCCTCAGCCAGGGCCTTCCATGAACGCCTTGCTGGCCTGGCAGAGTACCTGGGCCTCCCCCAACCCCAATAGCCGGCAGAGGCGGTTCTGGCTGAAGTCCTTACGAGACACCCCTCTGCCAGCACGGGGATGCCACTGCAAACCGATGTAGTCTCCCTGGCCAAGAAGGGTTAGCTCAAGCCCCACTCGGTCCAGCTGGTCAATCGATGCCTGGACACCAAGTACAGGCAAATGGAGGGGGATACACTCTTGCTCTTGACCCATCCTCAGCCACACTCCTCGGTGATCGCTGCAGCATCACTATACTCTAAACCTCAGTCGTCCTCAGCCGCCTCCTCTGCGGTGCTGCTAGGCAAGGAGGAGAATATCTTGGAGGCATACGGCAAGAAGATATACTCCAACGCCTCTTTGCACCTGCGTCAGGCCAACGCAGATGCCATGCTGGCTGCCGCCAACCAACGGTTATGGCAGGAAATTGCGGACTTCCTCCCGGAACTCCCCACCCAGTGCCAATCACGCTTTAATGCGGGGCTATCGGAAGCCAAGATTGTGGCGCATGACCGCATGGAATCCAAAGTGGCTCATATCGATACCTCAGGCCGTGCCATCTGTATTGCCACGGACATGAGGAGAACAGCCTGGCTCCGGGCAACGAAATTCAACCCGGATGTCCAGGAGCGCATTCTAGATCTACCGTTCGAGGGGGGGCAGGGGGTCTCTTCCACTCCTCTACGGACGAAGAGCTGGACAAAAAGAACAGCTCACAAACAACAAAGTCTTTATCCATTCTTACAAAGACCACGCCCAAATCATACACCCAATCTCGGCAGCGCTTGGAGAAGGCTCGTGCATATGGAGGGTTCCACGGCTTCCAGGAACGCAGATCCAGGCAGCCGGACTGCTCGCCGTCTCAGAACTGGCGCAAACAACAAAAAGGGGGGTGGGGTGAGTAAAGGCTTTTTCCAGTCCCCCGCCTCAGCCTCCGAGGGAAAGAAGGAATGACACGCCCCTTCGGGTCTACGTGTCTCCGGTGGGGGGGGGGGGGGCAGGCTTGCTCTCCATGCACAATTCTGGTGCCGGAATTTCGCGGACCCCTGTATCCTCTCCGTAGTATCCATGGGGTACAGCCTTCCCATCCCAGCCTCTCCTCCCTCCTCCCCTACTAGTTGGGACAGCAACTCTTTTGGCAGAGATCCGGTCGCTCGTAGAGAGCCAGGCAGTGGAGGAAGTTCCAGCCTCCCAGCAAGGCTTTGGCTTCTACTCTAGGATTTTCGCTATTCAGAAAAAGAACCAGGCGGGCCTGAGAGTTGTGCTGGACCTTTCCACCCTCAACCTCTCCTTACCCCTCCAAAAATTCAAGATGGTTACAACAGCTTTTATAGCGGAGACATTGGACAAGGGAGACTGGATGTGCTCCCTGGACCTGAAGGACGTGTACATACACGTCCCGATTTGGCAGCCCCATCCTTCTTTCCTACGGTTCAGGATCATGGGCTGCCATTTCCAATGCAAAGTCCACCCGTTTGGCCCCCAGGGTCTTTACCAGACTCATGAACGCTGTAGCGGCCCTCTTCAGAGCGCAGGGCCTCCACATCTACCCATACCTCGATGACTGGTTCGTCAGGGCTACATCTCTGGAAGGGGTTCACCACTCTTCCCATGCCCTTATGAACACACTGCATGACTTGGGCTTCTCGCTCAACCTCAAAAAGTCACAGCTGCTCCCTACGCAGACTTTGACATTCCTGGGACTCATTTGGGACACGTGCTCCGAGAGGGGTTTCCCATCAGAAGACAAGATCTTGGCCATCAAGAGGGCCACCGCCCACTTCCTCAGCAGAGAGGTGACCTCGGCATGGTGGTACCAACATCTCCTGGGTCTACTAGCGGCAGTTCTGGTAGCCGTGCCGCACACAAGACTGATGAGAAGGATTCAGCTGCACTTCGCGGCCTCATGGAGTCAGGAGCGGGGCTCGCAATCCGAGATGATCAACGTTCCTCTATCTCTTCACCCGGACCTAACTGGTTGGTTCATGGACTGCAACCTACGGACGGGCATGCCCTTTCCGGCCGCCCTCTCCACAGGCCACCATCACCGCAGACTCCTCGCTCGAGGGCTGGGGAGCCACCCTGGACGATCTCTCGGTCCACGGCACCTGGACTCGACAGGAGCAGGAGTACTACATCAATTGGCTGGAGCTGAACGCCATCTGACTAGCGCTCAGAGCATTCCTACCACTTCTCAGGGGCAAGGTTGTCCTCATCCAGACAGACAACTCGACCAGCATGTATTACATCAACAAGCAGGGAGGCACCAGATCCCCCCTCCTCTGTGCAGACTGGCGATCAGCATGTGGGAATGGGCCTTGGAAAACTAAATTTACCTCTTGGCATTCCACCCCCCGGGTGAATCCAAACTGGAGGCGGACAGGCTCAGCAGGCTGGGAGCAGACAATTACGAGTGGCAGCTAAACAACCTTGTTATTCAGGAGATTTTCAACAAGTGGGGTCACCCCCAAGTGTATCTCTTTGCCACCTGGCACAACAAGAAGTGCCCCCAGTTCGCATCTTGGCTGGGGCAGGCCCCGGCTCTCTGGGCGACGCATTTCACCTCCAATGGACCGGCATTAAGGCCTATGTCTTTCCGCTCACTCCCCTGATCCCCACAGGGTAATTTGCAAGATCAAGGAGTCGCACTGACTCCTCATCATTCTGATTGCTCCATGGGGGCCGGCCAGACCATGGTTTTTGGAGCTCCTCAGCCTCTCGGAGGTGCCCCCGATGCACCTCCCGACGGGCCCAGCACATCTTCTGGCACAGCAGGGGGGCAGGATCATCCACCCCGCACCAGGGAAACTAGCCCTCACAGCGTGGTACCTGAACAGGTAAGGCTTCGGCACCTTAGCCTCTCATAGGCCAATCTGGAGATCATTCAGGGCTCCAGGAGCAAAGCCACCAGGGCCCAGTACAAGAGCAAATGGACCAGGATCTTCCACTGGGCAGACTCCAGGGGAATTTACCCCTTGGCCTGCAATTTGGACGACGACGTGCTCTCCTTTTCGGCACACTTCGCTCATTCGGGTATTCAGGTCGACACCTGCCGTACATACTTTGCAGCCATTGGGGCTTACAGGAACTCGGAGGAAGGCATTTTTTCCTCCTCCAACCCCATCGTCAAACACCTGAGTGGTGTCGGTAGGCTCTACCCGCCTGTCAAGAGACCACACCCTGTGTGGGACCTTAATATAGTCTTGGGCGCCCGTGCGCACAAACCATTCAAGCCAATGGTGTCCCTGGACATTAGGCTGGTCACCATCAAGATGGCCTTACTAGTCGGTCTTACCCCGGCTCGTAGAGTCAGCGAGAATCAGGCGCTGGTCGCCTCTGAACCATATACCACCTTTCACTTTCACAAGGACAAGGTAGTCCTGCGGACGCACCCGGCATTTCTGCCCAAGGTTCCATCTGCATTTCACTTGAACAACGAAATAGTCCTTCCTACGTTCTTTTCCAATCCCAATGACGAAGCACAGCGAGTGTGGCACTGCCTGGATGTCAGGCGTGCCCTAAAGTTCTACTTGGACAGGACCAAGGGCTTCCGCAAGTCGCACGCCGTGTTGGTCACTTTCGGCGGCGCGAGGCCAGGCTATCGGGCCTCTAAGGCTTCCATATCCTGCTGGATGGTCTCTGCCATCAAAGAAGCGTATGAGGGCCAGCACAAGCCGCTTCCAGCCAACATGCATGCCTACGCAGTCAGGACCAAGGCAACGGCTATCTCATTCCAGCGCCATGTCCCTTGGCAAATCATAAGCAGGGCGGCCGCTTGGGCCTCTCCCTCGTCTTTCTGCAAGCATTACTGTTTTGATGCCGGCTCTAGATCTGATGCGGCTTTCAGACAGGCGGTTCTCATGAACCTATTAGCTTAAGGAGGGTTTCCTCTCCACCCTGGGGCTACAATCATTTGTAATCGTCCATACAGTATGGAGGAAAGGAGAAGGGACAAAAGAGTAATTATAAGTTACTCACCGTAGTGACTAACGTACTGTGGGTCCATAGTCCCCTTTCCTCCATACGTCCCACCAACCCGCCCCCCCTCCCCCATAATACTGGTGTCATTAGTCAATGTTAAATCTATTGTCGACGCATAAATGGGGACTGAGGTGTGGCGCCGGAGGAGGCGTCAGGGCAGCGCATTCTCCCTGGGCCGCTCCCCTGCGCACCTCTAAATTTAAAGGGGAAGAAGGTTTTTTCTGGTGAAAAAGGTTCCGTCTCCCGTCCCTTGGAAGGGACGCCCATACAGTATGGAGGAAAGGGGACTATGTACTAAGAGTACGTTAGTCACCATGATGAGTAACTTATAATTTCTATATCTGTGCTTAACAGCCATTGTAGCAGGTTACTCACCGGACCTGTTCATTACCAGATGAGTTATCCATGTGAAAAAATGCTTCAGTTGTGAATGTATTTGCACCTTTTGTAATGCCTTCATTTTTACACCAACACGTTTTGTCAACTCTTCGATGCGTTTCCTGTGCACACCCCCCCTACATTGCAAGTGTTTTAATGTTCCTACTATGCTGGGCACTGTAACATCTGATCCGGACTCTTAATTTACCCATAGATGACAGTGTGTTCCATTTGACCTTCTACTTCCTCATCAATTTAAACATTCTGACTGTGAAAGCTAAAGTTATCCCGGCCAGCGAGCTTTTCACTGCGATCAGTGCAGGGTAAGTATTTTAGACCACTCCATCAATATTTCTGTATTTTGTTTCCCTCTGCTGGTTTGTTAATAGTAATACTCACGTTGTTGCCTTTATCTGTCCACCACAGGATAGTTCTCGATTTGTCTCTTCATTATCCTTGCTTAGGATGTGCTTAATTGCATTTTTTTGTGTTCCCCTTAATCTTGAATTTGGTTGGGATCTGTCTTGTCCTGCAGAAAAATTGTCCAACCCATTAATCTCTTCCCCCATGAAGCAGTTATTGTAGTTATGTTTCACTGACAAGGAGCAATTCATAATTGCGCACATAATCATGGCGACAGGGTACAGAGGGCAGCAAGGCGTAGGAGACAGGGTAGGGAGTGGCGGAAGATAGCCGATGCTGTATGTTATAATATATGAGGGACTCCTTTAAAAGGTGGACTTTTTTGTAGTTCCTTTCAGAATTTTGGAAGTGATCGGGATAGTCTGACTTGTGTGGGATGGTTTAGATCCTGGGAGTGTAGATGAACATTGTTTGCCTATAGGTCTTCCCTGTCTTCCAGTTCTGGGTTTTTTAGTTAAACAGTGTCATGAGTGCTATATTGATCTTTTGAGATGTTAAGTTGCTTTACCAAATAGGGTCATTGTAAAGACTGGAGGCGGGAGTCAGTACTCCTGCTCTCTATATGGCAGAGGAGAGGCACAGAAGACCCCAGCCAAGATTCTCTATATTGGTAAACGTGGCGAGCAATCAAGGCCTAGCTTCTTAGGAGGTGATGCGTGCTGGTTCTTAAGTAGAGTGTAGTCCCCAAGCACCTACAAAGGAATGTCCACACACTGTTAGTTAAAACACAGCTCTTTGTATAAATAAGGTGTATGGTTATATACACAATCACGATGACACACTTTGTGTTCCGACAATTCTAAAATGGTAAATATGTACAGTTCTAGGTGGTACCACTGACACCACTGATTCCTCTAATGGATTACTTTGATTCCATTAAAATGCATCAACTGTACTCAGTTCAAATAGCATACGAATCAACACAGAAAAATTATATCAACCATAGATTTAGGAGGAAAAGAAGGGGGTTAGACAATTGGTAGAATACTGGGCCCCCACCCCTAGGCGCATTTCTGTATGAGGACTCCCCCCACCTGGGCAACCTGCAAATGAAGATACACTACAAGCCCAGCCCATATGTCTATTAAAGTCTTATCTTCTGTAGTTCTGCAATGAAAATGTACCTTGTGTTGGAGAGTTCTTCGTCAGGGAATCGACGGGCCCTTCTTGAATGCACTCCCTTTCAGGCAGGAGCCACGAGTCGTCGAACTTCCGAGATGAAGGAAAGGTGAACGTTGTCGTTGAGGCAGCAGCTTCAGTCCTTGCGGTGCTCGTTGACGATTGGTTGAAAATGTCCAGCAACAGGAAAGGCGTGCTGTGCACCTCGGCGACAATGGTTCGTTGCTGCAAAGAGTCAGTGAAGAACTTTGGCCCAGCAAGAGCGTTGGGTCGTTGATGTCTGGCATCAGCGAACAGGACGTGACAACGGCTGACTTCAGTAGCTTCGTCAGCATCTCTGAGGTCTTCGGGTGGCGGGAAACCCACCGGCAGATTCTCCTCAGTCGTCAGCGGCCTTGACTGTCTCCAGCAGGACGAAAGAGGTCGCCGAGATTGAACAAGGGAGTCCTTGGATCAAAGGGAGCACTGCGCTCCGGTAGACGATGGTGGTCGCCGGTGGATGGTTTTCCGGCGCTTCTCTTCGTTCTCCTCGGTGGTCCCCTTCTCCGGTCAGCGGCCTTTTGTAGGTCTGTCTACCAGGGAACTTTGGCAAAGATCAGCTGGTGCACGATGGTCCCTCGTAGCTCGGGCAGAGGTCTTCAAGCCAGGTCCTCTTGGATCAGTTGATTGAAGGCACAGCAGCTTTCAGATTAGCGAAGGACAGCAGCAGCGGTTCTTCTTTCAGTGGGCTTCAAAGTTAAGCATCAGTTTCAATGTCAGTTTCTATTTCAGCTTCTGAACGATTTCTAGCAGTGAGAGGCCCCCAGATATACTGTTGATCTTCCATTCAGTCTGCTGGGTCACACTCAGGCAACCAATCACTCAGAAGGGCATTCAGGCAGTCAGGCAGCCAATCGGCTCACAGTGCATTCAGAACATTCTTCTCCATCCAGACACTCGCAACACAGAATGTGGATTCGGACAAGCACTCTGCCATTCAGCACTATACACTACATTCATACCAGTTTCAGGTAGGTCCAGTGGAGTAACTTTGCTGAAAATGTTCGGGGGGGGGACATGACCTCTGAAGAAAAGGTGCCCCAGCCAAATGAATGGGGACAAAATGGTGTGCCATGAAAGTTGGGGAGGACAAAAACCCCTGTCCCCCCCCCCCCCCCTTAAATTACGCCCATGGGCAGGTCTGTCTCAGTCATTGTGTCAAACACCAGATCCTTATGGGCATTGTTGCTGGGGACCTCTAGGGTCCTCCTTTGAGATTATTTTCTTTATCCTAGAGTAACTACAGTTCTTAAGAATATTGAGACTGAGACTGAAACTGAGAGTTGGGGATCTGCAAACCACTGGGATAGACTTCAGGAAAACATCCCTAACAGTTACCAGGTTGTTTGAGGTTTTGTGCCTTTCTGAATCATGATGGAGAGGTCCACGTTGATGATCAATCCAAGAGATTTGGCATTGATGGTGTCTCGGGTCATTCAGTTGTATCGATATGATCCTTTTCTGGACCTGAGATGGCTTTGTGCTGGTGGCCAATAGGGTGAACTTTATTTTAGTTGGGTTAAGTTGTGCGTAGGTATTTGACATCAAAGCCTGGAAAAGAACTGGGCAGTCCCTGAGTCGTTGGAGGGGCTTTTAATTTGGACACTTTGGGGTACAACTGAGTGTTCTCAGCACATTGGCATAGTTTAATTCAAAGGTTGGTAAAAAATCTTTCTAGGGGTGGCACGCAGAGATTGAAAATGGCTGGCAAAGAATGGATACTCGAGACTAGTGTCACTGCGAGGAGCTGAGGTGTAAAAGGGCTGATCTGTGGAAGCTTATGCAAGTTGAGGTGTTTGGGCAGAACGTTCCCCTTCCTCATGTTTTCCGAGTCCCCCAGTATTTTAGTAGGTTTTTGTTTGTCTTGGATATTTTTGGCAGCAATGAGGCTCTTTTTAACTGCCTCATTGATAACTGAAAATACTTTTGGTGTCTCAAATAGTCCATATTGCATAAGGCAGAAATATTTTAAAATACCACATTTTGTCCCTGGGTGAATCACCTCACCCAAAACATGTCTGCGGGGTAGGGAGGTCACGCAATAGTCTGGTGGAAGCCGAGTACCTTTCACTTAATTGCAATGTGGTATATCCTTTATGCTGCTTCACAGCCTTTTCAAAACAGCAGCAAAATGGCTGGCTTGGGCTGGCTTGGGCTGGCTGGCTGGCTGGCTGGCTGGCTGGCTGGCTGGCTGGCTGGGTCTGGCTGGCTAGCTGGCTGGGTCTGGCTGTGGATGGCTGGCCCTTAAGTAGCTGAGACCAAGACAATGCTGCAGATCCTTGCTGGGAGGTTTCTGATTTCTACTGATCCTCCTGAAGACATATTTCTGCCTCTTTTGAACAGACTAATCCTGTTTCAGGCACTTATTCCCCTTCATCCAGCAGGAACAAGCCAATTCTATTCCCCCACAGACTTATTATGCACCCCTAAAGCTTATGGACAGTCTATTGCATGACCTAGAGAGGTGGGTGCTGTGAGAAACCTGAAGGTGCCTCACCCGCTAGTCCCTGAGGATCTGTCATCCAGGTGTTCAGGACACGGCCATCACTATTGTTAGGGAGAATTCTCAGAAATGTGCTAATTCCCTCCACCTTAGAGACCCCCAGCAACTTTGGTTAATAACAGAAATAAAGAGTCACATACACGTGTAACATTCTCACCTCCCAGTTAGGACAACGTGTCCTTTATCCAAAATAACTAAGCACTCCCAACCCCCACACCCTCACTCACCCTCGGAACATATTTCCCCTCTTCAATCTATAAAGGTATTTCTGATGCTTGTTAATCTGCTTAGAATCACATGCTGTGCATAGGTCCGACATCCAGTGGTCACTGCGGAGTATTGCATTTTGTTTTTCGTAATCAAAAAGGGACGTCGACAAGGCGTGTCTGAAATACTATCCCTATAGTGACGTGTGTTGTACCCACAATCCCTCACGCGTCGAGGTCCCTCAGATTGTTTTTTTCCGCCCAGCTACTGGTCACCTTTACGCGGAGCTCCTCGAGAGACATTGCAGATTCCATCTCCTCGACCTTTGGTCGTTCTTTCCTGTTTAAAGATTTAATATATCGATCCCTCCCTCGACGCAGTTGTGAAGCTATCTCCGCCGAGCAAGATCTTCGACGGAGGGGACGAGCGGAGGAGATCCTTCGGCGTTGCCGGACACGTGGCCTGGCCTCGCAGGCCAAATACAGTAGGGAGAGTGGGGTCGTGGGACATCTCTGATTATTTTTCTGAGAAGGCCTTTCCTTTTCCCCTTCCTTTCCCTTGGGGTAGTTATCACGGTTTATTGCCTCGGCTATGGAGAGGACACCCTTTAGGTTTTGCCCACTTTGTAAGGGCAAGTTTACTTGGAAGGACAAGCATTCACGGTGTAACCGCTGCTTGCCCCTCGATCACAAAGAGGAGGGTTGCTCGGCTTGTCGGCTTCTAAAGCCAAAGACTCTAAAAGACCGTAGGGTCAAGAGGTGGGCGGCCTACGCTATGTCGAAGGCCGGGTCTTCACCCGCCGCTGCTACCACCGACAGTGACGAGGAACGTGATAACACGACCTCCGCTACGGAAGTCGTACACCCCTCTAAAGAGCGCTCGCGCTCTTCGTCGTCTGTCCCCGGCCCCGACAGGCTCGGCTCACGCCCTGCTTATGGGGATGAACACCCCGGCGACACTGACGCACACGATACAACACATAAACACACAACCCTTAGCTCTTCTTCGTCAAAGACGAAGAAAGCATCAGCGCCCAAGGAGACGCAGGTTACACCGGCGGCCTCCTCGGACCGTTCGGGTTCGAAGCCCCTCTCGCAACTGCAGCCGCGACCAGCGACTGGGCTTTCGGCACATAAGGGCGCCGCCCCCAAACCATCGGCCGGCGCGCACTAGCAGAGAGCGCACGCCGCCGTAGAACGATCGACAGCCGTAACGTCGAAACCACAGCCCTCCGCTGACAAACGAGTCACAGAGAGCTTGGCGAGGATCGTTGTAGCCGACGCCCAGAAGCGTACGCCGAAAGACACGTCGAGCGCTACGCAAAGGTCGAAAGACACGCCGAAAAAGCCCGAAGAAAGACAGGGACTACCCCCTTCAGTCGGGGGGGACCCCCAGCACACCGGAAGGCTTTTCGGAAGGCGACGGGACACTTTCCTCGACGTTGTGGGAGAGGTCGAGCCGTTTTCAGCAAGATGACACTAATTTTCCCCCGCTAGACCGCTCAGGGGTACCCCATGAAACCATGGAAAGGCTCCATCTCTGCATGGAGAGAATGGAGAGGTTTATGAACACCCAGAACCCTCCCACTCCCAAGAGAACAAGAGAAGGGCCTCAGGAGGACCCCAGGGCCAAATACCCGAGGCAGGACACAGCCTTAGACTTCCATAATGTATATGACCTCACTGGTGAGGAACAATACTTAGAAGAGGAGGATGATTTTGTGGACAATGAAGAGGGACAGAACCAAGAGGAAGGTCTGGAAGACAGCCCAGACATGGTAGGAGAAGGCTTCGGAGAAAATCCAGAAGAAGGACCTTCTCATCCCTGGCAATCCCCATCAGTATATTCGGACACTGATGTCCTGAACCTAAATCCTCCAGACAATTCACCTGTTAGAAACACGTCTCCCATTGACTATCAGCCCACATTCAATGCCCTGTTGCGCAGAGTAGCAGCACATTTCGAACTGGACACTGGGGAGATCTCTCCGGAAATAGACTTTGTGGAAAGAGTAATTAAGGAGAAACCCCCAGTCAGCCAGACCATTCCCCTCCTCGCTTCAGTGAAGAGAAGAATCATCCCTTCGCTATCCACACCCGCACTAATCAGAGGAGTTAATCCAAGGATTGAAAAACTTTTCACTCCTTCACCCTCAGACCCGCTGTACATCAGGGGACATTCCATTCCGGATTCCCTTGTAGTAACGAATACAAGGAAGAGGGCAGGGGTGCCGCTGTCCACCAGTGAGGCACCACCTGACAAGGAGGGCAAGAGGTTTTATATGCCCTTGCTAAAAGAGTCACATCCTCGGCTGCCTTTTCGGCAAGAATTGCGAACAACAATTCTTTGCTAGCTAGCTACGCGGACGCGCAGTGGGCCAAACTGCGCAAGGACGCCGAAGAAGCGCCGGAACCACTACGTACACGCCTGCTATCTACTATTGGCGAAGGAACCCAGGTCAACCAAAGTATTGTAAAGAACTCTCTGGATGCTGCTGAGACAGCGGGACCTTCCCTGGTTCAGGGAATACTCCTAAAACGCCATGTATGGCTGCGCAACTCAGGGTTCGAACCGGAGACACAGGCGTCTTTAATAAAAAAACCTGTTGAAGACTCAAACCTCTTCGGGAAAGCGGTGGATGAGGCTCTGGAAATGGCTAAAAAAGAGTTCGATACTATCAAAACTCTTGACCAGATCTCTAAGCCCACTACCAGACGCGGCTATGGCAACAAACGCTTTTTTCGTGGCCAACGCCAACAGCAGAGTCAGCAGCAACAGTACCCTGCCACCAGTTACCAGGCCAATAGTGGGCAGTACAGCCAAAGAGGCCAGCGCAGGGGCAAAGGGAGAGGTCGGGGGTCCACCCCCAGAGGCTCCCAAGCCCCAAACAACACCAAGTGACGCAAAGATTCGCGTCCCCTCCCATGCAACACCGGTCGGGGGCCGGATAACATCCTTTCTTCCAGCATGGGAGGGAATAACGTCAGACCGCTGGGTACTTTCCACCGTAGCCCACGGATACTGCATCGAATTCAACAGTTCCCCAACATACAGACCCCCGAGGGGACGACGCATGACACCGGAACACCTTGCTATCCTTCTCCAAGAAGTACAACAGCTGCGGGAAAAAGGAGCCATAGAGGTCGTGCTTCTATCTCAGGTAACGGAAGGTATTTATTCAGTGTACTTCCTTGTACCCAAAAAGGATCTAACCATGCGCCCTGTATTAGATCTGCGCCCAGCGAACAAGTTTATCAAACCCCAGAAGTTTCGTATGGTGACCTTACAGGAAGTGATCCCACTGCTAAATCGGGGAGATTACATGACAACATTGGACATGAAAGATGCATAATTTCATATTTTAATGTTGCCAGCGCACAGAAGATACCTCAGGTTCATGATGGAGGGCAAACACTACCAGTTCAGAGTGCTACCCTTCGGCATAGCATCAGCACCAAGGGTATTCACGAAAGTACTGGCAGTGGCAGCGGCCCACCTGCGCAGGTTGTCCATCCCACTTTACCCTTACCTCGACGACTGGCTCATAACAGGGGATTCTTACGAAACATGCTTCTCCAATACCCAAAAGACGGTAGACCTTTTATTCCAGTTGGGCTTCTCCATCAACGAAAAGAAGTCCAGCTTAGACCCCAGCCAAGTCAAACAATTCCTAGGGGCTCTAATTCAAACAAAGGACGGCCTCGTCTTCCCCTCC
This sequence comes from Ambystoma mexicanum, assembly GCF_040938575.1. NCBI lineage: Eukaryota > Metazoa > Chordata > Amphibia > Caudata > Ambystomatidae > Ambystoma > Ambystoma mexicanum. The sequence goes on along the minus strand of NC_090932.1, from coordinate 1,278,982,241 downwards.
AACGAGAGGGTCCAAAACATGCTGTTTCAGATCCCTCAATATGTGACCGGTCGAGAGGTGACGGTACGCAAAGCAATGCACTTGCTAGGCATGATGGCGTCGTGTATTTATTTGGTACCTCACGCGCGCCTGCGCATGCGCCCTATGCAAGAGTGGCTCAACAGCCAGTGGTGTCAGGCCAGCGGATTATGGGACGATCCAGTGGTGGTCTCGCAAGCCTTGGTTCTCTCGCTACGATGGTGGACAAAGGAAAACCTGGAAAAAGGGAAACCCTTTGCCACACCCGCGGCGGAAGCCACTCTAACCACAGACGCATCCCTAACAGGATGGGGGGCTCACCTATCCCATCAGACTGCTCACGGAGTGTGGACTCCGAACGTAGCATCCAAACACATAAATCTACTGGAGCTACTAGCTGTGTTCAAGGCGCTAAAAGCCTTCCAGGAACACCTACAAGGCAAAACTGTGTTGGTCCTTACAGACAGCACCACAGCCATGTACTACATCAACAAGCAGGGGGGCACCCACTCTCCAGGGCTGTCCAAACTGGCCCAGAATATATGGAAGTGGGCTCTCAAACAAAACATGTTCCTACTGTGAGAACATGTACCAGGGGAACTCAATCTGCTGGCAGACAAACTCAGCAGAGATTTCCCCCTGCCCGAAGAGTACGAATGGCGACTGCACGAAGACATCGTCTTCGACGTCTTCACACAATGGGGATTCCCAGAAATAGACCTATTCGCAACCCTGGAGAACTCACAATGCCTAAGTTACGCCTCCAGGTATCCTCAGAACCAATCCAAGGGGAACGGTCTGTCGATGCAATGGTCAGGGAAATTTGTTTACGCTTTTCCCCCGACTCCCCTTCTCAACAAGGTGGTGCACAAGATGCACCAGGAACAAGTAACCATGATACTGGTGGCCCCAATGTGGGCCCGACAGCCATGGTTCGCTCACTTGATGGAGATGTCTCTATCTCCCCCAGTGAAACTCCCCTGCCCGTACAACATGCTGTCTCAAGACAAGGGCAGGACTCTGCATCCATACCCCCAGAACATGAATTTAGCAGCTTGGCTCCTGAGATCATAGAATTCGGACATCTACTGCTCCCGCAGAGATGTATGGACATTCTCAGGGAAGCCAGAAAACCTAACACTCGCCACTGCTACTCTAGTAAGTGGAGGAGATTTGTCATCTGGTGCAGAGGGAAAAGCATCAACCCAATTGACTGCTCTCCCACACATATTGTTCTATACCTGACCCACTTATTGGATTCAGGTCTAGTGTTCAATTCCATTAAAGTCCATCTAGCGGCACTTTCTGCATACACCACTTCCCAACTCAAAGTGTCGTGGTGGAAGATCCCTGCTATAAAAGCCTTCATGGAGGGAATAAAGAGAATACACCCCCCGATAGCTGACCCAGCTCCCGGATGGGACCTTAACGTGGTACTTACCAGACTCATGGGCTCACCTTTCGAACCCATGCACAAAGCATCTCTTAAAGACCTCACTCTTAAGACTGCTTTTTTAATAGCTATCACCTCCATCAGGAGGGTAAGTGAACTACAGGCTCTTTCTGTTCTAGACCCCTTTGTTACAGTTCACAGAGATAAGGTGGTTCTACGCACACACCCAAGGTTTGCTCCGAAGTTCATATCGAAATTCCACGTAAACCAATCTATAGAACTGCCAACGTTCTTTCAAAATCCTTCCAACTTGGGAGAAAAAACTCTGCACACACTAGATTTGCGCAGAGCGGTCATGTTCTACATGGAAAGAACCAGACCACTGAGGAAGACTAATCAGTTCTTCGTCTCGGTGGCAGCAGGAAGAGAAGGGGATGCAGTTTCAAAGTCCACTATTTCTAGATGGATTGTTCAATGCATCACTCTCTGCTATACTCTTGCTAAGAGAGAACTGCCCTTTAAGCCTAGAGCACACTCTACTCGAGGCACGGGGGCATCCATAGCATTCATTGCAAATGTTCCCCTTGAGTCCATCTGCAAAGCGGCTACCTGGAGTTCTGTGCACACCTTTACAAAACACTACTTTCGAAGGGATTGTGTCCTCCGACGTATTCCTCATCTTAGATATCTCCTTCCAGCTCTGCTGGCCTCGGAACATTTTTTCTCTAGAGGGCGCTGCGCGTCGACGTCCTCCGAGTCGATGTCCCTCGACAGCCGCCGTATCGACGCTCGACGTCATCCTGCCTATAAAGGCCGCGCGCAGCGTCCGTTGCTCAGTTCCGTTTTTCCGCGCTTACTCAGTGCCTCGGAATACCGTTGGTCAGTTCTTAGTCAGATTAATCCTATTTACCTCGAGTTATTCGATCCGTACTCGATGGCTTCCTCGTCTGAACCGACAACTCCTCGATCCGGCTTCAAAAAATGTCGAGATTGTGGGAAAAAGATGTCGTTGACCGATCCTCACAGAATTTGTCTGTGGTGCTTGGGAGCTGAACACCATTGTTCGGAATGCGAGGACTGTATGTCCATGACAACTAAGGCCCTGAAGGAGTGTAGGGGGAAGCTGGAGAAAGGTAAGACTTTTAAAGCTTCTTCTTCGTCGACGAAGTCGAGACATTCGTCTCCTCGTCACCATTCGCGCTCCAGGTCTCGGAGTGGGTCTCATCACTCCTCGAGATCGAAGCACTCGAAGAGGAGACGTCGAAGATCCCCTTCTCCGTCTTCCTCTTCCTCTGTTTCGCCAAAAAGAATCCCTTGCCCCACGAAACATAGTTCCCGGGCTGAATGGGAGGAATTCCGAAAGAATATGATGAGCGTCTTCGAGAAAGCGGCCTCGACCCCCTCAAAGATTGCCGAGAGCGATGCTCTGGTCGAAAGACCCGAAGGTCAAAAACGCCGCGAGTCGCAGTACCCGGCGAAAGAAACCTCTCGAGCGCGTTTCGAACCCTCGAGCAGGACTATGACCTCCAAACCTTCCTCGAAGGTTCCGTCGACGAAGGTTCCGTCGACGTCGAGGTCGATGTCTTCGACGCCGTTGTCGAGGGGACCTTCGACACACGGGTCTGTCGACTCGACATCGACGCCAAGAAAAGTCACGGTTACCACACATCCAGTGACTATCCCCAGGCCCTCGACGTCGATATTGTCGAGTAGAATTCCAATTCTGTCGAGGTCCTCGAGGCCTCCAGCTCTGTTTTCGACGCCACGCTCGAAGCCTTCGGCGTCGACGACATCGACGCTTTCGAGGCCAATAATGACAAGTTCGGCACCCTCTGCCTTGGAAATGGGATTTACTCCCTTTATGAGTTCAGAACAATTGAGAACTATATCCTCAATTTTAGAAGAGGGTGATTTGTCTGAACAAGACACATTTGAGTTACAGGGACCTGTAACCCCAGTTAGAGAGGAATTTTCCTCTGAAGAGCGCAGATTAAAGGATCTTCATGAGGCAAGTGGGTTAGACACTTCCCCTGAGGTGGAGTTTGCTAAGCCAGACCCGGGGGAGCATGCTGAAACCCCCTACAGAGCCTTAATGGCCAGGATTACAGAGTTCATGGGGTGGTCTGCACCTTCACAATCTTTCCAACAAGATGACCTCACGGATATTCTTGACAAAGGCCCACAAGAGGATCCTGTGGTGCCCTTTCATAAAGCTCTTCAGAGAAAGATCATGACAAACTGGGAAACCCCAGATGTAATACCAGCAGTAAATAAAAAACTGTCTGCAAAGTACAGGGTATCTTCCACAGATCCCAGAGTTTTTGTCTAAACACCCATCCCCAGAAAGTCTGGTGGTACAAGCAGCATCCTCTACCGATGTCAAGACGGCTTATCCTACAGTCCCACAGGACAGGGACGATAAAAAAATATGATGCTATGGCAAAGAAAGTCTTTTCAGCATGTAGCATGGCGTTAAAGTCTGTTAACGCTACTTGCACCCTTGCTAGGTTCAGCCATACACTTTGGGAGTGTGCTTCTACAGCGGCTGACTGCATCCCGGAGGGAGAAGAAAGGGATGCGTTCCTGAATATTATACAGGACGGTAAAGACGCTATGTGCGAATCCCTCCAGACGGGCATTGATTCGGCTGACCGTATCAGCAGAGCAATGGCGGCAAGTACATCAACCAGGAGATTCGCTTGGTTGAGAAAGTCGGGTTTTGCCCCAGATGTGCAAGCCAGGCTCTTGAACATGCCATTCGATGGCTCTTCTTTGTTCGGGAAAAAGGCGGATGACAGTTTAGAGAAACTGCAAACTTCAAAAGCTGCAGCAAAATCCCTAGGAGCTGCAATCCGTCAGACTCCTTTTCGTCCCACTGGAACCTCTGCGAGGGGCAAGTCCTTTCGCTTCTACTCCGCATTCGGAAGAGGTAGAGGACGACCGGCTCAAAGGGGTCAAAGAAGAACTACCCGAGGTGGACGGGGTAGATATTCTAAAGCCGCAGCAACAGCAGGTGCCTCTTTACCATCGGCATCTGCATCAGCCGCCCCAAAACCACTCTGAGGACTCCCCTCACAGGACACCTGTAGGAGGCAGGTTGACTCAACATCTGACGGTATGGCAGGCTATCACGTCAGATGCTTGGGCATTGGAAACAGTCGGCCAAGGTTACTGCCTGCCTTTCCTACGTATACCTCGGAGTCATCCACCGGGGATCAGCTCTCAGAAAGCTCCAGATCCGCTCCTCTTGCAGGAAATTTTGGACCTGCTAGAGAAAGGTGCCATAGAACCGGTACCTGTAGCGGAGAGGAACAGGGGCTGGTACTCCCCTTACTTTCTCATTCCGAAGAAAGACGGAGGACTGAGACTGTTAGGCAGAAACCTGTGCAGTTCCCTTGGGGAACACTGCAAAAGATTTAAGACCACAGGTAGAGCAGTAAACCCCTTTGGTAGCAGTCCGCACCACCCAGATTTACCTGGTAGCTGTGGCTGAGCAGTCAGACCTCTCTCAAGAAGAGTTAGGCAGTATGCAAAGTATACACAATATGTACCAAAACACAATAGCACAAGCAAACACTGACCAGAGCTTGGTTTCAAAAGAATATAGTTATTTATTTAAAAACACACATAAGTAAAAACACTCTAACAACGAATATGGTAAAAACACTCCAACACAGTTATAATGAAAGTAAATTCAATCCTTTCTCCTATCTAGACAACTCTAGGTTAACACCACTTAATTAAAACAGAGGTGAGTGCTTAACGTTAGATGACACTCTAGTAGTTTCCAAGAAAGGGAGAGAAAAAGCAGAAATAGGTTAGACACACCACTCTAAGGTCCAGAACACTTGCAATAGGCTTAAAGAAGAATAAAGTCACAGGTGAGCAAAAGTCACTAGGCAGGGCCCACTCTTAGAGTAGCCGGAGCGAAAATGTGCCCAAGATCACACTGTTAGTTAGAGATTCAAAGTCTTGCAAAGAGTCAAAAAGAGTTTAGAGTGGCTCAGAAAGTTTAGCCAAAGTGTCCCAGGCACTCCCAGGTTCGAAAGCCGGGGACTAAATCTACCCCGTACAGTCGGTAGCAAGGGAAGCCAGGCGGAACACAGTACCTTAAGCGGAAAGGATCCTCCAGCGGGGGCAGTTGTTCCAGGCAGTGACAGCAAGGCTCGACGTCGGTCAGGGGAGAAGAATATCTCGCTGAAGAGCAGAAGAGAAAGGTCGTAGCACTGCCCGGGAAGAAACCAGCCGCGGAGTCCTCCGGTTAAAGGGTTGGTACCGACTTTCGCGGTATGGGGGTAAAGTGTGGTATTCCGGATGCCGGGGTGCTTGGCACAGGCAAGGCGGCCACGAGATACCTCAAAAGAACGGAAAGAAGGCGAAAACTGGTTGTCCCCACCAGTCAAGGGAAGGAGCCACTCCGTTAAGAGTTCTCCTCGGTCGTCGGGAAAAAGTGGTGAGACGGTTCAGCAGGGCTCCACCGGGTGGTGTCGTCGAAGCAGGTCGGCTCAGCTCTTCCCTCGTCGGATTCTTGGTCCTGTGGCGACTTCTGAAGTCCCAGTCCCCAAAGCCCTGCTTTTATGCAACAAGCCCCCATTCACCCAGCCTAGCTGTCACTCAAACATGCTAAGTGGTGAGCCGGGCGGCTCACCACTTGGGCCAATCAGGACGGAGTGCGACTTGAGTTACCAAGGTAACTCAGTCCAGGGTGCCTAAATCCCCCTCCACCCCTCCTAAGTACCCCAGACAGAGTGGCACCACTTTGGAGGGCTTCTGTGGAGAAGCCCGCCAAAAGTGGAACAAAGGGCTCCACTTTGGGTCAGAGTTACAGAGGCGAACACCAACGCCATTTTAGAATCAAGTTTTGGCAAAAAGTCCCAACCGGAGTTATAAAAATAAATATATAAACCGGCGGTATGTTTAAGGCTACCGTAAATAAATAATTAAATGTGTTAGCCTAAAACAATGGGAAATCCCATAGGAAAATATTCGCGGTCGAATATAAAAAGTAGTTTCCACTGCCACCAGCCAAAACTCGATCAGGGGGGACGGAGACGTGCCCCCTCGACTAACAGACCCTGGGGCAATCGAATTGCCCCAGCCAGTACGTCCACAATATGATGGTTTGTACTGGTTCTGTTCAGGATTCAAGACTAGCAAAGTCTTTGGTGACTTTACATGCCCTGGGAGACAGTAGTCAGTCCCAGGGTATGGAGTCTATGTTGGGGAGTCCCTAGGACACCCCTGGGTCACGGCACAGAGGGTGCTGTGTGACCCACATCACAAAAATACATGAGGCCCTATGGAGTAAAAGACCCCATAGCCCATTCAACACAAGGTTTAACCAAGAAAACACACTTCAACATGTCCAAGAGTGAGGGTAAAAGAGTCTCACTCTTGGCAGGAGAAAAAATTAAACCCCAGAAATCCAGCAAAGCTGCTGGGGGACTCACTAGGTAGGGAAATTCAGCCTAAACAGAGAATTCTCCCTAACACTCGCCCCCCCCAGACTAAGGGACAGGAGGATTTAATCCACTCCTGGATGAACCTCATACCTCTAGTCGATGATATACATCCTAGAGAGTCCATCAGCATTTTGATGGTGACACCCTGACCTGTGCTCAATGGTGAAATCAAACCCTTGCAGGCAGATTGACCATCTCAATAGTTTTGGATTTTCCCCCTTCATTTGCATTAACCATCTCAAGGGTTGGTGGTCAGTCTGAATAACAAAAGTAGAACCATACAAGTATGGCCTAAACTTCTTCAGTGCCCACACAATAGCAAAGCATTCTCTTTCGATAGTTGCCCACCTTGTCTCAGGATCCTTCAGTTTCCTACTGATGAAGCAAATGGGGTGCTCCCTACCCTTCTCATCCAGTTGGCTTAGAACTGCACCTATACCTACATTGGAAGCATCAGTTTGTACAATGAAAGGTTGGTGGTAGTCAGGAGCTCTCAATACTGGAGCCTGGCAAAGAGCTCTCTTCAGTTTTTCAAAGGCCTGATTGCACTCCTCATTCCATTTTACCTTCTTAGGGAATTTGGGAGAGGAGATTACATTCAGTGGAGAAGCTATGGTCCCATAGTTCTCAATGAAATTCCTGTAATACCCAGTGAGGCCTAGAAAAGCTCTCACTTGGGTTTGAGTAGTTGGTGTTGTCCAATTTTGCACAGCTTCAATCTTGCTGGGCAAAGGCCTTATTTCTCCACCTCCTACCTCATGTCCAAGGTAGACCACTTTACTTTGACCAATCTGGCACTTACTGGCTTTGATTGTCAAATGGGCCTGTTTCAGAGCCTGCAACACATGTCCTAGGTGGTTCACATGTTCTTCCCAGGAGTGGCTGAAGACTGCAATGTCATCCAAGTATGCCATGCAGAAATCTTCCATCCCAGCCAGAACCTGGTTCACCATCCTTTGGAATGTGGCAGGTGCATTTTTTAGTCCAAAAGGCATGACCTTAAACTGGTACAAGCCAACTGGGGTCGAAAATGCAGTTTTCTCCTTGGCATGGTCTGTCAGGGCTATTTGCCAATAGCCTGACGTCAGGTCAAATGTGCTGAGGTACTTGGCTGCACCAAGTTTATCCACCAACTCATCTGTCCTGGGCAAAGGGTGGGCATCAGTCTTGGTGACTGCATTTAGAGCTCTATAGTCCACACAGAATCTCAAGTCTTTGGATCCTGCCTTTGGTACTAACACAACTGGGCTAGACCATGGACTAGTAGAGGGCTCTATTACCCCGAGATCAAGCATCTTCTTGACCTCTCCTTTGATGTGGGCTCTGATATGTTCTGACATTCTGTATCCTCTGCTTTTGACTGGCAGACAGTCACCAGTGAGTATCTCGTGCTGGCCCCAAGGGGTCAAGCCTGGTGACAGTGAGAACAGGGAGGCAAACTGATTTAACATAGATTTGCACTCCTCTTGTTGCTCAGGTGTCAGGTCTGAAGAGAGATGGACTCCTTCAACTTTTTCATCTAAAGGTATACCTCTGAGGAGATCAGGGAGAGATTCACTCTCTTCCTCCTCTGCAGCTGAAGCTAGAAGCAAGGCTCCTACATCAGGTCTGGAGATGTATGCTTTTAGTCGGTTGGTGTGGAAGACTCTAGGAGCTTCCCTGGGTCTGCCCAGATCCACCAGATAGTTGACCTCTCCAAGTTTTCCCACAACCTTGAAGGGTCCCATCCATTTGTCTTGCAAGGCCCTCTGCCTTGTTGGGAGCATAACTAGAACTAGCTGGTCTTGAGTAAACTCAACCATGTTAGCCTTTTGGTCGTGCCAATGTTTGACCAGGGCTTGACCAGCTTTCAAGTTGTCACTTGCTTCTGCCATCATGTGTGACATTCTCCTCCGGAGACCTATCACATAGTCAGTCACTCTGACTGGCTTGAGGGGAGGAGCACCTTCCAACCCCTCCTTAATCAGGGCCAATGGACCTCTGACTGGATGGCCATAGAGAAGCTCAAAGGGAGAATAACCTACTCCCTCCTGAGGGACTTCTCTATAAGCAAAGAGAAGGCATGGCAGTAGAAGGTCCCACTTTTTCTTAAGGGGTTCTTCTAAAGCACCTATCATGCTCTTCATGGTTCTGTTAAACCTTTCAACCAACCCGTTTGTCTGAGGGTGGTAGGCGGTTGAGAACTTGTAGGTAACTCCACAGGTTTTCCACATGGCCTTCATGTAGTGGGACATAAAGTTTGACCCCCTGTCAGAGATTACCTCCTTAGGAAACCCAACCCTGGTAAAAATACCAAGGAGGGCCTTAGCCACAGCCGGAGCTGTAACAGTCCTCATAGGAATGGCCTCAGGGTATCTAGTAGCATGGTCTACTACAACAAGGATAAACCTGTTGCCTGAGGAGGTTGGAGGATCAAGGGGACCAACAATGTCAATCCCTACCCTCTCAAATGGGACTCCCACAACTGGGAGAGGCACTAAAGGTGCCACATTCTTGGAACCAACCTTACCAGAAGTCTGGCAGGTATGGCAGCTCTTACAATATCTATCTACTTCAGCCCCCATCTTTGGCCAATAAAAGTAGAGTGAGAGCCTTTCCTTGGTCTTCTTGAAACTCAAGTGGCCAGCCAAAGGTATCTCATGGGCTAGTTGTAAGAACTGTTGTCTGTTTTCTTGTGGGACTACAAGGCGTTTGTAGTCTCCAGGTTCAGACTCAGTGGGTTCACTGTAGAAGAGGCCATCTTCCCAGTGCAACCTATACTTCCCAGGCTCTTGCCCATCAGCTTGAGAAGCTGCCTGGTGGCGGAGACCTTCCAGAGTTGGACATTCTCTTTGCCCCTTACGAAAAGCTGCCCTGCTAGGCCCACCTTCTGCCAGTAAAGACTGCAGCTCAGGATGGTCCTCAGGGTCCAAATCTCCAATAAGGTTGGGGCCTCCTTCTAGCTCTTCCTCAGAGTCTAGCTCAACCACACAGGGTTGTACCTCCCTCTCAGCCTCAGCTGGAGGGGGAGTTACAGGTGTAACTTTGGACAACCTAGGGGAAGTCCTTGTTGGAAGCACTGGAGTGCTTGCTGCTGGCTTTTTCCTAGGAGTCTTGGGTTGCCCCTTTGCTCCTGATCTGGTAGTTACTGCAGTAAGTTGCTCCAGTGGTAGAGGAGTGATTTCTGTCATCATCTCCTGAGATAACCCTCTCAGGGTTTTCTCCCTTGCAGGTTTTGTGAGTTCCTGAAACCTTTTGCTAGGAGGTCTGGGGGTATGAGATACAACTCCAAGAGCTTTGAGGTCATTACCCAACAGAACCCTACCTGGCACTTCACATTGTACACTGACAGGTATTTTTACAGCCATATCATTACATTGGATGAGAACTGGTAACTGGGGACACATCTGCACAGGCCCACCAGCTAACTTGGTGAGGCATTTGGGTGCCTTAGCAACATCCTCTGCCTTGAAAAATGATTCATCCACCACAGTTATGCTGGCTCCAGTGTCCCTAATGGCAGGAGTCTCCTGACCATTCACCTGGACACTGTCCTTATAATACTCTTTAGTATTATCTGGGATAGAGTTATAGACATCTAAATTCTGTTGCTCCCACAACCCCAGAGAGACTAAAGAAACACTAGCTGAGACTCCAGTGGGTTCATCAGCTAGTAATAGAAAGTTTCCACTTGCCATATGTACTTCCTCTTCTGGAGCGAAGGCTAAGGAGGCAAGCTGGACCCCTGAAGGTTTACCCTTACATCTGGGATCTCCTTTCACATGGTCAGTAGCCTTACAAACAAAGCATGAGCCAAAGGCTCGCTGGAATGGAGGCTTGTTCTGACCTCCTTCTGGTCTGGGACCAGAAGGTACACTAGCCTGATTTGGTTTCCCTTGTGGCTTACCCTTATAGTTTTGTTTGGGGCCCTCTTTGGAATTTGTAGTATTAGAATTCTCTTTGGAGTCCTTCTTAGACTGTTTTTCCCCATCCTTCTTCTGAGTTACCCCAGAATCCTTGTGAGTGGCCCTGTTGGCAACCCACAAGTCAGCAGCCTTAGCTAGTTTCCGGGAATCTAATTCCCTGGAATCAGCCAAGTGTTGTCTGAGCTCAGGAGAGCAGGCATCATAAATAGTCTCCAACATAAACAAATTCTTCATACCTTCATAAGTGTTCACCTTGTAACCCTTAATCCATCCCTCTAAGTTTTTCAAACATTCATTCACCCAGGTAGCCCAAGGGGTACCATCATGCTTTTTGAGGCTCCTAAACCTCTTAAGATACTGGGAAGGGGTCTTCCCAAACCTAGCTATTAAAGCTAGTTTCACACATTCATAGTCCTTCCTATCCTCCTCCCCCATCTCCATTACCACATCAGTTGCAACAGGGGGAAGCCTAGAGAACAACCAGGTGAGTAAGTCATTTCCTGTGATGTTCTGGAGCCCATGATTATATTCAAACAGAGACAACCAATCCAACACATCCAACTTAGGCTCATACATACCAACCAATTCTTTAGGCATCCGGGGTCTTTTAGGACTGGAACTTCTAGAGGAGCCAGAGAGAGAAACATTCTCAACAGATAATTTCTTCATTTCTAAGTCATACTTGAGCTCCATTTCCCTTAGCCTTAGTTCTTTGTCAGTTTGAGCATTAAGTTTCTTATACTCCAATTCTAGCTTCATTTTCTCCAGTTCAAAGTACTGAGGACTAAATGTGGGACCTGGTAAAGGTCCAGTAGGTACAGCAGGTAGAGCAGGCAGAGGCCTAGGGGGGACAGTTACAACAGCCTCACCCTCCTCTTCTGACTCTTCCTCAGAATCATCAACATTTTGCTCCATGTTAACTTCAATACTGTCATCTACAGTTGCTGGAGTGGTAGGCTCCTCTGAACCATCACCCAGACTTTGGTTAGCTAACAATCTTTCAATCAGCTCCATTTTCTTGCCCTTAGTCAGGAGATCCTTATGTTTACAGAGCACTCTTAAACAATCAGCAGTTTTGGCTGCAAGGGACTCTTGACTATAGCTTTCTATAACTGACATGTTAGAGGTTTTACTTTTTCAGTGCTAAGCTTTGTGGTTAGTTGCACTAAGGTATCTAAAGCACAATAAAATGTATACTCAATACAAATCCCACCGCTGCCACCAGTGTTAGGCAGAAACCTGTGCAGTTCCCTTGGGGAACACTGCAAAAGATTTAAGACCACAGGTAGAGCAGTAAACCCCTTTGGTAGCAGTCCGCACCACCCAGATTTACCTGGTAGCTGTGGCTGAGCAGTCAGACCTCTCTCAAGAAGAGTTAGGCAGTATGCAAAGTATACACAATATGTACCAAAACACAATAGCACAAGCAAACACTGACCAGAGCTTGGTTTCAAAAGAATATAGTTATTTATTTAAAAACACACATAAGTAAAAACACTCTAACAACGAATATGGTAAAAACACTCCAACACAGTTATAATGAAAGTAAATTCAATCCTTTCTCCTATCTAGACAACTCTAGGTTAACACCACTTAATTAAAACAGAGGTGAGTGCTTAACGTTAGATGACACTCTAGTAGTTTCCAAGAAAGGGAGAGAAAAAGCAGAAATAGGTTAGACACACCACTCTAAGGTCCAGAACACTTGCAATAGGCTTAAAGAAGAATAAAGTCACAGGTGAGCAAAAGTCACTAGGCAGGGCCCACTCTTAGAGTAGCCGGAGCGAAAATGTGCCCAAGATCACACTGTTAGTTAGAGATTCAAAGTCTTGCAAAGAGTCAAAAAGAGTTTAGAGTGGCTCAGAAAGTTTAGCCAAAGTGTCCCAGGCACTCCCAGGTTCGAAAGCCGGGGACTAAATCTACCCCGTACAGTCGGTAGCAAGGGAAGCCAGGCGGAACACAGTACCTTAAGCGGAAAGGATCCTCCAGCGGGGGCAGTTGTTCCAGGCAGTGACAGCAAGGCTCGACGTCGGTCAGGGGAGAAGAATATCTCGCTGAAGAGCAGAAGAGAAAGGTCGTAGCACTGCCCGGGAAGAAACCAGCCGCGGAGTCCTCCGGTTAAAGGGTTGGTACCGACTTTCGCGGTATGGGGGTAAAGTGTGGTATTCCGGATGCCGGGGTGCTTGGCACAGGCAAGGCGGCCACGAGATACCTCAAAAGAACGGAAAGAAGGCGAAAACTGGTTGTCCCCACCAGTCAAGGGAAGGAGCCACTCCGTTAAGAGTTCTCCTCGGTCGTCGGGAAAAAGTGGTGAGACGGTTCAGCAGGGCTCCACCGGGTGGTGTCGTCGAAGCAGGTCGGCTCAGCTCTTCCCTCGTCGGATTCTTGGTCCTGTGGCGACTTCTGAAGTCCCAGTCCCCAAAGCCCTGCTTTTATGCAACAAGCCCCCATTCACCCAGCCTAGCTGTCACTCAAACATGCTAAGTGGTGAGCCGGGCGGCTCACCACTTGGGCCAATCAGGACGGAGTGCGACTTGAGTTACCAAGGTAACTCAGTCCAGGGTGCCTAAATCCCCCTCCACCCCTCCTAAGTACCCCAGACAGAGTGGCACCACTTTGGAGGGCTTCTGTGGAGAAGCCCGCCAAAAGTGGAACAAAGGGCTCCACTTTGGGTCAGAGTTACAGAGGCGAACACCAACGCCATTTTAGAATCAAGTTTTGGCAAAAAGTCCCAACCGGAGTTATAAAAATAAATATATAAACCGGCGGTATGTTTAAGGCTACCGTAAATAAATAATTAAATGTGTTAGCCTAAAACAATGGGAAATCCCATAGGAAAATATTCGCGGTCGAATATAAAAAGTAGTTTCCACTGCCACCAGCCAAAACTCGATCAGGGGGGACGGAGACGTGCCCCCTCGACTAACAGACCCTGGGGCAATCGAATTGCCCCAGCCAGTACGTCCACAATATGATGGTTTGTACTGGTTCTGTTCAGGATTCAAGACTAGCAAAGTCTTTGGTGACTTTACATGCCCTGGGAGACAGTAGTCAGTCCCAGGGTATGGAGTCTATGTTGGGGAGTCCCTAGGACACCCCTGGGTCACGGCACAGAGGGTGCTGTGTGACCCACATCACAAAAATACATGAGGCCCTATGGAGTAAAAGACCCCATAGCCCATTCAACACAAGGTTTAACCAAGAAAACACACTTCAACATGTCCAAGAGTGAGGGTAAAAGAGTCTCACTCTTGGCAGGAGAAAAAATTAAACCCCAGAAATCCAGCAAAGCTGCTGGGGGACTCACTAGGTAGGGAAATTCAGCCTAAACAGAGAATTCTCCCTAACAGAGACCCATCTTGGACTTGCGAGAATTGAACAAATTCCTCAGAAAAGACAAATTCAAGATGGTCACACTTTCTCAGATCCTCCAGGCCCTTCAGTTCCAGGACTGGTTGGTATCTCTGGACCTTCAGGACGCTTATTTCCATGTGCCTATCCATCTCAAACACAGGAAATACCTGAGGTTCGCAATTGGCAACTCTCACTATCAATTTCGAGTGCTGCCATTTGGGCTGACCTCCGCCCCGAGGGTTTTCACCAAGTTAATGTCGGTAGTGGCTGCAAGTCTAAGGAGGGAAGGGATTCACGTCTACCCCTACCTGGACGATTGGCTGATCAGGGCTGTTTCTCCGGAACAAGCTCAGATCCAGCTAAATCACGTGTGCCACTTCCTTCACAGACTGGGTCACAAATGATACCATCGCAGAGACTCCAGTTCATAGGAGCGATCCTGGATACTTCCCTGGGAAAAGCCTCGCCACCAGAGGTGAGGGATCAAGATATTCTACAGATGGTTACCAAGTTCCAGCATGCCCAACGTCTCCCAGCCTTCGACTTTTTGAGGTTGCTAGGCCTCATGGCATCCTGCATTTTCCTTGTGCCAGAGGCTCGCCTGAGAATGAGATCCCTCCAGTGGGCACTGAGGACTCAGTGGTCACAATTCTCAGGGAGAATGACAGATCTTCTTCAGGTTCCCGGCAGGGTGGCTCGAGACCTTCAGTGGTGGGCCTGTCAGGAGAACATTCTGAAAGGAGAACAGTTTTGGCAACCCTGGCCGGAGATAACAGTAGTCACGGATGCCTCACTCACGGGGTGGGGAGCCCACGCCAACGACTTGACCATCAGCGGTCGTTGGTCTCCATCGGAGTCCAGACTACACATCAACCTGTTAGAGCTGAGAGCCATCAGACTTGCGCTGAAGGCTTTCCTGCCAGCTGTACAAGGGAAGAACGTCCTGGTAATGACGGACAACACGGTGGCCAATCATTACCTCAACAAAAGAGGAGGCGTAGGATCACTACCCCTGTGCAGAGAGGCGATGCAGCTCTGGTTTTGGGCAATCCAAGAAGGAATCTCTCTATCGGCAGTTCACCTAGCCGGAGAGAAGAACTTGACAGCGGATGCTCTGAGCAGGCAGAACACAGTCTCCCACGAGTGGGAGCTAGCTCAGGAAGTCCTTCAAGAGATCTTCGCCCTTTGGGGAACCCCTCAGGTAGATCTGTTCGCCACCAGCCTAAACAGGAAATGCGACCTGTTCTGCTCAAGGGAATTTCCTCCGAGAGGAGCTCTGGGAGACGCGTTCATAGTGGACTGGGAGTTTCCGCTTCTGTACGCGTTCCCACCGGTCCCTGTCATTCCTCAAATGATCAGGAGGTTGAGAAGATTCCGGCGAACCATGATCCTAATTGCCCCGGATTGGGCCAGGAGAACGTGGTACCCGGACCTTCTAGACTTGTCCATCTGCCCTCCAATTCGACTTCCACTCAGAGAGAACCTACTCTCACAGAAGGGAGGTCAGGTTCTCCATCCAGACATCAAAACCCTCAACCTTCACGCTTGGCTTCTGAACGGCTGAGGTACAAGGATTGGGACCTCCCTGATGATGTTATGGAGGTGTTGCTTTCGGCAAGGAGGCCAGCAACAAAGTCTTTATACCGCTGCCGTTGGAACAGATTTTGCAGCTGGTGTAGAGAACAGAATATCGACCCATTTTCATGTGGTACACCAATGGTTTTGTCCTTCCTACTATATTTGGCAGATTCAGGCCTTCAAGTTGGCACCATTAAGGGCTATCTCGCAGCGCTATCCATCTTTAAGCGTACTGCGGAAGAACCATCCTATTTCAAATTACCCTTGGTAATACAGTTTCTAAAGGGGTTAACCAATGTTTATCCCCCAAGACCATTCCAAGTTCCCCTATGGGATTTAAACTTAGTACTAACTTTCCTGATGGATACACCTTTCGAACCTCTCCATTCTTGTTTGTTAAAATTCCTTACCCTTAAAACTGTTTTATTAATAGCACTTACATCTGCTAGAAGGGTGAGCGAATTACAAGCTCTTTCTTGTAAACCCCCTCATACAATCTTTCACAAAGACAAAGTTGTCCTGCAAGTGAAGCCTAATTTCCTCCGAAAGGTGGTTTCTGAATTCCATATCACTCAGAAGATTACCCTACCATCTTTCTATCCTCCTCCTCACCCGGGGAAAGAGGAAGAGAGGTTACACAGACTAGACCCTAGGAGGGTTTTAAGTTTTTACATTAGTAGACTAGCCAGGATAAGACAGGCAGACCAGCTGTTTGTAGGTTAAACAGGTCACAAGCTGGGGTTACCAATAACTAAGCAGACCATTTCCAGATGGATCATTCTAGCCATTCTGGAATGTTATAAACTGGCAGGGAAAGAGCCCCCTCAAAACCTTAGGGCTCATTCGACCAGAGGTATTGCAGCTTCATCGGCCCTCAAAAGAGGCGTGCCGGTTAAAGACATATGTGCGGCCGCTACATGGTCGTCTGTCCATACCTTTACACGTTTTTACAATCTGGATTCCTCCTCCAGTCAAGAGACTAGGTTTGGAAGGGCTGTACTGCATTCTATTCATCAATAGAAGACAGCGTGAAGTCAGTACTCCCTCCTCCGGATATAGAATACTGCTATGGGAGCCTATCTAAGATGAGGAATACGTCGGAGGACACAATCCCTTCGAAGAACAAGTTACTTCTTACCTTGTAACGTTCTTTCGACGGGATGTTCCTCCGACGTATTCCTCATCGACCCTCCCATCCATCCCCGCAGTTCTACTTCCCTGGTTGTTGCAGCTTACGCTCCTTCAGGGTGATTAGTCTAGTCCAGACAGTAATACTGTGGGCTACAAAACGGAACTGAGCAACGGACGCTGCGCGCGGCCTTTATAGGCAGGATGACGTCGAGCGTCGATACGGCGGCTGTCGAGGGACATCGACTCGGAGGACGTCGACGCGCAGCGCCCTCTAGAGAAAAATTTTTCCGAGGCCAGCAGAGCTGGAAGGAGATATCTAAGATGAGGAATACGTCGGAGGAACATCCCGTCGAAAGAACGTTACAAGGTAAGAAGTAACTTGTTCGTCTAGATGCACACTCGAGATCTGACTCCCAGGTGGGTCAGGCAGTATTAAGACATCTTTTCTCTACTGTTCCTTCTCATAACCCACCGCCAACTCCGGGTACTGCTCGCTAGTCTATGCACAGCATGTGATTCTAAGCAGATTAACAAGCATCAGAAGACAATGCATTACTTACCGTAAAAGCATTTCTGATGATTGTATCTGCTTAGATTCACATGCGCCCACCCTTCCTCCCCGCTCGGATGGAAGGAACATAGACTTCCTTTTATATCTCTCTTTTTTCTGTACTCACTCACGTCTAGAAGGCTCCCTCAGGGCAGAAAAATACAAACAGAGGGACCTCGACGCGTGAGGGATTGTGGGTACAACACACGTCACTATAGGGATAGTATTTCAGACACGCCTTGTCGATGTCCCTTTTCGACTACGAAAAACAAAATGCAATACTCCGCAGTGACCTCTGGATGTCGGACCTATGCACAGCATGTGAATCTAAGCAGATACAATCATCAGAAATGCTTTTACGGTAAGTAATGCATTGTCATATTCTTGAAATAAAGAGTAGAGACTTGTTTGGAGCACATTATGACATGTCTAATAATCACACTGATGTAGTTTGTTTAGGTATAAAGTTTTCTGGGTCAAGATGATTGTCTGTTTCTTGAAGGTAGGGTTGAATGTTCTTCTCGGGGGGGAAGGGTACAACTTTACCACACTTCACATTTCACTCCTTGGCCCCGGACATATACTTACAGACGAAGTCCCACAACAACATGTCACATTGGGTAGAATGTCCATGCAAAGTTGCAGTGATTTATTTCCATAACACAAATGTTTGATGCTATGTTTTTCCATTCAACCTTTCCTGGTAAGCTTTCGGTCTTCCGTTTGATAACCAAGGTAGCACTAGCTGCCAATAAAAGGTGGGCTGCTTGACCCTTTATTCTCTTTCTTCCGTCTTCAACCTGCTCAAAACCAAAGAGGACCAATAATGGATCTGTGGATCTCGGGACTCCATCGAGGTCTTTGATCCACCCCAAGACTTCATTCCAGTAGAATTTAATTCTGGGGCAGTCCCACCACATGTGCCAGTAGTCTGCTGCACCACCACCGCACTTGCGTCAACATAGCAGTCTTAGTGTCTGAAACATTCTAGAGAGCCTGAGAGGGTTGTATTGCCACCTATGCAGTAATCTAATTGCATGGAATTTATATTGGCTGTCCATAGAGACCTGAGGAGCAGCCCTGCACATCTTACCCACATGACCGGGTCAATTTCTTCACCAAGATCTTTCCCCCATCTATTCCTCAGGTGTAACGTGGAACCCCTCCCTGCTTCAACCAATTCCCTGAAGTAATCCTCTGCATATCCCTGCTCTCCCTCCATATCTCCCAGATGGTACCCAGTATCGGGTGAACTCTCAATCTCTGCACTAGTTTATTTCTCGGGACCCATAGCCACTCAGAGACCGCTGCGGGGGAAAGATAGTGATTGTCCATTGCAACCCATTGAGGTTCTTTATGATTTCTGAGATGGGGGATCAGAATTCGGAGCTGGGCGGCCTCATAGTATTTCTTCAGGTCCGGTAATCCCATCCCTCCCTTATCCTTGGGTAATGTTAAAGTGTCATAGGGTACTCTCGCCTTTTTGCCCTCCCAAAGGAATTTCAAAATGGCCCTTTTGCTCTCATCAAAAAAGATCTTCGGCATTTGTATGGGGAGTATCTGGAAGGGATAAAGAAAGCGGGGGAGACTTATCATTTTGATCACATGAAGTCTGCCCATCCATGATATCGTGAGTTTCTACCATTTGGCTAGGTCTGCGTGAAACTTGAGGAGGAGGGGTGGAAAATTGGCCTCGTAGAGTTTGGAAATGTCTCTCGTGACCTGTATCCCTAAGTATTTAAGTTTGACATTTTCTAGAATAAGGTTCAGAGCGGAGAGTCTGTCCACATCTGCCTGCGTGGTCTCATAAAGGGGAAATGTGATTGATTTAGCCTCATTAATTTTTGAAGCCTGATAGAGTGCCATATTCCTTAATCAACCGGATTGCCCTGGGGATGGAAGATCTGGGATTCAAGATATGTAAGAGCAGGTCGTCCGCATATAGAGCTACTTTGTATTCTGTGGCTCCCAATCCGAGTCCTTCAACCTGAGGGTCGTTTCTCAGTCTCTGGGCTTTGGGTTCTACAGAGAGGGCAAAGAGTATTGCAGAGAGCAGGCATCTACCCATTTCGAACCATTGGGAGTATTCACTGTTAATGAAAACCGAGGCTTTGGGTGATGTGTAAACTGCCTGAATTGCTTGCCTAAATTTGGGACCTATCCCCACCTTACATAGGACTGCCTCAGAAAGCCCCATTCAACCCGGTCAAAGGCCTTCTCCGCGTCGACCGAGAGGAGAGCTGGTTCGTTCCCCATGGTCCGTGATGCATTGATTAAGTGGAGGGTCTTTCGAATGGATTGTGCCCTCCAACGTATTCCTCATCTTAGATGTATTCCATCCAGCTTTAGCTGCTTCGGAAATATTTTCTCGCCAGAGGGCGACGTGCGTCGATGTCATCAAGTCGAAGTCCCTCGAAGGCCTCTGTCGAGGGTGACGTCATTGGGTATACACGTAGCACGCGCAGCCCCCGTTGGTCTCAGTTCCGTTTTTCCGCAGTACTTGTTGCTTCGGAGACTCGGCGCGCCTTGAATAGTTCTGTGACGCAGTTATTGTGAAGCGATATTCGAGCATGTCCCCGTCATCAAACCAGACTACCCCGCGGTTGGGGTTCAAAAAGTGTAAAACCTGCGGTTCGAAGATGTCATCACGGATCCGCCCCGAGAATGACTGTGATGTCTCAGTGAAGGCCACGACATGGAGGCATGTGCGAAGTGTCATGCAATGACTGGGAAGGCCTTGCGAGAGAGGAAGAGAAAACTGCAGGTAGGTCGAAAACCCGACCGAAAAGCCTCTAGCGTGGAGTCGAGGTCCAGTGAGGAGAAATCTCCTAAACGCGAAAGGCAAAAGTATCGGTCTAGGTCCCAAAGTGGTTCACACCACTCTTCATCTTTGACGAAAAAGTTTTTTTTAAAAAAGACGCCACCGTTCCCCTTCCACCTCGTCCTCGGACGAATCCCTCAAAAGAATGAAATGCCCCACAAAACATTCTTCCTCAGAAGAGTGGGAAGCATTTAGAATTAAAATAATGGAGGTTTTTGAAAAGGCTAAGCTTCGGTCCGTGCCTTCCTCGGAAGCCGGCCGGGAGCGTTACCGTTCTGACACCCCCGCGCCCTCGAGCCCGGGTGATCGAAGGAGGAAAGATCGGTAACCCTCCTGGAAACCGAGCGAAATAAATCGCTCGAGTCAACCGTTCGAGGTCACCAACGCCATCCGGAACCCGACACACCATGAAGGGCGGGCCTTTGAAGAACGCCTCGACACCCTCGAGGCCAGCTCAGTCGGCGTCCACAATTTCGTATGCGCCATTGACGCCCTTATCGACCCCGAAGCTCTCGGCTCCAAATGTTTCGAAGGCTCCAATTCAGCCAGAAGCTGTCAAAATAGCAGCAAAAGAAAAAGCTGCAAAGGATACAAAGCCTTCAGTCTTTACTGCTACACCTCTCCCAGAAAAACATTTCAAACCTCTTCCAAGGAAAGAATATTTTAAATCCTTAACTTCAATTTTTGAAGAACAAGAGCGGAGGAGGATGTTCCTTTTGGCCTGGAATATGGCAGCCCGAATGTCCCAGAATGCCTGATTTCTGAGGAAAGCAAAATGAGAGATCAGGTGGAAACCTTGCACAATGCAAGTGGAATTGGCACTTCACCTGAAATAGATCTTAGCAGGCCAGAACCTGGGGAACATGCCAGTCCATCATACAGGCAGCTAATGACTAAGGTGGTTGAATATTTAGGATGGGCTAGACCACCAACTCAGTTCATCCAGGATGATCTCACCGATATAGTGGATCATGGTCCCACCGAAGATACGATTTTACCCTTCCATGTAGCCTTACAAAATAGGGTGGCCAAAAATTGGGAGACGCCGGACTCTATTCCTCCGGTTAATAAGTCCCTCACTTCAAAATACTGCCCTTCCAGTAGCGACCCCGGCTACCTGTCCAAACACCCTACTCCTGAGAGTCTGGTGGTCCAGGCAGCCACAGCTTCAAATAAGGTGGCGTACCCTTCCATCCATCCGGATAGGGACGACAAGCGTGTGGAAGGTTGGGCGCGCAAGGTATTTTCAGCTGGGAGTATGGCGTTAAAATCGGCCAACTCCACTTGTGCCTTGGCAAAATATTCATACTCTGTGGGAGTGCATTGCAATGGCGGCAGAGCACATACAAGAAGGGGAAGAAAGGGAAGGATTCCTAGCCATTGTTAGAGATGGAAAGGAGGCCATGCAGGAATCCCTTCAGTCTGCATTGGACACTGCAGATAGTGTGAGCGGGTCCATGGCCACTAGCATGGTAATGCACAGATTTGCGTGGTTGCGAAAGTCAAGTTTCGCAACAAGACGTGCAAAACCGTCTTTTGAACATGCCCTTTGACGGGTCTCACCTTTTTGGCAACAAGGCTGATGAGAGCCTCGAGAGGTTGCAGACCACAAAAGCGGCTGCGAAATCTTTAGGCAACCTCAGCATTTCGTGCATCAGGACAATCTGCAAAGCATCCAAAAATTCCAACTGATCCAAAATAACGCGATCAGAATGGTCAAAAAGAAAGCAAGACGTGAACACATCAGTGAAGCTAGACGGGACCTTCATTTGCTGAGAATAGAGGAACGCATACAATTTAAGTATATGTGCCTAACCCACAAGTGTTTATATGGCAAAGCACCAGCCTATTTGAAGTCCAAACTCACTTTTTACCACCCGCCCAGGGCATTAAGATCAGAAGCAAATGGGCTCATAACTCCCCTGAAAAAGAAGGAACTCGGCATGGGCAGAGCCTTCCCTAACCGAGCGGCCTCTAACTGGAACAAATTGCCGAAGCACCTTAGATTGGAGTCCAAACTTTTGCTCTTCCGCAAAAAACTCAAAACCGAGCTTTTCAAGTAACCTCCCGTCTAGGCCCCACTGAATCAGTTAACTGGTATTTTTAGGTCTTTGTCCCGTCGGCTCATTCTGGCTCCATCTTGAGCTATGTACATGTCTACATGTAAGCGCCCCGATGCCTGCGGGCGGTCGGCGCTATATAAATAAATAAATCTTGGAGGGGACGATCCTATCGTTATTACTCCTCATATGGAAAGGCGAGAGGAATGGCCAGTCAGAGGCCAGAAAAAAGCCACTCGTGGTGGATGAGGAAAAAGTGCAAAGCCAGCCCCAGCTGCAGCCTCTCTACCATTAACGGCCACAGCAACCGCCACAAAACCACTTTGAGGACTTGCATCACAAGACACCCATGGGGGGCCATGCTGTCACAGCATCTGCAAAAATGGCGAGCCATTACTTCAGATGTTTGGGCTCTAGAAATAATAGCCCAAGGTTATTGCCTTCCTTTCCTAACGCAACCTCAAAGCAATCCACCAGGGAGACAGTCTTTGAAGTTTCCAGACCCGCTCCTAAAGCAGGAAGTCTTAACCCTGCTGGAGAAAGGTGCTATAGAACCAGTACCTGTAATGGAAAGGAACAAGGGATGGTAATCCCCATATTTTTTGATTCCCAAAAAAGACAGAGGACTGAGACACATCTTGGACTTAAGAGGCTTGAACAAGCTCCTCAGGAAGGACAAGTTCAAGATGGTCACCCTTTCTCAGATCCTTCAGGTCCTTCAACTTCAGGATTGGTTGGCGTCATTG
Organism: Ambystoma mexicanum; assembly: GCF_040938575.1. NCBI lineage: Eukaryota > Metazoa > Chordata > Amphibia > Caudata > Ambystomatidae > Ambystoma > Ambystoma mexicanum. The sequence goes on along the minus strand of NC_090932.1, from coordinate 1,278,959,223 downwards.
GACCTCCAGGATGCTTATTTTCATGTACCAATCCATCTGAAGCACAGAAAATACCTGCAGTTCGTAGTTGGCGACTCGCACGATCAGTGTCGAGTCCTGCCATTCAGGTTGACCTCCGCCCTGATGGTCTTAACCAAGTTAATGGTAGTGGTGACAGCGCACCTCATGAGAGGGGGGATTCACATCTACCCATACCTGGATGATTGGTTGATCAGGGCACGTTCTGCTGAACAAGCCCTGGATCATCTGGAAGTTGCCTGCCACTTCCTCGACAGACTGGGCTTCTCTCTCAATTTCAAGAAGTCACAAATGACACCTTCCCAACCGCTCCAGTACATAGGGGTTGTATTAGACACATCCTTGGGAAAGCGCTCGCCTCCCAAGTCGAGGGCTCAAGACATTCTTCAGATGGTTTCCAAATTCCAAAATGCCCAAAATCTCCAGGCCTACGACTTCTTAAGGTTGCTTGGCCTCATGGCATCCTGCATTTTCCTAGTGCCAGCATGCCTGAGGATGAGATCCCTTAAATGGGCTCTAAAGACTCAGTGGTCCCAGTTCTCAGGTCAAATGACGGATCTGTCATGATCTCTGCTTCCAAAAGGTCAGGGTTTTCCCAACTCCCTTGGAAGCAGATCCATAACCCAGGTTCCGAGTGCCAACCAGTCCCAATTGGGACCTTTTGGACCCAGTCCTGGCGCCAGTGGCACCAGGCTCATAAATATGCCCAGTCCCAGCGCTGGAAGCGCCAGGCTCATAATGCTTGGGTGGACTTACCTGCAGCAGACCATGCTGCTTACTTGCCTGCCAGTTGAGCCTCTGATCCTCTTCTGTTTGGAACTACTTTTCCTGTTGGGTGGGGCAGGAGCCACTCCCTAGGTTCAGAACACTGGAACTCTTCTGGAAAGCAGGAACTCTTTTCTTACCTAGGCGTGGCTGTGGAAGGAGACACCTAAGCACTACAGGAGGCTATTTAAACCACACCCGATGGATGAATCTTGCTTTGCGTTATTCTGCATCCTCTGCAGCAGAACGCTCATCGTGTCTTCTGCATCTGATCCTGGGCCTAAGGAAAAAGGCTTACCATCCTGAATCCAGTCTTCAGCAACACCTATAAAGACAAGAAAGAACAGGTTAGCATTACGGTCTTCAGTGACAGCGCTTCACTTACCTGGTCCATCGGCTGTCACCAACGCCTCGCGCTGCATTCCGGCATCTGAAAGACAAAGGCTTACCTACTCTTCGTGCGCTCCGGAGGTCTTCGCACTGCATTCCGGCATCTGAAAGACAAAAGCTTACCAACTCTTCGCACGCTCCGGAGGCCTTCGGCGCTGCATCCCGCATCTGAAAGACAAAACAAGGTGCGTTTAAAGACATTGGGGAACTTTAATACTCACGTGCCATTACTCCTTTCCACATCTAACCCAGTGGGTATTCCGGCACCCTGCAGCCGCTCCGAACTTGTACCTGCAAAATAAAAAGACAGTTAGAGCGCATCGTGAAGCAGGCAACAAGCGCTTACTTACGTGCTTCCAGGCGCTTCTATTCATCACACGGGCTCCATCTTCAACTCACTTCAGCCCGTCATCCGCCATCGCCGGAACCCTGCAAAACAAGAGACATCATTACTAAAGACTTTTAAAGACATTAGAATTACTCGAAACTTACCGTTCGTGCAGTAAACGACGGACAGCAGTCCTCTGAAGTCAAGAGGCCTGCTCCCCTTATCCAGTGAAGAAACTGGTTACAGCACCCTGCCCCGAGGCAGATGGAGAGCACGGCGTTCACTTACCTAAGGTGAGAGCGTTAACCTTTGGGGTTCTACAGGAGAAGAGAAAGGGAAGAAGAGAGAGACATTCAATAACCCAGTTCATTAATCCCATATTTTCTATCTGCAGACATCTTACCCTTCGAGTCAGACAGTGCACAGAGGTCCAGCCCAAAGAGCCAGCCGTGTGTTACACATCACCTTTGAAGATACGGTATACGCCCAGTCAAGACCGGCGCCTGTGAGCGTTACAGGATCTCCTTCATATTCCGAACAAAGTTCGGCAGGATCTTCTGTGGTGGACTTGCACAGAGAACATCCTAAAAGGAGAACATTTTTGGCAACCATGGCCGGAGATTACAGTAGTGACGGACGCCCCACTCATGGGGTGGGGAGCTCATGCCAACGATCTGACAATCAGCGGTCGTTGGTCTCCATCGGAGTCCAAACTACACATCAACCTTTTAGAGCTGAGAGCAATCAGACTAGCGCTGAAGGCTTTTCTGCCATTTGTCAGAGGAAAAAATGTCCTGATAATGACGGACAACACAATGGCCATGCATTACCTAAACAAGAGGCGGTGTAGGGTCACTACCTCTGTGCAGAGAGGCAATGGGGCTCTGGTTTTGGGCAATTCAAGAAGGAATCTCCTTAAGGGCAGTTCATCTACCTGGGGAGGAGAATATGACGGCGGACGCTCTGAGCAGGCAGAGTACGGTGTCCCACGAGTGGGAACTGGCTCAGGAAGTCCTTCAGGATATCTTCACCCTTTGGGGAACCCCTCAAGTAGACTTGATTGCGACCGGAATCAACCAGAAGTGTGAAAAGTATTGCTAAACGGAATTACCCCCGAGAGGAGCCCTAGGGAACGCGTTCGTGGTGAAGTGGAAATTCCCACTGCTATACGCGTTCCCGCCGATTCCCGTGATTCCTCAAATCATCAGGAGATTGAGACGGTTTGGAAACTGCATGATCCTAATTGCCCCGGATTGGGCCAGGAGAACGTGCTACCCGGACTTCTAGACATGTCCATCTGCCCACCGTTACTTCTTCCTCAGAGAGTGGACCTTCTATCACAAATGGGGGGGCCCGGTTTTCCATCCAGAGGTCAGAACTCTCAACCTTCATGCTTGGTATCTGAAAGGCTGAGAAACAAGGTTTGGGATCTTCCAGATGACGTCATGGAGGTGTTGCCTTCGGCAAGAAGGCCAACAACAAAATCTCTGTACCGTTGCCGCTGGAAAATGTTTTGCAACTGGTGCAGGGAAAAGAATGTTGATCCTTTTCTGTGTTCTATCCCGGAAGTGTTGTCCTTCCTCTTGTCCCTGGCACATAGAAGCCTCAATGTTGGGACCATTAGAGGTTATCTTGCAGTGCTTTCAATTTTCAAGTGCTCTTCGGAAGAATGTTCCTACTTTAAAATTCCTTTGATAATACAATTCTTAAAGGGACTCACCAATGTGTTCCCTCCTCCTCCTTTCCAAGTCCCAGTTTGGGACCTTAATCTGGTTCTAAAGTATTTAATGTGTGCCCCTTTTGAACCCTTTCACACTTGTCCATTAAGATTACTAACATTAAAAACTGCTTTCCTGGTTGCTTTAACATCTGCACGAAGAGTGAGCGAATTGCATGCACTGTCTTCTGGGCCACCCTATACTGTGTTCCACAGGGACAGAGTGCTATTGAGGGTTAAACCCTAATTTTTACCTTAAGTTGTGTCTGATTTACATTTAAATCGGAAACCACCTCATCCTAGTAAGGAGGAGGAAAGATTGCACAGGCTGGACCCGAGAAGAGCTCTAAGCTTTTACATTTCTAGGCTTTCCAAGCTTAGAGTGGATAATCAACTTTTCATTGGCTACACCGGAAGGAAATTCAATCGGTGTCAAAACAAACCATATCAAGTTGGATTGTGCTTTGCATTTCAGAATGCTACAGATTTGCGGGCAAAGATCCACCAGAAGGCTTAAGGGCTAATTCTACCAGAGGCATAGCCTCTTCAACAGCCCTTCAAAGAGTGTTCCCATAAAATCTATTTGTAAAGCAGCAACTTGGTCATCGCTGCACACTTTTTCAAAATTCTATAGTCTGGATGCTTCCCAGTCTAAGGAGCTTGCTTTTGGTAAAGCAGTGCTATATTCCGCTATATAATAATATTAAAAATCTACTCCCTCCTCCAGAGAGTTTTCTACACTGCTTTGGGAGTCTATCTAAGATGAGGAATACGTTGGAGGACACAATCCAATCGAAGAACAAGTTACTTACCAACTGGTAACGTTCTTTCGACTGGATATTATTCCTAATCGCCCTCCCATCCTACCCCTCTGTAAATTTTTCGGGTTATTGCCACTTCCTCTCGCAAGGCTGACACCTGGCTACCTACACTATCTATACAACCGAGCAAGAGGGGAAAAATAGAATGGAGGCCAACTGGCGCCGCACGTGTTACTTGTATACTCGAAGACGTCACCACCAACGGAGGCCTTCGAGGAACTTTGACTCGACGACATCGACGCACGGCGCCCTCTGCCGAGAAAACATTTCCGTTGCAGCTAAAGCTGGATGGAATACATCTAAGATGAGGAATACGTTGGAGGAACATCCAGTCGAAAGAACGTTACCAGTTGGTAAGTAACTTGTTCTTCTCATGGTATCGGCCCCTTGTCTGCCCAGTATGAAGCCAACCTGGTCATTATGTATAAGTCGTGGCATATAAGTTTCCAGTCGGGCTGCCAAGATTCTAGTATATATTTTTGCATCAATGTTAAAGATATGGGGCGGTATGAACTGCATTGTTTAGGATCTCGACCTTCTTTGGGGATCACCGAGACAAGGGCTCGAGTAAAAGTCTGAAGCCCTTCCAGTATCTAGGATCTCATTGAAGAGCTCCACCATGAGAGGGTGGAGAGAAAGGACTTAGAATCCGGCTGTGAAGCCATCTTCTTCGAGGGATTTGACTAAAGACAATCTCTTAACCGCAAGCTTAACCTCTTCTTCCGTCATCGGACCCTCTAATGCGCGGTGCTCGTTGTACGTTATCTTTGGAATTTCTGCAGAGGATAAGTATTGATCTGTCTCCGACTCCCCGAGTCGGACCTCTGATCTATATAGGGTCTCATAGAATGTGGCAAAGGCCTTTGGAATGTCCAGTTTGTCATAATGTGGGGGGTCCTGATTTTCTATTTCGAGCACCTTCCTCTCTATCCGTTGGGCACGCAATTCCCTCTTCTTTTTTGCCTCCCAAATCTTGTCTGCTTTCCCACTTTCCTCCTTCCTCGCTTCCTCGTCTAGACGGCAAATCTCCTTTCTGAGTTTTTCGATCAGGTTTCTTTCCCTTTTCTTACTAGTCGCTTCTCTAATTAGGACTCTCTTCCATGTTGCCTTCCCCACTTCCTATACAGTTAGTGTGGAAACTTCCCCAGTGTGGTTAGTCTTAATATATTCAATAATCTCAGTTTCCATCTCTGTTTTGAAAACTGGGTCCTTCTAGAGTGTTTCATTGTACCGCCAGCTGCCCCCTCTCTTGGGTAGGTTATGCCAGTCGAGGTCAGCCGTGTGACCATAATCATGGTCCGGCCAGGTAATCGGGACAATATCCAACCGAATTGTAACATTCCTCCGATAAGTATATGTAATAAATCCTAGTGAAGGAGTTATGTGGGGCGGAATAAAAGGTGTACCCCTGATCTTTTGGGTGGAGTTCCCTCCATGTGTCTCTCAAGCCATAGGTATTAAACATGTTTGCAACCTCACTGCATCGTCCTTCGGTGGTGTCTCTCGTCCCAGTTTTACCCGTTTTCCTGTCTAGGATCAACCCATAGATTGAAGTCACCTCCGAGGAGGACGTGTCCGATGGCTTCTAGCATAATTTTGGGGACTGTCTTGGCCAGAAATCTAGCTTGTCCGGTGTTAGGGGCGTATAGTAGCGAATGTGATGCTAACCTTTCCCAGAGTCCCGGCAACAAGCAAGGCACGCCATTCCACGTCTTGGAAATCGTGAAGCCTAGTCCCTTTCTGATGAGTATCCCGACTCCTCCCCTTCTCAAAGGCCCGGATCACCAAAATTCTAGTCCCGCTCGCGGCCCTAGGAGCTTCTGTTCTTCTCCTCTGGCGTATTTCGTTTCTTGTAGAAAAAGGATGTCTAGGTTCCCCCTGCAGAATTCCCGGTGTACCAATGACCTCTTTGTCAGGGAGTTCAGACCTTTGACATTTAATGTTCCCACCCTGAGGAGGTCTCCCACCCGCCGGCCTATATTAACTGCCATTTGTCAACATACTTTTTCGAGGACCCTTCAGCAGAGAATGACACCCTAGTGCGATGCTGGTCAACCGCGCGTGCACCCCTACAAGTCTCAATGAGAATTTTGTTCAAGACCCACCCCCCTGCATGCCCCATCCCCCCTGATCCCTCATAAACCTTTGATGCCTGGTTGATGGCGTCCGACCAGGATCGGTGGAAATGTTGATCCAAATCGGACCACCAGTGGGAACCGTTACCCCACGGTCCCTCCTCAAACAGCATTCTCAATAACATTTGAGCCCCCTTCCAGGTTCCAACCCCCCTTCAATCAAAACACACTCTTTAGAAGGATTTGTAGTGTCCCATGTGATCTTGTTGCCCGTTGTCCACTGACTGTACATTCTCTCTCCAAGGAGAAGCTTTCATATAATGTGTGTTCTGCCTGTATCCGAGTGACAAGCGGTTCCGGTCACTTAGGGCTTCTTAAAACATCTATCCCTGTGCCTCAGTAATCTATGTGCAGAGATTCATCCTGTTGATCACTTCCCTCATTTATCACCTTCAGGTGTAACATTGCCTCGCCTATATTTTCTCGATCCCTTAACTCTTTTCCTTCTTGGCCCTTGGAGATCCCACTGTCTCCCGCTCTGTCCCATCTCCTCCTGGTCCCCACCTTCTGGACGTGTTTCCAAAAGTTCAGCGGTGCAATCGCGAACCTCCCTTTCAGATTTCAACCATATTTTCTTGCCTCCATGTTGGAGAGGGAAAAAGGGTAACCCCAGCTATATCGAATTCCATGTTCCTTAAGCCACCTCGTAAGTGGCCCGCACATTTGTCTAAGGGCCAAGGTCAATGACGATAGGTCCTGAAAAATAGTAATCTGTGGCCCTCCAAGGGTGATTGAGCCTCCGGCCCTGGCTTTTTCAAGAATTCTGGCTTTATCCTGGTACCTGTGAAACCTGGCAAGGACGGATCGTTGACCGCCCATGGGACCGCCGGCTCTATGTATTCGCTCTGTTTTGGGCTCCTCTATCTCCTCGTCCGCTACCAATATTTTGATAACATCGTGGATCGTTTTCCTGAGGTCCCCCTCTGTTTCACCTTCATGTTCAGGGATACCAAAGAAGCGTAGATTGTTTCTCCTCTCTTGATTTTCCAAATCGTCCATCTTCAATCGGAATTCCTCCTCTCTTTGCTCTATCTCTTATTCGTAGGTCCATCTTGGTTTCGAGGGTGTCTACAGAGGCTTGATTGTTTTCGAGTCTCTCTTCAATCTTGTCCATTCGTTGTGTTATCGTGTCTATTTTGCCACCTATGCTGGCTCCCATGTTCTTTATCTCACTCAGAAGAGCAGCAATGTCTCCTTTTGTCGCAGCTGCTTCTGTCCCAGTGGACTCCATGGTCCACTGGGACAGAAGGTGAAGCTGGGGAGTAGGCGTATTTGGGCAGTTTCGGCTGGATTTGGCGGAGGCGCGCCAGGTCAGTCGATTGCGATGCCCTGCGGAGCTGGTGGTGCTCTCCGCAGCTGTGGGCTCTGGTGTGGGTACTGACTCAACTGGAATAGTCAGTCCCAGTGCTGAAGAAAGGGAGGTAAGCGAAGGCGCCGATCTGCCTAGAAGTCCAGGTACGCACTTGATTGAAAACCTGTTCGGCTCCCAAAAACACGAGGATGTTTTTGTAATTGCTGCCACGGAGAGTGTCCGCACAGCCCTAGCCCAAATCCTGATGGACCCCTACACTAAGACAACATTGTCTAATGAGACTGCAATATTGCAAAGTGGACGCGGGCTGGGGGAGGGAGTGGATGTTGCTACTAATACTGGTAGTAGAAACTCCTTGGAGGTGGTTTCAACGGTGCTACAAAATCTGATTGCACTAAATTAAGCTCATACTTACAAACGGATGTCTGTGTCTACTCCCGAACATAATGTGACTTTAAAAATCCCACAGAAAAGACAGTGCAAAAATGTGACTGATGTCAATCGGGATATATGGAGGTCTGGCAACTATAAAAGAGCAAGGACATCAGAGGTCGTTTCCTCTGACGATTCAGCGCAGTCACCAGGTGGAAAGGTGGCTGATTCGCAGAAAAGACTGTCATCCCATAACAATGCAATTCGTCGTTCAAGGACATGCCAACTAAATCAATCATTACAAAACTCAAACAGTGATGACTCTCTGGACGAATCAACTTCCAGGGACTCATCATTTGTAGAGCGACCCTTCCCGAAAGTTAGAAGAGAACGGGCAGGCTATAGTCAAGCTGCACGTGACACGCAAGGGAAGGTTAGAGGTGGGGGACTGGCCCCTTGTGTACATGTGCCTTCAAACGACCTCTATGTCGATTTCTCCTGCCCCATTTACTAAACCTTACGAAACAATAAATGAAAACGTGAACAATGTCAAGACTTTACTAGCCCTAATGAACTCAAAACTCTTACATCTAGAGGTAATGCACGGCGTGCACAGAACCAAACAAGAAGAGGTAAATCAAAACTTATTAGCAGGCCTCGAATCAGCTAATGATGGCAAACGTAACGACATGATCGACAAAAAGTTGTTTGCAGAGGTAGCAAAGGAAGCGCTGTCTCTTTTTCGTAAATCTCATACGGAACTAAGAGGCGGGGAGTTATGTGGAGCCAGCAATACGTCTCATATGTCAATGAAAGAGCAGCCGTCCTTATTGCCGCCTCCGCTTAATACCGTAAGGGCTGTAGATATCGTATCCTTTCAAACGCAGCTAAGCCAACTTGAGAGTAACACTGCCCAAACAGATATGAGTTCTACTGTTGGCATCTCGTGGTCCTTTCAACTTGGATCCTATGGGTCCTCTTCCCCAGATGGCAATTGATGTCGAGTGTCTTAGAAACACTACTGATTTACATGGCGAAGGTGCTGGACAGGACAATACACTTGAAACTTCATTCCACACTGCATTTTAACAAGCCAGAAATTCAACAAACCTTGCCTTGCTGAATTGCCAATGCGTGTCTGATTCATCTCTCCAAATACAAGCGGGAGGCCAAGCCTCCAGACACAAAGTTGTGACTGTTGATATTGTAAAGCCTGCAGGCTTGTGCCCCATTTTTGGAGGTCCAGATGTTGAAGATCAACAAAAAACAAATGGGGAAGCTAAAAAATGTAATCCACCCCTAACCAAAAAGCAAAAGAACATGCCAGGTCGTAAAAAGACCCAACAAAGAGGGGCTCGGAAATTTCTTTGCAATATGCCACAATTTGTTGATAAAGCGATTACTACTCGATTGAAATCAGGTGCAATAACTAAGGAGAACAAAAAGGCACCAGCAGAATCGGCAGTAAGTAATTTGCAAGTAGTCGATGGTTACCCCTGTGATTCTGCAAGGCTGATCAAGATTAGCTGTTGGAATGATCAGTTTATGAGGACCTTGTCGACGAAGAATGTGAACCAGCGAAATTAACTCTTGATGCTCTATCATCATAAAAGCGGTTACCTTGCCCACTAGACAGAGGGAGAACAGCGCTTCTAAGAATGTTGAAGCAGGTACGTTGATCCCTAAACTGTCTATGGCGAAGGAGCCTCAAGCCACATTAAATAATATAACGGCAGCGATTGGAAGTAGGATTTGTTCTATAATCCTGACTGAAGTAGTGGCTAATAACAGGGAAAAAGCAGGGCTATCTGTACCCGTATTCCAAAGAGTGATGGCAGTCTAGCAGGAGGTGGTGCTTAGAACTAGTCCAATGGAGAAAATCAAGATTACTATAAATAGTGGCAGATCAGTCAACGAGAGTGCCTCTACTCTAGCAAGTAGCCTATTGGGCAAAGAAAACATTCAAGACTGGAATTGGCTGGCCACGGCGTTGAACGCCAAAACTCGCAGCTAATGCCTGAAGGACAGCGCGGCTTTATGCATTTGTTAAACGACTGGCTTCACGATCTGCAACTAGTTTGTCTCCAAGAAACATGGATGTGCGAAATGCCAGTTATCTCAGAGTTCGAATGTGCATTGAACCCAGCTATTAAGGCAGAAAAGGGGCGACCTATAGTTGGCCTAACTATGATCAGACATTCTTCAGGCTATCGGTTGTTAAATTCTAAGAACCACACGCCATACATTCAAGTCTCTGAGATAGGTAAAACCAGTGTCTCGTTAAAGGCGCTGGATGTGATTCAAGTAATAAATCTGTATTGGAATCACCGATGGACTGGAACTTACTCGTTCATGGATCAAGTAACATCAATTATTGATAACCTGCTTGAATCAAGCAAAGGGGTCGGAATTATAGTATGTGGTGATTTAAACATTGATTTTTTTAAACCACAGAATCCTGCTAAAGTACAACTGGCTAAAGACTGGTCGGAAGAGTTGAACGCAAGGGGTCTATCAATGTTAAATGGTTGTACGCAAGGGGATATCCCGGGGAGGGCCAATCGTCAATCATTGATTACATCTTTATATCGGACGTTATGCATGCCAGGGTTAATTCTCTGTTTGTGCAAGTTCGTGCAATGGAAAAGAGAGATCATGAAATGCTGGAGTTAAAATTTCAAGACTCAGTAGTTGAGCAAAGTCGGAAATGGGGAACAAAGGTCTTGGTGGAATCAAACCGCTTAAGAGTGAGGCTGGATGAACGGGACGTGTTGAACATATGCACCCTATTTAAGATGAACCCGGAGGAGATCAAATATGCCTCTTTACTGTCTCAATTCAAAGCTAAAAACATTGGGCTAAATAATTGGTCTTTTCAGAAGAAGCATTGCTTCGACTTAATGGTGATGCAGCTTAAAAGAATGATGAGAGCGGAAATTCGGAAAAATAAGCAAGGGCCTACGAGTGAAATAACGTTAATTAATAGAGTGACTAAACAATCTTATAAAAACTGGATTAAAAGCCATAAATTCCTATTAAATCAGAAAGATGCAGAGGCCATGCTGAAGACCCTGATAAACAAGAACAGTGGGGAGTTTTGGCGAATCATCAATCGCATGGAAACGCCGCAGGAAGCTTTACAAGTGTGCTTGGTACCAGAAATCGAGTGGGTGCAGCATTTTACATCACTATATTATGAAAACCCTGCTTCCAATTCTCCAGTACATGATCCAACATCATGGGACTTATATTTCTCGAGGGATGAAATTCGAGAGGTTATCATGAAAACTAAAAACTCTAGGGCTCCTGGTCCTGATGGGTTGTCGAATTTCATGTTTAAACAGTTCCCCGAACTCTGGACTGATTTGTGCTTCAACCTATTTGCAAGAATTAATATGCATCAACAGTCGCCAACTTCATGGAAAACGGGGATAATTGTCCCAATTTTCAGGAAAGGCAACAGAATGTCACCTAAAAACTATCGAACTGTGGCATTGCTGGATGTTTTAGGCAAGATTTACGCCTCCTTGCTCCAAAACAAACGAATTAATTGGGCCCAGTCAGTAAAAAGAGTGGATGAAAGACAGGCACGTTTCGTGAAATATGTTGGATGTTCTCTGAACCTGCTTGTCCTTAACTTACTGAAAATGGAAGCTTTGCGGGCAAATACGAAAGTCTATCTTGCTTTTGTAGATTTCTCAAGTGCTTTCGATATGATCGATCAAGAGTTACTTTGGCAAAAGCTGGGGTCGTGGGGCTGTCCTGCAGGCTTATTACAGGCCATTAAAGAACTTCACATGGATACGCCAATCGCAATCTGTTTAGACCAGTCAGGTTCTCTGTCTGCACAGATCAAGACGCACAAGGGGGTTAAACAGGGTTGTTGGCAGCTACAATTTCTAGTCTTTTCATCTCAGACATCGGCAAGGCAATAAATTCAGTGAGGGCGTTTCCACCTAAGCGCCACTTATCCCAGATAAGTTGGATGTTGTATGCCGAAGATTTAGTTACCCTAGATTTAACCCCGATTGGTTTACAACGTGAACTTGAGGCAGTCCAAAGGTATGTGAATACGAACAATCTGAAAATCAACGCAGCAAAGAGCGAAATACTGGTGTTCCAGAACTTAAGAGCAACACAGAAGACAAGTTTTTGTGGAACTTGGTCAAGACCATCTACGTATATCAAAAAGCGTAAAGTATTTGAGAATGACATTGAACTCTAGCATTTGTGATGACCCTTGGATAGTCGAATCAAAGAGGAAATGTGGTCAGTTAGCATGTCAGGGTCTACTGTTACACAGAAAGTTCGGACGATTTTCTATGCGACCCCAGCGAAACGGCTATGAACAGAAAGTGTTGCCGATCCTAACATACGGAGCGAAGAACGCTTTTGGATGCTCGTTTAATCATTGGGCATCGCTAGAGCACATGTTCTGGACCAAAGCCTTATGATATGATATGATATGGTATTTGTAACGTGCCTATACACAAGTGTTTCAAGGCGCGACGAGGCAGGGAGGGGGGGGAAACAAGGGGAAGACAGACAAACGATCCTACTAGGCCAGGTGTCATTCAGATCGCGCAAGTGCAGAGGTAAGGGGAAAAGGAGAAAGTGCAGGGGGAGGAGGTGGGGGGGAAAGTGCAGTACAAGGTAAGTAGCGTAATAAAATAATAAATAATAATAAAAGGGCCAGCTGGTGGCAAGTGCGAGGTAAGTGCAGAGTCTACCAATTTCAATTGGAATTTCGACAGCCTGTATAAGGTATGAACTTGCCTTAATTTCATTGCATGCTCGGACCACCTGGAACCAATTGGCCTTATTTCGGAAATCCAGAGCGGATGAAGGAATTTTGCAATTTCGAATACTGCACAATGCGCCTTCGAGTGGATCAGATATTGTCTCCCTATGGGTAAAACGTTGTGAGGATCTCTTGCTAGTATACAACATTAGCTTGGAAACCCTCCATTCAAATCCTACGGCAGCAAAAGTGAAGATCTGGCGAGCCGACTGGGAGATCACGTGTAGTGAGCGTTTTTCCGCTAGAGCTATGACCGATTCACCTGCTGAAACAAGAGGCTTTAACGTGTTACAAAAATATCTACATCTATTTCCAAATCCAAAAGCCCGAAGACTCTTCATGCTGTTCCGCTTAAACGCTTTTAAAACCAAAGGGCGGTCCAGCCATTGGGCATGTAACATAGGATCGAATCTCTCTTGTCGATTTTGTGATAAAGAAGTTGAATCACTTAAACATCTTTTTGCCCGGAACTAAAAGATGTAAGATCAATTCCCCTGGGCCGGTGGAATGATGATCATCCGACTGTGTGTGTGGAAGAATGGTGGATGAGAATTTGGAACGGCTCTGGCATGAAACTAATTATGCCTTTTTAACTTCCTTTTTGGTCTCAATTGAAGAGAGATTAAATATGTTCGATCAGCCGCAGACTGAAGGACCTAAACAAAATTAAGATGATTCATTTATGTTGAACAAGCTGGAATAATATGACAATGGAGGTGGGGAGGGAGGTTGATGTTGTTTGGTGTGCTGATTGTTTTTTTTTGTGTAATATTTTAAAGGTTTAAACCAATAAAATGTAAAAATTGAAACCAATAAAATAAAAAAAATTAAAATTAAAAATACTGCCAGCATATGGTGTAACAGATGTCATCGGTGCACGGGACCCTCCCACGCTGATAACCAGGTCAGAGAGTGGTGCTTGCTACTGTGGTAACGTCCTTGACTCCAGAGACCAGAAGTGCCAAGGAGTTCAGATCAGCCGGTGAGAGAACCGATAGAAGACCGGGCTGCGTTGATCGAAGGTTGCAAATGGAAACCTGATATGAATTGAAGAAGTAAGTCCTTGTGTGTTACAGAACTTTTAAAACCTGAGGAAAGGCCAGCTGCAGAGTGGTCCGATGTAACGTGGGCGCTTATTCGAAAGACTCTGGTTGGTCCCCTTTTGTTAAATCTACAGTTACCAGGAGGCCCTAGGAGAGCCGACCTAAGAGGTCAAAGTGGTCATACAAGGATTGAGTAAAAACTCCTTGTACATTCAAAAATCTTTGACACGTAACCAAGAGAAAAGCTAAGGAAAGTGAATCCCGCATTGTGATATTGCAAAGTGAACTGTGTAGCTAGCAAATGTGAACCCAGTTGAGGGATGCCTGCAAGTTGTGGTGCAGTACGATAACCCTGTGAACATTGTGTACTGGAACAACCCTAGACCCAGTGGTTTCTAGATCTTTTAAAACCGCTCTCTGGAAACTGTCCATTGCATCACATAGACCGGGTGCGTGGGCCGTGTGAAGCTGAGCCCACCTGGCGACTCCACAATCCAGAGCCGGTGGTCGTCCAGGCTAGCGCTGGGAGCCTGTTGGAGCATACGTTGCCTCGCCCGACGAGCTGGCTGCAGGCCTTTGCCCTGTACACAAAACCTCCTCTGGCCGCTCACTGCCAGACTACTACAAGCATACTGGGTGACGTGCTCCTGGGCAAGTGGAACGTGTCTGGCTGCAGGCTGCCCTGCGTTGGAACCCCCAAATGAGGAGTGCTCACATTGCGATCCTGCGGATGACTGCTGGCCTCCGCGTGGGATATACTACTACCCAGCTAAACCGGTTAGTGGAATGTGGATGGAATTGCGCTAAACACCTTTAGACTATATGACAACAATTAGAGTACAGTATTTTAATGGAATGGAGAACAGCCGACACGTGTTTCGACACTTGCGTCGTCTTCAAGGCTGAGTGGCACAACCACATACAATGATCATGTTCAAATAGACACAAAACATAGGACATCAACATATGTGCATGATTAGAAATAAACAAATTGCAACATGAAATTGAAAAATTCAAAAATTATTCAACATAAAAACATGAAAAAATAAGTAAATAAAGAACATACCAAGTGTGGTAAGAGGAGTGGGATAGCAGTTGTAGGGCAACATTGGCACAGCAAATAAGAGAACAGGAATGTAGAAAAAGTATATAAGCACAATGGAAATCAATACTGTTTCATCTTCAAGTGGAAGTGATGTCTCATTGCACCCTCGCAAGACCACCATGCAGATCACGCGCCCAACACCATGCCACGTGTGCAGGGTGTTAATGCAATATAATATTATCAAGGCAAGAGACTGATCAAAATCTAAAGTCAATCAATTGTAGTGATTAAGGCACAGTCGCACCGAACATGAATTCAAAATAATACCAGAAACCACATTCCGGAAAAGTGTACACAATTAAGAAAATGCTTACCAAAAAAGAGATTGAAATAACCAGTAAATACAGGATGCCTGTTGGAAAATTTCCAATAGTAAATTAAAAAATCTTCAACCTAAACAAACCTGAAAGCAACTAAGCGACATAAAAAAATCAGTTAGTTCAATAGCAAGGGACTTACCACACTGGGCTTTAAAGGGTGAATACCCGTTGAGAAATATATATCCTTATCCAATATCAAAAGCCAAGTGGGTAGCACGCATATATCGCCTGCAATCAATAGCAAAAAAGTATCAGAGAAAGAAAGACGAAATGATGACAGAAGGCATTCACGAGCAGAAGAGAAGAAAATATAGTCACTCACTCGGCTAATCGAGTCAGGTACGAATATAGTGAAACAAATTCAGTGGCTACCGTTCTCAGTGAATCTAAATAGAGAAAACTGCCGGACACGTCACGGGAGTGACGGTGGCTGCAGTGCGACGACATTACGTCGCGTAAGTGATGTATATTGTCAACAATGTGACGTAGGCGCGATTGATTGTCCACACGACATCCTGATATGGAATTAAGGTAATCAATGCAAAATTGCGTTCGCCACAATAGTGTGTCTCAATGACTGATAATAGTAAATGAATCCCAAATTAAACTGATTAGACAATTAAGCAAGATTGAAGACTCAGAACATGTGTAGTTAATTGTGACACAAACGAACACTACGGCAATATAGCAAAGTTTGCATGTTCAAAGACCGGTGTCAAGGCCAGATAAGGAGAATTGTACTATAAACATATTAACTGGCTCAATAGTTCTCACGAAATGGCGGGAGAACAATAAAAAACGTGATTCTTTCAATTAACCTGTAACCCGAGAATGTAAAATCAAGACTCCCGTGTGGAGGAAACAATGTAAGGTAATCATATCATTACTGATAACCCTAAACACACGTAAATGCCGGCAAGCGAAAAGCATGGTGGAGTTGCAAAAATGCAAGTAAGGGGAACATTAGCATAATTAATGACAGTATCTGAAGATTAATTAGTAGAAGTATTGGCCCACTCATACAATAAAATGTAACAATTGATCAGGCCAGATTCATAGAAAGACTTGCATCTCGTGGTCAGAATTTAATCCACGAGTGGTACATCGTAGTAGACAGATGAGTTTGGCTTCCATCTGTCGCAATTTCAACAGAAGATTCCCGCCCCTTTTCCCCTTATGCGCTCTCATCAATCCAATAAAGTGCAAATCAGATCTCAGATCCAGTTGATGTTCAGTCTGCCAATGAGCTGTCAAAGGAGATTTGGGTTCACACACCCGGAGACTGGTCAAGTGTTCTCTGATCCGGATTCTGAGTTGGCGTATAGTACTACCACGTAGAGTTTGCCACATACACATATGATGGCATACACCACATAGGTGGTTTTACAGTTAATAAAGTCCTGTATAACCACTTGGGATCCAAACTTGTCTGTGAAGGTTTGACATTTAGAATGGGCCCAGGGGCACTGATTGCAATTGCCACATTTGTGAAAACCAGCCGGTTGTTGTAGCCAAGAGGGATTGGCCACCTTATTTTCAAAAAATGACGGACTAACCTGTGATTTGATAGTAGGTGATCTCAAAAAAGTACATTTTGGCTTAGGTGTTAAAAAAGGCTCGAGATCCTTGTCCAGTCTCAGGATGTGCCAATGTTTAGCTACCATTCTATACAACATGGAGGAGTCAGTTGTGAATGGGGTAACCAGAGAAATATGTTGGAGGGGATCTTTGGATTTAGGCACCTTGTTCAAGAGGTCAAGCTGAGTGACATTGGTAAATTTAGTGAATGCTTCATCTATGACTGAGCTGGTGTAGCCTCTGTTCAAAAAGCGCTGATTGATATTACATTCCATGTCATAATCTATTGGACGCGTGCAGTTGCGTCTTGCCCTATGAAATTCTCCAGTTGGGATATTATTATTAGTCATACGTTGATGGTTGCTTTGTGCTGCTAACATGGAATTGACCTCAGTAGGCTTCCTATAAGTACTGGTCAGAAGCTGTTGACCTTCAACAAAGATATGTAAGTCTAAGAAATCAATTTGTTTGGAGTCACACGTACTGGTTAGACTGATACCGAATGAGTTAGTATTTGCAAAAATAAGAAAGTCATTCAAATCATCTTCAGTACCTTTCCAGATCAGAAAGATATCATCAATGAATTGTCTCCAAGTAATAATATTAGCAGCGAATTGAGTTTGATTCAAAATATGTGTTTCTTCAAAATGATGCATAAAGAGATTGGCCAGTGAGGGGGCAAATTTAGCACCCATGGCTACCCCTTTTAGTTGAAGATAGAAATGGTCATTAAAGATGAAGACATTGTTAGCTAGCACAAATTGTAAAAACTTTTTAAGCATGGAAACATGTTCTAGGAATGATGCCGAGCTGTTTCTAAAGACATAATCAAGTGTAAGCAAGGCTAGATCATGATTAATATTGGTGTACAGGGAAACAACGTCAATGGTGACCAACAAATAATCAGGTTGCCAAATGATGGCAAGAATGTCTTGAACGTGAGAACTGTCTCTGATGTAGGAAGTCATTAGAACAACATACAGTTTAAGGTCCTCATCCAAGTATTTTGATAAGCCTTCTGTGGCCCAATTAATTCCGCTCATTATCGGTCTGACTTCTGGCAAGACTTCAAAGGATTTATGAATCTTAAGCAAGAAATACATGGTAGGTAGGGTAGGTTCTTTGATCAATAGAAATTCCTTTTCATCATCAGTCAAATAACCCATGGAATACCAGCAATCAATTAACTCAATTAGGTCCGATACAACTCGTTTGCTAGGATTAGGGTTTCAGTACCAGATAACATCCAGGGGTATTGAGGTGTTTAAGGCCCATGGAGATATAGTCACGTGTTCAAAATGACAATATTACCCCCCTTATCCGCCTCTTTGATAACAATGTTGGTATCATTGGTTAAGTCCCGTAAAGCAATTTTTTGATTGTTGGTAAGATTGGATTTGTACCGGGGTTTAGACCTTTTGTCCAGATATTGATGAATATCTCGAGTTATTGCTTGATTGAAGGTATCAATGACGTTGTCACCGGTAAGCTGCGGTGTGAATTTGGAATTCGGTTTAAGTTCCTTAAGATTCAAAAGCAATCTGTTAATTTCCAAGTCATGAAAGACATTTGGGGTGTCACCGCTGGCCTCTTGTTCCAAGGAAACCAAGGTTTCAATGGCTCTCAGATCTCCAATGCTGAGAGTGCTCGGGGGATCCGGTTTGGGCTTGGGGGTGTACATAGTAACCTGGGTAGCGAAAAACTTTTTTAACTTGAGTTTTCTCAGAAATTTGTGTAGATCTACTGGAAAAACAAACTTGTTTGGTATTGGCAAATCTGACGTACCCTTTCTTGTAACGTCTGATTCCTCCTAAAAAATGTCTTCCTTTTACGGCTAATGCATTCAAGAGTAATTTCTCTATAACTGAGACTTTGAAACAAAAATTAATTAGACTTGAGAGATTATCCAAAAAAGAAATCAACAAATATTGGGAGCAAGCCTCCCTTACCAACTATCTTGAGAACAACCTTATTTCTAGAGGGTTACGTAACTTAACATTTCCTAACTTTGATAATGAGGAGGATTCTGACTTAGCGCAGCAGTGGGTCGATAATTTAAATCAAAGTTCCAAAAACATGTTAGAATTACTCATTATTCATGCCACTAGAGAGCATAAAAGAGTTCTTGCCCAGATTCAGGAACTTAAAGAAGAAATCTCTAAGATGCCCAATGCTGAAGATACTAAGCAAAAGAATTTTGAGAAAATGCATGAAATCTTAGTAGAGTATCAAGATGAGATTAAAATGCGAAAATGCAGAAAATTTTTCCGAGATGACAAGGATTATCGTCAGGATAGGGTATATAAATTTCAATCTAAATATGACAATATCAATATTGGTTCAAAACCTACTTCTGCAAATACCTCAGCTAATACCACTCCCACCAGCTCAGATCCTGATTCTGAGACTGAACCTAGTGATTCACAGACAAGTGAAATATAAATTCCTGAAAAAAGTAATCAAAAAGGAAGACATTTTTTAGGAGAAATCAGACGTTACAAGAAAGGGAATATCAGATTTGCCAATACCAAACAAGTTCGTTTTTCCATAACTCCCACAGTATCTACTCCAACTCCACCAAACATACCAGGGGTAGGAGGGGGGGGCAAGCGGAAGCGGAAGTGGCAGCTCGGACGAAGACCAGGCCCGTCCAGGTATCTTAACTCACTCCAAAAAACGTTTGGGACAGTAATTGATACTGATCTAGTAATTAATCTTTCTAAACGTCCACTATCTACGCATGAAAGATCTGCCCTTAATAAAGGTTTATCATTTTCACCCAGAGTTTGTACTAACTTTGTCAATTTTCAAGTAGATCTATACAAATTTCTGAGAAAACTCAAGTTAAAAAAGTTTTTCGCTACCCAGGTTACTATGTACACTCCCAAGCCCAAACTGGATCCCCCGAGCACTCTCAGCATTGGAGATCTGAGAGCCACTGAAACCTTGGTTTCCTTGGAACAAGAGGCCAGCGGTGACAGCCCAAATGTCTTTCATGACTTGGAAATTAACCGATTGCTTTTGAATCTTAAGGAACTTAAACCGAATTCCAAATTCACACCGCAGCTTACTGGTGACAACGTCATTGATACCTTCAATCAAGCAATAACTCGAGATATTCATCAATATCTGGACAAAAGGTCTAAACCCCGGTACAAATCCAATCTTACCAACAATCAAAAAATTGCTTTACAGGACTTAACCAATGATACCGACATTGTTATCAAAGAGGCGGATAAGGGGGGGTAATATTGCCATTTTGAACACTTGTGACTATATCTCCATGGGCCTTAAACACCTCAATACCCCTGGATGTTATCTGGTACCGAAATCTAATCCTAGCAAATGAGTTGTATCGGACCTAATTGAGTTAATTGATTGCTGGTATACCATGGGTTATTTGACTGATGATGAAAAGGAATTTCTATTGATCAAAGAACCTACCCTACCTACCATGTACGTCTTGCCTAAGATTCATAAATCCTTTGAAGTCTTGCCAGAAGTCAGACCGATAATGAGCGGAATTAATTGGGCCACAGAAGGCTTATCAAAATACTTGGATGAGGCCCTTAAACCGTATGTTGTTCTAATGACTTCCTACATCAGAGACAGTTCTCACGTTCTTCAAGACATTCTTGCCATCATTTGGCAACCTGATTATTTGTTGGTCACCATTGACGTTGTTTCCCTGTACACTAATATTAATCATGATCTAGCCTTGCTTACACTTGATTATGTCTTTAGAAACAGCTCGGCATCATTCCTAGAACATGTTTCCATGCTTAAAAAGTTTTTACAATTTGTGCTAGCTAACAATGTCTTCATCTTTAATGACCATTTCTATCTTCAACTAAAAGGGGTAGCCATGAGTGCTAAATTTGCCCCCTCACTGGCCAATCTCTTTATGCATCATTTTGAAGCAACACATATTTTGAATCAAACTCAATTCGCTGCTAATATTATTACTTGGAGACGATTCATTGATGATATCTTTCTGATCTGGAAAGGTACTGAAGATGATTTGAATGACTTTCTTATTTTTGCAAATACTAACTCATTCGGTATCAGTCTAACCAGTATGTGTGACTCCAAACAAATTGATTTCTTAGACTTACATATCTTTGTTGAAGGTCAACAGCTTCTGACCAGTACTTATAGGAAGCCTACTGAGGTCAATTCCATGTTAGCAGCACAAAGCAACCATCAACGTATGACTATTAATAATATCCCAACTGGAGAATTTCATAGGGCAAGACGCAACTGCACGCGTCCAATAGATTATGACATGGAATGTAATATCATCAATCAGCGCTTTTTGAACAGAGGCTACACCAGCTCAGTCATAGATGAAGCATTCACTAAATGTACCAATGTCACTCAGCTTGACCTCTTGAACAAGGTGCCTAAATCCAAAGATCCCCTCCAACATATTTCTCTGGTTACCCCATTCACAACTGACTCCTCCATGTTGTATAGAATGGTAGCTAAACATTGGCACATCCTGAGACTGGACAAGGATCTCGAGCCTTTTTTAACACCTAAGCCAAAATGTACTTTTTTGAGATCACCTACTATCAAATCACAGGTTAGTCCGTCATTTTTTGAAAATAAGGTGGCCAATCCCTCTTGGCTACAACAACCGGCTGGTTTTCACAAATGTGGCAATTGCAATCAGTGCCCCTGGGCCCATTCTAAATGTCAAACCTTCACAGACAAGTTTGGATCCCAAGTGGTTATACAGGACTTTATTAACTGTAAAACCACCTATGTGGTGTATGCCATCATATGTGTATGTGGCAAACTCTACGTGGTAGTACTATACGCCAACTCAGAATCCGGATCAGAGAACACTTGACCAGTCTCCGGGTGTGTGAACCCAAATCTCCTTTGACAGATCATTGGCAGACTGAACATCAACTGGATCTGACATCTGATTTGCGCTTTATTGGATTGATGAGAGCGCATAAGGGGAAAAGGGGCGGGAATCTTCTGTTGAAATTGCGACAGATGGAAGCCAAACTCATCTGTCTACTACGATGTACCACTCGTGGATTAAATTCTGACCACGAGATGCAAGTCTTTCTATGAATCTGGCCTGATCAATTGTTACATTTTATTGTATAAGTGGGCCAATACTTCTACTAATTAATCTTCAGATACTGTCATTAATTATGCTAATGTTCCCCTTACTTGCATTTTTGCAACTCCACCATGCTTTTCGCTTGCCGGCATTTACGTGTGTTTAGGGTTATCAGTAATGATATGATTACCTTACATTGTTTCCTCCACACGGGAGTCTTGATTTTACATTCTCGGGTTACAGGTTAATTGAGAGAATCACGTTTTTTATTGTTCTCCCGCCATTTCGTGAGAACTATTGAGCCAGTTAATATATTTATAGTACAATTCTCCTTCTCTGGCCTTGACACCGGTCTTTGAACATGCAAACTTTGCTATATTGTCGTAGTGTTTGTTTGTGTCACAATTAACTGGTGGTCAGTCAAAATCTCGAAAACAAAATCTCGAATGACAAAAAGCACGAAACAAAAATCTCGAAAAAAAAAATATCGAATTTTTTTATTTATTTATTTATATATGTTTTTGGGGTCAGGTAAGTAAAAAAAAGGGGTAAAATAAAAAAAAAATGAAAAAAAGGCGGGTTGGGGGGGAACCCCCCCCATTTGGAAAAAAAACGCATTGAAAAAAAAATTCGATATTTTTTTTTTCGGCCTTTTGTTTTCGAGATTTTTATTTTCGAGATTTTTTTATTCGATATTATCACTATGAACCCAATTAACTACACATGTTCTGAGTCTTCAATCTTGCTTAATTGTCTAATCAGTTGTTTAATTTGGGATTCATTTACTATTATCAGTCATTGAGACACACTATTGTGGCGAACGCAATTTTGCATTGATTACCTTAATTCCATATCAGGAGGTCGTGTGGACAATCGATCGCGCCTACGTCACATTGTTGACAATATACGTCACTTACGCGACGTAATGTCGTCGCACCGCAGCCACCGTCACTCCCGTGACATGTCCGGCAGTTTTCTCTATTTAGATTCACTGAGAACGGTAGCCACTGAATTTGTTTCACTATATTCGTACCTGACTCGATTAGCCGAGTGAGTGACTATATTTTCTTCTCTTCTGCTCGTGAATGCCTTCTGTCATCATTTCGTCTTTCTTTCTCTGATACTTTTTTGCTATTGATTGCAGGCGATATATGCGTGCTAGCCACTTGGCTTTTGATATTGGATAAGGATATATATTTCTCAACGGGTATTCACCCTTTAAAGTCCAGTGTGGTAAGTCCCTTGCTATTGAACTAACTGATTTTTTATGTCGCTTAGTTGCTTTCAAGTTTGTTTAGGTTGAAGATTTTTTAATTTACTATTGGAAATTTTCCAACAGGCATCCTGTATTTACTGGTTATTTCAATCTCTTTTTTGGTAAGCATTTTCTTCATTGTGTACACTTTTCCGGAATGTGGTTTCTGGTATTATTTGGAATTAATGTTCGGTGCGACTGTGCATTAATCACTACAATTGATTGACTTTAGATTTTGATCAGTCTCTTGCCTTGATAATATTATGTTGCATTAACACCCTGCACACGTGGCATGGTGTTGGGCGCGTGATCTGCATGGTGGTCTTGCGAGGGTGCAATGAGACATCACTTCCACTTGAAGATGAAACAGTATTGATTTCCATTGTGCTTATATACTTTTTCTACATTCCTGTTCTCTTATTTGCTGTGCCAATTGTGCCCTACAACTAGTATCCCACTCCTCTTACCGGACTTGGTATGTTCTTTATTTACTTATTTTTTTATGTTGAATAATTTTTGAATTTTTCAATTTCATGTTGCAATTTGTTTATTTCTAATCATGCACATATGTTGATGTACTATGTTTTGTGTCTATTTGAACATGATTATTGTATGTGGTTGTGCCACTCCGCCTTGAAGACGACGCAAGTGTCGAAACACGTGTCGGCTGTTCTCCATTCCATTAAAATATTGTACTCAAATTGTTGTCATATAGTCTAATGGTGTTTAGCGCAATTCCACTAACTATTTCTATAATATCTACCTGTGTGGCCAGGTAGACCAGGATTGGACTGCTGCTTACACCACTACTTTGGGGAGAATAAAATCTACATTTTTCTTTGTAAAGTTTAACAGTGATAACTCGCACACAGGTCTCGTGGGGCGTGTCCACAATATTCATATTTACCCAGCTAAACCCTCTGCTGTCTCCGCTTGTCTGTGTGATGTGTCAACCGGGGACAGCACATTACCTGATCACCGCCCGCGGCAACGCAGCTTGGATCCTTTGTCCCGGCTCCTGACACATCCCACACATACCAGCTGGTGCTCCTGTACTCTGTCTGGTCCTGACAATATCCTAAGTGTTTCCTGCTGTACAGGATTTCCTGCTGTTGCCTCAGTTTGGCCCCAGCTTCACAAAAATTGGCATGATCTGAATCCCTGGCTGGCCTCCACCCGCACGAAGTGCTGCGCTGGTCCCCTTGCGCTCGGAGGCCTGCCCCATGTACACTTCAACTCTCCTCAAAATCTACTGAGAAGTGGGTAGGGGGCCTGCTCCTTGACTGTTGCTCCTATGGACTTCGCAAAATTTCCCTTGGGACGTGCTCTACCCAGACACAGTCACTGGGGAAGATGTGTCAGCTGGCTAGGTCGTCTCAAATAATCCAGTGGCCCATGTGCTGTGCTGTGTTGGGGCCCACGCCAAGTCATCATGGAGTTGTGGGTGGTGCCTTTGCTGGGACTCTGGTGCTCTCGAGCCCACTGGGCCGTCTACATTGTGCATTGGGACCAGCACTGGTGCCATAGCGGACCTGGGGGTTTCACTGGTGGCCCCCCTGTGGCTCTCATATACACATCCACAGCTGGGCCTGGACGGCAGCCCACACAGAACTAGCCCCAAGTTACTGACTGCTCCTACCAGAATAAAAGTCGTTTGACCCAAACCTAACAAGTGCTCAGTTCCTGCGGGACAGTTTGGGGTACCCCTGCGACCATCGTTGAAGCCCCTCTTCTGAACGCTCCTCTGATGCCCACAGTTCACGACTGAAGTGGTGTATTTGCAGAACTCCGCCAATTACTACACTGCTGGAGGGAACCGGTTCAGAAGGGGCAGGTGGAAAGAAGGGACCGTTGGACTCGTACACCAATACTCCTGCCAAGACTGCTGAGGTGACAGTCCCGGCTGCGGACAATTAATTGGCTTAATCTGCTGGGGAGTCCCACGAGGACCAATTACTGGCAGCTATGCAGAATGGATTGATGTTGGTGAATATGAAGCTGGATGATATCGTATCCATTATTGGTTCACTAAAATCTAAGCTAGAGAAAGAAAGTGCACACATAAATGAAGCAGAGGCGAGGATTGGTGACATGGAGGACAAAGTGGACAGGCACAATCGCGCCATATCGCCACTGCAGCAAGGGTTTGGCAAAATGCGTAACAAGTGTGAGGACATGGCGTCAGGCTCGTGACGCAACATCTGAATAATAAGAATATCTGAGATTGATTGCTGGGACCCAATGGAGTCATTCTTTGAAGATCTGCTGAAGTCTCTGTTCGATCACAAAAAGTCTCCCCACAATTCTTAGTTGAAAGTGTGCACCAAGTCCTGGCTCTGGTACCCAAACCCAGAGCTCTTCCGTGCACTAGGCTTGCACGATTGCTCAACTACAGAGACTTAATTCTACGATTAGCATGGGAGAAGGGTGCATTACGCTAGGAGTCGTCAGAAATCCATATTTTCCCAGACTTCTCTGCGAATGTATAAGCACTCCGGAAATCATACGACCCTGTGAAGAAATTATTGCGAATCAGACCGGTTCCGTATGCGTTAATGTTCCCCGCTAAGCTACGGATCCAACATGGGGGGCGAGCACATTTCTTTGAGTCTCCTACTGAGGCGCCGACATGTATAGATGCCTCGATCTCTATTCCCCTCCCCCGGCAAGACCACTATTGGAACCACAGCCCTCGCCCAGTCAGAGATGGGATGGATGACATGGAAAATGATTGACAAATGCCGAGAATTAACTATGCACTCCTGTTTTGAAAACTTGTATACAAGATCGACACGAATACGGCTGGGACTGGACGTACTATCTGCAACCAGTGGTTGGATAGTGGCCACTGTTCACGGCTCTCCCCCTGGGGGGAATCCCACAGTTTGTATGGGGGTACATCGTCAAGTTGGGGATGATGATGATGATGAGGGTGGTGGGTCCAAAATCCTAACATTAAGCACTCCTATGGTTAAAAAAAACAAATTTCCTGGGGATAATATTAAGATGGTACCCCCGGCCAGCCCATAGAGCTGAGTTTTTCTCCGAAGTACTTTAAGACGAGATAGCTGCATCATTGAGATGGATGGGGGTGCAGATTTATTACTCCAACAACAATCATTAAGGACAACTCAATGGTTTGGCGAAGGGAGTCCGTTTAATGACAAGTACAAAAAGCGGGGAGTCATGGAAATCGGCAGTGATGCGATTGTCCTTCTCGCTTCAACTCCAACGAACTTCATAGAAGTTGTAACATTTATACTCAAAATTTGTCATAATCTGACGTGTAACACTCAAAAGTTAATATGCATTTCTATTGGTCAGGAAAAGGTAACTTTAATATAGGTGCTATATCTGTATATGGTAACGGAGTGAGGGGATTGGATGAAACACTCAGGTGGGCAACTCGGCCCTTCCTTCAAAATCACTACTGTAGACGTCACTGAAAGTACGACGTTCTATTGGTTCTACTAACTAGAGGACCCTAGATTATTTGGTCCATTGTGATTGGGTTGGAATCAACCCATGCATATTCTTCCACTTTGCTTAGCAGCACGAAGAACGGTCAACCAGGTGCGGGGTGCCCCCCAGTTATCCTGCCTTTCTCCAATTATAGTTACAATCAATCATCAATTCATCAACTGTGTGTCAATTATCTCAATGTGGTTGGCCTCGAAACTGCATCTTCTGTCTGGAAAAGTTCTTATCTTCTGCTGGGGCAGATGCCAAGCGTATGTGTGAACCCGTGCTCTTCTTGCTCGGCTGGTCATGTGATTTTCACACCATAAATTTCTCTCGTTTCTCTCAATTTGTGTATTTGATTCTTGTTTAGCTCAGCCACCTGCCTACGCTTCCTTACCTGGACCTTTCAGAGACAGGATATTCTGTGCTTAAGTTTGTTATACGTAGCTACTGTTCCTCTTCTTATTAGCTTGGCCTTGGCTCCTCTGGCACGAGTTGCTCTCGCAGAGTTTCGATTCAGCCGTCTGTTTTCGTTTTGCTAGAATAGGAATCTGATCATTTGGCCTCTAGTAACCTGAGTTAATTCTGCTTCATTTGCAAAGTGGAATTGCACTTATAATACTGTGCTTTGTTTTGAGGTAGATTATGTATAATGGCGCATGCCGCGCTATTCTTCTACTTAGCAAAGCAAGCTGTACTATTTTCTTTGCTTTCTTGCTGTTTCAAGCATATGTACAGATGTAAACTGGTCGACTGTATTCATTTTGCTTACAGCTTAACTCTCTTACGTTTTGATAGCTTTCTATCACTTTTAGGTTCACAATCTCTTTTCTCATGACGTTTCGTCTTTGTGTCATTCTTGGGTCGTCATTTCTTCTATCTGTGAGTCCGTCCGAGTACCCGTGATGATGGTATGGTTTTATTAATGGATACCTTACTGTCAAGGGTTTTCTGGGTACTGGTACTTCAATAGGGGTTGCTCTTCTGATAGGTACTGGGCAGAGCCCTACTGCGGCTCTCTGCTGATTTATTTGCTCATCATACGTCACATATTTTGGTGTGAATGTTCCTGGTACTTCAAAATGGGCGACAGAGTGCAGGCTTTATTTGGGACCTCCTCTACAATGGTTTTTACAAAATAGATATTTTAGTTTCAGGTGCAGAGGAGAAAACATCAACCCATGCATATGGGTTAAATATGAAAAAATGTGAGAATAGGTTCCCTATTTGGGAACTCCTATCCCCTGCACACTATCTAGGGCTTAAATATAAGATAAACTGTTAAGCAAATGAACCCTTCTACAGAGGGCACAAATTGGCTGTTAATGATGATTTCTGACCTTTAGATTTTCAACAGATGAATTTCCTCAATAGTAATTTCAGAATATTTACAGATCACAATTAAATCAGTAATTACAAAGGATTTTCTATTCATATGGCCCAACATGTTTCGAGAAATTTTCTTCATCCAGGGTGTCCAATCATTGTCTTCTACAAAGAAATTTAAGCAAAAATACATCAATTTGCTCCTCTTGATATTTAAGTAATTCATACCAAGTCAGATTATCAGTTCCATTTTCTGAA
Source organism: Ambystoma mexicanum (assembly GCF_040938575.1). NCBI lineage: Eukaryota > Metazoa > Chordata > Amphibia > Caudata > Ambystomatidae > Ambystoma > Ambystoma mexicanum. The sequence continues at coordinate 1,278,931,137 of NC_090932.1, read as the reverse complement.
GTTAATTCACCAGTATGGTTCCATCATGCTAGGCTATCAAAACAGATTATATTTATGGTTTAACATATACCTCTTTTCATATCTTAGACCTGTTCATATTTGTTTTGCTTCACAATTTTGATAATCGACCAACTTATTCCCTGGTCATGATTATTCAGAGTCAAGCAACTATAAAGTAAGAGTTTCCTAATCAGAGTGAATATATTGAAACTAAGTAATGTTAACCTTGATCATCGTCCAAAGGAATAATAGTAGTCTGACGTAATTCAAGATATCCTTAAAGTCACAATGTATCTGAGTGTAGAAAGAATCTACTGTGTGAAACCATCTGTGAATTATATTGCATTCACCTAAATTCAGTTGTGCAATACGTTTCTTACCCTTAAAAATGGATCTGTAGCCAGTTTTTCAAGAACGAACGACTCAAATCAGAGTGATGCAGATCTGCTGACAGCGCATCTGTTGATAAGGCTATATTTAAGCAGCATTCAAAGGCTAACTGAGGTGGGTCATCATCCTAATTGAGATTCTCTAATTTTTTTAAAGCATATGGTTCCAATACTTACTTGGAGAAAGAAGTCAAGCTCCCAACGCCGTTCAGAATGCTACTATGATAATTCATGATGGCCGCTTAATGTAACAGCGTCTAATAGTGATGTCATCATGTGATAACCTGCATGATGTCACAATGGTAAATAAACAAAGCCTGCACATGGTAGCGCGAGTTACCCAAATAAGATGATGTTGCATTTAATCAAAAGGTGCTTGTACTGGTTCAGAATCCTGATAGATGGAGCAGGATTTTGGGCTAAGGATGTCAAAACATCCAATGCATTAGATGGTTGTTCCCATAAAATGGTATAACAAGTGTTCTAGCACTGGAGAAGAATATACATGTCATAATATTTCAACCCCAGGGTTCTTATAGTATATTTAAAAAAGATTATATACTGGTTATACAGGCGCTCTAGGATTAGAAATCTAGTGTTCTAGTAAAAAACAAATCCCGCTCGCGGCAGCGTGAGTTTCCCCAAATGAGATAATGTTGCATTAAATTAAAAAGGCACTACTACTGACCCAGCATCCTAATTGGTGGTGCAGAATTTCAGGCTAAGGATGTCAAAACATCCAATGCATTAGATGGTTTATCACCTGAGGGGGTATATGTATTAGCACTGGAGAAGAATATTTCCAACCCTCAGGGTTCTATAAGTATTTCACAAAAAGAAAATGTACTGTTTATAGAGGCGCAAAAGTGCGCTAGGATTAGAAGTCTAGTGTAGTGCGCTGTACTGTTGAAAAGATAGTTGAAATATGGGGAATAATAATCCTTAAAAAGACTGATGTGTCTCGCCTGATGTGATATTTTATGTTAAAATGAGAATGGTAAAGTAGTACCTATAAAGAGATTGCAGATGGTTGCCAGATCAAGCCAAAGATGGGTGAATTGTGATTATTAGATAGAATTATCAATTGTATCCATCAAGTCTAGATGTAAAGTTAGCGTTATCGGATGTGGTTGGTGGCAGTCTAGTTGGGGTCAGACTTCCAGTTGCACCAAAGTTAATGGAATTGGTTATGTTTGTAACAATGTTTGAGTTTAACTAAAACAAGTGCAGATTGTTTCCCTAGTACACATCATAGCGCAATCATAAGTACTGTTAGGTAGGCACATGGAGTTACTACAGCAGGTAGCTCAGCATGGTTGATGTGATCTCCTTCCTGACTTGGAATGTCAGAGGCCTAAAAATCGTCATGGCCCAAAAGTTAAAATGCTGCAGGAAACTCACTCTCCGGGCATACTCTATGCAAGTTTTGCTTCGAGTTGGGGGAGCCACCAAAGCTATACAGATTACTCGTCTCAGTCTATGGGAGTTATCACAACGATATACTGGTCACTACCCTTCCAGAAAAACATGCGCCGCAAAGATCCCCTAGGTCGATATGTGATACTGTGGGGCAGGCTTGCTGACACAGATATAGCACTAGTCAATATGTATGGCCCTAACCTAGATTACCCCGAATACTATCGACAAATACCGGAAATACCGGTCGGACGACCTCACTCCCAGATTGTGTGGGGGGGGAGAAGGACTTGAATACAATACTGGACTGCACAATTGACCGCTCTGGTACCACACAGCGGGACCTGACTACCGCAGCTCGAATGATATGGCAAATTATGCAACAAACAGATCTAGTGGACGCTAGGAGAGTCTGTAATCAGAGTACTAGGGAATACACCTACTACTCATCGGTACATGATGCGCATTCCAGAACTGAGTATTGGTTGATTCCGGCAACATTAATGGCCCAAGTACAAGATTGTAAAATATACGCTAGAATTCCTTCTGACCACTCTGCGATTACCCTCGCAGACACACTGGAGCCTAGGCGGGGACATCCAAGGGTTCCCACCAAAGGCAAAACTCACACCCAGACCTCCCCCTCCCAGAATGGTAGAAGGGTTAACAAAGGACAACCGCAAAAGAAATGGCAAAAAAAGAAAGAAGCCACCATGTTAGAACATAGGTGACCCTATTGTGCATAACCGAGACTGGGAATAAAGTCTGCAGTAAAATAAGTAGCACAATAGTTGGTAGAACACGTCCACTGGCTGATGGCATTGGACGTGTCCTACCAACTATTGTGTGCATTTTCTACAGCAGGCTATGTTCATAGCCACTGTTATGCACTATAAGGTCACCCAAGTACTAACTTGGTGGCTCCTTTATTTTTTCACCATTATTAGCGTGATTGTTTGTGATTGGCCCTTCTACCATCCTGGGAGGGGGAGGCCTGTGTGTTTTGCCTTTGTTGGGAACCCTTGGGTGTCCCAGCCTATGCTCCAGGTGTCTGGGGAGGCAGGAAGTGGGGGATGAGTTTTCACTCACCAGCCCTTTGTCTACCTAAGTGTGTGAATGGAACCAGCTCCCACTGGGGGTCTGGCTGTCCTGATTGGACAGCCACCTGCCCTTTTCTGTAAATTGCTGAGAGAGATTGCAGAGGAATATGTGCTGGAACTATATAAAAGGTGAGGCTCCTGAACTGAAGGGCAAGTTGACCACTGTATTCTGATGTAACCGAAGAAGACGACCCGAGACACCTGCAGACCCTTTGCAACACTGTGCAGCGACCACTGCTGTCCTGATCCCGTTTTCTGTGCAACAGAGGAACTCCGAAGAGGACTCATTCCCTTTGACTAGTGGCAACAACCAGTCCAAAGACTAACTTTGATTTGAGCCGTCTTCTGGGGTCCTGTGAGTTTTCAGAGCTGAGGAACCCTAATACCAGGAGACCTGCTGTCCATTTCGAGTGCATCGCGGTAGAAATGCCGAATCCGTCCAACTCTTTGCTGAGCCCTCAATGACACTCCAGAGACAGAATCCAACTCGTCCAGAACGCCTCGGCAGTGTGGGGCTTCAGGAACCGAAGATTGACTGGGCGAATCGCATCCTTTGTTGGTGCTGCCAAAAAGCCAAAACTGCAGAGTGACCAGAGAAGTTGATGAAAGCCGTGCCAGAGGTTCTCCCTCGAGACTGTTGCTGAGAGATCCCATCCATTGTCCTGCCTTTCGTCATCAGACCAAGGAATCCAGAGGTCGGGTCCAGCACTTCTATATCGAGGAGAATCCAGCCACAATCCTTTCTTCTAACCTAAGGTACTTTGGGGAGAAAGGTATTGCTTATATTGATCCGTGAAGTCCCTCCAGAGCATTGGAGTGCACATAGGTCTCCAGGGTACCCCCCAATCCCTTTAACTCCAACTCAAGCTGCTTCTTGCGTTCCTTTAGCGAGTCAACAGGGTTTTTTGCTACAGCCTAAAGACTAGACTCTAAAGTATCCGCAGGAACATTTGATATTCTACTGCTTGTCAGGACTTTAACCCTCGCTGAACTACCTATCGCTAGGATTGCGTTTTGGATCTTAAGACGTGCTGTGCGAGGAAACTGCCTCTAGAAACGTAAGCCTTGTTAGTATAACTCTAACCAACTATTTTCCTTCCCAAAAGTCACTGTCTCATGTATATGCAGAGTAAATGCCTGTATTTCTGCTAAAATTCGCGAGTGCGCGTGATTACCGATAATACGCTAGAACTGTCATTACTGTCAAAAGCTGTAACAAATGTAACGGCGAACAACTACAAACTAAGCAGTGGACTTTGAAAAATATTCTAAAGTATTACTAAGTGTTTTGGTTTATTGTGCCAAGTATAAAAGTGATTCTTGTGTAAATATAATCCATATTTAAATATAAATGTATGTGCAAGTGTTACTTTGTGCAGTACTAGCTAGGTTCAGTGTACTTAACTACAGCTCACATCTTCCTCTTATGATAAGCTTGTCTGCCACTGTACCAAGATCTCTGAGTATACTGATACTAGAGTTCGGGATCTGCAAACTGGGCTAGTTTACTAAAGTCTTACCTCATGGTGGGACTTTAGGAAAACTCCCCTAGCACTAGTTGTTTTTAAGGATAGTCAAAAGAATCTTAAGGGAGAACTCAAAGGGTCCCCAGCAACACTGCACATGCAAATCGAGTTCCAAATGTCAGAGCACATTAGAATGAATGTGGGGGAAAAAAGGCTCCCCTCATTCAGGATGGAAAGAAAAAGGTCCAGAATTCCAGCAAAAAGTGCTGGGGGGTCTCACTAGGAGAGGGGATTAAGCATAAAACCTATCAACATCCCTAACACACATGTTATGTTATTTGGCATTTATATAGCGCTCTTTATATCATTGATATGACCTCAAAGTGCTTGTGGGTTGAATGTCCTCGGGGGACCGTAGCCCAGGTCAGTCGAGAGAGTAGGTTATTATAGGGTGCTTGGGTGCACTCAATATGTGAGAAGCTGATGTGATTGCTTGATGGTTGCTGCATCCTAACATTAGGTGTGGTGGTTTTAAGAGATCAGTTGAATGTGTGCAGTCTGGTGGTTGGTCTCCGAGACTGCACTCTGGTGGCATTAGGCCTGTGTAGGATGCTTATTTGTTTCGTGGGGTGTAGCTGCGTTCTAGCAGGATGTTGAGGTGTTCATGGAGTATTGTTTGTATGTGAGCAGCTGGGCCCGAAATTGAGGGGTGTAGCTGCACTCTATTGTGTCTTTGTGCAGAGTAGAGAGTGAGCATAGTGATGGGAGAGGTGAGTGGCTGGAGTCACTGTTTTATTCTTACGAGCCCACTGTTCTGGATTCCTTTCAAACGCTTTGCGATAGCTGCACCAAGTGGGAGATGGCACAGGAGGTAGCTAGGCATTTGTAGTGGACTCATGAAGCCCCTAGTTAGTAGTCCTGTATCTAGTGCCTGCAGGACGCTAAGGTTGTCATCTATGCCAATTGTTTCATGATTCTGTCTTGGTGACTTGTTAGTGGCTTTCAGTGGTGTCATTGCTCGGTATCTTCCCGATTATTTGTCCGCAGGTTGTAATTGCAGAGTGTGGCAGGAATGTTTCACGTGTGGAGGTGCTGCCAGACTGAGTCTTTTTTCCACCTTGTTTGTTGAAAGGAGGAGTCAAATACATAAAACAACCCTGCTCTACGCAGAGTGTCGCGGAGTGTGGCAGGAGTGTTTCACGTGTTCCGCGTGGGACGAGTGGACATGTGGACACGTGTACAATGGAGAGAAGAACTGGTATCCCTCTAACGTGGGCTCAAGTCAAAAGAAGCTGCTGCGGAGTGCCGACCTCTGCCCGGACTACACATACCAGGAGCGAGGCAGCTGTCGACTCGACGAGGGACCCGAAAAGACTTGAGCCCTTTGAAGTAAGTGCGCAGGCTATGAGGGGTGCACAAGAGAGTTCCGCCGCTAGTACAAATAATGCGGGTACAGAGGTAATTACAGTAGCATTTATACCATCTGCACCATCGATACCCGTAATGCCGGCAAATCAAATGCAATGCCATACTTGTACTTGTACTAGCCCTAGAAAGCTAGGAACCGCGCTCCCACCCCGAGCCCCTTACCTTACTCAGCTTTGCAAATGTTCCATGTCGACTGCTGCAGCTGGTGATGTGTCCGGCGGCGAGTCGGCAATAGCCGCTTCCCGAGGAATGGGAGAAACGGAGGGCGTGGCATACGCATACAAAAGTCCAGAGTTAGCTGACATAGTGACACACTGAGCTCAGTACTCTAACCAGTCCTCTATATTACAGTCCAGCTCAGTCCAGTCATGTAACAGCTCACGGTGCATTACACAGCAAACTCAGTAACAAAGTTGCACAAACAAATGTTTCAGAGTCAAACCCAGGAACTGACTATTTGATCGAACTGACTGCGAAGGGCGTGACCGCTCCACTGAAAGGAAGTGTGTTTACAGCTGAGGTTGCCCAACCTACAAATTGTATCTCAGATATCCAGTCCCTTTAAAAGCTCACCTGGAGGAAGATAAAACAGTGCTCCAAATCAACCAATGAAAGGAAAGAAATATTAAGCCACCAAAATATAAATTCTGAAATGGACACATGGGACGAGGTACAATTACAAACTAACAGTTTATGTAGCACACAGGGGGCAGAAGAGAGTTCTCTGGCTGGAGCTGATTCGAAAGCAAGCGATGCAACCAACAGAGGAAGGAGTGGAGGGAGAACAGGCTCCGTCAGCTGCAAGTCACAGGCGCATTATGAGCGAGTGACGAATAACCACAAAGAGATGAATTCAATCTCAGAAGAACTGTGGGAAGCCCGAGGCGAGTTCCGAGACCCAAACCCAGAAGGCGTCAATGCTGATGCCCCCTCCAAGTAACTAACGCCGCAATTCGATTGCAGTAGCGGATCAGGTAATTCGAGACTTTATGAAAGGAAACGAGCGGTACCAAGTAAGGGAAGATTTAGTATTGAATCTGTCTCACAGGGATATATCTCATAATGAAAGACTTCTTCTGAATAAGGGTCTCTCGTTTGCAACTTCATGTAACTTCAGTCAAGTGGATATTCGCATAGATTTGTTAAAATTTATCAGACAACTTAAATAAAAAAAAAATTGCAACCAAAGCTCCAGGGAATTTCCAAGCAAAGGAATTGAATATACCAATCAGTGACATGTCAATCCAAGACATTGAGGATACCTTCTTAATACGATCACTGGTAGAGGATGACCAGTACGAAGTACTCCATCTATTGGATGATTTGAAAATTAAATCTGAATGTGTGACAATGCAACACAATTAAACAAACATATATTTTGATGGTGCTGAGTCCTGGAATCTCTTCTGTTTTACACTGTTTATGGTGACGGTTAGGCTTTACTACCATCTGGATACAGTGACCTGCGACATCCGTGTATTTGCTATATGACCGTATAGACATGGCATTCTATTTGGAATACAATACCAACTCTTTACTCCAGGGATTATAAGGCGTCGCCCCCCAGAGCAACGTATACCAAAGCCACTTTTTCCAGTTACGTAATTCTACACATCGATTCAATACAAACAGTCCAACTAATGATGATGTGTGAACGACAGTTACTTGAAGCCGGTTTTCAGGTCTATGAAGTCGACAGCATATTGAGGATCACACCACCCATTGAGTCCCAATTGAAGTCTCATGGACAACAAAATGTCCGCAAAATGGAAGATGCAAACCAGCAAAGTCAAATTGACGTTAATACAGTCCACAGTGCTGAGGAAAGGCCATCAGCCCAAGAAAAAACCGGGATACCATCTGACCTGAAAATGAAAAAGATAAAAATCACAGTGGAGAATTCAAAAGTAAACTCTCCAGTTGCTACTTCTTTGGAGGCTCAGAGCCAAAACACGAATGAAATGGAATCATGGGCATGGATTGCTCATTCACTAAATGAGAACAGAACAAGCTAATGCCATGAGGCTCTTACGCCAGTCGTATTAGCCTCCTGGAACACCAGAGGATACAGTCACTGAACGGGCTCGGCAGCTATTGCCTTGGGAGCCCTTGACCTTATATGTCTACAAGAGACTTGGTTGTCCAAATGTCCATGTATCGATGGATTTGAGGCAGTTCTAAACCCTTCGATACAACAAATTAAAGGAAGGCTGATGTCTGGGCAACTTATTCTAATGAATCTGAAAAGTGGATTTAGGATTAAATCCTGGTGTAACCATTCCCCACACATGCAAAGTGCGACTCTAAAGGCCGTCGATCACAGGGAAATGAATACAAAAACGTTACATCTGATCAATATATACTGGAATCATCAGGCCGTAGGAAGCCTGAAATTCATGGAACAAGTTTTGGACCTTATCGATTCCATAATGACAGCTACCAACAACCCAAACATAGTCCTTTGTGGAGACTTTAACATCAAACTAATTGGAAAGACATATCATCAAGAGAAGAAATTCACCTCCAGTGATAGAAAGTGTTAAGTGACTTCAATTCAGCAATCCCACTGAGTCAGTGCCTCATCTGGGACGCCAAGGGAAGCCCTTATTTATTATTGTTATGACAAGTTATAATCTGGATGATAAACCCTGGTATAACGCCGCTCTCTATGAATCCCCCTGATCTCACTGAGCCAAGAAGTAGGTTTGTTTTGCAATTTAAAAGATTTATTGGAAAAATTAAACAATATATATATCACGTTTTTATAATAAATTAATATTTGATAGCACCCTTATGAATATAATGTTGATCAACAATAGATAATCTGACACTAGCACACTTCTTTACAATCAATGAGGAGTTAGTATAGGAAGGATAAGGTAGCAGAAAATACTTTTTATGGTTTCAAGGAAAAGCAATGAGGGAAAAATGCAGCACAGAAATAAACTTGATATGATTTCAACAAAAGATATGATCATTTTTTCTTTTGACAATTCCCTCCCCTCCCCCTATGCAAGATAAGGAGATGGAAGGAGAGCACACAATTCTCAGGAATACAAAATTCAAAACAAATTTCCAGTTCCCCCCAGCGAGCTTAGAGCAAAACAGGTATGATTTTAAAGCAGGCAAGATCCTTTTAAATGTGGTGGCAATGAAGTGAAAAATATGCTGAAAATGCTTTTAATTCCCTCTAGAGGTTCAGGGTGAGTGAGAGATACTTTAAATCAGTTCAGGTCAGCCCTACCAATGATTCAGGGATGGTTATCAGGTTGAAAAACGGGATTCAGTAATGGAAGCAAAAGACAGATATTTTTACACGTGGCTGAAATGAAGCAAACTGTCAATTCACGGCACTTTTTTTCTGAGTGCGTTGATCGCGATTATGGAGGAACTAGAAGGAGTAGCAAGTCGGTTTAGGCTTGTTGGAAAGCTTAGAATCTTAGCTTTAAGATGAAAGTTAAACCACGTTCCTAGCACGCGCGGTTCAAAAGATACGGACGATATAATGGAGGTAGATTCTCAAAATAAAAGTAAAGCTCAGAATGACAGATGACAGTTTTGCAGAATGGACACACGATTTCTTATGATGCAGTTCTAAATAGGTTAAAATAGTTTGAATTAGTTTATTTTAAACTACGAGATTGGTTTTGCACAGTTCTGACTGAGTACTCACACTATGAATTTGAAATAGGCCGTCAGGGTCTGGTCAGCAGGTTTGGACTGGACTCCGGGCGGTTTCTGGTTCTGGATCTCTGGTTCGGGTCTGGTCTGTGGTTCTGCTGGTCTGGATCAAGTGGATTCTGGATACAGAACTGCTTTCTGGGTCTGCTACCGGTTCTGGCAAAAGTTCTTGGCAAAGATCCAACAGCTCGCCCGGCTGTAGAATAGTTTGGTTGGATTGCTGGATTCTGAAGGCCTGCTGAGAAGAGTTCTCTGCTTGTGAGTTAGGCCTTTGCTTTAAGTTCTGTAGTCTATCTGGAGTCTAAGTTCTGGATGTTCCTTCTAGATGTTGTGTGGTCCGGCAAAATGCTCCGCAAGAAAATGGAAAATGAATGTCTTGCCTGTCCAAGCGGTCTCTTTTTCTGTGTTTTGCAAGTGGGTGTGTGCGTGGGCATAACTAAGCCTGCCCCTCGCAACTTATCATTGGCCAAGTCCTCCTCTCTCCCTTGATTGGGGGAAGGAATGGAGTGTCATCAGGCATTAATTTTATGGCATACAGAAAGAACACTCCCCTTTGCATTTACTTAGAAAAATCAATTTTACCCAAAACACATATTTACTAGATGCAGTTTGTTGAAATTACATGTACACATTGCAGATGAATTAAGGTACATTCTTGCCCAACTCTGATCCCCCTCAGAGCCTGGGTTCAAAAATGGCAACATTTTGTGCTTTTTAGTGACTTTCAGCATATTGGTTTTTCCTCAAACTTTACACAGACTTGCACCCCTTCCCTGAGCATATTATTGGAAATTACTATGTCTCTATCCTAAACACAGTGTCTGCAATATTAATAAATAGCGGGGTTCGGTCCCAGAACACCGCACAAAGTGGAGTTTGGTCTCAGATCGTGAGAGCATTTTCCATATTGAGGACCCCCAAATTGTACATTGCTGTGAGCTTAATACAAGATTTTATAAGCAATTTAACTTAAACATATATTTGCTGCAATCTGAATCCACAATCCAGTCTGGCCCGCCCCCAGAAGCTTGGTGAGTCAGAGATCACAGGCCTCTCCTTCTTGGCAGGGCAGCTGTTGCCAGCTACACCCTAATTTGCATTTCTATTCAATTGAGAGGGTCTATTGTGTTGGGTCCTGCAAGCTGCAGGGGAAACTCCTCCCACTCAATCAACAGGGCCATGTGATATCCTGGGCTGTTGTGTGCCTCTCTGAGGTGTTAATGGTTCTCAGGAAAAGCAAGTCTTTTGAACATTTAATTACATAAGACCCCCTTCTGTTCACTGCACAGTTCTGCAAGACAGCTCTCCTGTCAGGATTTATAGAGAGCCAGCGCCGGTCAGTGTCCAATGCCGGTACTGCACCTATTTTTGACAGCTGTCTTGAATTAATACATTTCAAAAAGAAAGGATTTTACTTGATAGTATATGATCCTTGCTTGACATGACATTGATGTGGATCTGCAATAGAGTAAAGTAAAACGCTCAACCATAGTTGGATTTTTGTTTGGTGGTTTCGGGCCCATGATCTTAGCAATTTTTGACATTAATAAAACGGATTTTGAACAGAACCATCTTTCTTTGCACTGGTGGGTGGCAGGTCAGGGGACCATTTTGGTGTGCGCAAAACTGCACGGTTCTCCTGGATTCTGGCGCAAATGTGGGCTTTTCTGCCATCTTGGATTTCCTAAGCCCACAGCACCAAATGTTGCAGCATAATAGTCCAAACGTGGGTCAGGACACCCAACAAAAGATAAATCTCAAAACAACATGGCTAGAGGAAGTGGAGGCTAGGAACATGAACATGATGAACGGAAACATCAGTGGAGATGTGCCTCCACGTGAAACCTGGGAAAGAGGAACTCAAAAGTCCGTCTTGTACTATTTCTTTGTATCCGAGACCATGCTCGATGAGATAATGTCACTAAAGGTGATAAAGACGCCACACAGAAACCACAATTTGGTAACCTTAACCTAGAACCAAGAGAACCTTCTTCGAAAAAAATCAATGGAGACAAAAGGTGAGTCTCAAATCAGGTCGCAATCGACTCCGGCTAAACTATAATGATATCAGAGATCTAGCCAACGAAATAAGACCGACAAACCCGTGTTGCAAGAAGGATCTGATAGACTACACTATTTATGGAAGGCAGCTGGGCCTAAAAATTGTCACATCGGAAACACGAATTCGATCCGGAAGTAGCACAAAATTAAATCTCAGGAAAGGTCTAAGAAATCTGGAGAGGAATAATATTATAGATCGAAATGTGCTAAAGAGGAAGTTAAGAACGAACTACAAGAACTGGTTGATATCACATAAAATAATTTCGAGCAAAGAGAAACCAAAGTGGTAATGAAGGTGCTCACGCAAAGAAACTCAAGAGGGTTTTGGACGCTTATTAATGAAATGGAAAACCCTCTGAAACTCAATGGTCCACTCACTACAATATGTTGTTTGCAAAACAAAAAGAAGTGAGGAGCCCAGAATTCTTTTTGAGCCAGCCGTGGGACATCAAAATTGAAAGAGATTATATGAAGGTGATCCAAAAAAGCAGTTCATCAAGAGCTGCCGGCCCATACGGTCTATCCAATCAAATGCTGAAAAATAACCCAGAGGAATGGACCGAATTTTGTGATATTTTGTTCAAAAACATAATCCAGGAAGGCCGAATACCAGCTTTGTGGAAAACGACGATAATTGTGCCAATCTTTAAAAAAGGATGTTGCACAGATCTGGCCAATTATCGCCCAATAGCGCTCCTGGATGTGATTGTCAAGATATTCGCAACCATCCTACTAGCACAGCTAACCCAATGGATCAGAACTTATAAAACATTTGATGTGAGACAATCTGGCTTTGTTAGGGGCCTAGGGTGTGGACTGAATCTCTTCATTCTGAATCTCTTAAAGATGGACTCGATCAAAAGTGGGCAAAAAGTGTATTTAGCATTCATCGACTTGGTACATGCTTTTGATGGTGTGGACCGTGAATTACTATGGACAAAATTAAAACTTTGTGGATGCCCTCATGGTCTAATCCTAGCAATAAAAGAACTATACTCCGATACGGAAGTTCAAATCTGATTGGACCGAGACGGCCATCTCTCTAGCCCAATAAAAACAGCTAGAGGTGTGAAACGGGGCTGTCCATTTGGAGCAACGTTGTTCAATTTTTATATCGCAGAGATTGGAGAAGCGCTAAATGGAGTCAAATCTTTCCCACCAAAACTAAATGGAACTAAATGGAATACACATCGGTTGGCACTATATGCGGACGATATAGTGCTCCTTGATTTGACTCCTATAGGCCTACAGAGGAAGCTGAATGCCCTAAAGATCTATATTGATGAGATTGTACTCAAAATCAATGGGGCGAAGTCAGAGATACTGATATTGAAAAATCTAAAAGGAAACCAAAACAAAAACGAAAAATACAGGTGGATGCTGGGAACAGACAAATTAAAACAAGTCCAAATGTAGCCGATACCTGGGTACCTACATCAATGCAAGCATAAATGATGAGCCAATGGCAAAGATTGCTAGCCAATGTAAGCTATTAACAGCACAAGGGACAGTAATCCAGAAAAAGTACGGCAAGTTCTCATACAAACCGGTTCTAAACGTTTACAAGAGTAAAGCGGTACCGGTGTTAGTGTATGGAGCCGAAAGCATGTGCGGCTGTTCGAGCAAAATATGGGCTAGAACCAAAGGTATATTCTGGAAGAGAATATTGCAACTGCCACAGGGATATGGCGACAGCTTGTACATTATATGAAATGAGTATCAGCGAGAATTATATGGAATACATTGGCGTTTTATAGCAAGACCATCCCAGAAGCGGATCTACCGCAAAATGATCGCCCACCAAAATCACAAGAAAGAAGACCTAATACAGACATGGAGACTCAAATGTAAAAACATCTTCACACAACTAAATACAGATGAAAAGACACTAATGACTAATCCCAATGCAGTAAAAAAAAAGCTGTTCCAGCAAGACTGGATAGAGACAATCGAGAAGCGGGCAGAACACAAATGCATGCAAAACAGACAAATGGAATCAAAAGGGCTAAATTGCCGATCTAAATATCTCGAAATATTTCCATGCAAACATTTACGAAAACTTTACATGAAATTTAGATTGAACCTGTTTCCAACAAGAGATAAAAAAACTACGACAAGAAGTGGGAAGTGACGACCTAAAATGCAGATTCTGCACAAACCCGGAGGAGACATTGACTCATCTGGTACTTGACTGCACGGAACTGAGAGACTTAAGAACAAGTTATTTAGGAGCTGAACTTGACAAAGTAACGACTAATAGTCGCAAAGACTGGTGGATTAGATTACATAGCAGCGAGTCTCAACGCCTAACAATAGTGTTAGCGCGCTACCTTGAACAAATGACCGAGAAGCTTTGCGAAGCCGATGAAACTCCCCTTGATGAACATAATAACAAATGAAAAGGAACAAATGCGAAGGTGAAAGGAACAGAAAAATAAAAGGATCAAAAACATAAATGAAAATGAAATGTGTAATGACAGTGTATGTTTATTGATTGTATATTTTTTCTTTTTTTTAAAAGTTTGTAACAAACTATAATAATTAAAAAAAATAATAATAATAATTACATTACAATGTAATGTCATTGACGTCGTGGTCCATGGCGTTGTAGGGTTTTAGCAGCCATAGATGGTCTTAATCAGGTTTTTAGATCTTTGCGGAAGGCCATTTAGTCTTGGGTGTATCGAATGTGTGGGGGGAGGGAGTTCCACAGAGTTGGAGCCAAGGTTGAGAAGGCAGATCCTCCAATCCTGGCTGAATTGGAGGTTAGAATCACTAGTAAGAGGGCAGTGCTTCATCTTAGGGTGCGTGATGGGAAGTAGGGTTTAATCTTCTCTTGTAAGTACATCGGGCCATTCTTGTTCACTGCTCTTAGGTAAAGATTTGGGGTAGTACCCTTAGGGTGCAATACAACCACCTTAGCCACCTGGCAATAGGGACACACCCTTTGGTATATGTCTGAACTACACAGGTTGGTAGTGTGGATGAGCAGCCAGGCTTATCTCAAGAGGGGTCAATGTGAGCAGTAATGCAGTTACAGAGAGATTCACAGTGAAAAGTATTCAAATAAACACTGATGCTCAAGGTTTCTTGATAAAACAATTATTAATTTATTTACCAGTCATTTAAACAAGCCTTCTTCAGAAGGGAGCAATATAAAAGCAACACTCAAATACACTTCAGAAATACACACTCTGAGGTTTTTCAGGATCAGCAAATACCCATTTGGGATGGCACACAGACACTTCCTACACCCTCAGGTGACTTAAATAGCTCAGACACTGTGGTCATTAATATATTACTTTTGCTTTCAGAGTAGGCTTATCAGAATGTCAAAGGGAAGGGTTATTAGAACAAACAAGAGATCACAAATATTCTTAAGCAAGCAAATACTTTTGGAACCCCCAGTGCAGAGTAAGTTAACCCCTTCCTGGAAGGACAGGTGCAACACAATGACCGAGGAGAGAAGAGTCATTCAGGGACCCAGGCTAAGGCAATGTCACTGGGCAAAAGTCTGTGGACTGAAGCACTTCTTGCAGGTACGTTAACGTATTGCACAATGTTTTAGAAGTCTTTGAAGAAAAAGCAGAATCAAATGTAGGGCCACAAGACGTTAGACTTGTGAGGGTAGCAAGCAACTGTACAAGAGGTAGGTTCTCTTAGACTGTATAGTACCTTTAGTTAGAAGAACAATCCAGCAGATGACTCCTGTTCCTGTGCAGCTCTGCAGATCCTGTTGTTCTGATGCTTGTTAATCTGCTTAGAATCACATGCTGTGCATATGGTCCGACATCCAGTGGTAAACGCAAAGTATTGCATCTTGTCTTTCGGGGACCGGACGTCGGCATTGGTGTCTGTAACACTATCCCTATCGTGACATGTAGTGTACCCAAAATCCCTCACGCGCCGAGGTCCCTCTAATTGTTTTTTTCCGCCCAGAAGATTATTTCGGTCAGCTCCTTCGGACCCTCAGTACATTAAAGGGCACGGCACCCCCGATTCCCTGGTAGTGACTACCACCCGGAAACGGGCAGGAGTACCCCTTGCTACGGGGGAGGCGCCTCCAGATAAAGAATCCAAGAGGTTGTATGCCTTAGGTAAGCGGGTTAGCTCGGCTGCCGCATATACCACGCGCATAGCGAATAACACTACGCTGCTGGCGAGTTATGCTGACGCTCAGTGGAACCTAGTACAGGAACGTCTCCAGGAGGTCCCAGAACCCGTCGGGACCAAGCTTCTCACCATTGTGGCCGAAGGCAGGCAAGTAAACCAGAATGTAATAAAAAACACTCTGGACACGGCTGAAACAGCAGGCAGGTCTCTGGCCCGGTGCACTTTACTTAAGCGGCTTGCTTGGCTTCGTAATTCAGGTTTTAATCCCGAGACACAAGCCGCTCTCATCAACAAACCCATTGAAGAAACTAACCTCTTCGGGAAGGCGGTCGATGAGGCCATAGAACAGCCAAAAAAGAGCATGAGACTCTTCAGTCTCTGCAACAAATTACTCAAAATCTTTCTCCCCCAAAGCGGAGGCAATTCCCATCGGTCCTTTCGAGGGCAGTCCCGTGCAAGTCAGAACAACTACAGCACGGGAAACTTTAATGCTGGACAAACATCAGGAAGCCCTGCATACTACCCACCAAGGGGTCAGTGACGCGGCAAAGCCAGAGGGAGAGGACCCAACCCTAGAGGAGCCGCAGCCTCTGGTCCGAAATGACCATCAGATCCAGGTCCCCTCCCATGTCACCCCGGTCGGGGGGCGCTTAACATCTTTCCTCACGGCATGGGAGGGGATAACTTCAGACCAGTGGGTCATAAAGACGGTCGCCCATGGGTACTGCATGGAATTCGCCCGACCTCCATAATTCAGACCACCGCGCTCACTGCGCCTCTCACCGGACCATCTGAGACCTGAATCAAGAGGTGGAAGCGCTGCTGGGAAGGACGCCATAGAAGCCGTCCCTATTCTTCAGGTAAACAAGGGTATTTATTCAGTGTACTTCCTTGTACCCAAAAAGGACCTCGCCATGCGCCCTGTTCTAGACTTGCGCCCAGCAAACAAGTTCATAAAACCTCAAATGTTTTGCATGGTAACGCTACAGGAGGTGATCCCACTGTTGAAACAGGAGGACTACATGGCAACATTGGACATGAAAGATGCATACTTTCATATTTCAATGTTGCCAGCGCACAGGAAATATCTAAGGTTCATGATGGAGGACAGGCATTACCAATTCAAAGTGCTGCACTTCGGCATCGCCTCGGCGCCAAGGGTGTTTACCAAAGTCCTGGCAGTAGGAGCAGCACACTGCGCAGACTATCCATCCCAGTTTACCCATACCTCTACGACTGGCTCATACCAGGGACTCATACGACACATGTTTTTTGAACACCCAAAAGACGGTAGGCCTTCTGTTCAGTCTGGGTTTTTCTATCAACGAGAAAAAATCCAGTTAAGTCCCCAGTCAAATAAAACAATTTCTGGGAGCTCTAATCTGGACGAAAGACGGCCTCGTCTTCCCCTCCAACGAGAGGGTTCAGTACATGCTTTTTCAGATCCCTCAATATGTAGCCAGTCGGGAGGTGACGGTGCGCAAAGCCATGCATTTTCTAGGAATGATGGCGTCATGCATATACTTCGTTCACCACGCACTCTCACAGGGTGGGGAGCTCATCTGCTTCAACAGACAGTGCACAGAGTTTGGTCTCCTCAAGTAGCGTCCAACCATATAAATTTACTGGAGCTATTAGCAGTGTTCAAGGCATTGAAGGCCTTTCAGATGCAACTGCAAGGGAAGGATCAGAACGGTCTAATGGACAGCACTGCAGCAATTTATTACCTGAACAAACAGGGGGGCACTCACTCTCCAGGGCTATCCAAGCTGTCCCAAAACATTTGGATATGGGCTCTCAAACACAAGATGTTTTTGTTGTCCCAACATGTTCCAGGGGAACTCAATCTTCTGGCAGACATGCTCAGTAGAGATTTCCCTCTGCCCATAGAATACGAATGGCATCTGCACAAAGACATTGTGTCCAACGTCTGCGTGGGAATGGGGCCTCCCAGAGATCAACCTGTTCGCGACTCAGGAGAACGCCCAATGCCAAGACTACACCTCCAGGCACCCCCAGAACCGCTGCAAGAAGAACGGTCTCTGGATAACATGGTCAGGGAAATTTGTCTACGCTTTTCCCCCCCAACTCCCCTTCTCAAAAAGATAGTGCACGAGATGCACCAGGAACCAGTTACCATGATACTGATGGCCCCCATGTGAGCCCGTCAACCCTGGTTCGCTCATCTAATGGAAATGTCCCTCTCCATACCAGTAAAATTACCCTGCCCGTACAACATGTTGTCTCAGGACAGGGAGGAGACCCTACACACATGCCCACAAACTCTGAATTTAGCAGCCTGGCTCCTGAGGTCATAGAGTTTGGACACCTACAGCTCCCTCAGCGGTGCATGGACATACTCAGGGAAGCTAGAAAACCTAACACCCGTTATTGCTATGCCAGCAAATGGAAACATTTTGTTATCTGGTGTAATACCAAGGACGTAAATCCCATCGATTGCTCACCCACACACATTGTGCTGTACCTAACCCATTTGTTGGACACAGGGTTGGTCTTCAATTCCCTGAAGGTTCATCTGGCTGCTCTTTCAGCCTACACCACATCACAGCAAAAGGTGTTGTGGTGGAAAATACCGGTGATTAAGGCCTTCATGGAAGGGATTAAGAGGATTTATCCTCCCATTTCTCACCCAGCTCCTGGGTGGGATCTAAATGTGGTTTTAACCAGGCTCATGGGATCTCCCTTTGAGCCAATGCATAAAGCAAGTCTAAAAGACCTGACTTATAAAACAGCCTTCCTAGTGACTATCACTTCTATCAGAAGGGTTAGCGAACTACAGGCCCTTTCTGTGCTAGACCCCTTTGTTACAGTCCCCAGGGATAAGGTAGTTCTGCGCACTCATCCGAGACTCGCGCCTAAATTTATCTCGAAGTTCCATGTGAACCATTCCATTGAACTACCTACCTTTTTCCAGAATCCCACTAGCATGGCCGAAAGAAGCCTACACACACTAGATATGTGCAGGGCAGTCATGTTCTACCTGGAAAGAATGAAACCACTGAGGAAAACAAATCAGTTTTTCGTGTCAGTGGCAGCTAGTAGAGAAGGGGATCCTGTCTCTAAATCAGCTATCTCAAGTTGGATTGTCAAATGCATCACACTATGTTACACTCTTGCTAAGAGAGAACTGCCCTTCAAGCCTAGAGCACATTCTACTCGGGGCACTGGGGCATCCATAGCATTCATTGCAAATGTTCCCCTAGAGTCCATTTGCAAATCAGCAACCTGGAGTTCTGTACACACCATTGCTTAGACACTCATTCTAGGCTTGATTCTCAGGTGGGACAAGCAGTACTAAGACATCTTTTCTCTACTGTTCCTTCTCACAACCCACCTCCACCTCCAACTCCGGGTACTGCTCGCTAGTCTATGCACAGCATGTGATTCTAATCAGATTAACAAGCATCAGAAGACATGCATTACTTACCGTAATAGCATTTCTGATGATTGTATCTGCTTAGATTCACATGCGCCCTCCATACCTCCCCGCTCGGGGTGGAAGGAACATAGACGTCTTACTACTTTCTCTCTTTATGTGCTCACTCACTATAGCCTTGGGCTCCCTCAAGGCAGAAAAAATACAATCGGAGAGACCTCGGCGCGTGAGGGATTTTGGGTACACTACACGTCACGATAGGGATAGTGTTACAGACACGCCTATGTCGACGTCCCCTTTCGGTCCCCGAAAGACAAGATGCAATACTCTGCGGTTACCACTGGATGTCGGACCATATGCACAGCATGTGAATCTAAGCAGATACAATCATCAGAAATGCTATTACGGTAAGTAATGCATGTCTTCCTGGGCCTCAGTCATGGGGGCGAGAGGGAGGACTTCTGGGGACTCCTGCACTGCAATGGGACGATCACCGACGGCAACCGGCAATCTTCAAACAAGTGGCACTTTGGTGTTTCAGCTCCTTGCGTCTGCCGCAAATAGCAACACTGCGGTTTCTGGCTGTTAAGTTGGGCTTTCCTTGCTTCTGGGGTCCAGCACTCTGTTGAGGTGGCTCGGGCTAGGTCAGTCCTGCATCCTGGGAGTTCAGAGGATCTTCCTGGAGCTCTTGGCCAATTTAAAAGCTGCGCACAGAATCTGCTTTTCCTCTCCCTGGCTATTCGGTTCCAGCAGCGACTGCAGTGGAAATTCATCCAGCTCCGAGAGGATGTCCAGGTGGCTTACTTTGGAGTTGATTGGTCCCACAAACTCAAGGGGAGAAGTCGTCCTTGCAGGGCTTCTCTAGTCGAGGTGAGGCGAATTCGGAGCTTCAACACAGCAGCAGGGCTTCACCGGGCAAACCAATGGTCCAGGAGTTCCAGCAGGCGTCTCTTCCAAATTCTTCTTCGGATTCCTTTGTCCAGTGGTCGACTCTGCCTTCAAAGCCAAAAAGTCTCGCCTTTTATGCAGGTTTCTCCCACTCATTCCAGCCTAGCTGTCAATCACCCAGCAGGGTGGCTGTCCTTTGCCGGACAGCCAGCCGGCCAATCACCTATGAGTGCATTCCTGTCTCCTAGGAGACTAAGCACAGGGAGTTTCGGGAACCTCCCTCACTTCCTGCCCCCACCAGACACAGTGGAGCAGGAGGCGGGTTTCACTCGTGAAGCCCGCCAAAGACGAAACGA
Source organism: Ambystoma mexicanum (assembly GCF_040938575.1). NCBI lineage: Eukaryota > Metazoa > Chordata > Amphibia > Caudata > Ambystomatidae > Ambystoma > Ambystoma mexicanum. Next base: position 1,278,910,842 of record NC_090932.1, on the reverse strand, counting down.
ACAAAGGAACCAAATCTGGTTTGGTGTGCCGAGTAAATCTCAAGAAGGACCTAAACAACAAGAAATGGCGAAAAAAGAAGACCGACAAAAATGGCACATATGGGTGCTTCACTGCCGCTGCGAACGCAGCCTGCGGTAAAAACACATCACGGTAATAAAAAGTAAACCACTGCCACCAGCCATTAATTGTGTAAAGGGTAACATCAAAATGTTACATGAGAAACTAGACCAAGGGGGATACTAAGTAACCCCTCCAGCAACCTATTGTAAAATGGTGTGTGCTGGGTCTAGAAATTTACAAATGTAAAGTCAGTTTCACTTTACTGCTCTTGGAAACCGTTATCAAAGAGAAAGGTATTTAAACTTTGGGTAATCTGAAAGACTTCCCTGTGCCACTGCACTGAAGGTGCTGTGTGACACAATGCAAAAAGATGCCTATGGCGTTTGTCAGACTCCAAAAACCAAAAGAAACAGAAAACAAATAGAATTAAAAGTACAAGTCCCAAAGTTCAGCAAAAGAGCTGGAGGTTTCTAAGGCAGAGAGGAATTAACACATTTCTGAGCAGCTAAACTGCTCCGTGTGTAATGCATAGGGTTTTGAAGTTGGCCCTTTGTCCTACAGGGAGCCAGTGAAGGGTGCAGAGAGCGGTGGAGATGTGGACTCTGTGTCCCAGTGCAAAGAGGAATTTGGCAGCAGAGTTTTGGGATCTTTGGAGTTTAAGTTGGTATGCCTGTGCTCCCAGGTATAAGGAGATGGCATAGTCCAGTCTTGACATGACATAATGGACATAACAGCAGTGAGTCTGTTGAGGGTGGAAGTGACAGGAATTTGGTACATTATTGATCTGACGGGAGAGGGTTAGGCCTGAGTCCATAGTGCAGTCAAGGTTTTGTACTGTTTTGGAGGGAGTGGGGGCCATGGTAGTGGTTGCGGGAGAAGGGCAGTATTGCCGCACACCATGATTTCAGTTTTATCTGGGTTCAGAAGGAGGTTGTTTGATGTCATCCATCGGTCAATATCACTAAGGCAAGCTTCAAGGTCTGGACGTGGGTTGGTGCTTGTTCTTAGGATAATTTGGGTATTGTCAGCGTAGTTATAACAGGAGAGGTGCGCATGGATGATTCCTGGTAGCGTGTTCAGATAGAGGTAGAGGTTCAGATAGAGGTTGAAAAGGAGAGCAGAGAGGCAAGGGCCTTGGGGTACTCCAGTGTTCACAGCATGAGCAGTTGCGACAAAAGAAGAGAGAAAAGCGATTTGTTTCCGGTTGCTGAGGAAGGAGGCAATCCTTTTGAGTGCCGAGCCATGGATTCCTAGGGAATGGAGGTGGTCAAGGAAGATAGACTGGTTAACAGTGTCAAAGGCTGCTCACAGATAAAGGAGAATCAGCGCTGCTCAACCCTCAGTCTGCCGCGACCCTGAGATCATCCCAAATCGAGATCAGAGTAGTTTCTGTTCCATGGCGCGGCCTGAAGCCTGATTGCGCGGGGTCGAGTAGTTTGTTGGATTCTACGAGGTGGTTGAGCTAAGAGTATGCCGCCTGGTCAATGAGTTTCGCGAGAAATATGGTGATAAAGATCAGCCTGTAATTCTTAGGATCAAGGGGGTCGAGGGATGCCTTTCTTAGACGGGGTTTGACATGCACCATTTTAAAAGCCTCCGGAAAGGTGCCAGAGGTGAGGGAGTCGTTTAGCATAGACCTTGCATGTTCTCCTGCACAAGTAGAGGAGAATATTTCGTTCAGAAGAGAGGTGGGACAGGGGCCAAGGGGGGATCCAGAGGGTCTGCTACGGGATAGTAGATCTAGCAACCCGTTTCTCAAGATGGGTTGGAAAGAGTCGATGGCTGGCTTGTTTTGCGTTCATTGGGGCAACGGGATTAGGGGGGTAGGTGTGGGGCACGAGGTGAGGGTGGAGTGTTTGGTGTTAAGGGTTGCTGCCCTGTCAAGTGCAGTGTTGTAGAAATGTAGTGAGAGGGAATCGCAGAGCATTTGCGTGGGGGTGGTTTTGGCAGAGGTGCAAGTAAGTTTCACAAATTTGGAGATGATCTTGCAGAGTTCTTTGCTGCTGCTGCCACAGTTCAGAATTTTTTATTGTAATAGGCCTTTCTGGCTTTTCGTATCTCGGATTCGTCGTTACGGTGGTGGTGGTGGGCGAACATAGATCTGCTTAGAGCGGTTTTAGATGCTTGCCATTTGCGCTCAAGAGAGTTATTTTGACTTCATGTGGTGCGTGAACCATTTTGGGGACGGTCCTTTGCGTGAGGCTGCAGGGTGAGAGTGGGTGAGAGGAATTAGTGATTCTTTAAGCCAGGAGTCAAAGGATTCAGTGGTTAAGGGTCTACCACAGGTCAGTGGCGCTTTGGGACAGAGTAGAGGGGCTTCAGCTAGGTCGCGGAGTACTTTTACTTTGTTCCAGCATTTGAGATCAAAAGTGAGGGCAGGGGGAGCTGTGGGAGGAGGGACTGGTGTGTGGATAGAGAAAGGGATGGCAGAGTGGTCTGTCTAGATAAGCGGTTTGGGACTGGATATAGAGACGAGGTCATAGGTGCTAAAGATCACATCAAGGGTGTGACTGCCTGAGTGAGTTGGACCAGAGGTATGTCAGGAGAGGTTGAGTGCCTCAAGACTGTCGACCAGAGGTTGGGTCATGGGGTTGTTGGGCATATCGAACCAGATATTGAAATCTCCCAATAGTGAGAGAGTTGGGTGATTAACCTGAATGGTAGCTGTAGAGTCAGAGAGATTGTTGGCAAAATGTCTCATCTCCCGAGGGGTCTGTATAGGAGTAGGAAGCTTTGAGCGTTGATGGATGCCACTCTGCCACCTCTAGAAGATCTGTTGTGGGTGATAAGCGAGTAGCCAGGGCGGGAAGGCCTTGTGCGTGACTGGGGCAAAATCATCGGAGAACCAAGTTTCAGTGATAAAAATGAGGTTCGGATTGTCGGAGGATAGGAGGTCAAAGATGCTGTGTTTGTTTCTCGCCACGGTGCGGGTATTGAAAAGGAGGCATGTGACTTCATGAGGGGTGGTGATTTTCATGACGCTAGTCGCTGACAGTGCTCGGTGGACATGAGTGCCCAGTGAGATGGGAGGTGTGGTAGGATCAGTCTGGGTGGTTGAGATGACTGAGGGGGGCCAGTGGGGGAATCTGGATGCATGTACTATTCAAGGGTCAGGAGAGTGGGTTAGGTTGCTGGGGAGCGGGAAGAATAGGCGGGTGGTGGTATGTGAGAGACATGGTGGGAAGGATCGGGGGGTGGTGCACATGTGGTGTGAGGAGTTGGGCGAGTTGTTTGTGGTTCAAGTTTGGAGGGGGCAAGGAGTTTAGGTGTACTGGGTGAGAAATCAAGAACACGGAGGTGGAGAAGAGGAGAGGTGAGAAGGGAAGTGACTGATGGTAGGTGTGGGAAAGGATGGGAGGTTGGACCGATGGAGAAGTATGGAGAGTCGAGGGAGTGGGCCTTTCCGTGTTTTGCGGGTTTGGCTGGCAGAGGGTAGGAGTGTCAGAGAAAGAAGCGGATGAAGTAACTGTTTTAGAAAGGGCAAGGCGTGCTACTTTCAGGGAAGGGGAAGGCTATGAAGGGGGAGGTCTGTGGGCTGGGTTCGAGTAAGAGCAGAGGGGACGGGAGAGGGTGGAATGGGAGGTAGGGTGAGAGGGTATCGCAGGTGAAGATGTGGGTGGACAGGCTGTGCAGAGTTTTCGGGCTGCGGTTGTCCTCGAGGGATCGCACTGTCACAGGGTGCTGGTTTTTTTAGGGAGAGGTGTTGGGGGTGAGAAAGTGTGGGACTGAGGTAGGGGGCGTGGATGGGGAACGTGTTGGTAGAGGGATGACTATGTTGGAGTGACGCGGAGCTCTACACGAGTGGGTGTGTGGTAGTGCGGGTGTCCGAGGTGGATTGGCAGTGGCAGGGAGGACTGAGGTGGGGGGTTTTGGTCTGGGGGAGGAGTTCCTGAGTGAGCATAGAGAAGCCTCGATAGTGGCGGGCATCTTGTTATGTTTGGCGTGCCAGAGAGCTTCTCTGGCTTGTGAGTTTGAGATTGCGTGGGTTGTATAGACAGGGAGTAGGGGATCGTTATCAATAGATGTCAGGGGGCTCGAGGGAGGATGATATGGTCGGGTGGGTTGAGGTGTGTGGGATGAGGGTTTCCGGCATGGGGTGGTTGGCGCGCCATAGCGCTCCACTGATCTTGAGGCAGAAAGATAATTGGGGGTTGGGCGAGGGGGAGTCGGAGTGTATCTGTGTTCGGGGGCAAGGATTGTAGGTGGCAACACGATGTGGGATATAGAAGGGGGTTCATGAAGTTAGGTGCTAGAGAGAGCGGAGGTTATGCACTGGGGGGGAGAATATATAGGGGGTGGGTATGGTGGATAAGGGTCCGGGATGAGGAGTCAGAGAGGCTGTCTTTGTTGATGTGGTATCTGCATTGGGGAGGGTATGTCAGTCACGGTTGTTGGATGGAGTAGTCGAGCAGTAGAGCGATGTGGGGGTCAGAGTGGCTCCTCATCCAGAGGGCAGAGACGAAAGGTATATGTGGTGAGGTACCAAGACTAAGATGGCAACATCAAATGCAAAAGCAGTAGATGTAATATTAGCTCCTAGATTTGGACACCTGGCTGGTGGGAGAAATAGCCTAGCATGGGGGACAACAGCAAATGCAAAAGCAGTAGATGTAGTAGCAGCGTTTAGATTTGAGACACCTGGCTAGAGGGAGAAAGAGCCTAACACGGGGGACAACAGTAAATCCAATAATAGTAAATGTAAAAGCAGTAGATGTAACAGCATTGCCTAGATTTGGGATACCTGGATAGAGGGAAAAGGGGCCTAACACAGTAAATGCAGAAGCAGTAGATGTAATATCAGTTCCTAGATTTGGGACACCTGGATTAGGGGAGAAAATGGCGAACACAGGGGACTACAGTAATTGCAGAAGCAGAAGATTTAATAGCAGTGCCTAGATTTGGGACACCTGGATAGGGGAGGAAAGGGAGACGGTAAGTACAATAGCAGCAGGAACACAAAAGGCAAAAGGGCTAATTACGTAGGCAGTGTTTGGTTAGAGTCAAATCTAATAGCAGAAGGACTCAACAGGAGGGGTTACAATGAATTTTGACATGTTTGTACATTTCATAGAAGAGCAGCAGCTGCAGGTCTCCTACCTGGTCAGACGCTGATGCTTGACGGCTGCAGGCACCACTGGCTAACACTGGCCAACACGGTCTGAGGCTGCTTCTTCAGAGGCTGCTGTCCTTTACCTCGGGTCCTTCGCCACAGGGGCTGCACGGGCAGGGGCTGCCCAGGGAGTGTGCTCTAAGTGGGTTTCTGATGCCCAATCAGGCGAGGGGGTGGGCTGGGAGCGGGTGGAGGGAGGGAAACAAGGAAGTAGGATGAGGAAGGGGGTTGGGGAAGAAGAGCGTGTGACTGGGGGTGGGGGGTACTAAAAAGGGTTCAACCAGTACAACGGGGCCCAGGGGGGCCAACACTCACCTGCAAGATGCCGGAAAAAAAAGGTGCAGGCAGGGATACAAAGAAAAAGGTCCAGAAGTCTAGCAAGAAGTGATGGGGGGGGGGGGGTCTAACTAGGAGAGAGGATTAAGCTTTAAAATGATCAATCTCCCTAACACATATGGTTCAAAGAAACACTGATACACTAAGTATTGTAAACATAATGGTTTATTTTAAATACAGTAGGCCAAGATAAATCTTGGGGAAGTAAGCACTCTTCACATAAGTTATAAATGGGCTTTCCTGTTTCCAGTGAAATAAGATAACCACCGGATAAACACCCCCCCTCACGCACCCCCCACGGAAGTAGTGCCTCCTGGGTTTAAACTGAAAAACACTGTTTCCCCTTTCCCAGTGGTGCCTTAGTATGAGCAGAGATGGGATGAAGTTTGGAGTTAAGGGGTGGCTAGAGAGGGGCCTTGGCAGACAATCGGTAGAGAGCCCTATCCCCCCCATTTTATGCTTATTTTCTTTCTTCCATTGCTTCCCCCTCCTGTCCCCTGACCTTATTCAAAAACACTTTACAATCAATGTTACATTGTTTTGTTTGTAAAAAAAACATATATTCATATGTGTTCAGAGGTATTTTGGGGGATTGTAGACCCATTTCAGCCATTTTTATGATTGCTGATTCACGTCTTAAAATTGTCTAAAATTCCTCAAGCCCTTGACCACTAACAAATATTTGTATTTACAAAAAATGGTTTGACATGGTTTTTTCTATGTCTCTGTTTGTGGTCAGAGACCCTCTGTGTATGTGTATCTGTCCGGAGGAGAGCTGAAAAGTGTCAGCTGCGTGTTGGCTTTAAAAGGAAAGCTGTGTGAGGCTTCCATGTTTTAGGCTTGCATGAGGCTGCGGTGTAACAGTCACCTCCCAACCTCATGTGGCTCCCTAGAGCACCCTCACCCAGAAGCCCATCAGAAGCAGCAGGCCCCTTAATTGCTGCTTAGCACTTTCTTTCTTCAAGGAGAGTTTTTGAATTGGGAGTAATTTATAAATGATGGCTCATTTAAGGGACACGTGGGTGGACAGCGTAACTTGAGGGCGGACGTAACCCCTTAGATTCTTTTTAGGTTGACAAGCTTGCTCAAGTATTTGGCTACCAGGATTTTACCCGGGTTGGCAAGTTTCCAGTGCAGACGCTTACCCACAAGAAAACAAGCACTCTTTTATTGGGATTTTGTTTTCCAGGGAGTATTTGACTACAGATTGCTGGGTCTAAAAGGTGAGCACCTTTTATACTTTTCCAGCATTTTTATTGGAACATCTCCTCTCAGGTTATTTTTCTGGTGTTCATTACTTTATTTAAAAGTCCAATGCTCTTTTGTCTTGCACACTTTCTTCTCAGGAAAAGGTCAACTGAAAGACATTTGTATATTTCACTTTAAAATAATGTTCACTTACTCTGCGTATATTCATGGGTGCCAGCTTTTGATTTTCGCTATGGGGAGAAAAGTTCCCACACAGAGTGAAGGGAGAGAGCCGTGCTCATCACCAGTCAAAACAACACTTTTTACAGCACATGTTGCAGCAGGAATGGGAAAAAAGCCATATGATTTACAGGAATGTATAAACATATAACATGTCAGCAACAATCACCTAACATGCTGAGTTGCCTTTGAACAATTCTGCTATAGGATCCCCTGATATTCCCACACCAGGCCAACAGATTTGGCCTGCTCACCCCCTCCAATCGGGCCTCAGGGGGTACATCCCCATCTCCGGAGCGCGGAGGGCAGGAGCCCTCCCCCACCCGACTAGGCCGCAACCGCCGCGGAAAGAAACTGAACACATCCGGATGTTCCTCGCCTCCACTGGCCATGCGGCCCACCTAGAATCTTTCTGCTCCCCTTCTATGTCCCCGGCGCTGGTTCCATTCAAAAAGCCCAGCTTCCACGATCCGCAAGAATTCGCCGAGCGACGCTGCCAAAATGGCCGCCGGCATGTTTGCCTTCGGTTGCTAAGCAACCCAATACACAGACGCCTCCAGACAGCCAGCTGATTGGCTGTAGCCCTCCTGATCATGGTCGCTGCACCACCGGAAGGCGCAAGCCGGCAGTGGACCTCTGCTCGAAGGGCCGCTGATAAAAGGGCCTGAGGGCCTGTCTGTGCCTGTCCGTGGCGCTACCGTCTCCTTACCTGCCACTCGCAGTAAGTACTCGGGCCAGACCCTCAACAATCCCACACCCACTACTATTGATGTTCACACTGCACGGAGACAATACTGACCAGTTCATAAGCATCCTGCTTTGCATTCCATATGTGCATTGATCTGTCACTGTGGTCGCTAGACACCTACTGCTCTTTGCATGCTGTACCTCTTAAAAACTCATTCTGCGCACAGTCCATTGCGAATGTCATCCTGCAACTTGGATCTTAGTCGGTCCCTGGTGATACAACTGTTCCAACCCACTTGCACACTGCTTTCTGCACTCTGCACCCAGTATAGCTGAGCTTAAACGTTAAAGTACGCTTCCTGAATGTTGAATCTAGCTTGCCATTATAACATCTTATATCTTGACAACAGCATCTAGCCTACCTATGATAGCTACACTTAGTATGTTCCTGAAAGTTACACTCTGAAAGTGAATCTAGCATTCAGCCAGCCTATGATAGCTACATTCAGCCTGTCCTCTTAAAGCTGTATGCCGAAAGCTGAATTTGCCCAAGTATGATAGCTGCATCTAGCCTGCATATTGAAAGCTGTACTTTGAATGTTGAACTTAGCCTACCTATGATATCATGCTGCATTCAGCCTGCCTGTTAGCTGCATTTAGCCTGCCTATTGAAAGCTGTACTTTGAAAGCTGAACTTAGCCTACCTATGATAATCTGCACTCAGCCTATGACAGCTACATTTAGCCTGCCTTTGTAAGCTGTATTTTGAAAGTTGCATTTAGCCTACCTATGATAACTGCATTAACCTGCCCATGACAGCTGCATTTACTCTTAGACAATTGCTACTACATCAAATGTAGATGTTCCACCTAAGTCATCTGTCCCATTGCTCTGGACCACCTGCACATATGTGCAGCCTACTGCCTCTGAGTCAACTGTACTGCTGATTGTACTCTAGTCAATTGCCACCGTCCCAAACTTAGACGCCATCTACTATACCTGAGTTATCTGCCTTATCAGCACAGGCCCCAACCCTGATCAGGCCGGATTACACAGCTTTATCCTAGTTCAATCTGCCACCCTCCACGGTGACGTCACAAGATGCAAACCTTACAAGCCACATTAGCCCTTCTCACTCTAACAACACTCCTAGTCCACATACCCAGACTCACCTGCACCATTGAATACACCACCCCCCAACGCTCAGCTCACTCCCCTGCCATGACACAGACTCTACCTCAACCATTAATGAGTCGCAATGACCAAACTGAAGAACCTCAACAACATAGAACCTTCAAATCTAAACCATGCAATACCAGATCTAGAAATGCTAGACTCCGAGCCAGACTTGCAAAACTAAATGAACCATGCGCCAGAACACTGACCGCATCTAACCGTAGCAAACCCCTACCTAATAGGGGCATAGAAAAACCACACAGTCTTACCCAAAGACACAGATTGCACGTATGCACACTTCTGCCACAACCCAGGAAAAGACATGCACACCCCCATCCACCAGCCCACTTCTAAAAGGTGCACTAGTTCATGCTAGGTCCTTGATTGCTCATGCCATTGAGATTGCTGATCTTATCCAGACCGAAAATTTTGACTTCCTGGCCTCACGGAATCCTGGCTACACGCCGCCGCAGGACCAGCCATTATGTTAGCAACCCCCAACGGCTACACCATCCTAAGGGCAGACAGAGGCGAAGCCCGCGGAGGGGGCATAGCCCTTATTATTAAATCCAACCTATCCATCAGGCTAGCGCCCTCTGACGACACTAAATCATGCGAAAGCCTAACAGCTAAACTAGCTATTAACAACTCCCAAACCCTCACTATTCACCTCATTTATAGACATCCAGGCCCTATTGGAACCTTTGAGGAGGACATCTCTACCATCCTATCGCATAACCTAAAACAATCACCACAAGTCATCCTGCTTGGGGATCTTAACCTAGGCTTCAATGACCAAAATGACCCACAGGCAAGTAGAGTAGCCAACCTACTCTCTGAACTAGGCTTCTCACAAAAAGTACTTCACCCCACCCACAACAAGGGTAGAATACTCGATTGGGTGGCAGACCATAACTGCAATGCCTCCATCCTATCTATCTCCCCACTAGTTTGGACAGACCATCTCCTTATAACATTTGCTATAGAAACGATCAGACCTACTACCACCTCAGTCCAGCCAGCACCATCCATCTCAACCAGGAACAAGAAAAACATCACCCCGGACAACCTACTCGCGCTCATCCTCCCCACACTTAATTCACTACCAGACAGCCTGGACCCTGAAACACTAGTGAACGAGTACAACAAAGTTATGTCCTCTGCCTTGGACATAATTGCACCACTCAAAGTGAGACGCAGCAAACCCAAAGCCCACCTCAACTCCTGGTAAACCCCCCACCTAAAAACTCTTCGCACCAATAAAAGACAATGCGAGGTCGCATGGAAATTACAACCATCGGAAGAAAATAAGAGCACCCTGAGAGATATATCTACCCTCTACAAAAAGGAAATACTGTCGGCCAAACGGGAAACTTACAACACCAGAATAGCCCAAGCCAACTCTAGCATGAAGGAACTCTTCATTATGCTAAAGGAAATAGAATCCCCCATCCCAGTGCCTGACAACTGTGTCAAAGATAAAACATGGTGCACCAACATTCAGCAAGCCCTAGCTAATAAAGTAATCACTCTCCAATCTAAAATTGCCACGAAAAAATCCTCGCTCAGTCTCGACACTAAGCCCAAAACAGCTATCACCCCGCCTAAAAATAACACCAACTACCCTTGCTTCAAATTCTCCAAAGTATCTATTATTGAGACAGAAAAAATCATACTGTCACTCAAACCATCTAACTGCCAGGGGGATCAATGTCCACCTCAACTGATAACGGACGCAGCTAGAGACCTGGCTCCCTTTATCTCAAAACTCATTAACGCCTCATTCGCTACAGGGTCCATACCAAGTAACCTTAAAGAATCTTGGGTGCTCCCATTGCTTAAAAAACAGACGCTAGACCCTGCCATACCCACAAACTACCGCCCAATCACCACTGTGCCATTCCTCTTACAAATCATAGATAAAGTGGCGTACTCACAAATACAGAAACACCTTGAAAACAACAATTTACTAGGAGTACGGCAGTCTGGCTTCCGTCCCCAGCATGGAACCGAAACTGCCCTCTTAGACCTAAAGGCGCAAATTGACGAGCTAATCCTTCCTCAATAACAGGACAATGAGTCTTCTCCACCACTGCGGCAGCAGACTCCATCCCCATCACATGCGGTGTGCCCCAAGGATCTTGTGTTTCGCCTACACTCTACAACATCTTTACTAAGCCCCTTTTCGATCTGGACCTTCCGGGTATCACCTACACCAATTATGCAGATGATACCCAGATTCTCCTACCACTTACCGGTGATTACGACAAGGATTTGGCCTTGGTGAACAGAGTATCTCATCATCCAGGCATGGATGGGCACACACGGTCTATGCCTGAATGATGACAAAACTGAAATCATCATCATCCTGGGCACACCCCCCACCCTCAAAAAACTGGGCCCCAACTACTCCTCCTTTAATATCGACAACAACCAAATCACAACCGCCCACGCGGTCAAAACTCTGGGTTTCTACCTGGACTCCACCCTTTCTTTCAACAAACAGGTCAATGCGATGGCTTACACCTGTAAATTGATAAGAGCAGGCAAACCCTTCCTATCAAACGATAGCTGCATCACACTCGCGAGAGCGCTCGTGTTATCAAAACTGGACTACTGCAATTCACTTTATATTGGGGCTAACAAGGAAGTCATAAAAATAATTCAAATTCTGCAGAACAACGCGCTTAGAGCAGCACTTTGCATTCCCAGGAGAACCCACATCACCGCACTCAGACGAGCTAACAACTGGCTCTCTACTCAGGAGAAAATCCAACTAAAAGTTGCCTCTTTGGTCCACAAATGCCTTAACAACGCTGCACCGCAGTACCTATCTGCTAGATTCACCAAACTAAAACCAACAAGACTTACAAGATCTGCTAATTCCAATAACCTATCTATACCCAGAGTCAAACTGACTAAAGTCGGTGGCTGCAGCTTTCAGGTGAAAGCAGCTCAACTCTGGAACTCCCTACCATCCACCTTGAAGACCTACCAACCCTACCTCACTTTCCGACACAACCTTATAACGTGGATCAAAAATGCAGACACACTTTAGACCATCTACTGCCTGGACTTACTCAAGCCGAGGAATTTCTGTTTAGGACTGTAAATACATGCTTTTACACTTTTTACTTACTGTATATTCCTATATATTTTGTTGTATATTATTCTTGTTGCTCTATTTGCCATGTGATCTTGTAACTAAGCTTCGAGCTGTCTTATAATATGTGCCTGGTTACCCCTGGGTCTGGTGCGCAATATAAGTAATAAAAACAAACAAACATTAATGAGACTCTCATTTTGTAGTGAGAAGCACATGATAAAAAGTTATTATCTGCTTGGATCATATTTATTTTGATAGTCAAAAGAATCCTTATCTCCACCAAAGTGAGTTCTCCCCGACAACTCCTTTTATCATGCTATGCCTTAGAAGTCTGTACAATGTGGAAACGTCGTTTTCACAAATTAAAGTCTTCATGGGAAGAAAAGAAAGGGCAAGGATGGGCAAAGAGTCCCAGAAAAAGTATTGCGTAATATTCTACAATAATTTTGATTTGTAGAAATGTTTGAAATTACTGGATTAAAATATTAATTTTTATTGTCCGGAAAGTGTTCATAACATCTTGCTCTTAGAAAAGTTACCCTACTTATACACGCAATGAAACAATAAAAAAATATTTGTGTGTTTACACTGGAAAAAACAGTTATCTGCGATTTTTTTGAAGTGGGCAAACTGGATAATACTGATAAACCCAGATCCGAGAAACTTTTTGAAAACACTGAAAAAACACCCCCGGAAGGAATTTTTTTTTATAATAAACCCCTAAAACAGGAAACCCTAGTTATAAACACAATTAAAAACCAACACAATACCTATGATATACAAGCCAAGGTATAACCCTATTAAGAATAACATTCAGCAGTTCAAGGTGAGTCAAACCTAAAGTTATAAATTCAGAAAGGCAATATGCTATTCTTGGGAAATAAAACCAGGTTAGGTACTTTTAGATTACAATTAGTAATTCAAGGGTAGTAGACCCTATTGGTCAGAATATAGAGTGTTATTCAGTTGTAGATAAGACCAGCACTTTTACAAGGATCTCTTGCAACATATGTAACTTTCTTCTTTCAAGAATGGATACAGTTACACTACCAGTATTACTTTTGAGAACATAGTTCACAGCTAGTAAAATAACTCATATACTGTCTGGAGGGGCTGCAAGCAACTCAAAGCCAAGTAGTAACTCGGTGAACTATTTTAGAAGTGCACTAAGCAGTTCAGGGAAAGCAAAACCAAGTTAAAGTTTAAGACGAGCAACAGCTATTCAAGGTCCGTGTAACCTATTGGTACATGAACTATCCGCTACCCGATAGCTAGTCATGTCAAGGATACTTTTCAGAAGTGAAGGATATAATTCTAAGGTAAGTAAGAACGCTGTGACTATTTTAGTAGATCTCTAAAGCAGTTCAGGGAAACATAACCCAATTGGACACTTTTAAGAATGATGCAATGTATTTCAAGGTAAGTAAAGAACCTATTACACTTTTAAGAATGGCATCCAGCAATTCATAGGTAAGTAAGTAAGAACTTGTATACTTTTAAGAGGGTCTACAAGCAACTCGAAGACCAGTATTAACTCCAAGACTATTTTAGAAATGCACTAAAGCAGATCAGGGAAAGCAAAATTTGAAGGCTTTTTCACTCATTCACTTCAGAAATGATAAAACACTACCAACTCTATTACTTTTTACAAGAGTGAAACACAATTCATAGCTAGTAAAATAACTTGTATACTTTTGAACCTCTTAATTGGCAAGGGCGAGCTATCTCGTCCTTGACATTACCTCCGTATTACCAAGGACGAGATAGCTCGTCCTTTTAGGCATTAGCAGGGATTGCACAAAACTGTAATCCAACCCCCGGGCTATGTGAGGGGGAGGTCCCCCCTCACGGTCCGGTGTTGGATTACCTTCAGTTTCACGTTGGTGTGCGTAAAGCACGCTGACATGAAACCGAAAGTAATTTTCACTGCAGCAGCCGAAATGGCTGCTGCAGTGAAAATAAAAGGTGCGTTTGCACCTTTCTAACCCTCGATCTGAACAGCACTTGTGCCGTTCAGATCGAGGGTGGTGTCCTTGGAAAGGGGAGACTCCCTTTTCCAAGGACACCTTTTTCGAAGCATTGCTGGGCGCGGATCGCTCTGTCCGCACCCATCAATGCCACTAGACACCAGGGATTTGTTTTTGAAGTGGTGGGGGCTGCTTACTATGTAAGTGCCTCCCCAGCCCCCCACCCCCAAAGCATGGGGGCAATACCCTGGCGGCAAATGGGTGATCTGCCCCCAGGGAAGGGGGACAAATAAATACATTTTAAAAAACAAAGGAAAACTGAGTTTTGGGTGGGGGAGGGCCCACTATCCACCAGGATTTATTTTTGAAAGGGGGTGGCCCTCTCTTCCCCCCCCCCCCACCCTAAGTGCCCCAGGGAGGGCTACATGAGTTGCCTCCCTCCACTTAGGGTGGGGGGGGAGGGCCACCAGAAATATTGCTGCAGCCCCCCCCAAGCCTAGGGCAGTATGTCCCCCCCACACACACACATGTGCCCATCAGCCCCTAGGGAAGGGGCAAAACAATAAATCTGGCCCAAATCTGTACATTGTCCACATGAGCAAAATCTGCTCTGACGAAAGACTTGGGAGTTACCAGTGTTTTAGGCTTTTCCCATTGCACCCAGGTAGGTGTACTCACACATGTGAGGTACCGTTTTCGTTGGGACACCTGTGGGAACGCGGGAAGGTAGGCCATGTGTTGTTGGCGGTGTGTTCGGTGTGTGACCAGAGTGAAATGTGCTGAAATTGTGGGTTTTTTCGCCAAATTTTGGTCTTTGCCAGGGCTTGTGGGTAATAAATTCTGGGCCGATTTGCTCAGGTCAGACCTCTGTGGATTCCCACGGGTGTCCTCTTTTCAGAAATGCATGTGGTTACCAGTTTTCCTTGGTGGCTTGGACACCCTAGGCCAAAATCTGTAGGTTGTCCACATGAGCAAAATTCCTGAGGTAGGAGCACCCACACATGTGAGGTACCGTTTTCGTCGGGACACCTGTTGAATGCGGGAAGGTAGGCAATGTGTTGTTGGCAGCGTGTTTCGGTGGGTGACCAGTAAAATGTGTGGAAATGTGGAAATCATGTTTTTTTTCTGTCATTTTCCAGATTTTCCCCCAAACTATGGAATTTTCCCCTACATTCCTTAACTTGGAATTTTGTCTACCTTTCAGAAATGTATGCCTGGCTGGCTTCCCATTCAGCTTTCCTACCGTTTTCTTCTATTCCGTCCATGCATATCCTATTGGACAAAAAAGGCCAATATCGCCTACCTCTCCCAAACGGCTGATTAGCATATCAAAATGTTTTTTTGGTTTCCACTCAACCTGTTCTCGAAAGCCTGGAAAATGGCAAATTCAGCACAGCAAACCATTTGTTCCTAGGTCTTACAAGGAAAAAAAAACACAGGCTTCTTTGTACAACATTTTATTGGGATTTTCTGAAAAAACCCAAAATGTTCTCCCTTTTTTTGTTATTTTCTCTCACCCCCTACAGCAAACGAGGATTCCTGGGTGGCGTTATGACCGCCTACATGTAGGAAAAAAAGGGGCCAAATTTTGCCGAGATATCTCAAAAAGTTACAAGGGATTGAATGGTGACATACTGAAATCGCCAAAAAAGGCCTTGGCACTGTGGGGAAATACCCATGGCAGTTAAGTGGTTAAAGGAGCAACAAGCAACTTAAAGGTAAGTATGAACTTTTTAGACAATAATAGGGCCTCATCACGAGTTTGGACTGAGTCTAAATGCGGCGGTAATGGTATTCCCGCCGCGTTTAAGGGCTGGCCAAATCACAAGTTGGGCGGAAAATGGCATTTTTTACATCCAGCTTTTTGCTGGTGGTAAAAATGACAATTTTCTGGCTGTTGTCAGCTATATTACCGCCGGCGCAATTACTGCTGGCAGTAATTGTACTCCCCAACCCCATTGGGTCCTCTGGACCCAATCGGGAATGGGGATTTACCGCCCCCGCAGCTCGTGATCTGGCGCAAATTGCTCTGGACCGAGTTGCAGTAGCACTATTAGCAGTATCCACCCAACTCGTGATGAGTCCCTTTTGTAACTTATTCTGTTACAGAACCAAAGTTACTCAACTCATTTACAAGTAAGTACTTTCAACCATCGTTACAGATTTCAAGACAGAAGCTTCATCATCAAAGTCCTTCCCTATTTCTAGAGCATGAGTTTTCTCAGTGGCAGAAGAGGGACCCTGGTGGTCTAGGAGCCAGTTGTAGGCAGGTTGGAATAGGTTTCAGTTGCAGGAAAGTCAGAGTTCCAGACAATCTCTCTTCAGACAAGTAAGTATCAGTTCAGAGTTAGTTGATAAGTGGTTGGGGACTTCACAGAAGGCTCTCTATATGCGTTGCAGCATTAGGCCTGGGCGAATGGTATGGGCAAACCTCCAACCTCATGAATCGCCCACTCAACCTCATAGGATTCACACAAAACCTAAGGTAAGTATTACCCAAGCCAACGCAGTACCTCAGCAGAAAAGCTTCTGGGTGGATGTCTTTAGGATGCTGCAGCACAGGACCCGGTCCTTGGTTCTTGGTTTGGAGACTGAAGAAACGGACACTGAAGGAAAACTGGAGGCCGCAATCAAAGGGGTGAGGCTTCCAAAAAAGGATTCTGCTCAGCTTCTTACAGCTCTGTGGATTTGGCGCCCTTTTACAGGTACCTGATGAAGAACTAATATCGCTGGTCGGATTTTCTTCACTCTCAGTCCTGCACTCTGGTGAGGGGATTTCAGGGATTCAAAACGTGTCTCTGGAGGTCCAGCAGGAGTCCACCAAAGTTTTGGACGAAATCAGACTTTACAAGACCATGCACTGCACTCACGCTCGAGATCCCTAACCAATGTTAGCCGGATTAGGGGAGACACATAAGGTAGCATAAAATTGCATGTATATAAATTATATTTCATGAGTATGCAGTAATTGCCAGTGCGGAGGTGAGTGGTGGTAGTGTGGTAACATGATCACACGTAAACAATCATTTTCAGTAAAGTCACACAGAAGTTTGAGGTAGAAGGTTGCACAAGGAGGGAAGGAAAAAGAGTAAGGGTTAGATTTAAGGGCTAACTCCTGGAGAATAGTACAAG
The DNA here is from genome assembly GCF_040938575.1 of Ambystoma mexicanum. Lineage (NCBI taxonomy): Eukaryota > Metazoa > Chordata > Amphibia > Caudata > Ambystomatidae > Ambystoma > Ambystoma mexicanum. The sequence continues at coordinate 1,278,893,839 of NC_090932.1, read as the reverse complement.
GTGTAAGGATGGGCCCTCTGACGCAGTGGCCAATCACTGCACACGTTACTACAGCGGGTTGAACAGGACCCTATCATTGAGGAGCTTCATATAAGCGCAATCATCCAGGCCAACGGGATCGCACATCAGACGATTACCGTGAGCCGTCCTCTTCGCACTACTGGTATGTTCATCCACAGAACGCTTCCCGCCATTCACCACTTGGGCTCTACTCTCCCCTTCCTCTGGGCACTTTTGGTCCTGACGGAAATCTCCCCTAATCCCCCCCACCCCCACTCAGGTCCCTTCCCGTCACTGCCACTGTTGCCTTTGCAACCCGCTGCGAGCACTGCATACACTTTTGCCACTTCCCTCTTGAAGTATCTCTCTATAAAATGAAGTAAAAACACAATGAACAGGGTTCCCATGTTCAGAGCAAAAAGAATGATTGAATGAATAAGACTCCCCTCATCCAGAAGTCAAGCAAAAAGTGATGGGGTCTCCCATGGAGAGGGGATCAAGCATAAAACCGGTAAATCTCCCTACCAAAAACAAGCCCCATAAACAGTTTCAGTTACACAGAAGAAAAGTGAAAAACTGTAACTGAGGCCTACATTATTTCAGCTTTCTTCCTTGCAGGGCTGAGATTCAGCATTACTGTATGAAGCATACAGAGACTTGAAGACTAAATATTTGACAGGAGCTTGATTGCAAAATTGTTCTAATGTCCGTATTTAAATAAATATGGCAACATGGAAAAGAAAAGTAATTTGAAGAGCTACATTTGAGAGTGAAACTGCAAATCTGGGCAGGACAGAAACATAGCAATTTTTCTGCCCCAGAAATGGTGCTGGTGGAATGTTTTCCCAAGCAAATGAAACCCAGGCTCGTTAACCAACTCAGTTTGGAGATGGCTCGAACCAACAATTCCCTAAAAATACAAGGAATGTATTCCGAGAAGCAGGCTCGCAGTGGACTTGTAATCAGAAATCCTCATCAAACGGGTCTTCTATGAAGATAAAATTCATACATGCAGAGATCTGGAGTCTGACATCTGTGGCAGCAAGTGCTGTAATCGCTTAACGGGCAGTAACTGTCAACAAATGGCCTTGAGCAGCCTAATTTCAAAGAACTTTTCATCACTGGTGCCATGACAACCAAGCTGCTCATGGGTCATATATGGCCCAGCTCTGTGTTTCATAGGGATGAACGCCAAAAATGAACTACTGTTTAATATTGTGTTCAAAGGGAAGAAAAAGCATCTTAATGTGTAGAATATGGGATTACATTTTCTTGAATATCTTTTGATAGAAAGATATTGCACATCAGTGATGCATAAACCGTAGCGGCTGGGCCGACTATGACGTTAATCTGCAATGGCAACGGGAGTGGGAATAGGATTGTTGGGTGAAGTATCATAGAATGAAAAGCAGAAATCTGTCATTGCACACGGTTGGGTAAGATTTTCATTTTGCCATGTTCCTCCCATAGACTTCTATGGGGCACCCTTTCCTCAGTACTGAGAGACTGCCTCTTTGAATTTCTTGTATTGTTACAATTGCACACATCACCTTAAAGTGAAGTGTGGTCAAGATACTTTGTATCCTTATACATTTTTCTACACTGCCTTTTTGGTTCCCTTTACAAGGTGCCTTGGGTGAGCTGGTGTCAGCTGTGATAGTTTTTCAATTGTTCTGACATTTCACTTGTGCACATTTGCATTTATCATGAATGGCTACTAAAGGTGGCTAGCAACCCAAAATGACATTGGCAAAAGGCTTTTCACCATCCATGATTGGATAGTTACTGCCTGTTTGGTGCATATCCTTACCACTGGTGGACCTGAGCGAGCTTTCAGTCCAGACCTTGGATAAAAGGACTACTGAAGCCGTTCTTCAGATCACCGTTGGAGCTAAGTATTTTATGAAGAAGAGCAGCCTGTTGGCAACCCCTGCATCTGACCAGCACCTACTCCAGTGAAGTCCTGGTGACGCCTTGCTTCTTTGCCTGATATTAAGAAGACCCTTTTCAGTGCTCCAGCACCCCTGGACCGGTGGGAACAACCAGTCTCCACCCAAGCTCGAGGATCTGTGCTCTGAAGTTTCCCTGGACCAATCGGTGGATTGTCAAGCTCTCTCCTGGGCCACCTTGCTGCATCCGTCTCTGTTCCAAGTGCTTCCTTCGAACCTGGAAGATCTTCAACTTGTACAACCACCTGCTCATGCATTTCCAGCCTTCTTGCATCACCGGAAGCTGTGCAGGACCTGGGCTCACACTAGTCCCATGAAGACTGTGTCTCGCTGCCTGACCGTGGTGATCCCCACTGTAATCGGTCTTTGCATCGTAGAGATGTCCTGAGGTTGCGTGCATCACAGAAGTCTTCATTTTTTCTTTGTTCGTGTGTTCAGCTGGAAGGTGTCTGGAACAGATTCCTAAGCACGCCGACTGACGAAATCCTGCACTGGAAAAAGACCTCTACTCATGCAACTCCTGGCCCTTCCTCGACTGGACCAAGCACAGAAGATCGTTTACCCAACACATTCTAGAACCTCAGCAGTGGTCTCTGGAGAAATCTGAGCCAGTGGGTAAGATGTCATGCCTGTTTCTGCCCCCCCTTTCTTAATTGAGTAACATGGGTGTAAGTCCTGTCCCTAAACTACTCTTCTCCAGCATGGGGTCTGGCATGGATTCACATGCTCATGAATATTCCCCGTCGTCAGGTTGGGAATCCTCGGTAAAGAAAAAATCAGTATCAGTTTTGTTTCTGATCTGTCTTTCTCAGTAGTAACCAATCACTGATCTCTGGGTCATACTGCCCTCGGCCAATGACTGCCCTCTCCCTAAGCCCCGCCTCTGGCAGTCATCCCCAGATTTTTACCGTACGCTCAAGTGTTGGGAGTCCTCGTGTTCAGCTCTCGAGCTTTTGCTGCGTTTTCGCGCTTTTTTCAAAGAGAATTACTCATTTTTCGGTCAAATTAGAGCCTCAAGCTCCACCGTCTCTACATCCGATTAACGGGTATCAGTGTCGGATTTTTTTCTATGCCCCTCAAGGGTGAAGATTTCGTCGAGTTACGCTTCTTGGGGGATTCCAGAAGTTTCTGCGGCCTACCCGGACATGGCCCAGGAGAAAGGACGCTCGACGCCCGGAAAGCTGTTCAGGGTTTGCCCTGGATGCCAGCTACAGAATGTGTTCAAGGAGGACAAGCATTCGAAATGTCTCTACTGCCTTCATGAGGACAAAAAGCACGTGGAGAAGGACTGTGCGTTTTGCAGGAACATGTCGGAACGGACCATCAGGGACCAACGCCTTCGTCTCTCCAACTGGCTGTCAGGTGAGAAGAAGAAGAAGAAGAAGTCTGAGCGGTCTTCTAAATCCTGTGAGGGCGCCGGGGGTCCAACAGAAGGCAAAGCACCACGAGTCCGCGGGCACCATCAACTTTCCCAAATCCCACCTGGTCCCGTCGCAAGTCGCACTGTTTCTGGGAGCAAAGCTCGACACAGTGGCGCGCCTGGCGTCACCGTCGGAAGAAAGGACGAAGGCCATCCTGGGCAAGGTGCAGTGCCTGCTGGCCACGGACGTGGCCAGGTTGAGGTCCATCAAGTCCCTCCTCGGGATGATGTCCTCCTGCATATATCTCGTGCGCCTGTGCAGGCTTTGGATGCGCCCTCTGCAAGAGTTCGACTCCCGCTGGATCCAAGCGACGGGCAGCTTCGAGGATGGGATTCCGCTCGACGAGACCTTCCGACGAGCGATCCAGTGGTGGGGCACCCGCGCTCATCTGACGGCGGGCACAGACTTTCAGACCCCATCCCACCAGATAACGGTAACGATGGATGCCTCCCTGGAAGGGTGGGGAGCACACACCGGAGATCTTCACGCAAGAGGCCTTTGGCTCCCGGAGGAGAAGATGCTCCACATCAACATCCTGGAGCTCCGTGCAGTGTTCTGGGCCCTTGGGTCCTTTCTCCCGTCCCTCAAGGGCAAGGTGGTGAGAATTTTCACCGACAACACCACCACAATGTTCTACATCCGGAAGCAGGGAGGAACCAGATCCCCAGCCCTCTCCAAGGAAGCCCAGAATCTGTGGCATTGGGCCGTCGCCCAAGGGATGTTTCTTGTGCCCTTTCATCTGGCAGGGATAACGAACACCATCGCCGACTCAGCAGGGAGCTGCGCTCGTGCCACGAGTGGGAATTACGTCAGGATCAAGTGGATCGACTCTTCCGATGGGGAAAACCCCAGATCGACCTGTTCGCGACGGCGACGAACTCCCAAGTGCCAGAGGTTCGCCAGCAGGTTTCCCCAGCCGAGGAGCATGGGCGATGCTTTCTCGTTCCCCTGGGAAGGCCTGTTCCTTTATGCGTTCCCTCTGTTGCCGTTGCTGCTCCGACTCGTCAACCAGCTCAAGAGGTCCCGGTGCAGGATGATCCTGGTCGCACCGGCGTGGCCGAGGCATATCTGGTTTCCGGACCTTCTGAACTTGTCAGAGTCCCCACCAGTCAAGCTGCCGACGGACACTGATCTTCTCTCCAGAGAAGGAGGCGCCATACTTCAGCACGACCCGGAGTCGCTGAACTTTCAGACATGGCTCCTGCAGCGCTAGAGTTTGGAGGGTACGATATCCCAGCTGACTGCAGAGAGGTCCTTGCAAAAGCCAGGGCGTCTTGCGGGAGCGTAAGGGGAAGCTTCAGGTAGTGAGGGGTTCTAAACCCAGTAAGTGTCGTAAGTCTAAGTCCAAGGGGATGTCCACGGACGATTTGAGGGGCGACTCTCTGTGTCGGGAGGGGTCCCGGGGATCTCGGTCCCGGAGTGGTCCCCGCCATTCGTCGTCCTCGTCTCGGCGTTCTAGGAAGCGCGGTCGCCTTCCCCGTTCTACTCCGGAGGATGGAGACGCGAGTTTAGTGGCTTGTCCAACTAAGTCCTCAACTCCGGAGGAAAGGGCTGCCATTAGAGAGCAGATGTTGGTGATTTTTCAATCGCAGGGCACAGTCGATGAAGCCGGCAAGGAATGGTCTTGTACCGTGGCTTGCACGCCTTTGGGCTCTGGTCCTCGACGCGACTCATCGGGAACCTTTGAGGTCCCGTTCAGACATGGCTAAGGATAGTTGCAAGAGATGTGCTTCCAGGTCTCGGTCCTCGTCTCCGAGACTGCTGAAACCTGGTAAGGGCTCAAGAGCGGCGTCGACTCCGTCAGCACCGTGTCCGTCGGATACCGATGTGGAAGCTTTGCCTTCCTTCCAGCCCTCGGTACCATTATCGCCTCCAGAGCCTTCAGCGCTCTCGATGCCTTTGGGGCTTTTTGCCCGAAATGTACCGTTGGAGATCCCTGATACTGTGGATCCTCCAAGGAAGGCTACTTCCAAGTCTGTCAGGCCTGTGGTGGACTCCAGACCCTCTTCTGCCCCGAGGCAGGGCTTTTACTTTACTCTGAATGAAATATATGAGGAGGAGGAAAGGTCAGACTTTGATATGGACCCTGTTGAGCTTGATGTGGCTCCTGTCTTTTCTGGAGACAGTCAATTGGAAGAGTTGAGGCAAACTCGTCATGATTCCAGTGGTTGGGACACTTCTCCGGAAGTAGAATTTGGCAGGCCTGAGCCTGGGGCTCATGCTGAGTCGTCCTACAGGAGGCTCATGTCTAGGGTCACACAGTATCTGGGCTGGTCCAGTCCTCCTGAAGCTTTTGTGCAAGATGATCTAACGGACATGTTAGATCAAGGTCTGTCCTCTGACCCGATGTTAGCTGTTAACAAATCGTTAACTAAAAAATACTGCCCTTCCGTTAGCGACCCCAGCTACCTTTCGTCTCACCCCACTCCCGAGAGTTTGGTGGTTCATGCGGCTACGGCCACCTCAAGGCAGGCGGCGTACCCTACCATCCCTCCTGATAGGGACGACAAACGCTTCGAAGGTTGGGCACGCAAGGTGTTTTCTGCGGGGAGTATGGCGCTAAAATCAGGCAACTCCCCTTGAGCCTTGGCAAGATTTTCACACACTCTGTGGAACTGTTGCTCTTGCGGCTGAGCATGTTCCCGAAGGGGAAGAGAGGGATGGGTTCCTGGCTCTTGTGCAAGATGGCAAGGATGCCATGTGTGAATCCCTTCAGTCGGGTTTGGACATGGCCAACAGTGTTAGCCGGTCCATGGTTGCGAGCACCGTCATATGCAGATTTGCCTGGTTGCGGAAGTCAGGTTTTGCCCCGGACGTGCAAGCCCGTCTTTTGAACACGCCCTTTGATGGCGCGTATTTATTTGACAGCAAGGCTGACGAGAGCCTTGAGAGGTTGCAGACCTCAAAAGCTGCAGCAAAATCTTTAAGCGCAGCTGTGCGTCAACCTCCGCCTTTTCGTCCTAGGGGACAGCAGTGGAGGGGAGGTTCTTTTCGTTACTACTCCTTTTTTGGTAGAACGAGAGGACCCGCCAGTCAAAGGGGTCAGCGTAAAGGTACCCGTGGTGGTCAGGGAAATGGAGGTGCCAAAGCCGCTCAGGCAGCTGCCTCTTTGCCTTCAGGCACTGCCGCAGCCACTCCAAAACAGTCATGAGGCCATGTCCCATGGTTCGCGTTTGGGGGCAGACCGTCTCAGCATCTCGAATAATAGCAAGCTATTACTTCGGATGCGTGGGAAATGGATACCATAGCCCACGGCTACTGCCTTCCCTTCCTGAAGCGGCCTCGCAAAAATCCACCGGGGAATCTTTCTTTGACGCTTCCAGATCCGCTCCTTATGCAGGAAATCTTGACCCTGCTAGAGCAAGGCGCTATAGAACCTGTGCCTGTAGCGGAGGGGGACAAGGGATGGTATTCCCCTTTTCTGATGTTTGTCAATCTGCTTAGAATCACATGCCGTGCATAGTCCGACATCCAGTGGTAACCGCAGAGTATTGCATCTGGTCTTTCGAGAATCGAAAAGGGACGTCGACATGGGTGTGCCTGTAACACTATCCATACATGATGTGTAGTGTACCCAAGATCCCTCACGCGTCGAGGTCCCTCAGATTGTTTTTTTCCACCCAGATAACTGGTCGCCCTTATGCGGTGTTCGTAAAGAACATTGCTGTTGTCCAACGACCTTTGGTTGAATTCTATAGCAATATCAGCCCTTCCGTCCCTTGTATCGATGGCTGTTCCAGTTTCCGCCGAAGACCTGTGAGATTCGACGGAAGGTGGTCCTGTCAGCATTGCCGACCACGTGGACGGTCCTTTGCCGGCCTATACAGTAGGGAGAGTGGGGTCGGGGTGGACATTTCTTTTCAAACTGAAAATGCCTTTCCCTTTCTTCCCTCTTTCCCAGTTGGTCTTGGTCACTCTGTGTAACTTCCGCTATGGAGAGGACTCCATTTAGATTTTGCACTATTTATAAGGGCAAATTTCCGTGGAAGGACAAGCACAGACGGTGTAACTGGTGCTTGCCGCTCGATCATAAAGAGGAAGGGTGTGCGGCCTGTAAGCTCCTCCACCCAAAGACTTAGAAGGAGCGTAGAGTAAAACGGTGGGCGGCCAACGGTATGTCCAAGGCCGGGACTTCTCCCACTGCCACGGCCACCGAAGGTAACGACGGCGAGATCAGGCCTCCGAACCGGAGGTTGTTGACCTTTCGACGGAACGCTTACGTTCTGTATAGTCTGTCCCTGGCCCCGATAAGCACGGCGTAAGCCCTGTAGGGGAAGTCACACCCCAGCGACAAAGACAGACACGTGCATGACACTAAGCACACAACCCCTAGCCTTATTTCGACTACATCGAAAAAGACTTTGGCGCCAACGGGTGCGCCGGTACCTCCGGTGATACCCGCCGATCGAAGTTCGGCAGCCCTCCCCGCAGCTGCATGTGCGCCTAGCATCTAGGCAGTCCAAAACAAAGGGCGCTACCCCCAAAACATAGTTCTGTCGACACACATCAGAAAAAAGCGGTCAGCGATGACCAACCTAGGACTCGAGATAAAGCCTTACCACCGCCAAAAATTACGACACTGCTGGAAAAGGTGGCTGATAAAGGCAAGGTTTCGATTCCGTCGAAACAGACTCCCTTACAACTGTCAGATGTACCTACGCGCCTCCCGACGGGTGAGGACGTCGAGGTTAGCCTGGCAAGGATTGTGGCCGCCGATTCTCATAAACGGCAGGCTAGGGACTCCAAGAAAGTCTCCAAAAGACCCAAATATCCGCCGAGACCTAATGATGGTGTCCAGAAGTCGAGAGAAGGGCACAGGGATACCCCACCTTCGTCGGTCCCGCCAGAGGATTTCTCTGAGGGAGAGGAAGGACTTTCTTTCACGCGAAGGCACAGAGCTCTACGTTTTTCGACGGAAGAGGGTGCGGGGGACACTTTTTCAATGGAAGACTATGAGAGAGAGACCTTTCCACCCCTAGACCGTTCTAGGTCGTCAGTCTGGACTAGGGAAAAGTTTGAGGACTGCATGGAGAGGCTGGACAAGTTTGTCTCACGTGCAGAACAACCTACACCAAGAAGGCCAAGGGATGAAGGCCCTGCTAACCCTAGATCCAAGTTTCCAAGGCTTTTTGACCCCTCTTTTGAAGAGGACCTATATAATTGACCTTACTAAAGAAAACATTCTACCAGTTAAGGTACAGGAGAATCCTTTTTATAATGAGTAGGAACATGAGCCCATTGAGGATGATCCTATTGAAGGCTGGGTGGAGGAGCCAGATGTGGGTGACCCTCAACCATGGCGGTCCCCAGAGTCACAAGACACAGATCCAGATATTCTAGCCTTGGACTCTCCTCACAATACCCCTACAAGAAATCCTTCTCCTATTGATGATCAACTTACATTTAATGTAATGCTACGTAAAGCAGCTGATCACTTGAAAATTGCCACTGAAGAGGCAGCACCTGAAGCCGACTTCGTTGAGGATATACTCAAAGAGAAGCCGCGAACCAGCCAAGCCATCCCTCTACTCAATTAGATTAAAAAACGCCTTGCCCCATCTTTGTCTACACCGGCTCTTACGAGGGGTGTAAACCCAAGAATTGAAAAACTTACGCCCCTCTCCATCTGACCCTCTATATATTGGAGGTCATTCCACCCCATATTCTTTGGTAGTCACTACCACAAGGAAAAGAGCAGGGGTCCCTTTATCAACAGGCGAAGCTCCTCCGGACTAAGAAGGGAAAAGACTTTATGCCCTGGATAAGAATGTTACCACAGCGGCAGTGTACTCCACGCGTATCGCCAATAACACTACTCTGTTGGCTAGTTACGTAGATGCGCAATGGGCTTTAATACAAGAAGGCCTACAAGAGGCTCCAGAACCTCTATGGACCTGCCTACTTTCCACAGTCTTTGAAGGTAGGCAAGTTAACCAAAGTATTTTAAAGAACACTTTGGATTGAGCCCTCGGTCAAGGCATTCTCCTCAAAAGACATGCGTGGCTTCGTAATTCAGGATTTAAACCTGAAACACAAGCGTCTCTTATAAACAAACCGGTGGAGGAATCCAACTTGTTTGGAAAGGCGGTCGATGAGGCCTTGGAGACCGCGAAAAAAGAACATGAAACCCTAAAGAGCTTGGACCAAATTACTCAAGAGACCGTCCACAAGGCGAGGATTTGGAAACAGAAGGTTTTTTCGTGGCCAATGCTCCACTCACCAACAATACCCTTCAGGAAACAACTGGAACTCTCCACAGGGAGCCAATACTTAAAATAACCCTTACCCCCAAAGGGGACAACGGCGTGGTAAGGGAAGAGGCAGAAACCGACCCCCAGAGGTTCTCCTGCCTCAGGCACCAAATGACTCGAAGATTCGGGTCCCCTCCCATGCCTCTCCGGTCGGGGGCCGGTTGACATCATTCCTGAAAGCATGGGAGGGAATAACCACAGACCAGTGGGTGCTAAAGACCATAGCCCACGGGTACTGTGTAGAGTTCAACCAATCCCCAAAATACAGACCTTCACGTCAACGAAGACTAACACCAGAATATCTTCGCATACTTCAAGAAGTCGAGATACTGGAACAAAAAGGAGCCATAGAGATCGTACCTCTATCACAGGTAAAGGAGGGTATTTATTCAGTGTACTTCCTTGTACCCAAAAAGGACCTAACCAGGCGTCCTGTTCTAGATCTGCGCCCAGCGAACAAGTTTGTAAAACCACAGAAATTTTGCATGGTCACCCTGCAGGTAGTAATTCCTCTGCTCACACAGGGGGATTACATGGCTACTCTGGATATGAAAGATGCATACTTTAATATTTCAATGTTGCTAGCGCACAGAAATTACCTCAGGTTTATGATAGAAAACAAACATTATCAGTTCAAGGTACTACCCTTCGGCGTAGCATCCACGCCAAGGGTATTTACGAAGGTACTAGCAGTAGCGGCAGCACACCTGCGCAGGCAATCCATTCCCGTTTATCCTTACCTCGATGACTGGCTCATAACAGGGGACTCTTACGAAACATGTTTGTCAAATACCCAAAAGCCGATAGATCTTTTATTCAGCCTGGGTTTCTCAATCAACAAGAAGACATCCAGCTTAGACCCCAGTCAAGTAAAACAATTCCTGGGGGCTCTAATTCGAACAAAGGACGGCCTCATCTTCCCCTCCAACGAGAACGTTCAAAACATGCTGTTTCAAATCCCTCACTATGTAGCCAGTCGAGAGGTAACAGTACGCAAGGCTATGCGTCTGCTAGGAATGATGGCGTCATGTATCTACTTAGTTCCTCATGCGCGCCTGCGCCCAATGCAAGAGTGGCTAATCAACCAGTGGTCTCAGGCCAACGGACAGTGGGACGATTTAGTAGTGGTCTCGCTGGCCCTAGTTCTCTTGCTGCGGTGGTGGTCGAGGGGAAAACCTCTTGAAAGGGACATCCTTCACCAGCCCCACAGTGGAAGCCACTCGAACTACAGATGCCTCCCTCACAGGGTGGGGAGCGAACCTGCTCCAACAGACAGCCAGCGGAGTGTGTTCCCCAGACATAGTGTCCAACCACATAAACCTGCTGGAACTGCTGGCAGTGTTCAAAGCACTGAGGGCGTTCGAAACACAACTACAGGGAATGACTATACTAATCCTTACAGACAGCACCTCGGCCATGTACTATCTGAACAAGCAGGGAGGCACTCATTCTCCAGGGCTGTCCAAACTGTCCCAGAACATTTGGAAGTGGGCTCTGAAACGCAACATGTTCCTGTTAGCACAACATGTTCCAGGGGAACTCAATCTTCTGGCAGACGTACTCCGCAGAGACTTTCCGTTGCCCAGGGAGTACGAATGGCGATTACACAGAGACATCGTCGCCCATGTTTTTGCACAATGGGGTTTTCCAGAGGTCGATCTGTTCGCGACCCTGGAGAACGCCCAATGCCAAGATTACGCCTCCATATACCCCCAGAACCGATCCAAGCGGAACAGACTCTGGATTTCATGGTCAAGGAAAATTGTCTACGCTGACCCCGTCCACCCGCACCCACACCCCGACCGACTCTCCTCAACAAAATCGTGCACAAGATGCACCACAAACCAGTCACGATGATATTGGTGGCCCCCATGTGGGCCCGCCAGCCCTAATTCGCTCACCTGATGGAGTTGTCCCCATCTCCTCCAGTCAAACTGCCTTGCATGTACAACATGTTGTCGCAAGAAAGAGGGGAAACGCTTCACCCATGCCCGCAAACATTGAACTTAGCGGCCTGGCTCCTGAGGTCATAGAGTTTGGGCACCTGCAACTCCCTCAGAGATGTATGGACATTCTCAGGGAAGCAAGGAAACCTAACACTAGATACTGCTATTCTAGTAAATGGAAACGATTTGTCATATGGTGTAACTCAGAGCATCAACCCTATCGACTGCTTTCCCACTCGCATTGTCCTATACCTAACTCACTTACTTGATTCAGGCCTAGTCTTCAACTCAATAAAGGTGCACCTTGCGGCACTTTCAGCATATACAACATCACAACAGAAAGTGTCATGGTGGAAGATACCAGTAATTAAGGCTTTCATGGAAGGGGTAAAAAGAATTCGCCCTCCCATTTCTAACTCGGCTCTCAGATGGGACCTAAATGTGATATTAACTAGACTTATGGGAGCTCCGTTCGAACCCATGCATAAATCAAGTCACAAGAACCTCACCCTCAAAACTGCTATTTTAATAGCGATCACCTCCATTAGGAGGGTAAGGGAACCACAGGCACTATCTATTCTAGATCCCTTCATAACAGTTCACAAAGACAAGGTGGTTTTGCGCACTTACCCTAGATTTGTGCCTAAATTCATTTCCAAGTTCCATGTGAACCAGTCAATAGAGCTACCAACGTTTTTTCAAAATCCCTCAAGCCTGGGGGAAATAACCCTGCACACACTGGATGTACGCAGAGCTGTTATGTTCTATATGGAAAGTACTCGTCCACTAAGGAAAACTAATCAGTTTTTCGTGTCAGTGGCCACAGGAAAGGAAGGAAATGCAGTCTCCAAATCCACAATTTCTAGATGGATTGTCAGTTGCATTGCACTCTGCTACCATCTTGCGAAAAAAAACTGCCCTTCAAGCCTAGAGGACATTCCACTCAATGCACTGGGGCGTCCAGAGCATTCATTGCAAATGTTCCCCTTGAGTCAATTTGCAAAGTGGCAACCTGGAGTTCTGTACACACTTTTACAAAACACTATTGCCTAGACACTCATTTTAGGTCTGATTCTCAGGTGGGACAGGCAGTATTAAGACAACTTTTCACTACTATCCCTTCTCACAACCCATCTCCAACTCCGGGTACTGCTTGCTAGTCTATGCGCAGCATGTGATTCTAAGCAGATTGACAAACATCAGAAGACATGCATTACTTACCGTAAAAGCATTTCTGATGGTTGTATCTGCTTAGATTCACATGCACCCACCCTTCCTCCCCGCTCGGATGGAAGGAACATAGATGTCTTACTACTTCTCTCTTTTCTGTACTCACGATAGTCATAAGGCTCCCTCTTGGCAGAAAAAATGCAATCGGAGGGGCCTTGACACGTGAGGGATCTTGGGTACACTCCACGTCACGTAAGGATAGTGTTATAGGCACACCCATGTCGACGTCCCCTTTTGATTCTCGAAAGACAAGATGCAGTACTCCGCAGTTACCACTGGATGTTGGACTATGCACAGCATGTGAATCTAAGCAGATATAACCATCAGAAATGCTTTTACGGTAAGCAATGCATGTAATTTTTTGATTCCAAAGAAAGACTGGGGATGGAGACCCATCCGGGACTTGCGTTGGTTGTACAAATTTCCCAGGAAGGACAAATTCAAGATGGTCACTCTTTCTCAAGTCCTCCAGGCCCTTCAACTTCAGGATTGGTTGGGGTCTCTGGACCTTCAGGATGCTTATTTTCATGTGCCGATTCGTCCAAAGCACAGGAAGTACCTGAGGTTTGCCGCTGGTGTCTTGCACTTTCCGTTTTGGGTCCTGCCATTCGGTTTGACCTCCGGCCGAGGGTTTTCACCAAGCTGATGGTGGTGGTGGCAGCGTACCTCAGGTGAGGGGGGATTCACCTCTATTCCTACCTGGACGACTGGCTGACCCGGGCGCGTTCTCCCGAACAAGCGTTGGATCATCTCGGTCTCACCTGCCGCTCCCTTCACAAGCTGGGCTTCTCCCTCCAATTTCAAGAAGTTGCATCTTACACCATCACAGCAGCTCCAGTACATCAGAGCTGTGTTGGACACGTCTTTGGGGAAGTGCTCGCCTCCCAGGGTAAGGACTCATCACATTTTGAAGATGGTGGACAAGTTTCAACATGCCCGGAGTCTCCCGGCTTTCGAATTCTTGCGGTTGCTTGGCCTCATGGCATCCTGCATTTTTCTGGTGCCCGAGGCCAGGCTGAGAATGAGATTCCTGCAGTGAGTCCTCAAGATGCAGTGGTCGCAGTTCTTAGGCAAGATGTCGGTTCCCGTTCAGATTCCATTCTGTCTCCCTAGGACCTTCTGTGGTAGGCCAACCTGATGAAGGGGGAGCCGTTTTGGCAATCATGGCTGGAGGTGACTGTAGTGACGGATGCTTCCCTCACAGGATGGGGAGCTCATGCCGACGACTTGACCGCCAGCGGTCATTGGTCTCCATCGGAGTCCAAAATCCACATCAACCTGTTAGAGCTGAGGACCATCAGGCTAGCCCTGAAGGCTTTTCTGCCATGTGTGCGGGGGAAGAGTGTCCTGATCATGACTGACAACACAGTGGCCATGCATTACCTCAACAAAAAAGTGGGGTTAGGGTCGCTTCTGTTGTGCAGAGAGGCAATGCAGCTCTGGTTCTGGGCAATCCGGGTAAGGGTCTCCATCAATCTGGGTCAGGACTATCAACCTTCACGCTTGGTATCTGAAAGGTTGAGGTATAAGGATTGGGACCTCCCGGATGACGTGATGGAGATGTTGATTTCGGCCAGGAGGCCAGCGATGAAATCCCTGTACCGTTGCTGTTGGCGTACGTTTTGCGACTGGTGCAGGGGACACAATATTGATCCTTTTCAGTGTTCCATTCCTGTGGTTTTGTCTTTCTTGCTTTCCTTGGCCGACTGGGGCCTTGAAGTCGGTACCATTAAAGGTTACCTGGCGGTGCTGTCTATCTTTAAGCGCTCGTCTGAAGAATGTTCTTACTTTCAGATTTCCCAATTTCTTAAAGGATTCACTAATGTGTTCCCACCGTCCCCTTTCCAGGTGCCGGTTTGGGATATAAATGTGGTTTTGAAATTTCTGATGGGTGCTCCGTTTGAACCTTTGCACTCTGGCCCTTTGAGATTGTCTTTCAAGACAGTGTTCTTGGTTGCGGTTACTTCCGCTCGCAGAGTGAGTGAATTGCAGGCACTTTTATCTAAGCCACCCTTTACTGTGTTTCACAAGGATAGGGTTGTACTGAGGGTACGTCCTTCCTTTCTATCTAAGGTAGTGTCTGACTTTCATTTAAGCCAGAAAGTGGTTCTTCCGTCTTTCTATCCGCCGCCTCATCCTGGTAAGGAAGAGGAGCGACTCCATAGGTTCTGATCCTAGGAGAGCTCTGAGCTTTTATATTTCTAGGATGGCCAGGGTCAGAGTGGACGATCAACTCTTTGTGGGATATACTGGACACTGATTGGGCCAGGCTGTTACCAAACAGACCTTGTCCAGGTGGATTATCCTCACCATTACTGAATGTTACCGATTGGCGGGTAAGGAGCTCATTCCACTAGAGGCATGGCTACTTCCACAGCCCTACAACGGGGAGTTCCTATTGGGAATATTTGTGATGCAGCAACATGGGCTTCTATCCACACCTTTGTTAAACATTATTCCCTGGATACGATCCATGGTCAAGATAGGCCTTTGGTAAGGTGGTTATTTATTCCGCCATCTGATTGGGCACTCTAAATTCTTTTCCCTCCTCCATTTTGCTTTGGGAGTCTGTCAAAGATGTGGAATACGTTGGAAGACACAATCCATTCGGAGAACAGTTACTTACCAACTGGTAACGTTCTTTTGATTGGATGTTCCTCCAAGGTATTCCACATCGCCCTCCCAGCCTGCCCCTCTGGAGAATTTCCTATGTGATTGCAGCGTACGTTTCCACAAGGCTATGTGCAGTCAAGCAGGCATTGGATAGGTGCCACACGTTATGGGGGAAAAACATCAACTGAGGCTACGGGCGCCGTGCGTCATATTTATAACATCTGGTGACGTCGCCCTCGACAGAGGTCTTTGAGGGACATCGGCCCGACGCCATCGACGCAGGATGCCGTCTGCCGAAAAAGTTTCCGAAGTACACAGCTGTGTACATTACATGTCGAAGATGTGGAATACGTTGGAGGAACATCCAATCGAAAGAACGTTACCAGTTGGTAAGTAACTTGTTCGTTCCTGACGTTGGTCGGTAGAGGCTTGGTCAAGGATCCCTTCCTAGGCTTATGCTAGTGATTGGGATTGAGTTAGTTTACTTACTTTTTTGACTTTGTGATCATACTTACTGGCATTGTCCAATTTCTGAGTACACCTACCTGTGAAGTATAACTTTGGATCGGGTGACTTTAGGGAAAAAGGCCCTAAATCATCTTAGGGGTGGACTCGTTAAGTGTTGGGGGAGCTATTCTGTGGTTATTTTAAGTGTCTAAATAGAATTTCATGCATATCCATACATGTGTTTCAGTGGTTATTGAAATATATGCCATTGTCTCTTAATGGTAATGTGATCTAAGCAGGTACAAGCATCTGAAATACCATTACAGTGAGTAATGTATCCCATATCTGTTTTATAGTAAACATGTAAAAATATTACAGGTTTTACTTGTAGACGGAGCTTCTCCTCATCGGCTCCACAACAAGAATAAATAAATTACATTACCAGTTCAAATCATTCACCGTTGACGGCATCAATATTAAGGTATCCAAGGAGGTAAAAATGTTAGGCTTTTAACTTGACTCCGCCCTAAATCTGAACAGACAAGTCAATGCCACAGCCTCTGCTATGGCATACTCCTGCAAACTAATTAATGCTTGCAAACCATTCCATTCGACAGCAAGCTGCACCACTCTGGCCAGAGCATTAATTTTATCAAAATTGGACTAATGTAACGCCTTAGGGTCGAGCAAATATAATGTAAACAAATTACAAATATTGCAAAATAACACTTTAAGAACTGCATTAAACATTCCCAGAATGCAACACATTTCAGCTGTCAGACATGGCACTAATTGGCTTTCAGTTAAGGACAGAATCAATTGCAAATCATTAACCCTTACACACTAATGCCTCTCCAATGCCGCATTTAAATATTTTGCAGACACATTTTCCAAAAGTACATTGTTACGACCTACTAGAACCTTACACTTAAACTGCCTTAAGGTTCCTAAATACAAACTTCAGAAAGCAGGTGGAAGTAGCTTTCCAGTGCTGGCAGCCAAACTTTGGAACTTTCTGCTTGTCGACCTTAGAGCGGAACCGTCCTACAGTTTTAGAAAAAAACGAAAATATGGCTCTTCTCTCACAGTGTATAACGGAGTATTAGCCTATCATCTCTGTAAATATCTGCAATGTAATCCCTGTAAATATGTATAATGTATTCTCCTACGTCCCGTCCCCTTTCCTCCATACTTTTGGGACATTCCGTCCTGTGGGATGGGGCCGGAGCACTTTTTGTAAAAGAGAATCAAATTGAAAATTTGTCCTCCTCCTTTTTACGCGGGGTACCGCACGCGGCCATAACCCTGCCCTACTTAGCTCCACCCCACGCATTGCTCTTCGGTCCTTTTCTCCGCGCGGTTGGGGCTGGACACACTAGCATCACCGGGAAGCCTTTTTCCTTCCCGTTGTCCGTCTCTCCGGCTTTGGTTCTGCGGTCGCGTAGTCCTCCGTCTATGCCGGAGTGTCTGGGATTTGCCATTTGTTCCTCTTGCGAGCGTCGCTTCGTTAGGGCGGATCCCCATTCTCTCTTCATGGAGTGTCTGGGACCGGATCACCGGTGGGACTCGTGTTTCTTCTGCAACTCCCTTTCGGTCCAGGCACTTCGTCGTCGGTGGGAGGAGATCTTCCAGAAGGTTCCTCAACCGCATTTCCAACTCTTCATCGACGGAAAGAAGAGACACCTGTAAGTTCCTTACTTTTCAGGGCACCCTTGCCGGGGACTCCTTCCCGGGGTCCTCCAGGTCCGGGAGGAGCTTCAAAAGTTCTGCTACCGGAGTTCTCCCTGAGGTGCCTCGCAGGCCTAATAGGCGTACCAGGGGCCTGCCTATACCAGATCACGATCCGAGGTCCACCGATCAGATGCTAATAGCCAGCATAGTTGTGCTGAGGCGTTGGTTACCGGAGTTCGCTCCGAGGTCTCCTTGTCAGGAGCTTCCCACACAGACAATGTGGTGCGCCCTGTCGAGGCTTTCTGTACCGAACCACGGTTCGAGGCCCCTCACGAGGGAGCTATTAAGACCGGACTCCGTTCCGAGGTTCCTCTTAACGAGGCTAAGGTGTGTACCAGCAGAACTGAGAGGCCTGTTAAGGTCTTGTCTGTGAGGTGGATTCCTCAAATTTTCCTGCGTCCGTGGATGTATTGGTTCTGTTGAGGGGGCACAGGGAGAGGTAGTCGACCGTAACTCCTCTGTTACCGGCGTTGCAGAGGTCCCTCCTTTTGGAGGCTAATTCAAGGTACAGGATGTCCAGTAAACATCCGAGGCCCCATAGTACCGGCTCTGGCGAGGGTCCTTGTGTCGAGGCTAACATTTCGGTCAAGTCCCCTGACCAATCTGTGGAGTCAACTGCCTCATCTACACATATGACGCAGGTCTCCTCAGATGTTCACAAAATGGCAGGCGTTCCTGCATGGTCTACGGCGGCCATTTTGGATTCTTCCCTCACACCCACGCTATTGTCAGCGGGTGCTGGCAACCTGCTTTTTGGTGGACATCCTTATCCACGCGACAGTGTGAATCCATTCCGCCCTTCCTATGACTGTCGTGCTCGGATGCCACCACCACATTCGGTCTCGCTTCCTGGCAGCATATTCGTCAGAGGATGCCTTTTTCGGGAAGTTTCAGAGTCTTATGCCCTCTGACTCCTTAAAGGAGTACTTTAAGGGCCTTTCTTGTAGCTCTGTCACCAGGGTTTCCCCTGAGGTGCCCCAAGGGCCTAACAGGCATACCGGCGATTCCTCTGAGGGTTCTGATGGACCTGCCAGTACCGGACATTGTTCCGAGGTTCACCATCACAGTGCTAAAGTTAAGCCTAGTTTGGCTGGGTGCTGGGATACCAGGGTTCACCCTGAGGTCTGTTTCTGGAGCTTTCCCCGTTGTAAACAGGTTGGTACCTGAGGTTCCTCTTGTGGAGGCTAAAGTCTATATCGACAGATCTGAGAGGCCTTCTCTGAGGGTCTTGTCGGTGAGGTATTGTCCTCAACCGTCCCACGCTCAGGGTCGTGGTGGTACTGGTCCTGTCGAGGGGGCAAAGAGGGGGGGGGGGGCCGCGGACCGCATTCCCTCTGGTACCGGCTTGTTGGAGGCTAATTTTGAAACTGGTTCGAAGATGTCGACTAAACATCCGAGACCACCCAGTACCGGCTCTGCCGAGGATCCTTGTAAGGCTAAAGTGTTAATTAAGTCCCGTGACTCTCCTGAGGAGGCAATTGCCTCAGCTACGCATGTGACGCAGATCTCTTCAGGTGGCGACAAAATGGTGACCCAACCTGCGTGGCCTACGGTGGCCATTTTGGATACCTCCCTTACACCTACGTTTCGCAACATCTGGTGCTGGGAGCATTACTTTCGGCAATAATAACCCGTTCTGCCCTTCTTTGACCGGCGTGCGTGGGCTCCGCTGCCTCATACTGTCTCGCTCCCTACTGCTTTGCTCCACTGATCTATGTGGACCCGGCCGGTGGTGGACCCTCCCGGCAACCATCCTCCTTGTGTTCAGGGGGTAGGTCCCTTACGAGTGGTTTCTTCCTCTTCGACACCTAAGCCCTCGGCTGAAGATATGTTTTTGGGAAGTTTCAGATGCTCATGCATTCTGACCCTTTGAGGACGTATTTTAAGCATCTTTTCACTTCTGTTCCAACCGACTGCTTCGATTCAGTTTTTCTTTAAAACCTGAGGCGGTAGACGTGGAAGATCAGTCTTCTGTTCCCGCCTCCTTGGGATGAGCCTTAAGCGGATGAGGACGGCGATGAGCAGCCCCGCTCGGTGAGAGGATTCCATGACCGGGTGGGGGCTTGTGTAGCTCTGTTACCTGGGATTCCCCTGAGGTGCCTCAAGGGCCTAATATGCGTACCTGAGTGTTCTCTGAGGGTCCCTCAGAGGACCTACCAAAACCGGACATGGTTCCGAGGTTCACCATTTGGGTGTTAAGGTTCAGCTCAGTTCGTCTGTGGCTCTAGATGCCGTGATTCGTCCCGAGGTCTCCATTTCTGGTGCTTTTCACACTGATAAGGGTCTCCATTTCTGGTGCTTGTCACGCTGAGCCACGGCTGTATGTCCCGGGTTAAAACCCAGGGTTCCTCTAAATACAGTACCGACTGAGTCGAGGGATCCTCTTAGGGTCCCGTCGGTAGGGTATATTCCTCAACCGTCCCACGCTCGGGGTTGTGGTTGTACCGATTCTGTCGAGGGAGCAAGGTTATCAGTAACATTCCTTCCAGTACCGGCTCTGCCGCGGTTCCTCCATTGGAGGCTACTTCTGGGTCAGTTCCTAGGATGTCCACTAAACTTCCTAGTTCTGCCAGCACTGGCTCGACCAAGGATCCTTGTTTCAAGGCTAAGTGTTTCTTAAGTCCCCTGACTGCGCTGAGGGGACAGTTGCCTCATTTTCTCCTATGATGCAGTTCCCTTCAGGTGTTGAGTAAATGGCGGCCCAACCTCCTTGGTCCACGGCAGCCATTTTTGATACTTACCTTACACCAACTTTCATGACGACTGGTGCTGGGAGCGTTCCTTTTGGGGCTGAGCAGTTTTCCACGTTGTGTGGACAACAAAGACCCGTTTGTCGATCCTGGCGACAGCTTCACCTAAGGCCCCTTGTACACAGAGGTCAGGGTCCCAGACTCGGTCCTTCTCTAGGATCAGGGGGTTTTCAGGGTCGCCGTGCGTGCCGATCTGAAACTCCTGTTGGTAGCCCCGCCTTAAGTGGCAGCGGCAAGGTGGTTGGTTTTTCTCTCGCCCATCAGCCTCCTCTACAGGGACAGGTAATTTCCCTGCCGACAAATCGCCAAATGATATTTTTGTCGGTCACACTACACTTTGGTGGGTGGACGAATCTCGTCTCATCTGGAGGCGTGGCAAACCATCACCCAAGACTGGTGGGGTTTGTCCATCGTTTAGGCGGATTTTCACTTGCCCTTTCCTCCTACCCCACCCTTCAAACCTCTCTCCCGACAGATCGGGATGCTCTCCCTCAGAGCAGAAGTACAGAAACTTCTATACCTCAGAGCGGTGGAACCTGTTCGCCTCAAGGAGCAAGGGAGTGGCTAGTACTGCTGTCCTTTCACAGTGCTCAACCAGGCTGGCCTGCGCTCCATCTTCGATCTTTACGAGAACAATTCAAGTTGATCATGCCCTGCCAAATAAGGTCCTTTCTCCGGAAGGGTGATTGGCTCAGTGTGGTGGTCTTCCAGGATGCATAAATGACATTCTGACTGGAGGCCGCATATGAAATATCTGCGGTTCTCTGGAGCCCGCATATGAAATATCTGCGTTTGTCCGTGGGAGCAGAACACTTCAGTTTCGGGTACTCCTTTGGTCTTGTCTCAGCGAGACGCACGGGAAACTCCTGAGGGGCCCCGCAGCGGTCCCCCAATACCGGATCTTCTTACAAGGTTCCCCATTTGGGGCTAAGGCTGACCCCAGTTCTGCTGTAGCTTTTGTTACCAGGGTTCACCTTGAGGCTTCTCCATCAGGAGCTAGCTGCACCGAGTCTTGGCTCGAGGCCCCTATAAAACCAGGGTTAAGCCTCAGGTTCCCCTGCTTGGGGCTAAATCGGTCACCAACAGAATTAAGAGTCCCTCATAGAGGGTCCTGGCTGTAAGGTATATCCCTAAGCCTTTATGTGCGCGCGGCCGTGGTGATACCAGTTCTGTTGAGGGGGCGAAAGAAGGCGGTCACGTACCACAGACCTTCCAACACCAGTTCTGCCGAGGATCCTCCACTAGAGGCTAATTTGTATTTGTATTTGTATTTATTTGTTTATATAGCGCTTTACACCCAAGCGCTGCACAATTGAACAATTTAATACATAAAACATAAACAATATAACGGTAGAAGCGAATTACAATATGAATCAGTCAACAAAACAGTAAGAAGAGCAATTAACTGAAGGGAATAGGGAGAGTAGTGGAGTAGGACTGTTTGGGGGGGGAGGGGGAGGGGTGAGGAGGAGGGAAGGGGAAAAGGTGAGAGTGGGGTATTAGGGGGGAGATAATCAAGTGGAAAGATAGAGGAGGGAGGGGAAGAAAGAAGGGGAAGGGGTTTCAAGGCGGAGAAGGAGAGATTTAAGGGAGGTGCAGAATGAGGAGAAGGTAGGGATAGAGCGGATTGAGAGAGGTAGGGAGTTCCAGTGCAGGGGGGCTAGGAGGTGGAAGGAGCGGAAACGGGAGGGGGCACAAGGGGATGGAGGTACAGTGAGAAGGAAATGGTCAGCTCAATGAAGGGAGCGGGAAGAGAGTAGAAAGAGAGGAAGGAGGAGAGATAAGGGGGAGCACGACCATGGAGAGATTTGAAGGCAAGGCAGAGAAAGTGAAATTCTGAGGAAGCCCCTGACGTATCGAGTAAACACCCTTGATCTGCCAGTATCGGCTCTGCAAAGATTCCTTGTTTCAAGGCTAAGATTGCACGCAAGGCCCTGACTTCCCTGGTGAGACTATTGCTTCACTTGCTCCTGTGACGCAGTTCGCCCCTGGTGTGTGATAATGGCGGCCCAACCTCCGCGGGCCATTGCAGCCATTTTGAATACCTCCCTTGGAGCGAGGTTTTACATCAACAAACAGGGCATCACGGACTCTCCTCTCCTTGTGTTTTTTGTCATACAAATTTGGGCTGGCCCCTCCAGTTATATGGCTTGGCTCCAGGCTCCACACATCCCGGGTCACCTCAATGTGACCACAGATTAATTCAGTCGCCAGTCGGCATCGGTTACGAGTGAGATGAACAGCAATATCATCTCCAACTTTTCCAGCAATGGGGCACGCTAGAGGTGGTCCTCTTTGCAACTTGTGGGTCAACATGAAAGCTTATGCTTTCCCCTCATTGCCTCCTATCTACTGGTCGCTCTGTAAGCACATCAAACTGTTGCCAAAGCAGCTACGTGGGCTTTCCCACCAACTTTTGGTAAGCATTAATGCTTAGACCTGGGCTCCAGAGCCGATGCTCAATTCGGCCAGGCTGTTATTAAAACCTTTTTCAGTAAGGAGGTTCCATCCACCTGTATTTCCTGTGAGGAATGCTTGGTAATCTCCCAAAAGTATGGAGGAAAGCGGACGGGACGTAGGAGTATAACAAAGTTACTCACTGTAGTGACTACCTTACTCCTAGTCCATAGTCCCATTTCCTCTATACGCCTGCCCGCCGTCCCCTCTAATAAGTGTCCTCTATTATTACTTAACCGGTCTCAGACTGGCCGATAGAAAAGGACTGAAGGGCGATGCGCGGGGTGGAGCTAAGGAGGGCGGAGCTAAGGAGGGCGGGGTTATGGCTGCGTGCAGTACCCCGCGTAAAAAGAGGATGACACATTTTCAATTTGATGATTTTTACAAAAAGTGTTCCGGTCCCGTCCCACAGGACGGAATGTCCCATATGTATGGAGGAAAGGGGACTATGGACTAGGACTAAGGTAGTCACTGCGGTGAGTAACTTAGTTGATGTAAATGATCCTTTATATATGTTTCATCTGCAATGCTTTACGACTGTATGTAAACCTGAACGTGCCCAGATACCTACGGGTTTGGTGCGCTATATAAATAAACACACTTGCTTAGTGTGTATTTTAAAGGCCTAATAAATCATTGTATATTTTTTGTACTTGCTTGTCTAACTGGAATTACTGGGGGTTGTCTGTGTGGACTCATTGTAGCCCTAGACCACTCTCTCAGCCCTCCTTAGATTAAATTTGCTGCTCTGTTACCTTACCTTTTATTGGGTTTGGCTAGTCCTCAGTGCCTGTTAGGGAGAATTCTCTGTTTAGGCTGAATTTCCCTACCTAGTGAGTCCCCCAGCAGCTTTGCTGGATTTCTGGGGTTTAATTTTTTTCTCCTGCCAAGAGTGAGACTCTTTTACCCTCACTCTTGGACATGTTGAAGTGTGTTTTCTTGGTTAAACCTTGTGTTGAATGGGCTATGGGGTCTTTTACTCCATAGGGCCTCATGTATTTTTGTGATGTGGGTCACACAGCACCCTCTGTGCCGTGACCCAGGGGTGTCCTAGGGACTCCCCAACATAGACTCCATACCCTGGGACTGACTACTGTCTCCCAGGGCATGTAAAGTCACCAAAGACTTTGCTAGTCTTGAATCCTGAACAGAACCAGTACAAACCATCATATTGTGGACGTACTGGCTGGGGCAATTCGATTGCCCCAGGGTCTGTTAGTCGAGGGGGCACGTCTCCGTCCCCCCTGATCGAGTTTTGGCTGGTGGCAGTGGAAACTACTTTTTATATTCGACCGCGAATATTTCCCTATGGGATTTCCCATTGTTTTAGGCTAACACATTTAATTATTTATTTACGGTAGCCTTAAACATACCACCGGTTTATATATTTATTTTTATAACTCCGGTTGGGACTTTTTGCCAAAACTTGATTCTAAAATGGCGTTGGTGTTCGCCTCTGTAACTCTGACCCAAAGTGGAGCCCTTTGTTCCACTTTTGGCGGGCTTCTCCACAGAAGCCCTCCAAAGTGGTGCCACTCTGTCTGGGGTACTTAGGAGGGGTGGAGGGGGATTTAGGCACCCTGGACTGAGTTACCTTGGTAACTCAAGTCGCACTCCGTCCTGATTGGCCCAAGTGGTGAGCCGCCCGGCTCACCACTT
The DNA here is from genome assembly GCF_040938575.1 of Ambystoma mexicanum. Classification (NCBI taxonomy): domain Eukaryota; kingdom Metazoa; phylum Chordata; class Amphibia; order Caudata; family Ambystomatidae; genus Ambystoma; species Ambystoma mexicanum. Next base: position 1,278,869,385 of record NC_090932.1, on the reverse strand, counting down.
AGCATGGTTGAGTGACAGCTAGGCTGGGTGAATGGGGGTTTGCTGCATAAAAGCAGGGCTTTGGGGACTGGGACTTCAGAAGTCGCCACAGGACCAAGAATCCGACGAGGGAAGAGCTGAGCCGACCTGCTTCGACGACACCACCCGGTGGAGCCCTGCTGAACCGTCTCACCACTTTTTCCCGACGACCGAGGAGAACTCTTAACGGAGTGGCTCCTTCCCTTGACTGGTGGGGACAACCAGTTTTCGCCTTCTTTCCGTTCTTTGAGGTATCTCGTGGCCGCCTTGCCTGTGCCAAGCACCCCGGCAACCGGAGTACCACACTTTACCCCCATACCGCGAAAGTCGGCCCCAACCCTTTAACCGGAGGACTCCGCGGCTGGTTTCTTCCCGGGCAGTGCAACGACCCTCTTCTTCTGCTCTTCAGCGAGAACTTCTTCTCCCCTGACCGACGTCGAGCCCTGCTGCCACTGCCTGGAACAACTGCCACCGCTGGAGGATCCTTTCCGCTTAAGGTACTGTGTTCTGCCTGGCTTCCCTTGCTACCGACTGTACGGGGTAGATTTAGTCCCCGGCTTTCGAACCTGGGAGTGCCTGGGACACTTTGGCTAAACTTTCTGAGCCACTCTAACCTCTTTTTGACTCTTTGCAAGACTTTGAATCTCTAACTAACAGTGTGATCTTGGGCACATTTTCGCTCCGGCTACTCTAAGAGTGGGCCCTGCCTAGTGACTTTTGCTCACCTGTGACTTTATTCTTCTGTAAGCCTATTGCAAGTGCTCTGGACCTTAGAGTGGTGTGTCTAACCCATTTCTGCTTTTTCTCTCCCTTTCTTGGAAACTACTAGAGTGTCATCTAACGTTAAGCACTCACCTCTGTTTTAATTAAGTGGTGTTTTACCTAGAGTTGTCTAGATAGGAGAAAGGATTGAATCTACTTTCATTATAACTGTGTTGAAGTACTTTTACTATATTTTTGCTAGAGTGTTTTTAACTTATGTGTATTTTAAATAAATAACTATATACTTTTGAAACCAAGCTCTGGTCAGTGTTTGCTTGTGCTATTGTGTTTTGGTACATATTGTGTATACTTTACATACTGCCTAACTCTTCTTGAGAGAAGTCTGACTGCTCAGCCACAGCTACCAGGTAAATCTGGGTGGTACAGACTGCTACCAAAGGGGTTTACTGCTCTACCTGTAGTCTTAAATCTTTTGCAGTGTTCCCCAAGGGAACTGCACAGGTTTCTGCCTAACACTGGTGTACAGCGGTGGGATTTGTATTGAGTATACATTTTATTGTGCTTTAGATACCTTAGTGCAACTAACCACAAAGCTTAGCACTGAAAAAGTAAAACCTCTAACATGTCAGTTATAGAAAGCTATAGTCAAGAGTCCCTTGCAGCCAAAACTGCTGATTGTTTAAGAGTGCTCTGTAAACATAAGGATCTCCTGACTAAGGGCAAGAAAATGGAGCTGATTGAAAGATTGTTAGCTAACCAAAGTCTGGGTGATGGTTCAGAGGAACCTACCACTCCAGCGACTGTAGATGACAGTGTTGAAGTTAACATGGAGCAAAATGTTGATGTTTCTGAGGAAGAGTCAGAAGAGGAGGGTGAGGCTGTTGTAACTGTCCCCCCTAGGCCTCTGCCTGCTCTACCTGCTGTACCTACTGGACCTTTACCAGGTCCCACATTTAGTCCTCAGTACTTTGAACTGGAGAAAATGAAGCTAGAATTGGAGTATAAGAAACTTAATGCTCAAACTGACAAAGAACTAAGGCTAAGGGAAATGGAGCTCAAGTATGACTTAGAAATGAAGAAATTATCTGTTGAGAATGTTTCTCTCTCTGGCTCCTCTAGAAGTTCCAGTCCTAAAAGACCCCGGATGCCTAAAGAATTGGTTGGTATGTATGAGCCTAAGTTGGATGTGTTGGATTGGTTGTCTCTGTTTGAATATAATCATGGGCTCCAGAACATCACAGGAAATGACTTACTCACCTGGTTGTTCTCTAGGCTTCCCCCTGTTGCAACTGATGTGGTAATGGAGATGGGGGAGGAGGATAGGAAGGACTATGAATGTGTGAAACTAGCTTTGATAGCTAGGTTTGGGAAGACCCCTTCCCAGTATCTTAAGAGGTTTAGGAGCCTCAAAAAGCATGATGGTACCCCTTGGGCTACCTGGGTGAATGAATGTTTGAAAAACTTAGAGGGATGGATTAAGGGTTACAAGGTGAACACTTATGAAGGTATGAAGAATTTGTTTATGTTGGAGACTATTTATGATGCCTGCTCTCCTGAGCTCAGACAACACTTGGCTGATTCCAGGGAATTAGATTCCCGGAAGCTAGCTAAGGCTGCTGACTTGTGGGTTGCCAACAGGGCCACTCACAAGGATTCTGGGGTAACTCAGAAGAAGGATGGGGAAAAACAGTCTAAGAAGGACTCCAAAGAGAATTCTAATACTACAAATTCCAAAGAGGGCCCCAAACAAAACTATAAGGGTAAGCCACAAGGGAAACCAAATCAGGCTAGTGTACCTTCTGGTCCCAGACCAGAAGGGGGTCAGAACAAGCCTCCATTCCAGCGAGCCTTTGGCTCATGCTTTGTTTGTAAGGCTACTGACCATGTGAAAGGAGATCCCAGATGTAAGGGTAAACCTTCAGGGGTCCAGCTTGCCTCCTTAGCCTTCGCTCCCGAAGAGGAAGTACCCATGGCAAGTGGAAACTTTCTATTACTAGCTGATGAACCCACTGGAGTCTCAGCTAGTGTTTCTTTAGTCTCTCTGGGGTTGTGGGAGCAACAGAATTTAGATGTCTATAACTCTATCCCAGATAATACTAAAGAGTATTATAAGGACAGTGTCCAGGTGAATGGTCAGGAGACTCCTGCCATTAGGGACACTGGAGCCAGCATAACTGTGGTGGATGAATCATTTTTCAAGGCAGAGGATGTTGCTAAGGCACCCAAATGCCTCACCAAGTTAGCTGGTGGGCCTGTGCAGATGTGTCCCCAGTTACCAGTTCTCATCCAATGTAATGATATGGCTGTAAAAATACCTGTCAGTGTACAATGTGAAGTGCCAGGTAGGGTTCTGTTGGGTAATGACCTCAAAGCTCTTGGAGTTGTATCTCATACCCCCAGACCTCCTAGCAAAAGGTTTCAGGAACTCACAAAACCTGCAAGGGAGAAAACCCTGAGAGGGTTATCTCAGGAGATGATGACAGAAATCACTCCTCTACCACTGGAGCAACTTACTGCAGTAACTACCAGATCAGGAGCAAAGGGGCAACCCAAGACTCCTAGGAAAAAGCCAGCAGCAAGCACTCCAGTGCTTCCAACAAGGACTTCCCCTAGGTTGTCCAAAGTTACACCTGTAACTCCACCTCCAGCTGAGGCTGAGAGGGAGGTACAACCCTGTGTGGTTGAGCTAGACTCTGAGGAAGAGCTAGAAGGAGGCCCCAACCTTATTGGAGATTTGGACCCTGAGGACCATCCTGAGCTGCAGTCTTTACTGGCAGAAGGTGGGCCTAGCAGGGCAGCTTTTCGTAAGGGGCAAAGAGAATGTCCAACTCTGGAGGGTCTCCGCCACCAAGCAGCTTCTCAAGCTGATGGGCAAGAGCCTGGGAAGTATAGGTTGCACTGGGAAGATGGCCTCTTCTACAGTGAACCCACTGAGTCTGAACCTGGAGACTACAAACGCCTTGTAGTCCCACAGGAAAACAGACAACAGTTCTTACAACTAGCCCATGAGATACCTTTGGCTGGCCACTTGAGTTTCAAGAAGACCAAGGAAAGGCTCTCACTCTACTTTTATTGGCCAAAGATGGGGGCCGAAGTAGATAGATATTGTAAGAGCTGCCATACCTGCCAGACTTCTGGTAAGGTCGGTTCCAAGAATGTGGCACCTTTAGTGCCTCTCCCAGTTGTGGGAGTCCCATTTGAGAGGGTAGGGATTGACATTGTTGGTCCCCTTGATCCTCCAACCTCCTCAGGCAACAGGTTTATCCTTGTTGTAGTAGACCATGCTACTAGGTACCCGGAGGCCATTCCTATGAGGACTGTTACAGCTCCGGCTGTGGCTAAGGCCCTCCTTGGTATTTTTACCAGGGTTGGGTTTCCTAAGGAGGTAATCTCTGACAGGGGGTCAAACTTTATGTCCCACTACATGAAGGCCATGTGGAAAACCTGTGGAGTTACCTACAAGTTCTCAACCGCCTACCACCCTCAGACAAACGGGTTGGTTGAAAGGTTTAACAGAACCATGAAGAGCATGATAGGTGCTTTGGAAGAACCCCTTAAGAAAAAGTGGGACCTTCTACTGCCATGCCTTCTCTTTGCTTATAGAGAAGTCCCTCAGGAGGGAGTAGGTTATTCTCCCTTTGAGCTTCTCTATGGCCATCCAGTCAGAGGTCCATTGGCCCTGATTAAGGAGGGGTTGGAAGGTGCTCCTCCCCTCAAGCCAGTCAGAGTGACTGACTATGTGATAGGTCTCCGGAGGAGAATGTCACACATGATGGCAGAAGCAAGTGACAACTTGAAAGCTGGTCAAGCCCTGGTCAAACATTGGCACGACCAGAAGGCTAACATGGTTGAGTTTACTCAAGACCAGCTTGTTCTAGTTATGCTCCCAACAAGGCAGAGGGCCTTGCAAGACAAATGGATGGGACCCTTCAAGGTTGTGGGAAAACTTGGAGAGGTCAACTATCTGGTGGATCTGGGCAGACCCAGGGAAGCTCCTAGAGTCTTCCACACCAACCGACTAAAAGCCTACATCTCCAGACCTGATGTAGGAGCCTTGCTCCTAGCTTCAGCTGCAGAGGAGGAAGAGAGTGAATCTCTCCCTGATCTCCTCAGAGGTGTACCTTTAGATGAAAAAGTTGAAGGAGTCAATCTCTCTTCAGACCTGACACCTGAGCAACAAGAGGAGTGCAAATCTATGTTAAATCAGTTTGCCTCCCTGTTCTCACTGTCACCAGGCTTGACCCCTTGGGGCCAGCATGAGATACTCACTGGTGACTGTCTGCCAGTCAAAAGCAGAGGATACAGAATGTCAGAACATATCAGAGCCCACATCAAAGGAGAGGTCAAGAAGATGCTTGATCTCGGGGTAATAGAACCCTCTACTAGTCCATGGTCTAGCCCAGTTGTGTTAGTACCAAAGGCAGGATCCAAAGACTTGAGATTCTGTGTGGACTATAGAGCTCTAAATGCAGTCACCAAGACTGATGCCCACCCTTTGCCCAGGACAGATGAGTTGGTGGATAAACTTGGTGCAGCCAAGTACCTCAGCACATTTGACCTGACGTCAGGCTATTGGCAAATAGCCCTGACAGACCATGCCAAGGAGAAAACTGCATTTTCAACCCCAGTTGGCTTGTACCAGTTTAAGGTCATGCCTTTTGGACTGAAAAACGCACCTGCCACATTCCAAAGGATGGTGAACCAAGTTCTGGCTGGGATGGAAGATTTCTGCATGGCATACTTGGATGACATTGCAGTCTTCAGCCACTCCTGGGAAGAACATGTGAACCACCTAGGCCATGTGTTGCAGGCTCTGAAACAGGCCCATTTGACAATCAAAGCCAGTAAGTGCCAGATTGGTCAAAGTAAAGTGGTCTACCTTGGACATGAGGTAGGAGGTGGAGAAATAAGGCCTTTGCCCAGCAAGATTGAAGCTGTGCAAAATTGGACAACACCAACTACTCAAACCCAAGTGAGAGCTTTTCTAGGCCTCACTGGGTATTACAGGAATTTCATTGAGAACTATGGGACCATAGCTTCTCCACTGAATGTAATCTCCTCTCCCAAATTCCCTAAAAAGGTGAAATGGAATGAGGAGTGCAATCAGGCCTTTGAAAAACTGAAGAGAGCTCTTTGCCAGGCTCCAGTATTGAGAGCTCCTGACTACCACCAACCTTTCATTGTACAAACTGATGCTTCCAATGTAGGTATAGGTGCAGTTCTAAGCCAACTGGATGAGAAGGGTAGGGAGCACCCCATTTGCTTCATCAGTAGGAAACTGAAGGATCCTGAGACAAGGTGGGCAACTATCGAAAGAGAATGCTTTGCTATTGTGTGGGCACTGAAGAAGTTTAGGCCATACTTGTATGGTTCTACTTTTGTTATTCAGACTGACCACCAACCCTTGAGATGGTTAATGCAAATGAAAGGGGAAAATCCAAAACTATTGAGATGGTCAATCTGCCTGCAAGGGTTTGATTTCACCATTGAGCACAGGTCAGGGTGTCACCATCAAAATGCTGATGGACTCTCTAGGATGTATATCATCGACTAGAGGTATGAGGTTCATCCAGGAGTGGATTAAATCCTCCTGTCCCTTAGTCTGGGGGGGGCGAGTGTTAGGGAGAATTCTCTGTTTAGGCTGAATTTCCCTACCTAGTGAGTCCCCCAGCAGCTTTGCTGGATTTCTGGGGTTTAATTTTTTTCTCCTGCCAAGAGTGAGACTCTTTTACCCTCACTCTTGGACATGTTGAAGTGTGTTTTCTTGGTTAAACCTTGTGTTGAATGGGCTATGGGGTCTTTTACTCCATAGGGCCTCATGTATTTTTGTGATGTGGGTCACACAGCACCCTCTGTGCCGTGACCCAGGGGTGTCCTAGGGACTCCCCAACATAGACTCCATACCCTGGGACTGACTACTGTCTCCCAGGGCATGTAAAGTCACCAAAGACTTTGCTAGTCTTGAATCCTGAACAGAACCAGTACAAACCATCATATTGTGGACGTACTGGCTGGGGCAATTCGATTGCCCCAGGGTCTGTTAGTCGAGGGGGCACGTCTCCGTCCCCCCTGATCGAGTTTTGGCTGGTGGCAGTGGAAACTACTTTTTATATTCGACCGCGAATATTTCCCTATGGGATTTCCCATTGTTTTAGGCTAACACATTTAATTATTTATTTACGGTAGCCTTAAACATACCACCGGTTTATATATTTATTTTTATAACTCCGGTTGGGACTTTTTGCCAAAACTTGATTCTAAAATGGCGTTGGTGTTCGCCTCTGTAACTCTGACCCAAAGTGGAGCCCTTTGTTCCACTTTTGGCGGGCTTCTCCACAGAAGCCCTCCAAAGTGGTGCCACTCTGTCTGGGGTACTTAGGAGGGGTGGAGGGGGATTTAGGCACCCTGGACTGAGTTACCTTGGTAACTCAAGTCGCACTCCGTCCTGATTGGCCCAAGTGGTGAGCCGCCCGGCTCACCACTTAGCATGGTTGAGTGACAGCTAGGCTGGGTGAATGGGGGTTTGCTGCATAAAAGCAGGGCTTTGGGGACTGGGACTTCAGAAGTCGCCACAGGACCAAGAATCCGACGAGGGAAGAGCTGAGCCGACCTGCTTCGACGACACCACCCGGTGGAGCCCTGCTGAACCGTCTCACCACTTTTTCCCGACGACCGAGGAGAACTCTTAACGGAGTGGCTCCTTCCCTTGACTGGTGGGGACAACCAGTTTTCGCCTTCTTTCCGTTCTTTGAGGTATCTCGTGGCCGCCTTGCCTGTGCCAAGCACCCCGGCAACCGGAGTACCACACTTTACCCCCATACCGCGAAAGTCGGCCCCAACCCTTTAACCGGAGGACTCCGCGGCTGGTTTCTTCCAGGGCAGTGCAACGACCCTCTTCTTCTGCTCTTCAGCGAGAACTTCTTCTCCCCTGACCGACGTCGAGCCCTGCTGCCACTGCCTGGAACAACTGCCACCGCTGGAGGATCCTTTCCGCTTAAGGTACTGTGTTCTGCCTGGCTTCCCTTGCTACCGACTGTACGGGGTAGATTTAGTCCCCGGCTTTCGAACCTGGGAGTGCCTGGGACACTTTGGCTAAACTTTCTGAGCCACTCTAACCTCTTTTTGACTCTTTGCAAGACTTTGAATCTCTAACTAACAGTGTGATCTTGGGCACATTTTCGCTCCGGCTACTCTAAGAGTGGGCCCTGCCTAGTGACTTTTGCTCACCTGTGACTTTATTCTTCTGTAAGCCTATTGCAAGTGCTCTGGACCTTAGAGTGGTGTGTCTAACCCATTTCTGCTTTTTCTCTCCCTTTCTTGGAAACTACTAGAGTGTCATCTAACGTTAAGCACTCACCTCTGTTTTAATTAAGTGGTGTTTTACCTAGAGTTGTCTAGATAGGAGAAAGGATTGAATCTACTTTCATTATAACTGTGTTGAAGTACTTTTACTATATTTTTGCTAGAGTGTTTTTAACTTATGTGTATTTTAAATAAATAACTATATACTTTTGAAACCAAGCTCTGGTCAGTGTTTGCTTGTGCTATTGTGTTTTGGTACATATTGTGTATACTTTACATACTGCCTAACTCTTCTTGAGAGAAGTCTGACTGCTCAGCCACAGCTACCAGGTAAATCTGGGTGGTACAGACTGCTACCAAAGGGGTTTACTGCTCTACCTGTAGTCTTAAATCTTTTGCAGTGTTCCCCAAGGGAACTGCACAGGTTTCTGCCTAACAGTGCCCCGGTTCAGCATAATATGGTGGCCTCCCAAAATTCACCCACCCCGCCCCCATCCCAATGTTGATTTGGGAAATAATTCTTAACTTTAAGTCCTAATGCATATCGTGCCTCTCATAACCCTCCAACAGGGCTGTTTCTGAATTTCATTTTAACACCATTGGAGAGTCTGGTCTTCCGTTTCAGGTTGACACACTGTTCTACCATTAGGTTAGTTGGTTATACAGCTCTCACCAGTGGATAGTGCAACTATCTCCCTAACCTATAGCTCCCCACTGTGCTGTCATCAAATAAGTCTCGAGTTTTCCCCTTTGGATAAACCATGTACCCATGTTGCACCACTGCAAATCAAGTAGATCCAGAATGGCCTTCAGGGTTATGGTATTTCTGACTTGCGCTCACCAACACCTCAGCATTCGCACGTGCCTTTCATTCTAGTCCATTAGCCAGCCCCATCCACTTTTGCGGTAGAATCATATGCCAAAGGTTTGCCAAAAAATGACAATTTTACTGATGCACTGTTGTGTATAAGATCTTATATTCTTTCTCTTCCAGAGAATTGCTGTGTCCAGATACCATCCTCAGCTGCCTTTATCCGAGGGACCACGGTCAGACAACGCCAAACCCTGCCAACCGCTACCAGTTTGATAAAGTTGGGTAAGGTGCCTGCAACATGTGACACCTGGGACGAGTATAGTCATCTATCCATTATACATGTGTTCATATTAAGCTGCAATTGACAATTTTCTAACATTTCATGCCTGAGATGTGTTGTGTTCAAGCACTGAATGAGTAGGGGCTTCTTAGGTGTGAATGAGCAGTAACAGTGTATGGTTCAGCAGAATGAAACTGTCTGCAATGCTTTCTGGAGATTTTCATCGGTTCAAGGAGCAGTGCCTGGTGCGTTCCAGTAGTGGTGAAGCATGGCCTGGAGATTTCAGTAGTGCATTAGGTCCAGACAGGCTACAGCGAAGAATGGGACCAAGCAAGCTGCAACTTATAGTAGTGATACTAATTCAAAGAGCATGTTTCGACCATCTCACATCTATGTAGGAGCAAGCTGCCATAGGTTTGAACAGTGGGGGTGGGGGCAGTCAAGGTGCTCGTAATATTACAAAATAGAAATTAGAAACACACTTTGTTGAACTTCTCGAACACCAAGTGAGACATCAGTACCATCATTTTCCCTGACTGCTATAGCATCTCTTTAATACTGTCATAGTCCAGAGGTTTTTTATTTTTGGTGTATCTTCCACTTGCTGATTTATTCCACCTAGTGCTATATTTACAGAAGTACCAGTTGTTGGGTAAGATTTTCATATCAATGATAAATCTTCCTGACCTGTGTCAACCCCAGAACTTTTTGCTAGACTGGTAGATTATTATTCCCTATACCTCAGTGAATGGGTACCTTTTTCCACACTTTTTATGGGTGTCATTTTTAAGACTCCCCATGGTGTCTTTTTAATGTTATCCTCTGACAGCTTGTGACACATACCGTCTATTGTTGCTGGGTTGCCCTTGGAGCTCCCTTTTTAACTTTATCTAGCTATCCTTGTGGAAACTACAGTTCCCAAGGGTATAAAAGATATTTGGATCCCTTTTACATTTTATTAGGTGAAACCAACATACCCTACCTTATGTGGAGTGCTGTGGAGATGCAATGTATCCCCTTTCTCCTTTTAACTGTAACATTGTTCTGATGCTTGTTAATCTGCTTAGAATCGCATGCTGTGCATATGGTCCGACATCCAGTGGTAACCCCCGGAGTATTGCGTCTTGTCTTTCACGGACCGAAAGGGGACGTCGGCATAGGCGTGTCTGTAACACTATCCCTATCGTGACGTATAGTGTACCCACAAGCCCTCACGCGCCGAGGTCCCTCAGATTTTTTTCCGCCCAGATAACTGGTAGCCCTATAGCGGAGCTCTTACATAAGAGACATTGTTTATCTTTATACCAACTTTGTCGGTTATTCCCCCTTAAGTCACTTTGACGGCGATTAAGAAATTCGACGAAGACTGCAGTGAATTTCTACGGCGGTGGATTTCGGCGCCTAAGATCCGGCGGCTGAGGCATCCATGTGGCCGGGCCCTCTGGCCGGCCTACACAGGGAGAGTGGGGTCGGGGTGGCCATATCTTTTGTTATGCCTCTTCTCTTTCCCCCTCTTTGCCCTCTAGGTCTGGTCATCTTTGTTCATACCTTTGACTATGGAAAGGACTCCATTTAGGTTCTGCTCTAAGTGCAGGGTCAGATACCCGTGGAAAGATGAGCACAGAATGTCATTCTTGTCTCTCCTTAGATCACAACGAGAAGCAGTGTGCGGCTTGTAAGCTCCTTCGGCCTAAGACCCTTAAGGATCGCCGTGTAAAGCGGTGGGCCATGTACAGTATGTCGCAGGCTGAATCCTCTTCACCCACCGCCATACTCGCCGAAAGTGATGGGGGTAGTGTCGGGAGCATCTGTCCAACACCCTTGGAGACAAATTTCGACGCCAAAGAGCAGAAGACGACGTTTTTCCACCTTTAGGCCCTTCTGGTTCCTCCAAGTGGACAAGGGAGAAATTCAAAGGGTGCATGGATCGGCTTGAAAGGATTGTCTCGCTTTCTGAGCATCCTTCCCCTAACAGATCTCATGCATATCCTCTTTTAAGATCTTCACGTCTCCAAGAAAATCCTGACTCTCAGCCCTCAGTCTCTGTCCACCATGAAGAGGTGGTCCAGATGGACACTTATCAGGACATCTACAGCGAAGAAGACCACCCTTCCTTCCTGCAGGACCACTCTTCGTTCCTGCAGGACTACACTGAGGACCAGGCGGATGCCATGGACAACTGGGAGGAAGCCCAGCAAGTGGAAACTGAGCCATGGACGCTCCCCACACAAGATCAGGACACCGATGTTCTATGCCTGGATTCTCCTCCATCCACCCCGGCTCTCCAGGCCTCGCCTGTAGACGACCAAATGGCCTTCAATGCCATCTTAAGGAAGGCAGCAGATCATTTTCAGATCACTACTCGAGAGGCGGTACCCGAACAAGACTTTGTGGAGGACATTCTCAAGGAGAAACCCCCCTCAAGCCATTCCCCTCCTAAATTCTGTTAAAAGAAGATTGGCCCCCTCCCTGGTGACGCCAGCTCAGACCCAGAGTGGAAAACCCAAGAGTGGAAAAGCTATTTCGACCAGCTCCATCTGACTGACCCTCAATATGTTAAAGGCCACGCCATCCCCGACTCCTTGGTAGTGACCATCACCCAGAAACGCGCAGGAGTACCCTTTGCTACAGGGGATGCACCTTCGGATAAGGAATCCAAGAGGTTGTACGCCCTAGGTAAGCGTGTTACCTCGGCGGCTGCATACACCACACGCTTAGCGAAGAACACCACGCTGCTGGCGAGTTATGCAGACGCACAAAGGAACCTGGTACAGGAAGGTCTCCCGTAGGTTCCTTAATCCGTTAGGACCAGGCTTCTCACCATCGTGGCCGAAGGCAGGCAGGTAAACCAGACTATAATCAAGAACACTCTGGTCACTGCTGAGACAGCAGGCAGGTCTCTGGCCCATGGACACTTTACTCAAGCAGCACGCTTGGCTTCGTAACTCGGGGTTCAAGCCTGAAACACAGGCCGCTCTTATCAACAAACCCATAGAAGAGACCAATCTTTTCGGGAAAGCGGTAGATGCCCTGGAGACGGCCAAGAAAGAGCATGAGACTCTCAAGTCCTTGCCACAGATAACCCAGAAACCTTCCCCCCCAAAAGGGAGTTGGTTCTCGGTCCTTTCGAGGGCAGTCATGTGCAAGTCAGAACAACTACAGCACGGGAAATTATAACTCTGGACAAACATCTGGAAACCTTGCCTACTACCCACGAAGGGGGCAGCAACGTGACAAAGGCAGTGGTAGAGGCCCGAATCCCAGAGCAGCCGCAGCCTCTGGTCACAAATGACAATCGGATCCAGGTCCCCGCCCATGTCACCCCGGTCGGGGGGGGTTTAACATCTTTCCTCATGGCATGGGAGGTGATAACTGCAGACCAGTGGGTTATAAAGACGGTCGCGTGGAATTCGCCCAACCACCACAGTTCAGACCACCACGCTCACGGCGTCTCTCACCGGACCATCTGCAGATTCTGAATCAAGAGGTGGAACCTATTCTTCAGGTAAACAAGGGTATTTATTCAGTGTACTTCCTTGTACCGAAAAAAGTATCTCGCCATGCGCCCTGTTCTAGACCTGCGCCCACCGAACAAGTTTATAAAACCCCAGAAGTTTTGCATGGTAACACTGCAGGAGGTGATCCCATTGCTGAAACAAGGGGACTACATGGCAACATTGGACATGAAAGATGCATACTTTCATATTTCAATGTTGCCAGTGGCGGCAGCACACCTGCGCAGACCATCAGTCCCAGTTTACCCTTACCTCGACGACTGGCTCATTACGGGGGACTCGTTCGACGCTTGTTTTTCGAACACCCAAAAAACAGTAGATCTCCTCTTGAGTCTGGGTTTCTCAATCAACGAAAAGAAATCCAGCTTAGTCCCCAGTCAAATAAAACCATTTCTGGGAGCTCTAATTCGGACGAAGGATGGTCTCGTCTTCCCCTCCAACGGGAGGGTTCAGAACATGCTTTTTCAGATCCCTCAATATGTAGCCAGTCGGGTGGTGACGGTGCGCAAAGCCGTGCGCTTGCTAGGAATGATGGCATCATGCATATACTTTGTTCCCTGCGCGCGGCTGCGCATGCGTCCCATGCAAGAGTGGCTCAACAGCCAGTGTTGTCAGGCCAGCGGACAATGGGAAGATCTGGTAGTTGTCTCGCCAGCACTCGTTCTCTCTCTGCAGTGGGGGTCAAGAGAAAACATCTTGAAGGGGGGAAGACCTTCACCACCCCTGCAGTGGAAGCCACTCTCTCGACAAACGCATCTCTCACGGGGTGGGGGGCTCACCTGCTTCAGCAGACAGCACATGGAGTGTGGTCCCCACAAGTAGCGTCCAACCATATAAATCTACTGGAGCTATTAGCTGTGTTCAAGGCATTGAAAGCCTTTCAAAGGCAACTACAAGGGAAGACAGTGCTGGTTCTGACAGACAGTACCACAGCCATGTATTACCTGAACAAACAAGGGGGCACACACTCTCCAGGGCTATCCAAGCTGTCCCAAAACATTTGGATGTGGGCTCGCAAACACAAGATGTTTCTGTTGTCCCAACACGTTCCAGAGGAACTCAGTCTTCTGGCAGACATGCTCAGCAGAGATTTCCCACTGCCCATAGAATACGAATGGCGTCTGCACGAAGACATTGTGTCCAATATCTTCGCAGAATGGGGCTTCCCAGAGATCGACCTGTTCGCTACTCAGGAGAATGCCCAGTGCCAAGACTACACCTCCAGGTACCCCCAGAACCACTCCAAGGGGAACGGTTTCTGGATAACATGGTCAGGGAAATTTGTTTACGCCCTCCCATCCTCCCCTCTGATTCCCCTACTCAACAAGATGCACCATGAACCAGTCACCATGGTATTGGTAGCCCCCATGTGAGCCCGCTAACCCTGGTTCGCTCATCTAATGGAAATGTCCCTCTCCCCACCAGTAAAACTACACTGCCCGTACAACATGTTGTCTCAGGACAGGGAGGAGACCCTACACCCATGCCCACAAACTCTGAGCTTAGCAGCCTGGCTTCTGAGGTCATAGAGTTTGGACACCTTCACCTCCCTCAGAGATGCATGAATATTCTCAGGGAGGCTAGAAAACCTAACATCCGCTATTGCTATTCCAGCAAATGGAAACGGTTTGTCATCTGGTGTAATACAAAGGGCGTCAATCCCATGGATTGCTCACCCGCACACATTGTGCTGTACCTAACCCATTTGTTGGACACAGGGTTGGTCTTCAATTCCCTAAAAGTTCATCCTGCTGCTCTTTCAGCCTACTCCACGTCACAACAAAAGTTATCGTGGTGGAAAATACTGGTGATTAAAGCTTTTATGGAAGGGGTTAAGAGGATTTATCCTCCCATTTCTCACCCAGCTCCTGGATGGGATCTAAATTTGGTTTTAACCAGACTCATGGATCTCCCTTTGAACCAAGGCATAAAGCAAGTCTAAAAGACCTTACTTCCAAGATGGACTTCCTAGTTGCTATGCACCGCTTTGGTCTGAAGCGCTATATAAGCCTAATAAAATACAAATACTTCTATTAGAAGGGTTAGCGAACTACAGGCCCTTTCTGTTCTTGACCCTTTTGTTATAGTCCACAGGGATAAGGTAGTTCTGCACACTCACCCCAGATTTGCTCCTAAATTCATATTGCAGTTCCATGTGAACCAATCGATTGAACTACCTACCTTTGTCCAGAATCCCACTAGCATGGCCGAAAGAAGCCTACGCACACTAGATGTGCGCAGGGCAGTCATGTTGTACCTGGAAAGAACGAAACCACTGAGGAAAACGAACATATTTTTTTGTTTCAGTGGCAGCTGGTAGAGAAGGGGATCCTGTCTCTAAATCAGCTATCTCAAGGTGGATTGTCAAATGCATCACACTATGTTACACTCTTGCTAAGAGAGAACTGCCCTTCAAGCCTAGAGCACACTCTACTCGGGGCACTGGGACTTCCATAGCATTCATTGCAAATGTTCCCCTAGAGTCCATTTGCAAAGCGGCAACCTGGAGTTCTGTACACACCTTTACAAAACACTATTTCCTAGACAATCATTCTAGGTCTGATTCTCAGGAGGGACAAGCATTACTAAGACATATTTGCTCTACTGTTCCTTCTCAAATCCCACCTCAAACTCCCGGTACTGCTTGCTAGTCTATGCACAGCATGTGATTCTAATCAGATTAACAAGCATCAGAAGACATGCATTACTCACCGTAATAGCATTTCTGCTGATTGTATCTGCTTAGATTCACATGCGCCCTCCCTACCTCCCCGCTCGGGGTGGAAGGAACATGGACGTCTTACTACTTTCTCTCTTCGTGTACTGACTTACAATAGCCTTGGGCTCCCTCATGGCAGATAAAATACAATCGGAGGGACCTCGGTGCGTGAGGGATTTTCGGTACACTACACGTCATGATAGAGACAGTGTTACAGACATGCCTATGCTGACGTCCCCTTTCGGTCCCCGTAAAACGAGATGCAATACTCCGGGGGTACCACTGGATGTCGGACCATATGCACAGCATGTGAATCTAAGCAGATACAATCATCAGAAATGCTATTACGGTGAGTAATGCATGTCTTACAAGGACAAACTTACCTTCAATGGATGGTGGCGGGGAACCTTTTTATTCGGTGCACCTTTACCGCAGGCTGTTTCTACAGCCCCAGTAATGGCACCTATGGGTGCTCATTTTACCAAAAGGGCCCCTCCCTTCTTTTTTTGGCACTGGAACCAAATCCTAAGAGGATGATGAAAACACGGCTGAGACGATTTCCAGCTACCGGAGAGCCTGCTGTTACCCGTCCTTCCAATCGACCTGGGGTCCCGGAACGGATGACCCCGACCCAGAGCCTGGTGAGACCCACTAGAGTCGAGCAGCATTTTGAGCCATCCAATGTCGTGCTGCGACCTTGCAGGGCTGCAATACCCTGGGACCTCTGGCCATTGTACGGTGCACAGTCTTCAGAATGCCGAATCTTGCTGAAACTTTGTGGGCATCCTGCTGGACCTCCAGAGATGTGAATCTAGTCTGAAAGGTCCCCTCACAGAGTGCTGGATCTTGCAGATGACGAGAATCCGACCAGTGATACTCCGTCTTCTTCCTGGCTCCTGAAAGGGCGCCAAAACCACACAGCCGCATCCAGCCGCAAGGAAACTCTTGCCTGGAGTCTTCTCCCGCTATTCCTGCTGCAACAATCATCCCAACATCCTGTCCTCCGTCTTCTTGACAAAGGAATCGATAGACCGGATTTTTGGCTTCAGATCCTGAAGTCTTCCTTCTGTAAATCTTCTTTTGTGATGAGGTACTATGTTGGCTGGGGTATTTTACCTACCTTAAGCCTTCTGTATAGCTTTGGGGTGTTTTCTGTGATTGGGAGGCCACTCATCCAGTTCACCCAGGCCCACTGCAGAATCCACCTAGGGTGTCTTTTCTGAAGTCCCTGGACCCTCCACTAACTTTAAAGTTAAATACTTGCTTGTTGGAACTCTGACTTAATGCCTGCAACTGAACCTTATCTCAACCTGCCTACAGCTGGCACCTGGATCATTGGGGTCCCTCTACTGCCTCTGAAGAAACTGGACAGGAAAAGGGCTCTGCCTTGAAAACCATAACACGTGTTCAAAAGTCAATTTCTTGTAAAAGAAGTTGGTTGGTAACTGTTACTCTGAGAGCGCACAGTTACAAAAGTTCTTACTGATCTTGAATGTGTGTTGCACTATTCTGAAAAGTATTTAGAAGGTTAATTTACTCACCTGTGAATTGGTTGTGCCTCTTCCCCATAAGTAATGCTGCTGGTTTGACTTTACTATTCCTGTTAGGATATAAATGTATGAGTGCCCCAATTGGGTCTTGCTTCCCCTGACTTGCTGTTAGCCTGTCCAGAATAAGTCTGCTTTAGGTTATACTTACCTCCTAAGTTGCTGAGAGCTCCTTTAAAAAGTATATATGTTTTACTTATCTTGTGTTAGCTGTGTGCCACCTAAAACAAGTTAATTATTGCTTGCCTTAATATGTGTTGCACTGATCGATCTGAAAACCAACTGTAATAGTATGCTACATTAGGTTTTACCTGCCTTGAATATCTGTGTGCCATTCTTGAAAAGTGTTCTCAGGTGTAGCTAACCTTGGACTGCATTGAGCCATTCAGATATAGTGTAATACGTTCTTACTGATCTTGGACTGTGTTTCACTGAGCTAAAAAGTAAGTGTAATGGTATATTAAACACCAAGGTCCCACTCCCCTAGTATAACTGTGTGTTATCCTGAATCAGAGTTGTAGGTGTTTACTGTCCCTAAAATAAGTGTCCCACTATTCTGAAAAGTATATTGTCCAGTTGACTTACTATGTGATTTTCTTGCAGAGCTTTGCGCGACAACTGTTGAGGTCTACTACCCTTGTATTACTGAAAGTAATCCAAAGTAACTATTGGTTGTGACTTCCCTAGAACTACTGTTAGATGTAAGGTTAAAGGCTTTGGTTTGTGCACCTTCAAGCATAGTGTTGTGTTTTTATAATTGTGGTTATATATAATGTGATGGTACTTATTTCCCCCAAGATATATCTGGGCCTACTTGTATTTAAATAAACCATTTATTTTTACAATACATAGTGTTTCAGTGTTTCTTTGGACCATGTGCATTACAATTTCTTTGGACTCATTCTACAACCTCTCTCTCACCTAAAATATGCCCGGCTGCTCTGTCTACGCTACACTATTCTCATGTGGTACAGCCTTATACTAAGAGTGGAGTCTTGTACTGTCTCAGTTGAATGGTTTTTCTAAGTCCTGTTGGACTTCAGAGAAACTGTTCTAACACCAGTTTTGAATTTGCATACATTGTATTCCCAAAAGGGTTGTCTGATTTCTTCTGCTCTATATACTTTGAACTAGGCAAGATCCCATTCCTGTTTACTTTTATCTCTATCTGATCTTCACGCATAATACATAGTATGAGGTTTAGCAGTAGTTTCTTTGTCTTTTCAGGATTTTATCTTTTGGTGACTATGTAGCAGAGTTGGGACACCCCTACTTGTGGGTGCAGAAACTGGGAGGACTGGACTTTCCTAAAGACCAACCTCAGGTAGGCAATGTCTCTGCTCTGTGCTCTGGTTTCTGATAACTGAAATCTATCTATCTGCATTGAACACCATCACCTCGGGTAAACTGTCACAGTATCCAGTCTTTTTATTGTAGATATTTCATAGCAGATTCTTTTTAACAGCTTTTTTTACTGAATTTTTGCAGCAATTTGCAGGGGCTGTTTGGCTGAGGAATTATGCTGGGGTGAGGGTGGAAGGGGAGCGTGGGGGTCTTCCATTAGATTGCTGTATAAAAATACTGCAGTGACATTGCTGCGAAAAAACGCATACCAATGTCAACGCACTCTGGCACCCCCGTCTTTGGTTTTCTCAGACATCTGTTATCTGAGAGCACCCTTCCTCAATCTCACTTCAGTTAGGTAACTAATGTCCAGTGCTCTAAAGCGAACAAAGCCTCTAATGCAGGAAAATATCACACTGACGTAGGGAGCACCCTTCTTAGGGCGATTTGTTTCCACAGTCCTCTGAGACAAGGGGTGTGAAGAGACCTATCTTCAGTATAAATCCGGGTGTCAACCAAGTTTATCCACAACACACTATAGGTACTGTAGGACAAAATCAAATGGGTTACACATGCATACGTAATAAAATACAGCAAGCATAATCTGGTAGGGCATAGGTACTGAGAGGCAATACGTAGGTAATTGCATATCTATGGGCTTAGTATGACCGTAACGCCCCAGTCTTTGTATACTTTTACATTGGATGAAACCTGTTATTCTGGACCTACCACTAGCTGACAGAATATGCAAAGCACCAACAAGACACTTACTGGGTAAGTAACGTTAGTCATAAACATGTATTCAGTATTGCATCACGATTAAATAAAAGTGTCATGTAAGTACTTGGGAACACCCTGCACAGTGAAGTAATACATAACAAAATGCTACAGAGGAAAAGACACTGGTTCCAGTTAACTCGAGGCCATGCAGTGTAGGAGACTAACCCGATAGGTGAATACTAGGCGTTGGGGAAACTCTTCTCTTTTAGCAACTTCCTCTCCATATTCTATGGACCCCCAGACTTTTTGCTTTGGTGTTTATACTTTGTCCTGACTTTTTACAATAAAGTGAAGCTTTCAGCCTCACTTCACTGTGTTTTTCGCTCACTTGATCTGGGGAAACTGACTTAGTCCTCCAGACTGTCAGTAATGGGGAACTGTTTCCCTTAGTCTTTTTAAATGTTATCTATTTTGGGTAACTTTTTCATGTTGCACAATGGGTCTTCCAATGCAGTGAAATGGGGATACATTAGAATCGCCCTAGACAACACACACAGGATATTTTGGTTACTTTTAAATGTGCCGTAAAATAAGCTGATGGCAGCAGTTACATTTTTACAATGTTTCTTGTTTTTTTTTTAGTTGGCCTTCTCGTGTTTACTGCATTTGGCTACTAACTGTAGCCAGTGTCCTAACATGGCTGTGCCACAAGGTTTTCCGCTTGCTCTTTGGCCATTTTGTTCTTTGGCCTTCTTCCTTGCTTGGCCATGTCAGGAATTTCTTTTTATGGTCATGCACTTCCCCAGGACAGCCTCGCTTTTCGTGAGCTAGTGCCTACCACGTGTTTCATCCCAGGAAGTGGGTTGGGGACTGTCTGGTCCCAATCCACATTCTGGTGCCAGTATGTCTGGTGTGCATGCATTAGTCAGACACACAGGGGTCCCTGATTGGACCACTGCTGGTGTGCATGTGTGGGGCCAATCTTTCCATTGGAGGGCTGAGTGTGATCACTCGCCTGACTTTGGGATAAGGGGCAGTGTCCTGCAGCCATTCCAGGAGATCTGAAGAGTAGCCAAGTATCCTGTGTAGCTGTGAAGACTCTGGAAGACCCTAGGATGTTCCCGGACGAGGTCTGGCAACCAGTTCTTGCTGCAGTCCCGGTGGAGCCCTGTCTGGCTACTGATCTCAGAAGACCCTCGTTGCTTGGACCCTCTGGACCGATGGGAAACAACCAGTCTCAATGTCTTCTTGGTGGCCTGCGAATTGGAGTCTTGGGAAGTGTCCCTGGGCCATCCAGTGGGCTGACTTACTCCAGTTTGGGCTAACGCGGTATAAGTGTTGCAGTTCTGCATTTTGTCTTGGAACTTCAGGGGTCTTCAGCGTGTCCTTTAAGTAGTGTTGGGCTGGCCAGGAAAGGTCCCAATGATGAAGAGGGGTTCATTTTGCGCACGCCATATTTGTCACTGGGGGTGTGGCAAGGTTGGCGCGATGTTGCAATTTTATGTGTATCCACTCTAGCTAAAAATGAATGGGATGTGTTACTTCAAATGTTACTTAGTGTTCAAGATTGATGCAGATTAGATTTGCACACACATAGTAAGATAAATGCCAAAAGCGCCAAATGAAATATAAACTATTCAGACATGGTTTGCTACGCAGTGCCTAGAAGCTGGGCAGTGAGTTTCATAATGCGCATGCGAGGATGGGGACTTGTCACGCAGAACCCACTCTAAAGAAGAGACGATATTTATTAAACATGCACAATACACAGGGAATTTATAAATCTACACATAGTGTTTTTTTTTGTACTTTTATTAAACTCTGTAGTCGGGTGAATTTTAAGTGGCTGGGAAAATCCAGTTCTGCAGGATTGGAGGCTGAAGGAGGAATAATGATTGACCGAGCAGATGGTCAGCTAGCAAACTGACCAGAGGTTTATGGCCTAGTAGTTTCGCAGAAAGCAGATGTAATCTCTTTTGTGATGGGAGCTTGCAGAGGGATCCAGCTGTTTGCTTTTGGTCAACAATAAACATGGGGTGAAGTGACGCTCTAGGCCAGAGTAACCGATTCTCATGGGTTTTCATTGTTTTCTCAGGATGTGCCATGCATGGTAGTCGTTAAGATTAGAGAGACACCAGCATGATGGGGTGGCTGAGATGGTTATCTACAGTTCAAAGGAACCAGTTTAATAAAAACATGCAATTTCTTGTTGGTCTCACTCAAAATATTTTTAATTGTATGAATCACTATGTGAATACTAAACCACATTCATAAATTGCATTTGGGTGCAATCATTAACAGCCAACAATAACCTCTTGGCGCACGTGCCCTTTGGTTTTGCCAACTAGTTACACAGCTCCTGGTTAAACCAAGAATATTCGTAACCCTTGTTCTTGTAGTATTGTGATTTGACACATTTTGTCGATTTATTTACATCAGTGTTTGCATAAATCTTTCTATGCATCATTTACAGTACAGTCTGTAAGGTTTTAGTCTGTAAAAACGAGAGTGGGAAAGAGAGAAGGATAGAGCATGAGAATGGAAACATGGGTTTATTGTTATGGTGTAGCAGAACAGTTTTATTTTCATTTGCTCACCTCCTCACTTAAAAGCATTCTTATTTTCAATTTTAAAACTAATCCAAAGTGCTGCCCTGGGATGATTTAGGGTGTGGTGTTTCTAATTGATATTAATAAAGTCCTGTGATGTTGATACATCATTGTGCACTGGCTGTCCTCCTTCCTCACTGACCTTCCCTCCAGGTTATCCTGGGTTCTGTGTTCTCACCCCCCTCTATCTCCACTTGTGGCGTCCCCCAGGGCTCTAACCTTTCGCCTTGGCTCTTTAACATCCATCTCACCCCTCGTGCTCACCTTATCTCCACTTTCTCCCTGCACTTCTAGTGTTATGCAGATGACACCCAACTCTTTTTCAGACTACCCTCTGCATCTCTTCTGACTTCCAGTGTCATTCCTAATTGCTTTTCCGCCATCCAGTCTTGGTGTAACAATGATCTCTGGATCAATGCCAGCAACACTGAGATTCTTCCTATATGGACTCCTGTTCCCTCTTTTCTCCCTTCACTCTGGTCACCCTCGATGGGCTCGCCCCCCTCCTCCTTCTGAAACCAGTAACTAGGGAGTTATCATTGACTCCTCTTTCCCCTCATTCTTCACATCTTGGACCTTGCCAAGAAGGCCCATTTCCAACTCTACCTCCTCACGGGCGCCCTGCCTTTCCTCACCTTTTCCCAGAAGTCTAATATCTCCAGAGCGATGGTATTCTCCAGGCTGGACTATTGTAACAGCCTCTTCCTTAATCTACCTTCTTCTCTCCGCCCCCTCCAGCTAATCCACCTTAAACCCAGGGACTGTATCTCTCCAACCCTAAAATATCTCCACTGGTTGCTGCAAGGATCAAATTCAAATCTCTCTGCGTCATCCATAAGGCTGTCTAGGGCCGGGACCATGCTATCTGCAACTCGCTCTCACCAAATGCTCTCCTTCCAGATCCCTCCATTCCTTCGAGTCCAACACTCTACTTGTCAAGCACTTCTCTGAGCAGAGAGCGGGTGGCCGTTCCCTTTCCTTGGCT
Source organism: Ambystoma mexicanum (assembly GCF_040938575.1). Taxonomy (NCBI): domain Eukaryota; kingdom Metazoa; phylum Chordata; class Amphibia; order Caudata; family Ambystomatidae; genus Ambystoma; species Ambystoma mexicanum. Next base: position 1,278,846,809 of record NC_090932.1, on the reverse strand, counting down.
GGCTTCCTCCTCTGGAACAACGCCCACCCTTCTCTCCGTCTTGAGCAGGATCTCAAGTTCCGCAAGCACCTCAAGACTTTCCTCTTCACCTCCTTCCCTCTCTCCCTCGCTAAACCCCACAGTCGCGGTGATTGGGGGCCTTGGCCCCTTTGTGTCCTTCTGGGTCCTGGCCTTTTGTCCATTCGCCCTCAGCATCCGCCTTCCCCCTGCATTTGCCTTTAGGCACCACTTGGACTGTGTTGTCTCGCATGCCTGCACTTATTGTATGAGCTGGTGACCCCTCTTGCTTCTATTGGTCACTGCCTGGCACTTACCTGTTGCCTTTGCAACTGGCTCTCTGGCACGTCGCCCCTCTGTGGAACCCTTAGCACTTACCCCCTTCCCCTCTCTCTCTGCACTTGCACGATCCAAATATTTAAAAGACCTAGTAGGACCGCTTCTGTATTTTGCTCATCTCGGTTATCATGTTCCATTGTCTTGCTGTTCCCTTCCCTTTGCAGGCGCTTTAAAACTCAATTTCTTAATGTATAAGCGCCTTACAAATGACCATTAAACAAACAAACATTGATCTAAATAAAAGAATGTGCACCAGCATGTGACCTTTTATAACTGTGAATACCTAAATGTTCAGCTAGATGGTGGAGTGATTGTGGGTGGTGGTTAGGCCTGCTTGCTTGGGTAGGGCAAAGGGCCATGCTTAGATACCAGCTCTTTTGAATTGCAGTATTTTAAATCCTCAATTTGACTGTTTTCTCAGTAACTGTGTTCTAACACGTAGTGCTTCGGATTACCTTATTCAGTTTGGTCAAAGGATATTTCAGTATTTGGCAATGGGTTGGGCAAGCACTGCTGTTATACCCTCTGGGCGGGGCTGGTTTCCGTTTATATCCTGTAAGGCAATAGTAATTTAAAAACAAGTTACCTAATGGTGACCCTGTGGGCTTCATGAGGGTGCTGCACAAATGGTAGGAAAAGTTACCTATGTTTGCGACCTGGTTCTGTGGAGCGGATTAAGTTTGTTTTCTGAGGCTTGTTAGCGTGAATGAACACCCCCTTGGAGATTGTTGCTTCTCTGTTTCGTGTAGTTTCTCTGAAATAACAAGGGTTGTGTTAGGCAGAATTTCAGGCAGTACCCTCTGGGAACACCACACACAATTAGGACTACAGGTGTAAGCAAAAACCAACCTTTGGTATAAGTCTGTACCACAAACTTTTGGTAGCGAGCTGAGCAGCCAGGCTTATCTCAAGAGGGAATGTGAGCAGTAGAAGTATCACAGTGGTTCAAGTAGACACACTCAAGGTTTCTTGGTAAAAAATACTTAAACATTTATTTACACAATAATTTAGAAAACTTTCACTAGTAGAAATCAACTCAATATTAAACACCAATATACTACAGTATCAAACTCTAAGTGATAAAGACAGTTTGCGCTCCCCTGAAAAAGGAGACAAATGGCACTTCAGTACTTTTAAATAGGAATAAAAAGCATAGGTTTGTACAAAGGGTTAGAAAACGCTTCTTTTAGATAATGCAAAGGTTCAATGTACCAGGAGGGTCAGTTCGATTCAATAGGCCAGGCCAAAGTCAATAGTCTAGTGTTTTTGGCAAGAACAACACAGTTCTGGTACAAATGGAGAAGTCTTTGTAAATGTTTTTAGAAGTAGTTCAGGCGATAAAGAAAGTTCTGATGCTTGTTAATCTGCTTAAAATCACATGCTGTGCATATGGTCCGACATCCAGTGGTAACCGCAGAGTATTGCATCTTGTCTTTTTCGGGGCCCGAAAGGGGACGTCTGCATAGGCATGTCTGTAACACTATCCCTATCGTGACGTGTAGTGTACCCAAAATCCCTCACGCGCCGAGGTCCCTCAGATTGTTTTTTTCAGCCCAGATAACTGGTTGCCCTATAGCGGAGCTCTTACTAGAGACATTGTTTATCTTACCGAATTGTCGGTTATTCCCAGCCACAAGAACATCTTCGAAGAAGACTACGGGGATTCGTCTACGGCTGTGGATTTCGGCGCCTAAGATCTGGCGGCTGGATTTTCCACGTGGTCGGGCCCTCTGGCCGACCTATACAGTAGGGAGAGTGGGGTTGGGGTGGCCATATTGTCGGTATGTCTTTCCTCCTTTCCCCTCTTTTCCCTTTTGGTCTGGTCATCCTTCCCTTTAGCTATGGAAAAGACTCCTTTTAGATGCTGCCCTAACTGTAGGGTCAGATATCCTTGGAAGGACTAACACAGGAGGTGTAACGCCTGTCTCCCCCTAGAGCATGACGAGAAGCGGTGTGCGGCCTGCAAACTCCTTCGGCCTAAGAGCGCTGTGTAAAGCGGTGGGCCGCGTACGGTATGTCGCGGGTGAAACCCCCTTCCCCACCGCCACACCCACTGAAAGTGACAGGGGTACTTCGGATGACCAAACATCCATTGTGGATGTTATAGACCATGAGGCGGACGTTTCTAGGTCTGCCACGCCCGTCCCCGACCCTTTAAGGCCTGACTCTGGTCTTGCTACAGGGACAACACCCGACGACAGGGGTGTAAAAGCGCATCGCACTAAGCACACATTCCCTACACCGGTTTCGACATCTTCGTTGAAAAAGGTGAAAACGCCAACAGGGCCACCGAAAACATCACCGGTTTCCTCAGATCATTCTGATCCAAAGCCTTCCCCGCATCCGCAGCAGCGTCTTGCGACTTGGCATTCTAAATCAAGTAAGGGCGCTGCTCCAAACACTGCACACGTTGAAGCGTGGAAATCTGACGCTTTGACGGTCTCTAAGGCCGCGGTAGGCCCGAAAACTACGGCTAGGCCTCTACCCGGAAAACCGACCGCTAGGCCCTCTAGTGCCACGGAAGGTAGTACACCTACCGATAAACCATCGGAGCCACTGTCTCACGCCGATTCGGCGACTATCGAAAGCAGCATCGAAAGAATTACAGTGGGCCTTACCCCGGTTCCGCCTAAAGTTATGGGACAAGCCGTGGAAAAAGTTTCAGATGCGGATTGGGATCCTTATTATTACGCTGCTTACGAAGATAGCCAAGAGCCTCTTTCCGACACCCTAAGAGACTCTTTTCGACGCCACAGGGCAGAAAACATCCTTTCTCCACCCGCAGGGCCGTTTGGGTCCTCTAAATGGACTACAGAAAAGTTTGAAGGGTGTATGGATCGGCTGGGGAGGATTATCGGGTTTTCTGACCAGCCTCATCCGAAAAGGGCTCGGATAGACCCTAATCTCCAAATTGAAGATCAGTCTCATGCCTTCCAGCAGGAAGACGTTGTCCACATGGACACATATAGGGACATTTATAATGAAGAAGAGGAAGCTTCATTTCTACAAAGTTATGAGGAAGAACAGGATACTACGGACAACTGGGAAGAAATCCAGCAAGAAGGTCAGGACCCATGGACACAGCAAGATCAGGACTCTGAAGTTGTGTGCCTGGATTCTCCTCCGTCCACCCCGGCTCGCCAGGCCTCTCCTGTAGATTACCAAATGGCATTCAACTCCTTGTTGAAAAAAAGCAGCTGAATACTTTAAAATTTCCACTCAAGAGGTGGTGCCTGAGCAGGATTTTGTAGAGGAATCCTTAAGGAGAAACCTCCATCTAGCCAGGCTATACCCCTCCTCAACTCTGTTGGTGGCTCCCTCATTGGTATCACCAGCTCAAACCCGGGCAGTGAACCTAAGAGACGAAAAATTATTTCGTCCTTCCCCTTCCAACCCTCTATACATCAGAGGGCACGCCATCCCAGATTCATTGGCAGTGACTACCACTCGGAAAAGGGCAGGGGTACCCATGGCCACAGTGGAATCACCGCCAGACAAGGAATCTAAGCGGCTGTATGCCCTTGGCAAACGTGTCACGTCAGCAGCCGCATACACTAAGCGGATTGCTAATAATACAACACTATTGGCAAGCTATGCTGACGTCCAATGGAACTTGCTCCAGGAAGGCCTCCAAGAGGTTCCTGAACCCGCCAAATCAAAGCTTCTCTCCATTGTAATGGAGGGAAGACAAGTTAACCAGCACGTGATCAAGAACACCTTGGATACTGCGGAAACTGCAGGCAGGTCTCTGGCCCAAGGGACCGTAGTGAAAAGACACGCTTGGCTGCGTACGTCAGGTTTGATACCGGAAACTCAAGTCTCCCTCATCAACAAGCCCATTGAGGACTCGAACCTCTTCGGGAAAGCGGTGGATGAGGCTTTGGAAACGGCCAAGAAGGAGCATGAGACTCTGAAGTCTCTGCAACGGATCACACAGAAACCTTCCACCCAAAGGGGTAATAACTCTCGGCAGTCCTTTCGAGGGCAAACCTGTGCTGGTCAAAACAGCTACGGCACGGGAAACTTCAATTCGGGACAAACATCTGGAAACCCTGCATACTACCCAGCAAGGGGTCAGAAACGTGGCAAAGGCAGAGGTAGAGGCCCCAATCCCAGAAGAGCCACAGCCTCTGGTCAGAAATGACCACCAAATCCGGGTCCCCTCCCATGTTACCCCGGTCGGGGGGCGATTAACATCTTCCCTCATGGCATGGGAGGGGATAACTTCAGACTAGTGGGTCATAAAGACGGTCGCCCACGGTTACTGCGTGGAATTCGTCCGACCTCCACAATTCAGACCGCTGCGCTCACGGCGCCTTTCACCGGACCATCTGGAGATCCTGAATCAAGAGGTGGAAGCACTGCTGGGAAAGGTCGCCATAGAAGCCGTCCCTATTCTTCAGGTAAACAAGGGTATTTATTCAGTGTACTTACTTGTACCCAAAAAGGACCTCACCATGCGCCCTGTTCTAGACCTGTGCCCAGCGAACAAGTTTATAAAACCCCAGAAGTTTTGCATGGTAACACTGCAGGAGGTGACATGGCAACATTGGACATGAAAGATGCATACTTTCATATTTCAATCTTGCCAGCGGACAGGAAATATCGAAGGTTCATGATCGAGGACAGGCATTACCAATTCAAAGTGCGGCACTTCAGCATCGCCTTGGCGCCAAGGGTGTTTACCAAAGTCCTGGCAGTGGCGGCAGCACACCTGCGCAGACTATCAGTCCCAGTTTACCCTTACCTTGACGACTGGCTCATTACGGGGGACTCGTTCAACGCTTGTTTTTCGAACACCCAAAACACAGTAGATCTCCTCTTCAGTCTGGGTTTCTCAATCAAAGAAAAGAAATCCAGCTTAGTCCCCAGTCTAATAAAACAATTTCTGGGAGCACTAATTCGGACGAAGGACGGTCTCGGCTTCCCCCTCCAACGAAAGGGTTCAGAACATGCTTTTTCAGATCCCTCAATATGTAGCCAGTCAGGAGGTGACGGTGCTCAAAGCCATGCGCTTGCTAGGAATGATGGCGTCATGCATATACTTGGTTCCCCACGCGCGGCTGCGCATGCGTCCCATGCAAGAGTGGCTCAACAGCCAGTAGTGTCAGGCCAGCGGACAATGGGAAGATCTGGTAGTTGTCTCGCCAGCACTTGTTCTCTCTCTGCAGTGGTGGTCAAGAGAAAACCTCTTTAAGGGGAAGGCCTTCACCACCCCTGCAGTGGAAGCCACTCTCACGACAGACGCATCTCTCACAGGGTGGGGAGCTCATCTGCTTCAACAGACAGCCCACAGAGTGTGGTCTCCTCAAGTAGCATCCAACCATAGAAATTTACTGGAGCTATTAGCGGTGTTCAAGGCATTGAAGGCCTTTCAGATGCAACTGCAAGGGAAGACAGTGCTGATCCTAACGGACAGCACTGCAGCAATATATTACCTGAACAAACAGGGGGGCACTCACTCTCCAGGGCTATCCAAGCTGTCCCAAAACATTTGGATATGGGCTCTCAAACACCAGATGTTTTTATTGTCCCACCATGTTCAGGGGAACTCAATCTTCTGGCAGACGTACTCAGCAGAGATTTTCCTCTGCCAGAAGAATACGAATGGCAACTACACGAAGACATTGTATCCAACGTCTTTGCAGAATGGGGCTTCCCAGAGATCGACTTGTTCGAAACTCAGGAGAACGGCCAATGCCAAGACTACGCCTCCAGGTACCCCCAGAACCGATCCAAGGGGAACGGTCTCTGGATAACATGGTCGGGAAATTTGTCTATGCTTTTCCCCCTCCGACTCCCCTTCTCAACAAGATAGTACACAAGATGCACCAGGAACCAATTACCATGATACTGGTGGCCCCCATGTGGGCCCGCCAACCCTGGTTCACTCACCTGATGGAAATGTCCCTCTCCCCACCAGTAAAACTACCCTGCCCGTACAACATGTTGTCTCAGGACAGGGGGGAGACACTACACCCATGCCCACAAACTCTGAATTTAGCATCTTGGCTCCTGGGATCATAGAGTTTGGACACCTGCAACTCCCTCAGAGGTGCATGGACATACTCTGGGAAGCGAGAAAACCGAATACATGTTATTGCTATGCCAGCAAATGGAAACGTTTTGTCATCTGGAGCAATTCCAAGGGCGTCAATCCCATCGATTGCTCACCCACTCACATTGTGCTGTATCTAACCCATCTGTTGGACACTGGATTAGTCTTCAATTCCCTAAAGGTTCATCTGGCTGCTCTGTCAGCCTACACCACATCACAACAAAAGGTGTCGTGGTGGAAAACACCGGTGATTAAGGCTTTTATGGAAGGGGTTAAGAGGATTTAGCCTCCCATTTCTCACCCAGACCCTGGATGGGATCTGAATGTGGTTTTGACCAGGCTCGTGGGAGCTCCCTTTGAGCCTATGCATAAAGCAAGTCTGAAAGATCTGACTTATAAAACAGCCTTCCTAGTGGCTATCACTTCTATCAGAAGGGTTAGCGAACTACAGGCTCTTTCTGTTCTAGACCCCTTTGTTACAGTCCACAAAGATAAGGTAGTTCTGCGCACACATCCCAGGTTTGTGCCTAAATTCATCTCAAAGTTCCATGTGAATCAATCAATCGAACTACCCACTTTCTTCCAGAACCCTACTAACATGGCCGAAAGAAGACTACACACACTAGATGTGCGAGGGCAGTCATGTTCTACCTGGAAACATGTCTGAAAGAAGCCTACACACACTAGATGTGCACAGGGCAGTCATGTTCTACCTGGAAAGAACTGAACCACTGAGGAAGACAAAACAAATCTTTGTTTCAGTGGCAGCTGGTAGAGAAGGGGATCCTGTCTCTAAATCAGCTAACTCAAGGTGGATTGTCAAATGCATCACACTATGTTACACTCTTGCTAAGAGAGAACTGCCCTTCAAGCCTAGAGCCCATTCTATTCGAGGCACTGGGGCATCCATAGCATTCATTGCAAATGTTCCCCTTGAGTCCATTTGCAAAGCGGCAACCTGGAGTTCTGTACACACCTTTACAAAACACTATTGCCTAGACACTCCTTCTAGATCTGATTCTCATGTGGGACAAGCAGTATTAAGACATCTTTTCTCTACTGTTCCTTCTCACAACCCACCTCCAACTCCGGGTACTGCTCACTAGTCTATGCACAGCATGTGGTTCTAAGCAGATTAACAAGCATCAGAAGACATGCATTACTTACTGTAATAGCATTTCTGATGATTGTATCTGCTTAGATGCACATGCGCCCTCCCTACCTCCCCGCTCGGGGTGGATGGAACATAGACGTCTAACTACTTTCTCTTTATGTGCTTACTCACTATAGCCTTGGGCTCCATCACGGCAGAAAAAATACAATCGGAGGGACCTCGGCGAGTGAGGGATTTTGGGTACACTACACGTCACGATGGGGATAGTGTTACAGACACACCTATGCCGACGTCCCCTTTCGGTCCCCGAAAGACAAGATGCAATACTCTGCGGTTACCACTGGATGTCGGACCATATGCACAGCATGTGAATCTAAGCAGATACAATCATCAGAAATGCTATTACGGTAAGTAATGCATGTCATATGCTGGGTCACAAGCTGATTAGGCCTTCAAGTTGGGAAAGTTTCACAAACTTCCACCACGAGATTTGGGATTTCTCAACCAAATGACACAGTACTTTAAAGTGGAGCAAAAACATGCAGCTGAAGACGTTGGTTCCTGCCAGGTCCTGCAGGTCTTGCTGTTCCTGAACCTCAGTCTTGGGGTCAAGAGGGAGGACGTCGGGGAACTCCTGCACTGCACGCGATCGTCATCGGAGCAAGAAAAATGCTGTCACTTCAGCTCAAATAATTGGCTTCCAAACACAAACTGGTGTCCTTCCCCTTGGTTAACCTTAACCAGCTCCGCAAATGGTATCCAGGCGTTTGCTGAATTGATTGGTCCCACCAACTCAAAGGGAGAAGCCGTCCTTGAAGGAGCTTCTCTGTCGATTGGAGATCTGGCAATTCGGTGTTGCAGCAGGGCTTTACGGGCAAACCAACAGTCCAGTGGTTGCAGCAGCTGTCCTCTTCCAGCTCGTCTTCGGTTCATTCGTTCCAGTGGTCGACTCTGCCTTCCAGTCCTGGAGACTCGCCTTTTAAACAGTTTTCTCCCCTTCATTCCAGCCTGGCTGCCAATCACCCAGCAGGGTGGCTGTCCTTGCCAGTCAGCCAGCCAATCCCGCCAGAGTGCATTTGGGTCTCCTAAAAGACTAAGCACAGAGTTTCGGGCACCTCCCTCACTTCCTGCCCACCCCAGACACTCAGATGCCATGGGCAGACTTCAGTCCTGAAGCCCGCCAAAGGCTTGCAAACAAAGGGACCGAACGTGATTTGGCGCACAGAGTTAAACGCCAGAAGGACCTTTTCACAAAGAAACGGTGAAAAAAGATGACCAGAGTCTGTTTTTATAGAGGGGTCTTGGGTGCCATATTGGAAAATATGGCAGCCCCGATGTTTAGTTACTGGTGTTCGCGGTCGGGAAAAATCATGGTAGTTATAAAACCACTGCCACCAGCCATTTCAATAGGACAGGGTAGCTTTTGACAGCTACAAGAGTGTTTAGACCTAGGGGATACGAAGTAACCCCTCCAGCACTCTATAGGAAGATAGTTTATGCTGGGTCTGCGAATTTAAAAAGACTAGTAAAGTCAATTTAACTGTACATTCTTTGGGGAACAGTAGTTCATCCCAGAGAAGATTTTTAAACCTTGGGGAGTCCAAAGGACACCCCTGTGCCACTGCACTGAAGGTGCTGTGTGACACAACAATAAAAAGATGATGCCTTATGGGGTTATCTAAAACTGCATAACCAAAGAACACAAGAGTAAAACACATTGAAAATGAAATATTCGAAGCCCCAAAATATAGCAAAAGAACTGGAGGGCTCTAAAATAGAGGGAATTTAGCACTTGGGTGAGAATGCTCCCTAACAGGTTGTCATTTACGCATTCTCTTGCAGGCGTGTATTGCAGAAACAAATGCCCAGTAAGTGAACTGGGATTGTAATGCAAGCTGGTCAGGGATAGTGGTGGGAGCACAGTCTTACCTATTTTTGAGTCAGTGGTCCAGTGTAGAACTCCTCAAAGTAGGCAGTGGCATTTCGCTCAGTCATTCTGCCACCTTCATCTTGGAGGAGTCTATTGATATTGTTGGAATGTCTACCTGATGACATCACTTCACAGGGGATGCGTGGGGTGGCCTATCTGTATGCCTGCCTGTTAATAAGCATTCAACCCATATTGGGATGTTATTCATGAACGGTTGGTACCTAACTATGCAAAAATAAAGCTTCTTGATTAAAGCAGTAGTTCCATAAACGGAGTAGCTTGGTAGACTAGTAGGAAGCCTGACCTTTAATGTAATTGGCAGACGTGCCTTCTGAGTATATTGTTGTGGGATTTTGGGGAAAGAAAGGGTTTGGATTTACTGACCCGAGTTGAGCAGGCTTCAGTGAACATGTGTTTTAGAGCCAGGATGTCCATTCGTAGTCTGCGCATAATTGTGGCTTGCATACAAATAGTGCACGTCGGCAGAATTTACCAGCCAGACCTACTAGAGCAAGGGTTCACGTTACTTGTGTACCGTGTTTCATAGACTAGGCACATTGTCCATTTATATGAAGATGAGAATGCCATTGTCAAGTGGCATTTGCTTATGGCCGGCTGTTACGTTGTGATACAAGTCCAAGCGGGGAGGGATCCTCTGGCCCCACGCTGAGATATTCTGACCTGTTGCTAATCTCACTGCAGAGTATGGTGTGTCCCCGTAAACTATTCCAATCCGTTACAATGCTTATAATTGGGAGTTCTCTTTGTTATTATTATATACCCATGTTGGTGCTTAGGTAAGAATTGATGATGTAACACTGTGTGAGACTACACAACACTTATCTGCTTGGTATTAGGTAACCTACCTTTTGGTATAGGCCTGTACTACACAGGTTGGTAGTGTGATTTAGCAGCCAGGCATATCTCAAGACTGGTAAATGTGAGCTGTAGATGTTGGGGATAATTCTCAGAATTGTGCTAATTCCTCTCTACCTTAGAGACCCCCAGCGCTTTTGCTTGACTCTAGGGCTTTTTAATTTTTAACCTGGAGAGAGTGAGACCTTTTTTCCACTATCATGTATTTTTCTTTGATTTAAACACTGTGTTCCTTTTGGTTTTTGGAGTCTGACAAACTCCATAGGTATCTTTTTGCATTGTCACACAGCACCTTTGGCACAGGGAAGTCTTTTAGATTTCCCAAGGTTTAGATACCTTACTCTTGGATTAACTACTGTTTCCAAGAGCAGTGAAGTGAAATTGACTTTACTTGCAGTGTAACTTTCTAGACCCAGCAAACACTATCTTACAATAGGGTGCTGGATGGGTTACTTAGTATCCCCTTTGTCTAGCTTCTCATGTAACATTTTTGTTACACTTTACACAATTAATGGCTGGTGGCAGTGGTTTACTTTTTACTACGGTGATGTATTTTTTCCGCCTGCTGCGTTTGCAGCTGCAGTGAAGCGCCCATGGGTGCCATTTTTGTATAAATGGCCCAGTGTTCTTTTTTTACCATTTCTTGTTGTTTAGGTCCTTCTTGAGTCACTCTGTGCGCCAAACCAGGTTTGGTCCCTTTGTTCGTTTTGTCTTTGGCGAGCTTCACGAGTGAAACCTGCTTCTGGCTCCAGCGTGTCTGGTGGGGGCAGGAAGTGGGGGAGGTGCCCTAAACTCCCTGTGCTTATTCTCCTAGGAGACAGGAATGCACTCTTGGGTGATTGGCCAGTTTGCTGTCCAGCAAGGACAGCCACCCTGCTGGGTGACTGACAGCTGGGCTGGAATGAATGGGAGAAACCTGCATAAAAGGCGAGACTTTTTGGCTTGAAAGGCAGAGTCGACCACTGGACGAAGGAATCTGAAGAAGAACTTGGAAGAGACTCCTGCTGCAACTCCTGGACCGTTGGTTTGCACGATGAAGCCCTGCTGCTGTGCTGAAGCTCAGAATTCGCCTCGACTAGAGAAGCCCTGCAAGGACGAATTCTCCCCTTGAGTTGGTGGGACCAATCCACTCCAAAGTAAGCCACCTGGACATCCTCTCAGAGCTGGTTGAATTTCCACTGCAGTTGTTGCTGGAACCGAATAGCCAGGGAGAGGAACAGCAGATTGTGTGCGTTGCTTTTAAGTTGGGCAAGAGCTCCAGGAAGATCCTTCAGACTCCCAGGAAGCAGGACTGACTGAGCCTGAGCCACCTCAAGAGTGTTGGACCCCAGAAGCAAGGAAAGACCATCCCGACAGCCAGGAGCCGCAGTGGTGCTATTTGCGGTAGACCCGAGGAGCTGAAACGCCAAAGTGCCACTTGTTTAAAGTTTACCGGTTGCCGTCGGTGACCGTCCCGTGAGTCCCCAGAAGTTCTCCCTCTTGTCCCCACGACTGAGGCCCAGCAACAAAAGGACCTGCAGAGCTGCACAGGAACAGAAGTCATCTGCTGCATTTTTCTTCAACCTTAAGATACTTTACAGTCTGAGAGAACTTGCCTCTCTTTGTAGATTTGTTTGCATTTTCTACTTCACAAGTCTAACGGCTTGTGGCCCTACATTTGATTCTTCTTTTTCACCAAAGACTTCGGAAACATTGTGCAAAGACTTTTACTCCTGGAATGAGACGGCTCTCCTCTGTCATTTTGTTGCACCTATTGTTGTGTAACGTTTTGGGGTAGTACCCTTATGCTGCACTACAACAACCTTAGCCTCTTCGCAATAGGGACCCAACCTTTGGTATAAGTCTGAACTACACAGGTTGGTAGTGTGGCCTAGCAGCCAGGCTTATCTCAAGAGGGGTCAATGTGAGCAGTGATGTAGTTTCGAGGGGTATTGTGTCCTCCGACGTATTCCACATCTATGACAGTAATCACCAAAGCTGTGCTGCCTCGGAAAACATTTTCGGCGTCCTGCGTCGATGACGTCGATACACTGTCCTCGAGGGCCTCCATCGAGGGTCGACGTCACCGGATGTTATATATAGCACGCACATCGCCCGTAGCCTCAGTTCCGTTTTTTCCGAGAACGTGTTCGCCTCGGAATCTCGGCATGCTCGATTCTTCTACTTCGTTTGTGAAATGTTTGAGAATATGTCTTTGTCTTCTCCTACCCCGAAGTCGGGCTTCAAAAAGTGTCGGGACTGCGGTGCTAAAATGTCCATTACGGACCCGCACGACGTCTGCCTCTGGTGCCTTGGAGAGAGCCACGACACCGACTGCGATGAATGCCAGTCCCTGACTTCGAAGGCCTTGCGGGAGTGGAAGAAGTTGTTAACGGTAGGTAGGGTTTCTAAACCCCGTAAGTGAAAATCCGCTGGGCTATCGACCGACAACTCGAGGGGCGACTCTCCGCGTCGGCGTAATTCTAGGGGGTCTCGGTCCCAGAGTGGTTCCCACCATTCCTCTGCCTCTTCTAGGCATTCTCGGAAGCGCCATCACCGGTCTCCTTGCCCTTCCTCGTCTGAGGGCTCCGCAAGACGGCGGGTTGCTTGGCCCAACAAGCATTCATCACCGGCGGAATGGGACGCGTTCCGCAAGGAGATGATGGCGATTTTCGAATCGCAGGGCACCGATCCGTCCGTGCCTTCGAGAGAAGCTGGCAAGGAATGAGCTAGGGCCACCGCTCGCACGCCTTCGGGCTGGGGCGGTCGGCGTGATCATCGGGAGCCGTCGAGGTCCCGATTGGGCAAGGTTGATCGCAATAGCCGTTCCAGGTCCCGGTCCTCGAAGCCCTGGAGACCGTCTGAGCCTGTGAGGCCTTCGAAGAAGGCATAGTCGGCGCCATGTCCATTGAGGGTCTCTAGGCTCCGGCTCCGAGGAAGTCGTCGACGCCATCAGCGCTGAGGCTTTCGAAGGACACGCTCGGGGCTCAGGCCTCGAAGTCGTCAACGCCGATTCCATCGGCGCCCTCGACGCCTTTCGAGGAGAATGTGCCGGAGGTGCCCCGGAGAGCGGTGGAAACTCTGAGGAAGGCCCTCTGCAAGTCAGTGAGGCCTATTTTTGAGCCCTTCTCTGGTCATCCCCGCCCCCCCCCCCAGGCTTCATTTATTCCAGCCTTTGGACTACATCTCAGAGGTGGAAGAAGGGTTGGATGAGGAGGGGGTTGTGCCTTCGGAGGTTCCTGAAGACTTGTCTGGTCACAGCCAGATGGAAGACCTACGTCAGTCTTTACATGACGCCAGTGGTCTGGACACCTCTCCGGAGGTTGAGTTTGGCAGCCTGAGCCTGGCACACATGCTGAGTCCTCGTACAGGCGTCTCATATCGAGGGTAACTGAGTACTTGGGGTGGTCTGCGCCACCTGTTGATTTTCTGCAGGATGACCTGACGGATAAATTGGACCAAGATCTGCCTACTGACACGGTGCTGCCATTTCATATGGCATTCCAAAGAAGGGTGGCAGCGACTTGGACTGTTCCGCAGAGTCTCCCGGCAGTGGGGAAGTTGCTTCTGAAAAAATACCGTCCAGCCAGTGGTGACCCCTGCTACTTGTCTACGCACCTCACTCCGGAGAGTTTGGTGGTGCAGGCGGCTACGGCCCCAACGAAGCAGGCTGCGCACCCTACCATCCCTCCAGATAGGGACGACAAGCGCTTTAATGGCTGTGCGAAGAAAGTATTTTCATCTGGGGGTATGGCTTTAAAGGCAGCCAACTCCGTTTGTGCCTTAGCAAGATTCACTCACATTTGTGAATTGTGTATCTTTGGCGGCTGAACATATTCCCGAAGGGGAGGAACGGGATGGCTTTCTGGCCCTCGTGCAGGATGGCAATGCCATGTGTGAAACCGTTCAGTCGGGTCTGGACGTGGCGGACAGTGTCAGCCGGTCCATGGTGGCGAGGAGCACCGTGATGCGCAGGTTTGCTTGGTTGCGGAAGTCGGGGTTTGCTCCTGGCTTCTCAACATGCCCTTTGATGGTGTGCATCTTTTTGGCAGCAAGGCTGACGAGAGCCTTGAGAGGTTGCAGACCCCCAAAGCTGCAGCAAAATCGTTGAGTGCTACAGTACGTCAACCTCTGCCTTTTTGTCCTAGGGGACAGCAATGGACGGGAGGTTCCTTTCGATGATACTCTTCCTTTGGTAGATCGAGGGGAGCTGCCAGTCAAAGGGGCCAACGTAGGAGTACCAGAGGTGGAAAACAAGGTACTCGAGGTGCCAAGGCAGCGCGTGCAGTTGCCTCTTTGCCCTCAGGACCTGCAGCAGCCGCTTCAGCTCAGTCATGGGGCCCATGCTTCTCCAGTTGGGGGAAGGCTGGCGCAGCATCTGGTAGAATGGCGTGCCATTACTTCAGCTGTGTGGGTTCTGGAGATCATAGCCCATGGCTACTGTCTTCCTTTCTGGCAGAGGCCTCACGACAATACACCGGGGAAGCTCTCTTTGAGGAGTCCGGATCCGCTCCTTGCGCAGGAAATCCTATCCCTGCTGGAGAAAGGCGCCATAGAACTGGTGCCTGTAGCGGAGAGGAACAAGGGATGGTATTCCCCATATTTTTTGATCCCAAAAAAAGACTGGGGATTGAGACCCATCATGGACTTGCGTGGTTTGAACAAGCTCCTCAGGAAGGACAAGTTCAAGATGGTTACTCTTTCTCAAGTCCTCCAGGCCCTTCAACTTCAGGACTGGTTGGTGTCTCTCGACCTCAAGGATGCTTACTTTCATGTGCCGATTCATCCCAAGCACAGGAAGTACTTGAGGTTCCCGGTTGGCGACTCGCATTTTCAGTTTCGGGTACTGCCGTTCGGATTGACCTCTGCCCCGAGGGTCTTCACCAGGCTAATGGTGGTGGTGGCAGCGTATCTCAGGAAAGGGGGGGATTCATGTCTACCCCTATCTGGATGATTGGTTGATCAGGGCGTGCTGTCCCGAGCAAGTCCTGGATCATCTGTCAGTCACCTGCCACTCCCTTCACAAGCTGGGCTTCTCCCTCAACTTAAAGAATTCTCACTTGACACCTACCCAGCGGCTCCAGTACATCGGAGCAGTGCTCGACACATCCCTGGGGCAGTGTTCCACTCCCCAGGTGAGGGCTCATCACATTCTGCAGATGGTGGACAAGTTTCAACATGCCCAGAGTCTCGACATTGGAGTTCTTGAGGCCTCATGGCATCCTGCATTCTAATGGTGCCGGAGGCCAGGCTGCGGATGAGATTTCTGCAGTGGGCTCTCAAGATGCAGTGGTCGCAGTTTTCCGGCAGGATATCTGATCCCGTTCAGGTGCCGCCCTCGATCGCCCAGGATTTTCTGTGGTGGGCCGACGAAGGCAATCTGATGAAGGGAGCACCATTTTGGCTACCCTGGCCGGAGGTGACGATCGTGACGGACGCATCCCTCACGGGATGGGGAGCTCTTGCCAACGAGTTGACAGTCAGCGGTCGTTGGTCTCCGTCTGAGTCCAGACTCCACATCAATCTGTTAGAGCTGCAAGCTGTCAGGCTAGCCCTGAAGGCTTTTCTGCCATCTGTGCGGGGGAAGAATGTCCTGATTATGACGGACAATACAGTGGACATGCACTACCTAAACAAAAAAGGGGGGGGGCAGGGTCACTCCCACTGTGCAGAGAGGCGATGCAGCTCTGGTTGTGGGCCATCCAGCAGGAAATTTCGATCGCTCCAGTTCATCTGGCCGGCGATGTAAACGCAGCGGTGGACGCTCTGAGCAGGCAGAGCATGGTTGCCGTTGGAGAAAGTTCTGCGACTGGTGCAGGGTACAGAATGTGGATCCTTTTCAGTGTTCTATTCCTGTGGTTCTGTCTTTTTTGCTTTCATTAGCCCACAAGGGTCTGCAAGTGGGTACCATTAAAGGTTACCTGGCGGCGCTGTCCATGTTTAAGCGCTTCTCTGAGCAGTGTTCTTATTTTAAGATTCCTTTGATTTCTCAGTTTCTAAAAGGGCTACCTAATGTGTTTCCACCTTCGCCTTTCCAGGTGCCGGGATGGGATTTGAACTTAGTTCTAAAGTTCCTAATGGGAGATCCGTTTGAGACCTTACATTCTTGTCCATTGAGACTGTTGTCCTTTATTTTTAGTTGCAGTTACTTCCGCTCGCAGAGTGAGTGAGTTGCAGGCACTTGCCGCCAAGCCACCTTTCAGTGTTCCATAAGGACAGGGTTGTCCTTAGGGTTCGTCCTTCTTTTCTTCCGAAGGTTGTGTCGGAATTTCATTTGAGCCAGAAGGTAATTCTTCCAGCGTTTTATCCTCCTCCGCATCCTGGTAAGGAAGAGGAGAGGCTCCATAGGTTGGATCCTAGGAGAGCTTTGAGTTTCTATCTCGCACGGATGTCCAGGGTCAGAGTGGACGATCAGCTCTTTGTTGGATATGCTGGAAGGCGTTTAGGTCAAGCTGTTTCTAAGCAGACCTTATCCAGATGGATCATCTTGACAATCTCTGAATACCGTCTGGCGGGTAAGGACCCTCCAGTGGGCTTACGGGCTCATTCCACTAGGGGTGTGGCTGCCTCCACTGCTTTGCAGAGGTGTGTTCCCATTCGTAATATTTGTGAAGCAGCCACATGGGCATCTGTCCATACTTTTGTCAGACACTATTCCCTGGATTCCATCCATGGGCAAGATTTAGCCTTTGGCAAGGCGGTCCTCTATTCAGCAATTTGATTGGGCATTCTAAAATTCTAAATTCTTTGCCTACCTCCATACGTTGGTACTGCTTTTGGAGTCTTGTCATAGATCTGGAATACGTCGGCAGACACAATCCCCTCGAAGAACAAGTTACTTTTTACCTACAGAATGTATGTTCCACATCGCACCCTCCCAGCCTGCCCCTCTACAGAATTTCTTATGCGATTGCAGCTTACGTTTCTGCAAGGCTTTCTGCAGTCATACTGGCCGGAGATTGGTGCCACACGTTCTGGGGAAAAAAACTACAACTGAGGCTACGGGCGCCGTGCGTCCTATATATAACATTCGGTGACGGTGACCCTCGACGCAGGCCCTCGAGGACAGTGTATGGACATCGACGCAGGATGTCTACGCCGAAAAAACCATCCGAGGCAGCACAGATGTGGTGATTACTGTCATAGATGTGGAATACGTCAGAGCAACATCCCATCGAAAGAACGTTACCAGGTAAGAAAGTAACTTGTTCTACAGGGAGATTCCCAGTGGCAAGTATTCAAATTAACACTGATACTCAAGGTTTCTAGATAACACAATTATTAATTTATCAGTAATTTACACAAGCCTTCTTAAGAAGGAACAATATAAAAGCAACACTCAAATACACTTCAGAAATCCACACTCTTACGTTTCTTAAATTCATTAACTTCCCATTGGGGATGACACACTTATAATTCCTACACCCTCAGATGACATAAATAACTAGGATACTTGTGGTCATTAATATAGAACTGTTACATTTAGAGTAAGCAGAGAGTATGTAAAAAGAAAGTTTAGCAGAATAAACAAGAGATCTCAAATATTTCTTTAAGCAGGCAAATAGTTTTGTACCCCCCCAATGCAGAGTAAGTTAACCCCTTCCTGGAAGGACAGGTGCAACACAATGACAGAGGAGAGAAGAGTCATTCAGGGAATTCGGCTAAGCCAATGTCAACGGGCAAAAGTCAATGTAACTGAAGCACTTCTTGAAGGTAAGTAAAAGTTGAAATTATTTTTTTTTAGAAGTATTTGATGAAGAAAGAAGAATCAAGTATAGGGCCACAAGCTGGGAGACCTGTGAAGTAGAAGAGCAAGCAAATCTACAGTGAGAGGTAAGTTCTCTCAGACTTAACAATACCTTTTGAGTTTGAAGAAAAAATGCAACTGGTGACCTCTGTTCCTCTGCAAATCCTGTTCCTGGGCCTCAGTCGTGCAGACAATAGGGAGGACTTCTGGGGACTCCTGCACCACAACAGATGGTCACCGACCGCAACCGGCAAACTTTCAAACAGGTGACACTTTGGTGTTCAGCTTCTCGCGACAACTGCAAATAGCAACACCGCGGTTCCTGGCTGTCGAGATGGGCTTTCCTTGCTTCCGAGGTCCTGCACTCTGTTGAGGGGGCTCAGGCTTGGTCAGTCCTGCTTCCTGGGAGTCCGGAGGATCTTCCTGGAGCTCCTGGCCAATTTAAAAGCAACACATACAAACTGGTGTTATTCTCCCTGGCTATAGGGTTTCCAGCAGCAACTCTGTGGAAATTTCAACCAGCTCTGAGATGGATGTCCAGGTCTTACTTTGAAGTTGATTGGTCCCACTAACTCAAGGGGAGAAGTCGTCTTTGCAGAGCTTCTCTGTTGAGGCGAACTTGGAGCTTCAGCACAGCAGCAGGGCTTTACCGGTCAAACCAATGGTCCAGGAGTTGCAGCAGGCGTCCTCTTCAAGTTCTTCTTCGGATTCCTTCGTCCAGTGGTCGACTCTGCCCTCCAGCCAAAAAGCCTTGCCTTTTATGCAGGTTTTTCCCATTCATTCCAGCCTAGCTGTCAATCACCCAATAGGGTGGCTGTCCTTGCCGGAAAGCCAGCCAGCCAAACATCACAGGGTGCATTTGGGTCTCCTAGGAGACTAAGCACAGGAATTTCGGGCACCTCCCTCACTTTCTGCCCCCACCAGACACTCTGGAGCCAGAGGCGGGTTTCACTCGTGAAGCCTGCCAAAGACAAAATGAACAAAGGGACCAAACCTGGTTTGGCGCGCAGAGTAAATCTCAAGACGGACCAAAACAACAAACAGCGAAAAAAAGAAGACTGGGGCCATTTTGACAAAAATGGCACCCATGGGTGCTTTACTGCAGCTGCAAATGCAGCCCGCTGTAAAGACACGACACAGTAGTAAAAAGTAACCACTGCCACTAATTGTGTAAAGGGTAACATAAACATTTTTACATGAGAAGCTAGACAAAAGGACAGACTACTAAGTAATCCCTCCAGCATTCTATTGTAAGATGTGTGTGTTGGGTCTAGTTACATTATATAGTAAAACCAATTTAACTTTACGACTCTTGGAAACAGTAGTTAATCCAAGAGTAAGTTACTTAAACCATGGGAAATCCAAGACTTCCCTGTGTCACTGCACTAAAGGTGCTGTGTGACACAATGCAAAAAGATGCCTATGGAGTTTGTCAGACTCCAAAAACCAAAAGAAACAGTTAGAATCACAAGAAAAATACATGAGTGGGAAAAAGGTCTCGCTCTCTCCAGGTTAGAAATGGAAATGTCCTAGAGTCCAGCAAAAGTGCTGGGGGTCTCTAAGGTAAAGAGGAATTAGCACATTTCTGAGAATTCTCCCTAACACAGTGCCCCAAATTGGTAAGGCATGTTGGCGCATACCTTCCGATTTCACCTTTAGGCCCATTGTGACCCCAGACCTTGTGGCCGGGACTATACTTTCGCTGGATTTACAGGGCTTGGTGGTTTCGGCGAAAAGTATTGTTGTGGGGATGGATTCAGATGGGTGAGAATGGCGCACTGTGTTGTGTGTTGATACGACAGTATCTCTAAAAGAAGTAACAGACGCAGAATTGTTTGAGGGCCGGTTTGACGATGGTGAAATATTGCTGGCTATTTGCATCCCTTGTGAGATTAAAGTGCAATTTTCTCTGATGGCCCTTGTTGCCCCACCCTCATTCACTGACAAAGACTTGGAGCAGGTTCCCAGAGAGGTTGTGGACAACCAATGCCCATGATGTGGGGCTCTTGCAGGGATTGGCACCCATACAAATAACACTGAAACCTGGTGCCATGTTGCCATGGGCAAAAATATACCTGCTGTCCAGAGAAGACGAGGAAGGAATACGCACTCCTAAACCAGGGGATAATAGTACCCTCCACATCCCCATGTAACTCGTCTATACGATAAAAAGGCAAAAGGGGGGAGTTGGAGAATGAGCCAGGATCTCTGCACCCTAAATGACATTGTACAGGCAGAATTTAGTGTAGTTCCTAACCCTGCAACCATTTTGTGCAGTATCCCTAATCCAGCATCACACTTCACGGTGATGAATTTACAGAATGCCGCCTTTTCCATAACCTTGTACCCAGACTTGTAATACCTCACTGCGTTCACGCATGGCAGAATGCGGTTTGAACACACATTGCCACAAGGGTACTGCAAATCCCTCAGTATCTTTAACAGAATATTACATGTTGATTTAGGGAACATCCAAGTGCCCAGTACAGTCATTCAATATGTGTATGATCTGCTAGTGTGCAGTGACAACCAACAACAGTGCCACTGTTAGCATACAAGGGGTACAAAGTAGACAAAGCAAATTTACAGTACTATCACCAAGAAGTGCTATACCTGGCACAATTGAAATCTGTCCATGGGAAGAAAATCGAACCTGAGCGCGCTGCCTCAGTGTGCAGCGCGCCCCAGCCAAAAGCGGTTAAAGAAATGCAGAAATTCCTCAGACTTTGTAGGTATTGCAGAGCATGGATTTTAGATTATGCTGCATACACCAGGTCCCTGTTACAGGGCCTCAAAGAAGCACAAAAAAATGCTATGGACGGAAGAGATGCTTACACGCTTTAATGAACTAAAACAGGTAATCTGCACTGCTCCAGTGCTAACAACCCCTTACTATACTCAAGAATTCTATTTGTTTTCCCATTCTAATGGTCAAATGATGACTGACCTGCTCAAGCAGAAAAGCACAATGGGCCACAAGCCATTGGCCTACTACAGTGGAGTGCTAGATTCAGTGATGCAGGGCCAGTTTCCTTACGAACAGGTGCTTTCTGCCACTGCGTTTGCCATTGAAAAGAGTTCCACAATTGTAATGGGCTATTCCATAACACTGTGCGTGGAACGTGCAGTATTTGCAATCCTCGAGTGATCAAAATCCGCTCTCGCCACACAGCGGGCATCCGCACACGTTGTCATTCTGTCCAGCCCACACATACACATAGTACAATGCAGGACTGTAAACCCTGCCCCATTCCTCACAGAACTGTGTAATGACGAAGACCTTGCAGAGTATGACTGTGCGACATTCAAGGGGGAAGAAGAGGACATACCAAAAGCCAAAAACAGCCCGCTCAACGGGTGAGGGGAGGAAGTTCTCCTTGTTGATGGGTCAGCAACTATTGACCGGGTGACTGGCTTGAGGCATACTGGTGCGGTGGATGTCCGCCTGGTGGACAGAGAATATGAAGTGATTGTGCAAAAGAGACAGCCCATGCAGTATTTGGCCCATGCGCCAGAGCTCCTAGCGCTTATCGAGGCCCTTCTAGCTCTGATCGAGGTACTTCTAGCATCCCAGTGGTGTCGCGTGACTGTTTACACTGACTCAGCCTATTTCACCACCACGGTGCATTCGGCGCTGGCAAGATGGAAGAGAGGGTTTCAAAGGGATGACTGGTCCCTGTTACAACATGCAGCATTGTTAGATAAACTGATAGATGCTCTTTCTCAACCCTCTAGATGCTCTTTCTCAACCCTCCGTGACGGCGGTAGTGAAAGGCACCGCCCATGCCAATGGTACCAACAAGGTCTCACTCGTGTGAGAGCCCTGAAGGTGTCTCACCCGCTAGTCTCCGGGGATCTGTCATTTAGGTGGGCAGGACACGGCTGTCGCTTTTGGATTCAGTTCCTGGGGGTTGACCAGTGCGGGAGGATCAGCTGGGTGAGGGGTCTTGTGGGAGTGACACACCGGATGGTGAGATGCAGTATCCCCTTCCCTGTAACGCCTTTTACCCCATCCTGCCAGGTAGGATACTTCGGAACTCAACCCCCCAGTGCCCCTTCACAACACAAACACTTTCTCACGGGCTTCTAGCTATGAGAGAAAACAGACTAACACCCGAGCCATATACCCAACATGTCCCAATACAATGGTCAGACAATTACTGACCATCACACATACCTGACTTCCATTACACTTCCCCACACGGATAAAAGGTGGAGCATGAAAGCACACTCTGAGCGCGGTGAAGCACACAAGACAGCAGTTCCAAATTGGCAGTTTAACACAAGGAGGAGAAAGACGGCGAAACCAAAGGCTATCACAAGGAGGGAAGTGCCATTGACCTTTGTGACGAGGAACATTTACTTTCACGAAACCTCAAGAAAAGAAAGTGTAAGTCCAGGAAACGAGGCTGAATAATCCTGCATTGTGTGGGAGGTACCCGGGGACCACCTACATCGATAATGAAGGTGGGAAGAATCGCCTGCTGCCGTGGTACTGTCATTGGCTCCTAAAACAAAGCGGCGCCAGTGAAATCAACACAGCCCATGTGTTGCAGAGACCGATACGAGACCGGTCTGTGTTGAAGCCAAGGTTGCAAGTGGCAACATTGTATGGTGAGCGCTGAAGCGAACCGTGTATGAAACGCATGTGATAATCAACGCGAGTAAAATTGAACAGATGAGTGATTGAACTTTGAAACCAAGATACAATACCTTTGACAGTGGTCCAGCACCGCGTGCATGCTCATTCGAAAGTCTCTGTAAGGTATCCGGCTGAGATTTGACAAAGGTGAAAGAGTGGAAAAGAATGTACATCGAAGGGGTCCTGCGGCGGGCCAAGCAAAATACTGTGCACAATCGAAAGTCTTCGTTGTTGATACTGCCAAGAAAGTTGACGACAAAGTAGATCCGAGCATGAACAAGGAAGATAAATTGAAAGCTTTGGGTTAAAGCAAGTTTGCGTTAGAGTGAATTAAATTGGTCCGAGCCCTGCAGGGGGATACTGATTGAACATTGTATCTGTACCCGGCTGAGGAGGATCCAGGGTGATTTGTGAATCAACCAAGAAATTGGATACATGAAAATTCTTTGAACTTTGTGTTAAAGGGGATCTGAGCCCACCTGAGGGGGATCCGAGGTGAATAGTGAATCGCCTGAGAAATGTAGTACGTGTGAAATCCTGAGAGGAAAATTACATAGTGTGTTGCATCAGGCCCTCTGAAAGAAGAGACTTTGGCACGGAAGGCACTGATGATATTGTTTGAACTGAACCCTCGTGCTGGAGAAGCCAGGGACTGTGCTAAGCTCAGGAGTACCGCCTTATCCCGTGCTGAATATCCTGACCTATTTCTTGAACACTTCTTTCTTCCATATGACATTGTTTCCCACACTATTTGTATTTAGAGGTAAGGATTGGCAATAGGTTTTTTAGTACAGGCCCTTTTGTTTTGAAAAGACACCAGTAGGAATGATTTATTATTATCTGATTGTTGTATCTTGCTCCCATTGTTAGATTTAGGATTAGATGGGCGTTTTTCAAACTTTACTTTACTTTATATATTTGTAAAGCGCCGCAGCTCGCAAGCATCAGGGCGCGACAAAAACACAAAGGGAGAAGAGATCACAGGACTACATAAAACAGAGAAGAGATGGACTCAATAAGAGTCCGAAGCTGAGTGTGTAACAAATTACCGAAAGAGTAATGTTTTCAGCTGCTTTCTAAAGGAAAGGTAGTTACTTTCCAGCCTAAGATTGCCCGGAAGCTCATTCCAGAGAGCAATTGCCTTGGTGGGAAAAGCCCTCCCAAGTCCAGTGACTTTTACTCTGGTGTGGCCGGATTTGAGTAGCCCTTGTTTAGCTGATCTTAAACTTCGGCTTGGTTCGTACCAATTGAATTCCCTTTTGAGATATGATGGAGCCGTGCCGTATAGGCAGCGGTGGACCAACGTCAAAGATTTGAATTTAATGCGCTCCTCTATGGCGTGCCAATGAAGGCCAATTCTGTTTTGGGTAATATGGTCATGCTTGGGTTTCCCATTGATGGTTCTGACGGCATTATTTTGGATTATTTGACATTGTTTAATGCAGTTATTGCTAGACCCAAGCATCAATGCATTCCCATAATCGAGTCGGGACAGAATAGTGGCTCTGGCGATGGTTGCGCTATTTTTGGCGTTAAGATATGGCCTAATGCGGTGTAGTAATCTCTGATAGTACTGGCAATTTCTTTTTAGGTGTGAGACCTGTGCCTCTGTTCCTAATGAGGATTGCAGGTATATGCAAAGTGTTTTAACTTTGTGACTGTGATGTTGGAGTCTTTAATGTTAAATGTAGAATACGCTGGGCCTAGATTAGATAGGGCTTTTGTGGATCCAAATGTCATGAGTTCTGTTTTCGAACCATTCATGCACATCCAGTGAGCCTTCATCCAACTCTCTATGGTGTTATAGATGGCTGGCAGTCTTTTATTGTCTATAGCATGGTCTCCACAAAGTTCTATGATCAATTGTGTGTCGTCTGCAAAATTGGTGAAATAAATCCCCAACTGTGAGAGGAGGGTGCAGAGACAACAAATGTAAAGATTGAAACGGAGAGGGGAGAAGCTGGCTCCCTGTGTGACGTAATCAAGAAATGGGCAGCCCCAAACACGTAAACCCTGGGGAGTAACTAAACAGAAAACAGTGAAAAAAGGGGGGTCACGTGAAAACACTCCACTAAACACTTCAAGCGGAAGAAGGCTCTCAGTGTTAGAACCCAATGAGGGGATAGGCCAGATCAAGGATGGTATAAAAAATCAAACGTTATTATTCACATAACAGGTTACATTATATACTCCACTAGATCCATAATAGAGCAGCATA
Organism: Ambystoma mexicanum; assembly: GCF_040938575.1. Taxonomy (NCBI): domain Eukaryota; kingdom Metazoa; phylum Chordata; class Amphibia; order Caudata; family Ambystomatidae; genus Ambystoma; species Ambystoma mexicanum. Next base: position 1,278,821,909 of record NC_090932.1, on the reverse strand, counting down.
AAAACAGGCAATTAACAATAATTATCTACAATATCAAATATATCATTGTCAAGTGAATCTCCTGCAATGCAGGCTGGACATAAAGTGCATAGTGCAATTGCATTAAAGTAGTATAATGCACCAAGGCGCAGTCCAGTGTCAACAATAGGACAACAAGGTTCAAAACAACAAGATATGAAGTCCACGGGGTTAGAACTAGTGGAGTGTCCGCCCCAAGTGATTTTGGAATTTCTGTCTTCCAGAAAGGAGGATATCCATTCAATGGCTTCATCAGAGCAGTTTCCTGCTTTTCCTAGGGCCTCTCGGAGCTTCCCATGATCTAATAAATCGAATGCTGCCGAGAGGACAAGCAGGCCGGCCTTTCCTTTGTCAAGGATACTCAGCATTTTAAATTGGAGATCAAGTAGTGCTGATTCTGTGCTGTGTGCACTTCTAAATCCTGATTGCTGGGGGTGTAATAAGTCGTGCTTGTCCACGTACTCTTGGAGTTGGTGCGTAGCTATTTTGTCGATGATTTTCAACAAATAATTGCAATTTGTGATAGGTCGGAGATTGGCCGGATTTTGCTGGTCCTGACCAGGCTTTTTCACCAATTGTGGGACTGTAACTGTTTTTATGCCGGTGGGAACATTCCGGTCTCTAAATGACGAGTTTGCCATGTGACATAAAAAGGGTGAGAAGATTCCTGCGTTATCTAGTATGAATTTAGGGGGTAGTATGTTTTCGGGGCATGAGGTACAGTTCATATTTGAAAGGGTATTTAACATGATTTCTGGTGAGATTTGGGTACCTTGATTTGGGGGTCAGCCTTGTTATGGGTAAGGGGAATATCTATAACTTTCCAGTTTAGGATAGTGTCTCTAGCTTTTAGAATCTTTTGTGAAAAGGCAGTTTGAACCTTTTCACAGTCCGTCATGGTTGGTTGAAAGGGTGGGGTGAGAGTGGGTGGCTTCTCAAAGCTTTTTAGAATTTGGAACAGTTTTCCCGTGGAATTGGATGCGTCGGGAATTTGCGCATTGTAGTAGTTTTTCTTTGTTTCAATTATTTTAGTTCTGTACAGAGTGTCAGATTACTTCCATTTATCTTTATTGAAATCTGTAGGGGTTTTCAGCCACTGTCTTTCAAGTTTCCTTTTGGCTGTTTTAAGGGTGCATAGTTCAGTGGTGTACCAATTTTGGTGGTTAGAGTTGGGGCAAGCTTGTTTGTTTTTAAGTGGGTCTTTCTTATCCAGAAGCTCTTGAAAGTGGTTGCTGTAAGTAGATATAATAAGGTCACAGGGATCGTCATCTGTGGTTTTATCCATGATGTATGTGATCCCCTGCAAAAGGATGTCTGGCGTAATTTTCTTGAAGTTTCTGCTCTGGATTATTTTGGGCAGATTGTCAAGGTAAGTTTTTGTGAATGTCAAATATAGGGTGGCTTCGATTTTATAGTGGTCGCTCCAAATACAAGGCTGTGTATTTGTTACTGTGAGGTCTACATTGTTTGTAACAATACAATCAAGTTGGTTGTTTGGTTTGATGGTAGGGCCATTATTAGCGATCAAGTAACTAATATTGGAGAGATTTTTTTCTAGGCCAATAGCCTTTGTCGGTAGGGTTGCCCCGCCATCTGTTTAGATCACCCAGGAGTACTGTGCCTGAGTTCTTTCCTTTGAGATTGTTTAGGATGTGGCAAAGGTCATCGTTAAAATCAGAGATAAGTGATGGAGGTCTGTAAATGACAATAAAATGGATGCAATTGTTTTGGGAAGGAGTACGTTTTAGGTGGAGGACTTCACATCCCGGGCATTGAATGGGTGAGGTAAAAAGTTGTATGCCTTGGCTGGCTATTATGCCTCCCTTTCCTGTTTCTCTATTTTCAAAGTGGATGTTATAGTTGGGAGGGACTGCTGTACTAATGGTCGGGCCAGTAGGTTCCTGTAACCAGGGCTCAGTAAGGCAGGGAATGTCTAAGTTGTCTTCGAGGATATAGTCGTGGACATCTTGGGCGTGTTTGTTCAGTGACCTAGTATTTAACAATGCGATTTTGATTGCATCTGGGTTAGGGAGAGTTTTGCGTTGTTCAATGATCACAGTCCCACTAAGTTTAGCATGTTTTTCAGTGTGTTTACCTGTTGTCTTTAGTTTTGGAAGTGAACTTCTATATGGTTGTGTGGAGTCTAGAGGCAGCAGTTCCCTAGCGTTGATGTATTGTTTTACTAGTTCATTCTCCAACCGATTGGCATCAGCGAGTAAGTGCAAAAAATGAGGATATCCAATTTTTTACCTTTGTTCCCCAATGGTGTAGAATACGAGAATGGACAGGGTGGAGGGCCGATAGCCGATGTCTGCCGTAGACCGGCGCCGGCGCTGAAGCGCCTGACGTTTCTATTTCTGCAGCTCTAGTGCTGCTGGGATATGTAGTTTGCAGGCAAGTATATGGGCAATGTGGCAGTCAAACACACACAGCAGCAGAGCCAGACAAATGTAAGCGTTTCAAACGTTCCAAGAAGTTAAGTTGTAGAATGATGCTGAGCTTTCCAAAGTGCTCAGTTACACACAATTAAACATCCAAACACATTTAAAATATGGTGGTAATGTTTTTCAAAAATTCGAAGTACAAAGATTTACAAAGCCAGCAACCTGACAAAATGAATCAAGTCACGTCCAAATCAAATTGCACAGTTTCAAAGTTAACTCCTTACAAAGTTCCAAACCCTTTTTGAAGTTCAATAAACGCCCTTGAACTGTGGTCACTTGTCTGTCTTACTGTTGATACCATGCCTTCTTTACACTATAACGCTGCTGCGGACCGACCAGTCCAGATGCCTGCATGCTGATCCTGTACGCTGGAGCCTGTACGCTGGAGCCTTCAAAAATGTCCGAGAACCATCCTCTGGGCTGACCAGGTCCCTCCAGGGCATCCGCTTTCTAAGTTTCTGCTTGGAAATGTGCAGGTTGCCAGATTGCGGCCTAAGCAAAGTCCACGTGCAGCTGCTTCTCCATCTTGAAGATGCGCCTTTTTGGAGCAGTTTCTTTGTCTTTGCCACAGAGTCACCTGCCGCCACATGAGTAATGTGTTCCTCACTGCTGCCTGCTTCCCTTGTGTCCTGGGTCTCCTGCTATCGTGAGACTTGTGGTGGTCTGCATCTCTGGGTGTCTGGCCCGCTCAGCTGCATAGCGTTAAGAACCAGCTTGTTGGAGCTCTGAACTGCCACCTTGCTGGAGCCAATCCTGAAATCGGTCACTGCACCTGTGGCCCTTAGGTCCCTTGCAACGGAACCAACAATGGGAGTATGTGTTGCCAGCAAATCTAGAGCACCCTATGGATGGTTCCTGTCGGAATCGATAGTACCCAAATTGATAGTTTCCGATTGACCGTATAGTAAATCTGCCCGAATTCGGGCAGTACCATTCGATCGTTTGGAAACGATCAACTTGGGTGTTCACTACCAAACATGGTGAGCAGAGGTTACGGGGGTGTCCCCCGCTCCCCATGTTTGGTGGTGATGGCATTTGAGGGTAGCAGGGGTGTCCCCCCGCTTTCGGAGGTTGAGGCGGAGGATGGGAAGAAAAAAAAAAAGCTGGCCCTGCGGCATCAGATCCGGCCTGCATAGGAGGGACAGATTCAACGTCTAGCCATCGTTGTTAAAATGGTGCCCGGTCTTCTTTTTTCGCCAGGTCTTTGTGGAAAGGTCCTTCTAGAGTTTTTCTCTGTGCACCAAACCAGGTTTGGTCTCTTTGTTAATTCGCCTCTGGTGGGCTTCAGGAGTGAAACCCGCCTCTGGCTCCAGAGTGTCTGGGGTAGGCAGGAAGTGAGGGAGGTGCCCTAAACTCCCTGTGCTTAGACTCCTAGGAGACCCAAATGCACTCTGTGATGATTGGCTGGCTGACTGTCCAGCAAGGACAACCACCCTGCTGGGTGAGTGGCAACTAGGCTGGAATGAATGGGAGGGAACTAAATAAAAGGCGAGTCTTTTGGCTTGGAAGGCAGAGTCGACCACTGTATGAAGGAACCGAAGAAGAGCTTGAAGAGGACGGCTGCTGCAACTCCTGGACCATTGGTTTGCCCGGTGAAGCTCTGCTGCTGGCCCGAATCGTCAAGTTTGCATCGACAGAGAAGCCCTGCAAGGACGACTTCTCCCTTTGAGTAGGTGAGACCAATCAACTCCCAAGTAAGCCACCTGGACACCCATCTCGGAGCTGGTTTAATTTCCTCAGAGTTACTGCAGGATACCGTAGAGCCAGGGAGAGGGACACCATATTATGTGCGTTGCTTGTCAGCTGGCCTAAAGCTTTTGGAAGATCCTCCGGACTCCCATGAAGCAGGACTGACCAAGCCTGACCCCTCCTCAGTTGAGTGCGGGACCCCAGATGTGAGAAGTCCACCTTGACAGCCAATAACCGCACTTATTGCTATTTGCTGTACCGCAAGGAGCTGAAACACGAAACGGCCACTGAAAGTAAAGTTTGCCGGTTACCAGCTTTGACAGTGCCAATACAGTGCAGGAGTCCCCCGACGTCCTCCCTCTTGTCCCCATGACTGAGGCCCAGGAACAGTGAGATCTGCAGAGCTGTACAGGAACAGAAGTCTTCAGCTACATCTTTTTCTTCTTTACTAAGGCACTGTAAAACTAGCCTAAGAGAACTTACCTCTTACTGTGGAAGTGCTCGTCACTTCTGCAACTCACAAGACTAATCAGCTTGTGGCCCTACATTTGGTTCTTATTTTTTATCAAAGACTCCAAAGAACTTGTGCAAAGACTTTTCCATTTACTTACCTGAAGTGCTGCATCTTATACAAAGACTTTTGCCTATTGACTTTGGCTTAGCCTATTGAATTGAATGACTCTTCTAAGTGCTAACTGACAAAAGGGCCTCGTCTGATCCAGAAACTCAGTGTACAGTATTGAAGTATTTTTGTGTTACTATTCTATTGCTACCTTCTGAAGAAGGCTTTATAACTGACTGATAAATAAATCATTAATTGTTTATGCAAGAAACCTTGAGTGTAAGAGTTTATTTGAATACCTGTAACTGTGAATCTTTGAGATAAGCCTGGCTGCTCCACACGCTACTAAAACTGAGTAGTACAAGCTTATACCAAAGGTTGGGTTGCCTATACCTGAAGTCATAGTTGTTTGTAGTGGTCCCAGAGGGTACTGCATGCAAACTTTGCCTAACAGGTTTCAGTTTGGCTGCCGCAAAATTGGCTTTGTGGCCAAATTGACCATGATCAATTTGGCTGCAGACAATTGTGCCACGGGCAAACCGTATACATCCTTAGAATCTGTGTAGTGGGGTTCAGCCTGCATAGATGTTACTACTCCCCTTCCACCAAAGGATTGTATGGGCACAAATTCCTGACCCTCCCTTGTCTGGATCGGTGAAGTTATTGAAGTTATAGCCAAGGATCCCCCTGTGCCCCTCCTAAATCCCTCCTCCCTAGAGTACTGGAATTGGGAAAGAACCCCTAATCTTTCAAACCTATCTTTGTTTTTTCATAACTGGAAATTATTTCTCAGCTATTGGCATTGCCACTACTTAGTTCTTCACTTTAAAGACTTTGGACTCCCTACAAAAGAATTCTTCGTGGCACCTGACACTCCTAAGGGCACTAAGCCTACTCGCCTTAGCAGAGAAGGAGTTTACATGTTAGGGGACTTCTTTTTTATAAGGTGGTGTAAAATTGTTCCATTGCTTCTACTTTGTGCTTGGATTGGTTTCTTTGAATTTCATTTGCTTTTATTTTACCTATTTTCACTTGCTTAAAAACACAATGTTCCATGTTTCTTAATTGAATCACTTATGCCTGAAAATTAAAGTGTAGGTCCTCTTGGGCGCTGTTGCGCACGACAGCATTGGCTGCCTGATTGTAGAGCTCCTGCTCCACTGAAAATCCTGGACATTAGCATCCGTCCCAGAACTGTCTGGTGAGCCTCAAACATAGGCGCCGATAGCCCAACTACCCATGGCCACCCCTGCAAAATCCTGAACTCGTTGGCCGAGGGAGCCGAAGTTGCGGCGTCCCAAACATCGGCCGTCCCACGCGGCGGACGAGACCCGGAATTGAGTACCAGGACAGCCCACTTGAGTGCCGCGGCCTCGGCTTGGCGACGGGCCCCGGGTGTGTGGAGCCTGAATCTTCGACCCGCGCCCACTCTCCAGACCTGGGCCGCGCGACTGGTTTCCCTGGCCGGCCTGGGAGGGTGAAAAATCCGACACATCACCGGTGGTGTGCCTAGCACCAAGCGATCCTGGACTTCTGTTCTCCGGAGAGGCCCCCAAGCCATCTTCATACGGAAAACTCAGATAACGCTGCGCCGCCAAGTAAGTGGGGACGGAGCCACGACCAGGGGGGGGGGAAGGAACACAGCGCTCACTGAAAATGGCGGGGGATTCTCGCCTGGCGGCGATTCCCCGGGGACTGGACAATACCGTTCGCCAGGGGTGAGGCGGACCCGACGAAACACGTGTGGGCCCTAATGGATTGGGGAACGTCCACCGCCCGGGGAGCAGCCCCAGTGCTACCACATATCCTCACCGGATCTCCCCACAAACTTCCCTCCTTGTGAGATAACACTTGGCGGGCAGTGTTGGACTCCCGCCCCGGCGCAATCGGTAGGCATGAATCAGAGGCGCACTGTGACCCCCTGGGGGGTAGACCATACACCCTAAATTGCACCACGCTCGGGGGGGCCAGTGATAGGGAGGCACACATAAGCCAACTACAGACCTGGGTGGCTTGAAATTTCCTAATAACGTGCCACGAAGTGACAGTCCCACAACATAATACGTGGGGGGACACAATCCACTTGTGTAAACCATGCGGACGTACAGAACGCCTGCAACCCTGCGGCCCGCTCCCGCCCCAAGGCTGTGCAATCGTTACAAAGAGTTGCAGCAAGCGAAATACTGCATTACTACAGAAGCTACATAGGGCAATAAAATGGGGGAACCATCCAAAGCAGGCAAAGGCTTCAAAACTCCAGGAAACAAAAAAAAAGGCCTGATGGACGCCTACACGGGCAGCCAAAACCAAACCTGTAGCGGATATCCACACTGACGCCGATGAGGCCTCCAACCCTGAACCTGGTGATCAAGTAGACAAGCTAACAGCAATAGTGCAAAGTGGGTTTCTCTCCAATACAAAGCTGGATGACATTGTGTCCACCATAGGTTCTCTTAAGCCTAGAGTGGAAAAGGAGAGTGCACGTGTCACAGAGACTGAAAATAGAATAAGCACCAGCGAAGACACCATCGCACACCATACCCGTGACATTACCCAGATCAAAGAAAATATGGCCAAACTACAAAATAAATGTGAGGATCTCGAATCGAGATCAAGAAGGAACAACATCCGTGTGGTAGGAGTATCGGAATCTTTCGGGAAAGGTCAGATGGAACGGCAACTTGAGGACCTACTCAAAACCTTGTTTGGACAAGAAGCATTCTCTGAGCACTTCTTGACTGAAAGAGCGCATCGTACACTGGCCCCAACTCCTAAGCCAGGCGCTCCGCAACGCACTATAATTGCAAGACTCCTGAACTACAGGAACAGGGACACAATCCTGCGAAAGGCAAGAGAGGCGGGAGTACTCAATTGAAAATTGCATACATATCTATCCTGACTTCTCCGCAGGGGTACAGGCAAGCAGAAGATCCTATGAGCCGGTTAAGAAGCTCCTACGGGAACGTCCAACCCCATACGCCCTTATTTTCCCAGCCAAAATGAAGATCCAACACGCAGGCAGAGCACACTTTTTTAAATCCCCAGCTGAAGCTACACAGTACATTGAGACTTCCATACCCCTACCTCCCAGAGGGGGCAGACCAGCACAAAACAGGCCCAGACCGGCAGACTAAGTAAATACTCGCAAGGCAAAGATATAAAATTCTACAGTGCATTGAAGGCCGTAGTCGAAAAGACGTGAAATATTAAACGGCCCAGGCATTGTGTTTAAGTGCAGTCTGGGACCCAGTCGGCGGCCATGTGAAGCAACACGGCTACCCTTGGAATATGCCACGAGTTTGGTTTGGTACATCGTCAAGTTGGGGGAGACGATGAGGGTGGGGGGGAGGGTGTAGGAGTTGGGATCAGACGTTATAGTTCTAAAGTGGACTCATTGTGGTACAAAGTTGGTGATTGGGGCTTGAAAAGTAAAAAAGTGGTTGCATTTGGACTGGCACTGATGAAGCTGCACGAACACTATACATTTGCTATACGAGACAATGTCAAATATTTACTTAAAATGCACAGGTGATGGATTGAATATTAAACTGTTAACCTGGAATGTGCGAGGGCTAAATAATCAGATGAAAGTCAAGAAAATTGGAAACTGCATAGCCAGACATAGCCCCCTGGCACTTATGTTACAAGAAACTCATATGGTGGGGGCGAGCAACATGCATATATTGCCCAAGTGGGGTTCCCTAAGGTTTTACACAGACTACTCATCTCAGTCTAGGGGGGTCATCACGCTTATTCACCCAGGGTTGGGGTTCGGGCCAGAGGGCCACAAGGTTGATCCTCTGGGAAGATATGTCATGGTATGGGGAAAGATCGCTTCCCAACACCTCCTCCTAGTCAACACCTATGGGCCTAATATTGACGACCCAGCCTTCTACATAGATATGTATCAGATAATTGTCTCACTTGACATATCAAGAGTCGTCTGGGGTGTAGACTTCAATATGGCCCTTGACCCGGTGCTTGATAGAGCCTCAAAGGTTGTCAGAGCCCCCAGTAAGTCAGCCCTAAGCCACCTGTCACACGTCCTATCTCAACTTCTGTTGGTGGATTCCTGGATGGAGCTGCCTCCCGATAATAGAAGATACACATTTTACTCTTCAGTTCATGACTCTGAATCCAGAATTGATTACTGGTTTGTCTTCTCTTCCATGGTGACTGCATTGAGAGGGTGTGAAATTTTGCCACGTACAATGTCGGACCACTCCCCAGTGCTGTTGGATCTATCGCTACGGAATGCACTCAGACCTTCTAGAAAATGGAGGATGCCTGGAGGCATGCTTGCGGACCCTGGGGTGGTGGAAACATTGCAGGTTGATATCATGGAATTTTTTTCTAACAATGTGGGATCGGTCGACAAAGTTTCAACAGTATGGGAATCCTTTAAGGTTTGGATAAGAGGTGTATTGATATCCAGGTCTGTTGGTATGTTGAAGGGGGTGAGGACCGAATTATCAGATGTTGAAAACAAACTAGACGCATTAGAGACAGACTACACGCTTACCCAAAACAAGGACTTATTGACTGACATACACATGCACCTTCAGGAGTTCAACAAGCTGGCCGCCAGAGAGGTTCAACATATGGCGACCCCCATACGGGCACGTAGATATGGTGAAGGGAACAAGGCAGGCAGAACATTATCCAATTTACTTAAACAAGATAAACAACCCACCCAGATCACAAGCATACACACAGCACAAGGGGACATACGCCTCACTGATGAAGAGATTAACGGGGAATTTGTAAACATCTATAAAAACCTCTATTCGAATAAAGATACGAAATCACTCATAGAAATTAAAACCTATCTTGGGGCCTTCTCTCTCCCTAAGCTGCCCGATGAAGACCGCCTGTCCATGGATCAACCGATGACCCTGGACGAGATCACTGAGACGATCAAGACACTGGTGTCGGGCAGGGCACTGGGGTCGGATGGGATAGGTAGCCGAATTCTACAAAGAGTTCCGGGAGGAACTCGTCCCAATACTGATACAAGTGTGGGAGGAGGCCCTCGAAAGTAGCATACTACCCCCAACCATGAGGGAGGTTGTGATAACTGTGCTCCCCAATCCACGACGACCACCACAGGACGTATCGTCCTATAGACCCTTGTCACTTATAAATACCGATGCTAAGATATTCGCTAAAGTCCTGACGAGCCGACTTCTTCCGGCAGTCCCTACCCTTGTCCATCCCGATCAGTACGGGTTCATCCCCACAAGATCCACTGCCCTGAATCTCCGTAGGCTTTTTGGCATTATGGCGCAAATAGACCCGTGGAGAAGCGCGGTGGCCATTTCCTTTGATGCTGAAAAGGCATTCGTTTCTGTCTCGTGGGTCTACCTCGTGGCGGGTCTTGAGGCGTTCGGGGTGGGTCCCAATTTTGTAAAACATGTAAGGTTGCTATACACAAAACCTGGTGCACGAGTACTAACCAACCGGACCATCTCCGAAATGTTCCTGTTGGGCAGGGGAACTAGGCAGGGACGTCCATTTTCGCCCCTACTGTTCGCATTGACCATTGAACCAATGGCAGCCGCGTTTAGATTAAGACACGCAAATAGAGTGATTAATATGAAGGGGTCCACCCAGTTGATCTCGCTCTATGCAGATGACACACTACTATATGTTCGGGAGCCCGAGATAATTTGCAGAATATTCTGGGTATACTATAAACAGAGCCAAATCTGAAATGTTCCCACTCGCCCCGGCCACCAAATGTCCTATTGTCACGGAAGGGCTCAAATGGTCGGAGTACCACATCAGATACTTAGGTGTCCTGGTATCCAGAGACAAACTCGCGTTGTACTCGGATAATTATGAAAATTCATTGAATACTTGGAACACGAAACTTCAGATGTGGGAACGCCTCCCAATCTCGTTAGCTGGTAGAGTCTCTGTCCTCAAGATGGTGATCCTGCCCAAGCTATTATATTTCTTCGTCAACATCCCCATATGGCCGGGCAGAACCTTTTTTGCCAAACTCCGATCCATAGTGGTAACATTTCTCTGGAGTGGGAAGACTGCGAGAATAAGCTGGGAAAAAATGACGGAACCTTATTCCACAGGAGGCATAGCGGCCCCCGACTTCGAGCTTTATTATGTCTCCCAGGCACAGTTTGCAAAGTACTGGTATGAGGCAGATAGTACACCCCACGCATGGATAGAGGCATACACTACGCACCCCACAAACATACAGTCTGTTCTTTTTTATTCAAAGTACAGGGACACTTGTGAATACAACCCTGTGCACAGTTAGGGCATGGGAAGCAATATTAAGTCTGAAGCTTGAGGCACCCTACAACCCAGAGGTACCTCTTTGGAACTTCCCGGGCTTGCCCCCCACACATGACGCAAGCATATAGGAATCCTGGGATCCCAATGATTAAATGAAATTGGTGGACATGTTTGTAGATGGGAAATTCGTGGACTTGAGGTTATTCTTAAGGGCACTGGGAGATGGACCACTTAAAACACTCCAATACTATTGTATGAGATCCGCATTCCAGAAAAAGTGGCCGCTGTTTCCGGACAAGCCGACGTCTCATCCGTTTACACAGTTAATAACGGCTAAAGATGGTCTGGGAATCTCCAGGCTGTACTCCGCGGTTCAAGCCCATACCCCCACGTTAAACCACATTAAGGAGAAATGGGAAGTAGATTTGCGGATACCCATCGGAGAGGAGAAATGGGCTAGGTATTGCATGCTTACTAAGAATGTTTCACTGAATTCTGGACTATGGTTGATTTAATTTAAAATCCTAAACGGGCTTCATTATACGCCGGCCAGGGTGGCAAAATTTGCACCAGATACCTCAGACACTTGCCCCAAATGTAATTCACCTCAGGCTGATGCTTTTCTTATGTATTGGAAATGTCCGGTGGTGGCGGGTCTTTGGAGGGAGGTGGCACAATTGCTGGAATAGATAACACAGGTTCCCCCCGAATTGACCCCCCAGAAATACTTATTTGGCGACATCCGCAAATGCTCTGAAAAAATGAGAAGAATATTCAACATTACTTGTGCCGTAGCCAAAAAATGCATCCTACAGAAATGGAAAAGCGCCGCTCCGCCCAACATGAATCAATTCCTACAAGAACTAACACACATTAATGAGGAAGAAGAGCAGTTTGTTTCAACCTAACCTGTAACATGCAGACCCAAGGACATCTGGGGCCCCTTCAGAGTTTATGTAACATGATTGCTGATGATGACATGTCTTCGTAATACTGGAAATAGAATTATACTAATGATGTATTTTTGTTGTACATGCGAGATAAGATGTGCTATGGTGCCACAGATCTTTTTGTAACCACTAATAAAGAGAGTTTAAAAAAAAAAAGTGTGTCCTCTTTAGTGATTTCTACTGTGGATATATGTTTATATACTATTAATTTAGCAACACTACCTACCTGCTATTTTAATTGCTTAGTGTGTGGAGGACTAATACAAAACTTCTGTCTAATATGATTTGAGTGCTAATTCGGCCATTATACCACCCTGACATTGCCAGCAGTCTAATTCTTGCTGCTCCACCACCTACCTGGATTGAGTTTGGCAAGACCAAAGTCTTTCTTCCTTGTTCACTAAAATAGGGTGGCTGCTCCGAAGCCTTACTCGGGGCAGGTTCTGAAAATCTAGAACACTTCCAAACTCACCTGAACAGGAACTTTTCTCACGGGTCCCCCATCGGGCTCTGGAGTTTTTAGGAGAAAGATTGGAATTTTACAATGTATCACTGATTTATTATAGGTTTTCATATAATGCATAATTGCATTCCACTCTGTATCTAGAAAGACAGTGTTACAGTATCCAATAGTAGTTGCACTTTTTTGACTTGCTTCTAAAGGTGAACTAGGACCCATATAGGTCCAGTACTTTAGTTCTAATTTTAAGGACTATTGTGTTGGCCTGGTTTCGCCATTTGTTCTAAGCCCCATCTTCCCTCCTTTATAGGACTTTTGTTGGCATAGTGACAATCAGTCTGGTTAATCTCCTGTATTTCATGTTCCTGAGTAAAGTAGAGTTAATATATAATCCCTTTACTGTTATTGTCCTATAGACTACTTCATTTTGATGTGTATAATTAAGTACTTACTTGACAATTTATTATAATGCAATACTAGATAAATGTATGTATTTTAAAGCATGTGTGGTGTATTTTATTGAGTATCTGTGTTTGATTAATTATATTTTTGCACCAGCCCATTCCTTCCTAAGAGTAAAGCTTGATTGCTCTTCTACATTAACAATTTAAAGAGTTCTGGTCTAGCTAGTAAGGACAGAATGCCAGAAAAAGGATAGCCGTGGCATGTGAACTTTCTGTTGGCACTAAGTTTTGGGCTGCATAGGCCACCACCCACTCATTTTGGAAGCACTTTCCTTTTTAAATATAACATATAATTTCAGAGTGGAAGGACTTACTTCGTGCAGTGCACAGTACACTGTCCTTCAGGTGGGGAACTTGTACCTGTGATCTACAGAAAAGGATCCCTCTTGCAGGGACCTTAGTTTTTTCTTCAGTGAGGTCTCACCATTTACATACCAAAGCTCAGGCTGTGCACTGTAACCTGACCCTTCCTGTCAAGTAGGAAACCAACCAGTGAATTGTATTAATCGGAGAACTTACCCTCCTGGTGGAAGATTTTCTTGCCCAGTGCTCTACAGTGAACCCCCTCACCTTTTGGGGTCAGGATCTCCACCCACCAAGCAGCCACCTTTGACATATGTAGCCTGTGCCCCTTACTCTTTGGCGAAATCCCACCTCCCATGCAGGAATATCTTGCCCTGTTCCTGCCCTTGCCCTGCAATGAACACCCCATTTTTTGTTGAATATTTCTAGCTAGGCCACCTTTTCAGTTTTTAGATATATGCTATTTGCTTGAGATTAAGTGATTTTGTTTTCCCTCCTGGTGGGGCCTTGTAGCAAAGTATCTCAACCCATTAATAGATTGTGTGCCTTTAATTCACTGCTTGAAACTGCTTTGTGCTGCCTCTGTGTAAGTGCAGAATTTGGTAGTGTTGATAGTTGGCTGGTAGCAATAGATGTAGGTCATTTGGTGTATATTATTGCCAGACGTCTGCTTTAAGGGGTCATGGGGACTGAAAATGTTTGGTCTAGAAGACAGGTGTTGATATGGTCACAAGTTTACTCACTACCTGTTTTTGCTTCTGAAACTCTGCTCTTGTTTGCCAGCCAGTGCAAGCAGCGGATAACTCCCTGAGTGCTAGTCATATGGAGATGACCATGAAACTGCTTAAGATACGACTTCAGTCCCGCCTGGCATTGCACAGACAGTTTGCTTCACTCGGTAAGGACTCTGACTGTTCCCTCAATTAATAGTATTGTCTTGTACCTTGCACTGATTTGGAACTGTACGCTTACCACTATGTTTGAACAAACTCACAGGTAATCACAACTAAGCAGCCAGAATTCAACTCATAGGTGGAGTAAACCGTGGTTTTGTTAAGGCTGAATGGAATTTTTGGGCGTTCTGAAGTCTCATTTTATGGGACCCATCCTTGTCTTGCTTTTCCCTTTATTTGTTGTGTTTTCTAATTTATTTTGGTGGTTGTGGAGACTTCTGCTGGAGTCCCTCCCGGCACTACAGTCACTCTTTTTCACTCCTTCAGAGTATATGATCCTAGGTTACCCATAAGGCTCCCAGACCCAGCAAGGGGTCCTTCATAAGCACCCCGTTTGTTAGTGCCCTACATTGATTATACAACCCTACATTGGTTTTAATTAGTAGGCTGATGGCACCTAATGAGTAAAAAGAATCACTTGCGACTATGGTGGGTTGGTGAACACTTTATTATTAGTAGTAAGCAGTGACAGCAAGAACCCAACACAAGACACAAGGTTCTGAGCATCCCCCTCCCCGTAAATGTATCCTGCTGGCAAAGAACAAAGCCTCAGATCAGCCTTTGACACCAGCTGTGGTCTGTCATGTAAGCAAGTGCCATCAGTGAGCTCACCCTGTTGTAACTCAGTTGATCAAGGAGCCCTCCCTCCTTATAATTCCCATATGCTTTGAGGGGAGCGTTGGCAATATGACGACTTCCACTCTGATGTGCTGCTTTTCTTGAGAAAGCGAAAGCTTAGATCCTGCTTGCATATGTCAAAAGGAAAACATGTGAAAGGTAACATTTCAACAAGCTAAGCAAGAGGCCTTCATTGCAAAGACATGCGTAGTACATCCTACAGTGTCCGCCTAGCATAAGCAAGAATGGCTGTTTAAACATGGCAGTTCAGAGTCTAGTCACTATAATACTTAAGTGCCAGGCACAGGGAATACATATAATTTTTATTTCCCAATTTCCCCCCATACAGCTAATATTGAGTTTTTGCTTCACCACGAATGCAAGTTGTTAGAAAAGATATATTTTTTTAGTTGCAACATTCCCTCAATAGTGTCAGGAACCCAATTCTTTTTGCTGTTTTTGACCCTGTCCTGACTGTTTGAAGGGAATTGACTCCTTCAGCTCCTCTTCTCTAGCCTTTTGCTCATTTATTATGGGGAAACTGATCAGTCCTTCAGACTATTAGTACTGGGAAACTGTTTCCATTCTGAATTATTTCATGTTGAATCTGAATATTCTGTTGTTGCTCACAGCATCTTATAATTCCTTGCAGTGGGCATACTTTGTATCACCATATCTTTTTATACAGAGGATTTTGGTTACCTTTATATGTGCCGAAAGGCAAGCTGGTCACAGCAGTTACATTTTTGTGTTAATTTTGGTGTGCACATTTGCATTTACCAATAAAAGTGGCTAGTGCCCTAAAATGGCTATGCTATGACATTTTCGCATCAAGGTCCCTCAGATTGTTTTTTTCCACCCAGATATTGGTCGCCTTTACGCGGAGCTCCTCGAGAGACATTGCAAATATTCACTCGACCATTTGGTCGCTATTTAAATATTCACTCAACCATTTGGTCGTTATTTAACTTTACCTTACGTTGGGTGCCTCCTTCGACGAAGCTGTTCTCCGCCGACAAGATCTTCGACGGAGGAGATCCTTCGGCGTTGCCGAACACGTGGCCTGGCCTCGTCGGCCTGAAACAGTAGGGAGAGTGGGGTCGTGGGACATTTCTTGTTTCTCTTTAAGAATGCCTTTCTCTTTCCCCACCTTTTCCTTCAGGGTTGTTATCACATCTGACCGTTTCCTCACCTATGGAAAGGATACCCTTTAGATTTTGCCCGCGCTGCAAGGGCAAATTCGCCTGGAAAGACGAGCACAAACTGTGCAACCGTTGCTTGCCCCTCGACCACAAAGAAGACGGTTGTGCGGCCTGTAATCTTCTTAAGCCTAAGACTTTAAAGGACCACAGGGTGAAGAGGTGGGCAGCCTACGCCATGTCTAGGTCCGATTCCTCACCCGCCGTCGCCGAAAGTGACGAAAGTGATAAACCGACCTCCGCTTCGGAGGTTGTACACACCTCTAGAGAGCGGTCACGCTCCCCGTCGTCGGTTCTCGGCCCCGACAAGCTCGGCTCACGCCCTGCTTATGGGGATGAAGTCCCCGGCGACACTGTCGCGCACAAGAGACACTCACATAAGCACACGACCCACGGCTCTTCCTCGTTGAAGACGAAGAAAGCATTGGCGCCAACGGAGACGCAGGTCCTACCGGCGGCCTCCTCAGACCATAAGGGTCCAAAGCCCCCCTCGCAACCGCAGACACGACCAGCGACTGGGCTACCCCCAGATAAGGGCACTATCACCAAACCGCCAGACGACGTGCCCCGTCAGCGAGCGCTAGTCGGCGTAAAGAACGCGACACCTGTAACATCGACGCCAGAGGAACCCTCGACAGACAATTTAGTCATTGAGAGCTTGGCGCGTAATGTTTCCACCGATAGCCAGAGACGGACGGCGAATGAGACGCCGAATACCACTCACAAGGCCAGGGAAACGCCGAAAGGGGCAGAAGGAAGGCAGGAACTGCCCCCTCTGTCGAAAGGGACTCCTAGCCTACTAGAAGGCTTCTCAGAAGGCGATGGGAGTTTATCCTCGACGTTATGGGATTGGTCAAAGCGTTTACAGGCCGAAAGCCTTCCCTTTTTCCACCCCCAGACCGCTCTGGGTTACCACAAGGGACCTTAGAGAGACTCCAGTTTTGTATGGACAAAATGGAGAGTTTTATGTGTACTCAATACCTACCCACACCCAAAAGACCAAGAGAGGGACCTCAGGAGGATCCCAGGGATAAGTACCCTAGGCTGTTGAACCCCCTCCAGGAGGATGTAGTTATATGACCTCACTTAAGAGGACTCACACTTTCATGAAGATGAGGAGTTCTTAACTAACGAACAAGAACAAAACCTAGACCAGGAAGGTTTCGAGGATAACCCAGACATGGGTGGTGGGGGCTTTGAAGAAGACCCAGAAGAAGGTGCTTCACAGCCCTGGCAGTCCCCATCAGCGTCCACAGACCCTGACTCCCTAAACCTGCCCCCCACACCCAAAGACTCACCAATCAGGAATACGTCACCTATAGACCATCAACCTACCTTCAATGCACTACTACGCAAAGCAGCAGTGCATTTCGAAATAGAAACTGGGGAAATTTCTCCTGACATAGACTTTGTGGAAAAGATCATCAAGGAGAAAACCCCCTGTCAGTCAAACCACTCCCCTCCTCGCCTCAGTAAAGAGACGAATCATTCCTTCACTATCTACACCTGCATTGGTCAGAGGGGTCAACCCAAGGATAGAAAAATTATTTAGTCCTTCTCCATCGGACCCGTTATACATCAGGGGCCACTCAGTACCGGACTCCTTGGTAGTAACAAATAAAAGAAAGAGGGCAGGGGTCCCGCTATCAACCAGCGAGGCACCACCAGATAAAGAAGGTAAAAAGCTGTATGCCCTAGGTAAAAGGATTACAGCCTCTGCAGCCTTTTCCACCAGGATTGCCAACAACAACGCCTTACTGGCAAGTTATGCAGATGCCCAATGGAGCAGACTACGCAAAGACATCAAGGAGGTACCTGAACTCCTAAGAACTCGGCTTCTGGCCACGGTTACTGAGGGAACCTTAGTCAACCAGAGCATCATTAAGAATACTCTAGATGCTGCAGAAACGGCTGGCCGTTCCCTAGTCCAAGGAATCCTCCTCAAACGTCATGTCTAACTACGTAATTCAGGATTTAAACCAGAAACACAAGCATCTCTCATTAACAAACCAATAGAGAATGCCAACCTCTTTGGGAAGGCGGTGGATGATGCAGTAGATGATGCAAAAAAGGATTTTGACACCATTAAGACTCTAGATCAGATTTCAAGGCCTCCCAACAAGCGAGGTTATGGAAACAGACGCTTTTTTCGAGGCCAACGCCAGCAACAACAGCAGCAATACTCTGCAGGCAACTGGTCCTCGAATCAAGGAACCAGTGGACAATGCACCCAGAGAGGACAGCATCGTGGCAAGGGAAGAGGTCGGGGTCACACCCCTAGGGGTTCCCAAGCCACCAACACCAAATGACCCAAAGATTCGGGTCCCCTCCCATGCATCGCCAGTCAAGGGCCGGTTAACATCCTTTCTTCCAGCATGGGAGGGAATAACATCAGACCGCTGGGTACTCTCAACCGTAGTCCGCGGCTACTGTATAGAATTCAACCGCTCCCCGACGTACAGACCCCCAAGGGGACGATGCCTGTCACCAGAGCACCTCGCCATCCTTCTTCAAGAAGTGGACCAGCCACTAGAAAAAGGAGCTATAGAGGTCGTGCCTCTATCACAGGTAACGGAAGGTATTTATTCAGCGTACTTCCTTGTACCCAAAAAGGACTTAACCATGCGCCCTGTACTAGACCTGCGCCCAGCGAACAAATTTGTAAAACCTAAAAAATGTCATATGGTGACATTACAGGAAGTAATCCCCCTGTTATCTCAAGGGGATTACATGACAACACTGGACATGAAAGATGCATACTTTCATATTTTAATGTTGCCAGCGCACAGAAAATACCTCAGGTTCATGATAGAGGGCAAACACTACCAGTTCAGAGTGCTACACTTCGGCATAGCGTCAACGCCGAGGGTATTCACGAAAGTACTGGCAGTGGCAGCGGCCCACCTGCACAGGTGGTCTATCCCAGTATACCCTTACCTCGACGATTGGCTCATAACAGGGGATTCTTACGAGACATGCTTCTCAAATACCCACAAGACTGTAGACCTTTTGTTCCAACTGGGCTTCTCCATCAACGAGAAGAAGTCCAGCCTAGAGCCCAGCCAGATCAAACAATTCCTAGGGGCTCTAATTCGAACAAAGGATGGCCTTGTCTTCCCCTCCAATGAGAGGGTCCAAAATATGCTGTTTCAGATCCCTCAATATGTGGCCGGTCGTGAGGTGATGGTGCGCAAAGCAATGCGTTTGCTGGGAATGATGGCGTCATGTATATATTTGGTACCTCACGCGCGAATGCGCATGCGCCCAATGCAAGAGTGGCTCAACAGCCAGTGGTGTCAGGCCAGCGGACAATGGGACGATCTAGTGGTGATCTCGCAGGCCTTGGTTCTCTCGCTACGATGGTGGTCGAAGGAAAACCTTGTAATAGGGAAACCATTCGCCACCCCCGCAGTGGAGACCACTCTAACCACAGACGCATCCCTCACAGGTTGGGGGGGCTCACCTATCCCATCAGACTGCACACAGAGTTTGGACTCCAAGCGTAGCGTCCAAACACCAGTACCAGGGTAACTCAATCTGCTAGCAGACGAACTCAGCAGAGACTTCCCTCTGCCCGCAGAGTACGAATGGCGGTTACAAGAAGACATTGTCTTCACACAATGGGGATTCCCAGAAATAGATCTGTTAGCAACTCTGGAGAACTCCCAATGCCACGATTACGCCTCCAAGTACCCCCAGAACCAATCCATGGGGAACGGTCTACGGTCTATCGATACCATGGTGGGGGAAATTTGTTTATGCTTCCCCCCCCCCCCCCCCCGACTACCCTTCTCAACAAGATAGTGCAAAAGATGCACCAGGAACCAGTCACCATGATACTAGTGGCCCCTATGTGGGCCCGGCAACCATGGTTCGCTCACCTGATGGAGATGTCTGTCTCCACCGGTGAAACTACCCTGCCCATACAACATGCTGTCACAGGACAAGGGCAAGACACTACACCCATGCCCACAGACCATGAACTTAGCAGCATGGCTCCTGAGATCATAGAATTTGGTAATTTACAACACCCGTAGAGATGCATGGTCATTCTCAAGGAAGCTAGAAAGCCTAACACTTGTGGAAAAGATTTGTCATATGGTGTACAAATAAGAGCATCAACCCGGTTGAATGCTCTCCCACACAAATTGTTCTCTACCTGACTCCCCTACTAGACTCAGGATTAGTCTTTAATTCTATTAAGGTTCATTTAGCTGCACCTTCCGCATACACCACTTCTCAATTTAGTGTCGTGGTGGAAAGTCCCAGTTATTAAAGCCTTCATGGATGGAGTTAAAAGAATACACCCTCCCATAGCTAACCCAGCTCCCGGATGGGACCTAAATGTGGTACTAACCAGGCTCATGGGCTCACCCTTTGAACCCATGCACAAAGCAACACTTAAGGACCTCACCCTTAAAACTGCTTTTCTAATAGCTATCACCTCCATCAGGAGAGTAAGTGAACTACAAGCGCTAGCTATTCTAGACCCCTTTATAACAGTTCACAAAGATAAGGTGGTTCTACGCACACACCCTAGGTTTGCACCTAAATTCATTTCTATGTTCCATGTGAACCAATCTATAGAACTACCAACGTTCTTTCAAAACCCTTCAAACTTGGGAGAAAAAAGCCTGCATACACTGGATGTGCGCAGGGCTGTTAAGTTTTATATGGAAAGAACTAGACCACTGAGAAAGACTAATCAGTTCTTTGTCTCGGTGACAGCAGGAAGAGAAGGTGATGCAGTTTCAAAATCCACTATATCTAGATGGATCGTTCCATGCATCACCCTCTGTTGCGCTCTTGCTAAGGGAGAACTACCCTTCAAGCCAAGAGCACACAATACCCGAGGCACTGGGAGTTCCATAGCATTCATTGCAAATGTCCCTCTTGAGTCCATTTGCAAGGCGGCAACCTGGAGTTCTGTACACACCTTTACAAAACACTACTGTCTAGATGCCCACTCTAGGTCTGATTCACAGGTGGGACAAGCATTATTAAGACACCTTTTCTCTACTGTTCCTTCTCACAACCCACCTCCAACTCTGGGTACTGCTCGCTAGTCTATGCACAGCATGTGATTCTAAGCAGATTAACAAACATCAGAAGACAATGCATTACTTACTGTAAAAGCATTTTCTGATGGTTGTATCTGCTTAGATTCACATGCGCCCACCCTTCCTCCCCGCTCGGATGGAAGGAACATAGACATCTTTCTACATCTCTCTCTTTTCTGTACTCACTCACGTCTATAAGGCTCCCTCAGGGCAGAAAAAATACAAACCGAGGGACCTCGACGCGTGAGGGATTGTGGGTACACTGCACGTCACTATCGGGATAGTGTTACAGACACGCCTTGTTGACGTCCCCTTTTCGACTACGAAAAACAAAATGCAATACTCTCCAGTGACCACTGGATGTCGGACTATGCACAGCATGTGAATCTAAGCAGATACAACCATCAGAAATTCTTTTACGGTAAGTAATGCATTGATTATATATATATATATATATATATATATATTTATTTATTTCTGATGTTTGTTAATCTGCTTAGAATCACATGCTGTGCATAGGTCCGACATCCAGTGGTCACTGCGGAGTATTGCGTTTTGTTCTTCGTAGTCGAAAAGGGGACGTCGACAAGGCGTGTCTGTAACACTATCCCTATAGTGACGTGCGTTGTACCCACAATCCCTCACGCGTCGAGGTCCCTCAGATTGTTTTTTTCCTTACACTAGTGCAGGAGTTTTTGAAGAAGATACAGCTACCTCGCAGCCCTGGCAATCCCCATCAGTGCAGCCTTGGCAATCCCCATCAGTGCACTCAGACCCTGATGCCTTTCACCCTTCTCCTCCCAAGGATTCACCTATTGGAAACACCTCTCCCATAGATGACCAACCTTCACTTAATGCACTATTGCGCAAGGCAGCAGCGCATTTTGAAATAGACACAGGGGAAACGCTTCCTGACATAGACTTTGTAGAGAAAGTTATTAAAGAAAAAGCCCCTGTTAGTCAGTCTATTCCGCTCCTGGCTTCTATAAAGAGAAGAATAACTCCTTCCCTTTCCAATCCTGCCTTAGTCAGAGGGGTCAACCCTCGGATAGAAAAGCTCTTCAGCCCTTCGTCCTCTGACCCTTTGTACATCAGAGGACATTCTATTCCGGACTCCCTCGTAGTTACTAATACAAGAAAAAGAGCGGGGGTACCACTATCCACTAGTGAGACACCACCTGACAAAGAGGGCAAGAAGCTCTATGCACTTGGGAAGAGAATCACGACCTCCGCCGCCTTCTCAACTAGGATTGCAAATAACAATTCCCTACTAGCTAGCTACGCAGATGCACAGTGGAGCAAGCTGCGCAGCGAAGCAGAGGACGCACCAGAACCCCTGCGTTCACGCCTGTTAGCTATAATCTCAGAGGGAACTCTTGTAAACCAGGGCATCGTAAAGAACTCCTTAGATGCCGCAGAGACGGCTGGCCGTTCCCTGGTTCAGGGAATACTTCTCAAACGCCATGTCTGGCTGCGCAATTCGGGATTTAAGCCGGAAACCCAGGCTTCCCTGATAAATAAGCCCATAGATCAAACACATCTGTTTGGGAAAGCAGTTGATGAGGCCCTAGAACATGCGAAGAAAGAGTTTGATACCATCAAGACTCTTGACCAAATTTCTAGGCCCCCTAACAGACGCGGCTATGGCAATAGACGCTCCTTTCGTGGCCAACGCCAGCAGCAAAACCAACAGCAATTTTACTCTGCTACCAACTGGCCCTCTAACCAGGGTAACAACACCCAGTTCAGTCAAAGAGGCCAACGCCGTGGCAAAGGAAGAGGTCGCGGCTCCAGCCCCAAAGGTTCCACGCCCAATACCAACAAATGACCCGAAGATTCGGGTCCCCTCCCATGCATCACCGGTCGGGGGCCGGCTAACATCGTTCCTATCAGCATGGGAGGGAATATCGTCAGACCGCTGGGTTTTATCCACCATAGCCCACGGATACTGCATCGAATTCAACGGTTCCCCGAAGTACAGACCCCCACGGAGCCGACGCATGACACCGGAACACCTCACCATCCTTCTTCAAGAAGTAGAAGAGCTACTGAAAAAAGAAGCTATAGAGGCTGTCCCCCTATCTCAGGTAACAGAAGGTATTTATTCAGTGTACTTCCTTGTACCCAAAAAGGACTTAACCATGCGCCCTGTATTAGATCTGCGCCCAGCGAACAAGTTTGTCAACCCCAAAAGTTTCGTATGGTGACCTTGCAGGAAGTAATCCCACTGTTATCACAAGGGGATTACATGACAACACTAGACATGAAAGATGCATACTTTCATATTTTAATGTTGCCAGCGCACAGAAAATACCTCAGGTTAAAGATAGAGAACAAACACTACCAGTTCAGAGTACTACCCTTCGGGATAGCATCTGCACCAAGGGTATTCACGAAAGTACTGGCAGTG
The DNA here is from genome assembly GCF_040938575.1 of Ambystoma mexicanum. NCBI lineage: Eukaryota > Metazoa > Chordata > Amphibia > Caudata > Ambystomatidae > Ambystoma > Ambystoma mexicanum. The sequence goes on along the minus strand of NC_090932.1, from coordinate 1,278,798,521 downwards.
GCAGCGGCCCACCTGCGCAGGTTATCCATCCCGGTATACCCTTACCTCGACGACTGGCTCATAACAGGGGATTCTTACGAAACATGCTTCTCCAATACCCAAAAGACCGTAGACCTTTTGTCCCAACTGGGCTTCTCCATCAACGAAAAGAAATCCATCTTAGACCCCAGCCAAGTCAAACAATTCCTAGGGGCTCTAATTCGAACAAAGGACGGCCTCGTCTTCCCCTCCAACGAGAGGGTCCAAAACATGCTGTTTCAGATCCCCCATTATGTGGCAGGCCGAGAGGTGACGGTACGCAAAGCAATGCGCTTGCTAGGGATGATGGCGTCATGTATTTATTTGGTACCTCACGCGCGCCTGCGCCCGCGCCCAATGCAAGAGTGGCTCTACAGCCAGTGGTGTCAGGCCAGCGGACAATGGGACGATCTAGTGGTGGTCTCGCAGGCCTTGGTTCTCTCGCTACGGTGGTGGACAAAAGAAAACCTGTTATTAGGGAAAACTTTTGCCACACCCGCAGTGGAAGCCACTCTAACCACAGACGCATCCCTCACAGGATGGGGGGGGATCACCTATCCCATCAGACTGCTCACGGAGCGTGGACTCCGAGCTTAGCATCCAAGCATATAAACCTGCTGGAACTACTAGCGGTGTTCAAAGCACTGAAGGCCTTTCAGGAACACCTACAAGGAAAGACAGTGATGGTCCTCACAGACAGCACCACAGCCATGTACTACCTCAACAAGCAAGGGGGCACTCACTCTCCAGGACTGTCCAAGCTGTCCCAGAATATATGGAAGTGGGCTCTCAAACACATGTTCCTACGATCACAACATGTACCAGGGGAACTCAATCTGCTAGCAGACAAACTCCGCAGAGACTTCCCCCTGCCCGAAGAGTACGAATGGCAATTGCACGAAGACATTGTCTTAGACGTATTCACGCAATGGGGATTCCCGGAAATAGACCTGTTCGCAACTATGGAGAACTCCCAATGCCAAAGTTACGCCTCCAGGTACCCCCAGAACCAGTCCAAGGGGAACGGTCTGTCGATTCAATGGTCAGGGAAATTTGTTTACGCCTTTCCACCGACTCCCCTTCTCAACAAAGTGGTGCACAAGATGCACCAGGAGCAGGTTACCATGATACTAGTGGCCCCAATGTGGGCCCGGCAGCCATGGTTCGCTCACTTGATGGAGATGTCCCTATCCCCCCCAGTGAAACTTCCCTGCAGGACACTGCATCCATGCCCTCAGACCATGAACTTAGCAGCCTGGCTCCTGAGATCATAGAATTTGGACATTTACAACTCCCGCAGAGATGTATGGACATCCTCAGGGAAGCCAGAAAACCTAATACTCGCCACTGCTATTCTAGCAAGTGGAAAAGATTTGTCATCTGGTGTAAAGGTAAGAGCATCAACCCGGTTGACTGCTCTCCCACTAACATTGTTCTGTACTTGACCCATTTACTGGATTCAGGTCTAGTGTTCAATTCCATTAAAGTCCACCTAGCGGCACTTTCTGCATACACCACTTCCCAACTTAAAGTGTCGTGGTGGAAGATACCAGTTATCAAGGCCTTCATGGAAGGGGTAAAGAGAATACACCCTCCGATAGCTAACCCAGCTCCCGGATGGGACTTAAATGTGGTACTTTCTAGACTCATGGGCCCTCCTTTCGAACCCATGCACAAGGCAACTCTTAAAGACCTCACTCTTAAGACTGCTTTCCTAATAGCTATCACCTCCATTAGGAGAGTAAGTGAACTACAGGCTCTTTCTGTACTAGACCCTTTCGTAACAGTTCACAAGGATAAGGTGGTTCTACGCACACACCCAAGGTTTGCACAAAAATTCATCTCGAAAATTCATGTAAACCAGTCAATAGGACTACCAACGTTCTTTCAAAACCCTTCCAGCTTGGGAGAAAAAAGTCTGCATACACTAGATGTACGCAGAGCTGTCATGTTCTACATGGAAAGAACCAGACCACTGAGAAAGACTAATCAGTTCTTTGTCTCTGTGGCAGCAGGAAGAGAAGGAGATGCAGTTTCAAAGTCCACTATATCTAGATGGATTGTTCAATGCATCACTCTCTGTTACACTCTTGCTAAGAGAGAACTACCCTTCAAGCCAAGAGCACATTCCACTCGAGGCACTGGGGCTTCCATAGCGTTCATTGCAAATGTTCCCCTTGAGTCCATCTGCAAAGCGGCTACCTGGAGTTCTGTGCACACCTTTACAAAACACTACTGTCTAGATGCACACTCTAGATCCGACTCCCAGGTGGGACAGGCAGTATTAAGACATCTTTTCTCTACTGTTCCTTCTCATAACCCACCGCCAACTCCAGGTACTGCTCGCTAGTCTATGCACAGCATGTGATTCTAAGCAGATTAACAAACATCAGAAGACCGTAAAAGCATTTCTGATGGTTGTATCTGCTTAGATTCACATGCGCCCACCCTTCCTCCCCGCTCGGATGGAAGGAACATAGACATCCTTTTCTATATTTCTCTCTTTTCTGTACTCACTCATGTCTAGAAGGCTCCCTCAGGGCAGAAAAATACAAACAGAGGGACCTCGACGCGTGAGGGATTGTGGGTACAACGCACGTCACTATAGGGATAGTGTTACAGACACGCCTTGTCGACGTCCCCTTTTCGACTACGAAAAACAAAATGCAATACTCCGCAGTGACCACTGGATGTCGGACCTATGCACAGCATGTGAATCTAAGCAGATACAACCATCAGAAATGCTTTTACGGTAAGTAATGCATTGTCATATATTTTGGATAACAGATAGCATCTTGCAGTTGTACCCGACCGGAAGAATCCTCAAACCCACAACTATTGTGCCCCTCTCGCCGGAACTAAGGGCAAAAGATCGAGCCCCAGTTACAACATATGATGCAAAAAGAGACCTGGAGAAATCTGAGTCGGGGGTACGTAAAGATCAGTGTGCTACCGCCCCCAAGGCCACCGCCCCATGTACTCTGTAGCATAACATTTGGAACAAGTCCCTTTGTTTACAGTCTCCATTCCACTCCCCTTTTGGTCGTCAAAACTGAGAAAACGTACCGATCTTCTGGTAAATTGTTGTAGAACTTTCGATGAGTTTCAAATGAATCACCACCACAAGCCCATTGCATCCTTTTTAAATAGAATACTTCACTGGGAGAAGCATTGTGTTGTATTCTGTGATTGTTGGCCTCAAGGCGCCATTCATCTTCGGTTTTCAACTTGGTGAAAAATCTGAAGGTGTTTCACGACTCGCTCCCCGGGGAGCCTTTATTCAGGTGGCCAGGGAAGGGCCATCGCTATTGGATCCCGACCCTGGGGGTGGTCAAGGGAGGTAGGATCACCTGTGTCTGGGGTGGGGAGGAAAGACTGAAAAGTGAGACCTGGTATCCCCATTTCCTGACAGATATTCCCTCTACCTTTATGGGGTACTACAACTCCATAACTCCCCTCTTTTCCTAATCAGCCCAACCACTGAGACGTGGAAAAGGAAGACTGAGACTAGGAATATTACCACTAATAATATGCACTGGCCTTGTCCCACTAATAAGGCCAGGCAGTGTCAGGCACTCGGTCACAATCACACACACACGAAACTCATGCACTGTTTTTCAAACTATAAAAGGTGGAGCATGCAAAGACACTGCGAGGAAGGCAGGGGTGACAAGGAAGGCAAGCTGAATGGGGGGATACAGAGGAGTAGCAGAGAGCGAGCTTCAGAGAATTAGGCCAGGGAAAAGGGGATGTTGAGATGCTGACAGGTTGCGAGTTGAGGCAAGAGAAAGCATGGCGTGGGAGCCGTGTCTCCAAGAAGCCAGGAAAGTTCAGAGAAGGGAGCCGAGGGGCCGGCTAGTTCTTTACCTCCATGCACCAGCAGACTGCTTGTTTCCTCCCCTGGGCCGCAAGGCTCCCGTGGGGTGGTTGAGGGGCAGGTGGGCAAGACCCTGATCTCGACAAGTTGACAATATTGGTAGGACTTCATATTAGAAGCCACATCCCTGGAGTATTCTTGAGATTACTGGTGCCTGCTAAAGACGTTAAAGGATTCTTAAAACGCTATTTCGAGGGGATTGGATCCTCTGACGTATTCCATATCTGACATGTAATCACCACAGCTGTGCTGCTTCGGAAAATCTTCGGCGTCTGCGTCGTTGACGTCGATACGCCGCCCTCGAGGACCTCCTCCGACGGCCAACGTCACTGGATGTTATAAGTAGGACGCACGACGCCCGTAGCCTCAGATCCGTTTTTTCCGCAAACGTGTTCGCTTCGGAGATCTCGGTGTGCCTCTGGAGTTTCTGTTCTCTTGGTTCTTCGAACCTGTTCGTATTGTGAAGTACTTTCTTCGTGAAGATGTCTACCTCGTCTTGCACACCGCGTCCGGGATTTAAGAAGTGCGGGGACTGTGAGTCCAAGATGTCGGTTACGGACTCGCACAATGCCTGCCTCTGGTGCCTCGGGGAGGCCCATGACACCGATGACTGTCGACTGCCAGTCGCACACGTCCAAAGCCTTGCGGGAGCGCAAGAAGTTGTTGTCAGTAGGTAAGGTGTCCAAGCCATGGAAATCGAGGTCTGCGGGGCTTTCGGCGGACGATTCGAGGGGCGACTCTCCGCGTCGTCATCTGAAGTCCAGTGGGTCTCGGTCCCGGAGTCGGTCCCGCCACTCCTCTGCCTCTTCGAAGCACTCCTGGAAGCGCCGTCATCGGTCGACTTCCCCGTCCTCATCCGAGGACTCCGCCCATCGGCGGGTCGCTTACCTCACCAAGCAGGCGACGCCGGAGGAATGGGCTTCCTTCGGGAAGAAAATGTTGGCGATTCTCGAATCGCAGGGCACTGGTCCGTCCGCGCCTCCGAGTGGGGTTGGTCGTGATCAGTCGAGAGACACCGCTCGCACGCCTTCAGGCACGGGTGGTCGGCACGAATCGTCGGAGAGGTCCCGCTCGGACAAGGGGAATCGTTCTCGTCATGCCCGTTCGAGGTCCCGGTCCTCCACGCGCTCGAGACCGTGTGCATCTGTGGTGTCTTCGAGGAAGACGTTGACGCCGGTGGCGCCAAGGTCGTCAACGCCATCGGCGCCCAGGCTGTCGAGAGACACGCTCGGGGCTCCGGCCTCAAGGACTATGTCGATGCCATCGATGCTGTCGACGCCGATTCATTCGACGCCTGCGACACCTTTCGAGGCTGTTTAGACGGGGGTTCCCCGGGGCTCGGTGGAACCACCTAGAAAGGCTCTGGCAAAGGTCAAGCATGGCTTTGTTCCACATTCTGTGCCTTCTTACCGCCAGCTTGAGTTTATTTCGGAGGTGGATGAGGGCTCTGATGATGGCATGGTTCCGGATACGGTGCCGGGCGAGATTCTCTCGGGCCATAGCCAAATTGAGGACCTGCGGCAGTCCCTGTACCGGTGCCTTATGTCCAAGGTCACCGAGTACTTGGGATGGTCTGCCCCCCAGGGGATTTTCTTCAGAATGACCTTAAGGATATCCTCGACCAAGGTCACCAACTGACCCGGTACTGCTGTTCCATATGGCTCTACAGAGGAGGGTGGCAGCTTCTTGGACTGCTCCGGAAAGTCTCCCGGTAGTGGGCAAGTATTTGCCGTGAAAATACCGCCCAGCCAGTAGCGACCCCTGCTACTTGACCAGGCACCCCACTCCGGTGAGTTTGGTGGTGCAGGCGGCTACGGCCCCGGCAAAGCAAGCGTCGTATCCTACCTTCCCTCCTGATAGGGACGACAAGCGTTTTGACGGCTGGGCGAAGAAAGTGTTTTCTTCAGGGGGTATGGCGCTTCAGGCGGCCAACTCCGTTTGTGCCTTGTCACATTTCACACACACTCTGTGGAACTGTGTTTCCTTAGCGGCTGGACATATTCCCGAAGGGGACGAACGGGATGGTTTCCTTGCCATAGTTCAGGATGGCAAGGATGCCATGTGTGAGGCCGTTCAGTCGGGTTTGGACATGGCAGATTGCGTCAGCCGGTCCATGGCGGCGAGCACCGTGATACGCAGGTTTGCGTGGTTGCGGAAGTCTGGGTTTGCTCCTGATGTGCAGGCCCGGCTCCTCAACATGCCCTTTGACGGGGAACATCTTTTTGGCAGCGAGGCTGACGAGACCCTTGAGAGGTTGCAGACCTCTAAAGCTGCAGCAAAGTCGTTGGGCGCTGCAGTTCGCCAACCTCTGCCTCTTCGTCCTAGGGGACAGCAATGGAGGGGAGGTTCCTTTTCGTTATTACTCCTCCTTTGGTAAAGCGAGAGGAGCTGCCAGTCAAAGGGGCCACTGTAGGAGTGCCAGAGGTGGAAAACAAGGTACTTGATGTTCCAAGGCCGCTCGGGCTGTTGCCTCTTTGCCCTCGGGCAACGCCGCAGCCGCTTCAGCTCAGTTATGAGGCCATGACCCATGGTTCGCCCGGGTGGGGGAAGGCTGGCGCAGCATTTTGCAGAGTGGCGCGCCATTACTTCAGATGTGTGGGTTCTGGAGATCGTAACCCACGGCTGTCTTCCTTTCCGGCAGAGGCCTCAAGACAATCCACCGGGGAATCTCTCTTTGAAGAGTCCGGATCCGCTCCTTGCGCAGGAAATTCAATCCCTGCTGGAGAAAGGCACCATAGAACTGGTGCCTGTAGCGGAGAGGAACAAGGGCTGGTATTCCCCTTATTTTTTGATTTCCAAGAAAGACAGGGGTTTGAGACCCATCATGGACTTGCGCATTTTGAACAAACGCCTCAGGAAGGACAAGTTCAAGATGGTTACTCTCTCTCAAGTCCTCCAGGCCCTTCAACTTCAGGACTGGTTGGTGTCTCTCGACCTCAAGGATGTTTATTTTCATGTGCCGATACATCCAAAGCACAAGAAGTACCTGAGGTTCGCGGTGGGCGACTTGTACTTTCAGTTTCGGGTCCTGCCGTTCGGATTGACCTCTGCCCCGAGGGTCTTCATCAAGCTCATGGTAGTGGTGGCAGCGCACCTCAGGAAAGAGGGGATTCACGACTACCCCTACCTGGACGATTGGTTGATCAAGGCGCGCTCTCCGGAGCAAGTCCTGGATCATCTATCAGTCACCTGCCACTCCGTCCACAAGCTGGTCTTCTCCCTCAACTTAAAGAAGTCCCATTTGACACCAACTCAGAGGCTCCAGTACATCGGAGCAGTGCTCGACATGTCCCTGTGGCAGTGTTTTCCTCCCCAGGTGAGGTCTCATCACATTCAGCAGATGGTGCACAAGTTTCAGCTTGCCCAGAGTCTCCCAGCGTTCGAGTTCTTGAGATTGCTCGGCCTCATGGCATCCTGCATGCTTCTGGTGCCAGAGGCCAGGTTGCGGATGAGATCTTTGCAATGGGCACTCAAGCTCCAGTGGTCTCAGTCCTCCGTCCAGGACCTTCTGTGGTGGGCCGTCGAAGACAATCTGATGAAGGGGGCTCCATTTTGGCTAACCTGGCCGGAGGTGACGATCGTGATGGACGTATCCCTCACGGGATGGGGAGCTCATTCCAACGAGTTGACAGCGGTCGTTGGTCTCGGTCGCAGTCCAGACTCCATATCAATCTGTTGGAGCTGCGGGCCGTCAGGCTAGCCCTGAAGTCTTTTCTGCCGACTGTGCGAGGGAAGAATGTCCTGATCCTGACGGACAACATGGTGGCCATGAACTACCTCAACAAAAAGGAGGGGGCAGGGTCACTTCCTCTGTGCAGGGAGGCAATACAGCTCTGGTTCTGGGCAATGCAGCTCTGGTTCTGGGCAATCCAGCAGGAAGTTTTGATCTCGGCAGTTCATCTGGCCGGAGACAAAAACGAGACGGCTCATGCTCTGAGCAGGCAGAGCGCAATCTCTCACGAATGGGAGTTGGCTCAGGAGATTCTCCTGGGGATCTTTGCCCTTTGGGGGACCCCTCAAGTGGATCTCTTCGCCTCCAGTGTCAACCGGAAGTGTGAGAGGTTCTGCTCGCGGGAATTTCCTCCAAAAGGAGCCTTAGGAGACGCATTTGTGGTGGAGTGCTCATTCCCACTGCTGTACGCGTTTCCTCCAGTCCCCGTCATCCTGCAAGTACTGCGTAGGTTACGGAGGTTTGGTTCCCGGATGATCGGCATTGCTCCGGCGTGGGCCTGGAGGACGTGGTACCCGGACCTTCTCGACTTGTCCATCTGCCCTCCACGTCCTCTTCCCTACCAAGACGATCTGCTCTCACGGGAGGGGGGGGGGGGTCAGGTTCTCCATCCAGAGGTCAGGACCCTCAACCTTCACGCTTGGTTTCTGAAAGGTTGAGGTATAAGGATTGGGACCTCCTTGAAGACGTGATGGAGGTGTTGCTCTCGGCCAGACGGCCCGCAACAAAGTCCCTGTACCGTTGCCATTGGCATAAGTTCTGCGACTGGTGCAGAGTTAAGAATGTGGATCCTTTTGCATGTGACATTCCCATGGTTCTGTCTTTTTTGCTTTCTTTGTCCCACAGGGGCTTGCAAGTGGGTACCGTTAAAGGTTACCTGGCGGCGCTGTCCATATTTAAGCGCTCGTCTGAAGTGTTCCTATTTTAAAATTCCTTTAATTTCTCAGTTTCTGAAAGGGCTCGCTAATGTGTTCCCGCCGTCACTTTTCCAGGTGCCCGGTTGGAATTTTAACTTTGTTCTCAAGCTTCTGATGGGTGCTCCGTTTGAGCCTTTGCAATCATGCCCTTTGAGACTGTTCACTTTTAAAACTGTATTTTTGGTTGCGGTCACTTCCGCTTGCAAAGTGAGTGAATTACAGGCACTTTCAGTTAAGCCACCCTTCACTGTGTTTCATAAGGACAGGTTTGTCCTTAGAGTTCGTCCTTCCTTTCTTCCGAAGGTGGTGTCGGAATTTTGTTTAGGCCAGAAGGTTGTTCTTCCGGCGTTTTATCCTCCTCCACATCCTGGTAAGGAAGAGGAGAGGCTCCATAGGATTGATCCTAGGAGAGCGTTAAGCTTTTATATTTCACGCATGTCCTGGGTCAGAGTGGACGATCAACTCTTCATTGGTTACGCTGGAAAGCGTTTGGGACAAGCTGTGACGAAACAGACTTTGTCTCGCTGGATTATTTGGGCTATCTCTGAGTGTTATCGCTTGGCGGGTAAGGACCCACCGGTCGGCTTGTGGGCCCATTCTACCAGGGGTATGGCTGCCTCTACTGCCCTACAGAGGGGTGTTTCTATTCGTAACATCTGTGATGCAGCCACCTGGGTTTCGGTACATACTTTTGTACGTCACTACTCCCTCGATTCCATCCGTGGGCAGGATCTGGCCTTTGGCAAGGCTGTTATTTACTCTGCAATTTGATTGGACATTCTAAATTTCTGTTTTCTAAATTCTTTTCCCACCTCCTTGCATTGGTACTGCTTTGGGAGTCTGTCATAGATAAGGGATACGTCGGAGGACCCAATCCCCTCGAAGAACAAGTTACTCTCTTACCTGGTAACGTTCCTTCGATGGGATGGTCCGACAACGCATTCCATATCGCTCCTTCCCTGCCTTCCCCGCTACAGAATTTCTTATGCGATTGCAGCTTACATTTCCGCAAGGCTTTGTGTGGTCAGACTGGCAGAAGACTGGTGCCACACGTTCTGGGAAAAAACTACAACTGAGGCTACGGGCGTCGTGCGTCCTACTTATAACATCCAGTGACGTCGGCCGTCGGAGGAGGTCCTCGAGGGTGGCGTATCGATGTCATCGACGCAGGACTCAAGACGCCGAAGATTTTCCGAAGCAGCACAGCTGTGGTGATTACACGTCATAGATATGGAATACGTCGTCAGACCATTCCATCGAAAGAACGATACCAGGTAAGAGATTAACTTGTTCTTCTATCTTTTAGGGAAAGGCTCCTCCCATTCTCCCCAGAAGCCCACAAAAAACCTCTGCTCACGCGCTTCCTGCGTGAGTGCTGACTGCGAGTTTTGACTGTTTGGCTGTTCAGCTGTGCAGCAGAGCAGCCGACCAGCCCTTCTCAGTAAGTGTTACGTTGGTCTCTTTTGGGAGAGTTTGCCTTTGTTTGGGGCTCTGTACCAGAGAGCCTTTGTGTGTTGGTAACTCGTGTGCTCTGCCTGTGGCTGAAAATGTATATACACCCTAAGAAAAGACATGCCCGAGGGAGTTATGGCCTTTTTGCGCGCTCTGTGCCTTCACTTCCTCTATTGCCTTTACATCCAAGGACCGTGCCCTCTCGCCACATACAAGCAAAGTTAACCAGCAAAACAAAGGGCGTGCCTCGCTCCAAATCAGTCAGAGCAGACTTAAGGCAAATGTGGTCTCCCGCCAGTAGGAATGTTGCTGCTTTATCCCACCTCGCCTATAACAACTATCCTCATGGATAAAGAGAACAAAGGCATGTCCCCAGTAGACCTTTTGGTAAAGGCAACGCATGTAACAGACGAAGACATTTTGGCATATAATTCTCAAGTTTGCCAGACTGCTGTAAGTATACAAAATGTATTGCCACCATGTGCACCTCTCTATCCAAGACAGACTATGACTTTATTGCACGCACCAGTCATACAAATGTAGTTTCATGCTAATGAAAACATGGACATACCCAGACTATACACTCAAGCCGTGGTTGGTAGTGAACACAATGTCTGTGCCTCATCAACAACTGCAGAAAGAGCACATGGTGGGGAGTTTCTTCTTTTGGGTTCAAGAATCCAATTGTTCCGTCATATGAAATCACACTTGCGGCCCTAAACACTGGCATTTATGGCCTTACCCAAATCTACAAACACATTGACAACACAACTGTGCAAAACACGGCAGCATGGATTGGCTTTTGTTCGGGAGAGTTCTCAGAAATACTTTAGACTCCCAGCACTTTTGCTGGACTCTAGGACTTCTTAATTTTCAACCTGGAGAGAGTGAGACCTTTTTCCCACTCTCTCATTTTTTTTCTGTGATTTGTACTCTGTTTCTGTTGGTTTTTGGAGTCTGACAAACTCCATAGGCATCTTTTTACATTGTGGCACACAGCACCTTCAGTGAAGTGGCAGAGGGAAGTGTTTCAGATTTCCCAAAGGTTTAAATACTGTCTCTTGGATAAACTACTGTTTCCCAGAGCAGTGAAGTGAAATTGACTTTATGCAAACAAAGGGGGGTCTGGGAATCTCTCTACCAGCACGAACACAGCCCAATGACCTGTTCTTGGGTGAATAACCCCTGGGAGAGACTCTACCAAGTCTTTAGCTCACTGTCCTTTTCACAGAGAAGAAATTTCCCCGCATATCAGCCTTTGTCCTGCCCAGGGGCAGTCCAGCGCCGAAATGCTAGGCAATTCTCCTCTGAACAAGAGTACCATCAGTAACCCCATACACGTGTTTCAGCCTTGTTAGGCATCATCAGTGAGGTGAAACTGTTGCCTCTCTAGGAACAGTGAGCAAGGGGTCCACGTCTGGATTGCCCTGTTAACTTAGGGTGAAACCCAAAGTTAATGTATGCAAACAAAGGGGGGTCTGGGAATCTCTCTACCAGCACAAACACAGCCCAATGACCTGTTCTTGGGTGAATAACCCCTGGGAGAGACTCTACCAAGTCTTTAGCTCACTGTCCCCCCCTTTGTTTGCATACATTAACTTTGGGTTTCACCCTAAGTTAACAGGGCAATCCAGACGTGGACCCCTTGCTCACTGTTCTTAGAGAGGCAACAGTTTCACCTCACTGATGATGCCCAACAAGGCTGAAACACGTGTATGGGGTTACTGATGGTACTCTTGTTCAGCGGAGAATTGCCTAGCATTTCGGCGCTGGACTGCCCCTGGGCAGGACAAAGGCCGATATGCGGGGAAATTTCTTCTCTGTGAAAAGGACAGTGATCTAAAGACTTGGTAGAGTCTCTCCCAGGGGTTATTTACCCAAGAACAGGTCATTGGGCTGTGTTCGTGCTGGTAGAGAGATTCCCAGACCCCCCTTTGTGTGAAATTGACTTTACTTAGATTTGTAACTTTGTAGACCCAGCACACACTATCTTACAATAGGGTGCTGGAGGGTTACTTATTATCCCCTTTATCTAGTCGCTGATGCAACATTTTTATGTTACCCCTTCCACAATTAATGGCTGGTGGCAGTGGTTTACTTTTAACTACTGTTGTGTGTTTTTACAGCGTGCTGCATTCACAGCTTCAGTAGAGCACCCATGAGTGCCATTTTTGTCAAAATGTCCGGTCTTCTTTTTTCACCATTTCTTGCTGGAACAGTCCTTGAGATTTACTCTGCGCGCCAAACCAGGTTTGGGCCCTTTGTTCGTTTTGCCTTTGGCGGGATTCGCGAGTGAAGCCTGCCTCGGACTTCAATATGTCTGGCAGGGGCAGGAAGTGAGGGAGGTGCCCGTAACTCCCTGTGATTAATCCCCTTGGTTACAGGAATGCACCAAAAGGGCTTCTGAATTGAAAAGAGGCCGTAGCTGTCGCCGACCTCCGAATTGCTGTGCAGGAGTCTTCCAGACATCCTCCCTCTTGTCCCCACGACTGGGGCTCAGGAACACAGGATCTGCAACACTGCAACCAAGACAGATGCCAGCTGGGTTCTCTTCTTCAAACCTCAAGTACTGTGCTGACTACGGGGTACTTGTCTTGAGCGTGCTTTTCTCAGTTGAGATTTGCAGTAGCTGCTTTTCTAGAGTTGATCTCCGCTCCAACTTTCACAAGTATAACAGCTTGTGGCCCAACAGTGATTTTCTACAACAAACTCTCAAACTTTGTGCAAGACTTTTTTGCTATCCAAGAAGTGCCTCAGCTCCATAGACTGTGCTCCAATTGACTTTGGCTGTCCCTCATAGGTGATGCATTGGTTTTTAACTGATATTGCTGGGAAAGGTTTTATCTAGACTTCCTTGGGACATTTAAAAGTGCGCTGAGAACCTGTTTAGACTTTTTCCATCCTTTTAACCTTTCCTTTCTACCAACCTTAGAATTTACAAAAGTGATATATAAATGCTATTACTGTCCTAGTTAGTGAACTCACCTCAGGGTGTAGGAAGTGTGTATGAAGCATTTCTAAAAAAAGTATCTACTGGCTTGACTTTGATCCTGAGAAAGTATTTGAAGTGTATTTTTGTATTGTTGCACATTGCCCTTTTTAAAGAATGCTTCTTTAAAACAGAATGTTGAATAAATAAATAATTATTTTACTAGAGTGTAAGTGTTATTTGGATATTTGTATTTGTGGATTAAGATGCTACAGCTCTACAGCTCACATTTACCACTTTTGAGCTAAGTCTGGCTGCTCAGTCACACTACCAAATTGTATAGTACAGACCTATAGGTGGGTTACCTAAAGAGGACAAAAGTGGTGTAGGGTTATTACTCCAATTCTTGCTTAACAAGCATGAGTGGCAACTCAACACTGGCGATGTGCGACCCGATCAAACTCCCGTACCCTGTTAGTGAGAATTCTAAAAGATTCCCTGCTACCTTAGAGACCCCCAGCACTTTTGCGGAATTTAGGACTTTTTAATTTTTAACCTGGAGTGAGACCTTTCTCCCCACTCTCTCGTGCATTTTTGTTTAATTTGAACTATGTTTCTTTTGGTTTTGGAGTCTGACAAGCTCCGTAGGCATCTTTTCACATTGTGGCACACAACACCTTCAGTGCAGTGGCACAGGGAAGTCTTTCAGATTTCCCAAAGGTTTAAATACTTTCTCTTGGATAAACTATTGTTTCCAAGATCAGTGAAGTGAAATTGACTTTACTTAGATTTGTAACTTTCTAGACCTAGCCCACACTATTTTACCATAGGGTGCTGGAGGGGTTACTTAGTATCCCGTTTGTCTACTCATGTGCATTTTTTTGTTATGCTTTCTACAATTAATGGCTGGTGGCAGTGGTTTACTTTTTACTACCATTGTGTGTTTTTATCGTGGGCTGCGTTCGCAGCTGCAGTAAAGCACTTGTAGGTGCCCATTTTGTCAAAATGTCCCCAGTCTTCTTTTTTCGCCATTTCTTGTCAGAAAGGTGCTTCTTGAGATATACTCTGCGCGCCAAACAAGGTTTGGTCCCTTTGTTAGCTTTGTCTTTGGTGGATTCACGAGTGAAGCCCGCCTCTGGCTCCAGTATGTCTGGCAGGGGCAGGAAGTGAGGGAGGTGCCCGAAACTCCCTGTGCGTCATCCCCTTGGTTACAGGAATGCACCCACAGGTGATTGGCCGGCTGACTGTCCTTGGAGGAGAGCCACCCTGCTGTGTGATCGACAGCTAGGCTGGAATTAATGGGGGAAACCTGCATAGAAGGCAAGGCTTTTTGGCTTGGAAGGCAGTCGACCACTGGACGAAGGAATCTGAAGAAGTACTTTGAAGAGACGCCTGCTGCAATTCCTGGACCGTTGGTTTGCCCGGTGAAGCCCTGCTGCTGTCCTGAAGTTCCAAGTTCACTTCGACAGAGAAGCCTGCGAAGACGACTTCTCCCCTTGAGTTGGTGGGACCAGTCAACTCCAAAGTAAGCCACCTGGACATGCTTCTCGGAGCTGGTTAAATTTTCACTGAAGTTGCTGCTGGAACCGAATAGCCAGGGAGAGGAACACCAGTTTGTGTGCGTTGCTTTTAAGTTGGCCAAGAGCAGCGAGGAAGATCCTCCAGACTCCCAGGAAGCAGGACTGACCGAGCCCGAGCCCCCTCAACGGAGTGCAGGATCCCAGAGGCAAGGAAGGTCCGTCTCGACAGCCAGGAACCGCAGTGTTGCTGTTTGCGGTAGTCACGAGAAGCTGAAACACCAAAGTGCCACTTGTTTGAAAGTTTGCCGGTTGCGGTCAGTGACTGTCCCGTTGTGGTGCAGGAGTCCCCAGACGTCCTGCCTCGTCCCCGTGACTGAGGCCGAGGAACAACAGAATCTGCAGAGCTGCACGGGAACAGAGGTCATCAGCTGTATCTTTTCTTCAAACTAAAGGTACTGTAAAGTCTGAGAGAACTTACCTCTCACTGTAGATTTGCTTGCTCTTCTACTGTACAAGTCTCTCGGCTTGTGGCCCTACACTTGATTCTTCTTTCTTAATCAAAGACTTCTGAAAACATTGCAACGACTTTTACTCACCTTCAAGAAGTGCTTCAGTTACATAGACTTTTGCCCATTGACATTGGCTTAGCCTGGTTCCCTGAAAGACTCTTCTCTCCTCTGTCATTGTTTTGCACCAATCCTTCCAGGAAGGGGTTCACTTGCATTGGGGGGTACAAATGTATTTGTCTGCTTTAAAATAATATTTTAGATCTCTTGTTTGTTCTGCTAAACCTTTCTTTTTACACACTCTGCCTACTCTAGATGTAACAGTACTATATTAATGTCCACAAGTGTCCTAGTTAAGTCACCTGAGGGTGTAGGAATTGTCTGTGCGTCATCCCCAATGGGAAGCTACTGAATCTGAGAAACCTAAGAGTGTGGATCTTTAAAGTGTATTTGAGTGTTGCTTTTATATTGCTCCCTTCTGAAGAAGGCTTGTTCAAATGATTGGTAAATAAATTAATAATCGTTTTTATCAAGAAACCTTTAGTATCAGTGTTTATTTGAATACTTGTCGCTGTGACTCTCTCTCATTACTGCTCACATTGACCCCTCTTGAGATAAACCTGGCTGCTAGGCCACACTACCAACCTGTGTAGTTCAGACCTATACCAAAGGTTGGGTCCCTATTGCCAGGTGGCTATGGTTGTTGTAGTGCACCCTAAGGGTACTACCCCAAATCTTTACCCAACAGTACTGCACACAATCTTGCCTAACATGCCCCTTCAACAAGCTCACACATCACGGGGGGATAACATTACACCCTCAACCTCAGTCTATGAACTTGGCAGCTTGGCTCCTGAAGTCATTTAAATCTACCTCCAAGGTCTATGAAAATCCTCAAGGAGGCACGTAAACCCAAACCCTAGACATTGTTTCTTACTACTAAAACGGCCAGTGTAAATAAAACTGATAAACTGAGTAGAACGGATGAAGTGGATGGAACGGATGAAGTGGATGGAACGAAAGAATTGGAGGAATAGAAAAAGTATCCTGAATGGATGAAATGTAAGGAACGGATCGGATGAAATGTGACAAACGGATCGGATGAAATGTGACAAACGGATGAAATGTAACAAACGGATGAAGTAGATCGAACGCGTGGATGGATAAAGTGGATAAAGGAATGAAATGGATGGAAAGGGTGAATGAATTGAGCGGAAAGAGTAGATGGAACAGAAGGAGTGGATAGAACAAATGAAATGAATGGAATGGATAGAGCGGACGGAACAGATTGAGTGAATGGAACGGATAGAGTGAATGAAACGTGAAACGGACGGAACGGAGAGCTGGTTGGACTGTCTACTTGTCAGAACAAACGGATGGAGTGGATGGAGCAGAGAGAGCGGATGGAGCAGATGGAGCAGATGAAACAGATGGAACTGAGTGGACGTACTGGCTGGAGTGGATGGAACAGAGTGCTAGCTGGAATGGATGCACTGGTCGGAACGGATGGAACCGACAAAGCGAATGGAACAGACAGAAACAGATGCAACGGAGTGGACATACTGGTTGGAACGGATGGTATAGATGGAACAAAAGGAAAAGTATGGACAAATGGAAGTCGGAACAGATGGAGCAGATGAGAATGGAAGAAATGGATTTAACGGATGGAGTGGATGGAACGGATGGAGTGGATGGAACGGATCGAACGAATAGAACACACTAAACGGATAGGAAGGATGAAAGTGGTCTACGGAATGGATGGAGTAGATCATGTGGATGAAGGGTTGAGTGGATGGAATGGATGGAAGGACTAGTAAATTAAATGGATGAAACGGACGAAATGCATGAACAGACGAAGTGGAATTAATGGACAGAGTAAATAAAACGGATATAATAGATGGTACAGATGGAGTGCTCGATCTCAAGTGCCTTACTGATAACCACCATATCACACTACCACGCTTACTCTCTCCTATACACCACCACTCAACTAGAACACAGCGATACTATGACACATTCGGTATAGCTGTTCTCATACTAACACCCGCCACATACTCCTCATCATCCTAATTAAACACAGCTAGCTGAGCACACACCACTAGCCTAAGCGTCTCCTCAGGCCTAACACAGCCACAAAGCAGTCTGGGTGTCAACCCTCCAGAATGAACACATATACCTGACCTCCCAACCACTGCACCTACCGCTAAGAAGCAGCTATCATGCAACTGCCACACCGGCTGCACACCTATCCGGTGCTCTATCTCTCTCTCTCTCTCTCTCTCTCTCGCTCTCTCTCGCTCTCTCTCTCTCAACTATGGTTCCCGAGGGCGTTCCACCTGCCAGCGCTTTGAGATAATACCAATGATACATAAGGCGCTATATAAATGCCAAGTAACATAACAAGTGGAAGAGATTTGTAATTTGGTGCCAGTCAAAACAAATAAACCCAATAGAATGTACTCCATCACACATTCTTCATTACATGCTTCACTTAATAGATTCATGGCTAGTATTTCACTCAAAGTTCACCTAGCGGCCCTATCCGCGTACACCACTTCTTGGTGGAAAATCCCAGTCATTAAGGCATTCATGGAGGGAGTAAAAATACTCCACCCTCCTATTTCAAACCCACCGCCATGGTGGGACCTAAATGTAATATGTGCAAAGCTCCTAGGACCACCCCCTTTGAGCCTATGGGGGGGGCTTGGTTTGGTCCTTTGGTCTGGCCTATTTCGAATTGTCAGAATGAAACTGGCGTACCCAAGGGACGGAATCCAGTCTGCTGGGTAGCCGTGCCAGAGCAGAACATCAACAGGCCACCACCCTTTTTTGCGCTGTGAATCTTGTAAATTATTACAATTGAGGCATTCTTTGTTCCTGAAACGTGTACCAAAGGCTACATGCATCTTTAAAAATGATCAGAATCCTTTTTGTAACTGCCTGAGCCCTGTGTTTAGTGCCCCCTCAAGATGGCTGCTCCCCTGCAGTCCCTTTGAGCCCCCAGTGGCCTTGGCCTGCTCCCCTCCCTGTGGTTGGCTAGGCTACATTATCCAATCACCAGAACAGGGAGACGCTAGCCGGCCCTTACAACTAAGGCCCGCAACAAGGTCCGGACAGAGTGTCGATTTTCTTTCCTCCTTCTTTCACTCATCTGCTTGGGAGTAACCCCTTTTGCCATGCTCCTGCAACCTTTCACACTGTAGCCCGGACATCACCCTCTCTGGCTCCCTGTTGGGGTAAGGCTCTCTTAGCACTGTATGTGGCATGATTGCACCTTTTCACTTTGATTTTTTCAAATTATTACAATTGAAGAATTCTTTGTTCCTGAAACGTGTACCAACGGCAAAACGCGACACGCATCTTTAAAAAGGATCAGAATCCTTTTTGCAACTGCCTGAGCCCTGTGTTTTGTGCCCTTCCAAGATGGCAGCTCCCCTGCAGTCCCTTTGAGCACCCAGTGGCCTTGGCCTGCCCCCCTCCCTGTGGTTGGCTAGGCGACATTAGCCAATCACCAGAACCGGGAGGCGGGAGCCTTCCCTTACAACTAAGGCCCTGTCTGCACGCTGTCCGCTGTCTGGGCGTCTGCTCCTGCACCCCATTGTTTCCCTTTGTGTTTGTTGGCCCTGCTTTCTACAAGCCCACTGAGGACCTTGACTCCCTCACTCCTGCAAGTTAGTTGCCTACCAAACAACACTACCTAGACTGCTGACTCTCCTTTCTCACCCCTTCTCACTTGGACTTCCATTCTAACCACGGCAAGTTGTGTCTAGTGGCTCACTGTGTTTTCCAGCTGCCCTGCTTATTTTGAATGTGCTTGTGTCCAGTGGCTGCACTGTGCTTTTATCTTTCCTGCAACCCCCCTTTTTTGCGTTCTCCCCTAGTGTCCCCTCCTATCCCTATTACCTTTCTTCCCCTCACCCAACCCTACTCTCTCCCCCTTCGCCCTCTTCCACTTCACCTATGGTGCTCTTTTTCTCCTATCTTCTCCAATTTTTTCAATATCGACTATCCCCCCTCCTCGTTAAGTCTGGTAGGAAGAAGTTCAAAAAAAGATATATCCTGGTCTCGAACCCAGGCCTCCCTATTGCTGATACTTAAACCAGCGCTTCCTCCATACAGACCCTTACCAACATCCTCTTTGTCGTTCCCTTCGCCTGACCTATGGACTCTTCATATGGTATCGGTGCTCTCTCCTTGCGTTTCCTCTCCCATTAATGCTGGCACTCGCTGGGAGGCCCTCCTAGTCCCCTTCCACTCCTCTAAGGTCATCATTGTTTACCTGAATGGCACTGTCTTGGTCCAAGGCCCTCAAGCCAATCTCCTCCTCTTTGACAGATGTTTTCCCACGCCTTATCAATTTCCTATCCTCTCCTGCTGTCCCTTCTCTCCCTCCTCTAGCTTCCTTGCCTCCCTTCTCTGGCGCCCTCATCCTCCTCCTTGGCTACCTTGCCCTCCTCTCCTTCCTCTTCTGCCCTACCCCAGGCTCCTTCTACACCTCCGCAGGGAGTACCTCTGAGCTGCACCCCTCCCCGGAAGTCTTTCAAGGATGGCAACCTTCTCCACCTCGCCACTCTTAACTCGCAATCAGTCGTCAAACACTCCTCTGACATCTGCTGTCTCCTGGAAGAACTCGACCTTGATGTCCTTGATCTCACTGAGACATGGTTCACGGGCAGCTCTGTCACAAGCTTTGACACTTTCCTCCCTGATGGCTACAAGATCCTCTCCACGCTCAGATCAACCGTTCTGGTGGTGGTGTAGCTTTGAACTTCCCAGATTGGAATCACCATATATACGTAAGCATTATTTGTGTTTTAGGCTCAATTTGTGGCCCACTAATGATGTGTTGGCTAGGCAAAGGCAAATCTCACAAGATCAAAATTATTGCCGCTCCTGCCAAGACATCTCACAAAAAGAAACATTGCAGCATATTATAGTTCATTGTCCTATGTTGTGTCAAAACGACAGAAATTCTTCAAAAATCTAATTGTTATATTTTGCCCATTGGATCCAAATCAACTTTGGCAGCGTATTTTCACTAGCACAAAACTTGGAGTCAGAGTTGCTATAGTCCATTATCTAGACGCAGTTTTTGCACAACTACAAAATCGATCTCCATAGCATAGTGAAGGTATTAGACTTGTCTGCTGGAAATCAATTACATAAATATGAGCAGTCCCGGGCAAAATTGACAGTTGTTGGAATGTTATGTTTTGTCCTTTTTTCTTTTCTTTTGGTTGTTTTTTTGTAAATGTCACTAATGTATTGTGGCCTACGAATTGTTTGACATGACGGTCCAGAATCACAGACCAATAGAGTATGACATTTTTACTGGTGTTAAATTGGCTCAAAATGTATAATGTATAATGTAAAATGTTGATGTGTATGCAATTGTTTTTTTTTCTATATTTGAAAGGTTTATCAACCAACCAAAGTAATTTAAAAAAAAAAAAGATTCCTGCCTCGATCATTAAGATGCAGTCCTACTCTTCCTTTGAATGCCTGGTCTGTAGGCTTACTCTCTCTTGGCCACTCTCACAGTGGCTACTATTTACCGGTCACCTGGTCAGATCACCTCCTTCCTCTCTGAGTGAGCAGGCCTCTCTTCCTCCTTCCTGGCCTCGACCGCTTAACTCCTCCTCCTTGGAGACTTCAGCATGCACCTGGATGCTTCCTGTCCCGCCACAGGACTCATTCGCGACTTTTGCGACTGTCTCTCACTATTCTTCCCTCTGGCTCGACTCACTCTGCAGGTCACACTCTCGATGCTCTGATCTCCTCAGACCTCCCCCTTTGTAACCCTCTCACCACTCCTCTCTCCTGGAGCAGTTCACGTTCTCCTTTCCTCGCATCTCTCTCTCTACCCCGCAGGCCAAGCCAGCTCCAGCACAGCCACCTACCTTCTCGGTCATCCAGCCCATGAAGCGTATGTCAGTTGAGGATTTCGCTGCCACTTTCTCGCCCCCTCCCCCTCCTCCGCCTCTGGCTCACTCTTATCCTGATATTGCCCTTTCCAAGCTCCACTCTATCTCCAATACTCTCGATGTCAAGTGCAACTCTTGGTATGACTCTGACCTTATCACCCTTTAACACAAGTGTAGGGTTGCCGAGAGGAAATGGCAGACGTCTTGTGCATCCTCTGACAAACTGCCCTGCCGCTAACTCGAAAGGCAATACCGGCTCTCTGGCCGCACTAAGAAGAAAGCCCACATCCAAGCACGCAACTCTGTGGCATCTAACAACTCGGCCAAACTCTTTAAAATCTGGAAGGAGCTGGCCAATCCTGCTGCAGTCTCTACTTCTCCTGTCCCCTCCCAGGCCCTCTGCACAGCTCTGGCTCCTCATTTCATCTCTAAAACCCAGGGCATCCTGTCCACCCTCTTGTCCTCTCCTCCTCTTCCCACTTCTCTCTCCTCTAGTTTCGGCCCCCCTTTAGCCGCCTCTCCTCCATCTTTGTCTTCCTTTCCGCTGTGCTCCCCTGACAAGTTTTCTAGACAAGTCTGATCTATCAAAGTCTCGTCAAAACAGGTTCTTCCCTGTTCATCCAATACCATCAAAGACTATATTGACACCCTCGCTCCTGCCCTGGCCGAGTTCTGCAATCACTCTTTCGCAGCTGGAGCCTTCCTCTCCGACGCACTCTTATGCGCCCTCTTCTCAAGAAACCCACAGCATTCCCCTCCTGTCTGGCTAACTATCGCCCAATCTCTATCACTCCTTTCCTGGGCAAACTGCTGGAAAGGCTGGCCATCTCTCAGCTTAACCTCCACACCGATTCTGTTGGTTGTCTCCATGACCATCAGTCTGGCTTCAGAGCAGCCAAAAGCACGAAAACTGCTCTTGAACATCCGTGAAGACCTGCTCTACAACATTGATTCTAATCTCCCCTCTGTCCTCATCCAACTTGATCTCTCTTCTGCCTTTGACACTTTCAACCATGCCATCCTGCTCAACCACCTCCGTGATAACCTGGGTATCGCTGATCAAGCCCTGCCTGTCTGACCTCTTTCCTCTCCAACCAACACTATCAGGTCCAACTTTGGTCCTTCCTTTCTTCTCTCTCTCCACTTGTGGTGTTCCCCAGGGATCTAACATCTCTCGCTGCCTTTTCAAACAATACCTGGCACCCCTCGCCCACCGCATTGCTGCTCTCTGCTCCCTTCTCCAACTTTCTGTGCTATACGGATGACACACAGCTCGTTTTCAGGCTGTCCTCAGCCTCTTCACCCTCTCATATCTCTAACTCTGTCTGCAATCCAGGAGTGGTGTGCTGCTAACAACCTCTGCCTTAATGCCAGTAAGACGGAGATCCTTCTCATCAGCACTCTTGCACCTTCCTTTCCGGTCACTCTCTAGCCGGCCTCACTTGGCCTGCTTCCACCTGTGAGGATAAGAACTTCAAGGTCATCTTCGACTCCACGCTTTCCTTTTCTCCACACATCTCCGACGTCTCTAAAAAGTCAAACTACCAACTGCACCACCTCCTCAGAGGGATTCTTCCTTTCCTCTCCTTCCCCCAGAAGCACACTGTCTCTAGAGCTCTGGTTCTCTCTAGGCTGGACTACTGCAACAGCCTCTTTCTAATTCTGCCTTCCACTACTCTCTGCAACTCATCCAGAGCAGGACTGCAAGACTTGCCCTTTCCTCAAGCCCAGGTATCGTATCTCTCCGGCCCTGAAATCTCTCCATTGGCTCTCAGTGGCTGCAAGGATTAAGTTCAAGACCCTCTGCATTGTCCACATGGCCTTCTGGGGCCTGGGTCCGCAATAGCTTCAACTCTCCCTTCAGAAATACCTTCCTACTCTAGCTCTTCGTACTCCACCTCCAACTCCCTCAGGCTCAGTTGCTTCTCCAAGCAACGTGTTGATGGTAGATCTTCCTTCGGCTGGGGCCTCCTTCTGGAACAGCCACCCTGCCTCTCTGAAACTCGAGGAGAACCATCTTCGGTTACGGAAGCACCAGCACCTCAAGACCTTCCTCTTTGCTTCTGCCTTCTCACTCCCTCTCCCCTGCTGATCTGTCGTTTTTTGCGCTGGGCACCTGGCTACCCTCTGAATCGGGCCCAGATCCCCGCCCACCCAGCTGCATACCCACACTGCCTCCTGGCAACCGTTGCACTTGGGTCTGTATCTGCAATTCTACAGTGCCCTTACCTGCACTTATCAGACACCTGTTGTCTGCGCTTAATTCTTGCACTTGCCCCCAGCTGGCTGGACTAATGGTTGTTGTTTTGATCATGTGCTTAGCACTTTCCACTGCTCCCCTGCCCCTTGCACTTTCCCCCTTCCCTCTCCCCTGAACTTGCGCGTTATCAGTGCCACTGGGCCTAGTAAGATCATTGTTTTCTCCTCCCTTGTAGCCCTCCCTGAGATACTTGTGTATGGGTGCGATAAAAATTAAATATATCACATCATATGCAGAAGTACAGCCATAAACACCTCACATATAAGACAGCTTTTCCGGTGGCCATCACCTCCATAAGGAGAGTTAGTGCAACTGCAAGCTTTGTCAGTGCCAAACCCTTTCTTTGTTTTACACAAAGACAAATTGGTATTAAGAACGCACCCTAGGTTTTCACCTAAGTTCATTTCAAAGTTCCATGTCAATAAGGCCATCGAACTACCAGCTTTCTTCCAAAATCCATCAAGCGCGGCTGAGAAAAGACTCCATACACTAGATGTAAGGAGCGCTGTCCTTTACTATGTAAACAAGACCAGACTGCTAAGGAAAACAGACCAACTGTTAGTCTCCATAGCTCCGGGCAGTGAAGGAGACTGTGTCCAAAATCGCTATCTCCAGAGAGATAGTGCGAAACATATAGCTCTACTGCTCTCTATCAAATAAAACACTGCCTTTCACACCAAAAGCTCACTCCACCAGGGGTTCAGGAGCTACCTTGGCTTTTATCGCAAACGTCCCGCTGGATGCCATTTGCAAAGCTTCTACGCAGAGCTCTATCCACACTTTTACTCAGCACCACTGCATTTCCACTCACTTTAAAGCAGATTCCACGGTGGGACAATCGGTACCTTCTCACAACCCACCACCTTCTCCAAACAATGCTCGCTAATCTATGTATAGCATGCGATTTAAGCAGATTCCACAAGCCTCAGAAGGGTCTCGTTACTCAGCGTAATCGTATTTCTGATGCTTGGATCTGCTTAGATTCACATGCGCCCACCATTCCTCCACTTGGAGTAGAAGGTGCATAGATGTTTTCTGGGCTTTTTCTGATGCATAATCTGCTTTACTACACCTGTACTCATGCTACACTTCATGTAACTTGATGTGAAAGACAAAACAATCTGAGGGACCTCGACGCGTGAAGCACCATGGTACAGTAGACGTCACACTAGGGATGGTATTACTGGTTCGCCCTGTTGACGTCTTTTTTCGAGTTTCGAAAACAACTGTAAAACTCTGCAGCTTCCACTAGATGTCGGCCTATGCATAGCATGTTGAATCTAAGCAGATACAAGCATCAGAAATACAATTACGATGGGTAATGTGTCATATATATATATATATATATATATATATATATCTGAGGCTTGTGGAATCTGCTTAGATCACATGCTGTGCATAGGCCGACATCTAGTGGAAGCTGCGGAGTATTACAGTTTGTTTTTCGAAACTCGAAAATGGGCGTCGACACAGGAGGTGCCAGTAATACTATCCCTAGTGTGACGTCCACTGTACCCAAGATCCCTCACGCGTCTAGGATCCTCAGATTGCTTGTGGAATCTGCTTAGATCACATGCTGTGGATAGGCCGCCATTAGTGGGAGCTGCAGAATATTATAGTTGTTTTCGAAACTAAAAATGGTACGTCAACAGGGCGTGCCAGTAATACTATCCCTAGTGTGATGTCCACTGTACCCATGATCCCTCGTGCGTCGAGGTCCCTCAGATTGTTTTTTTCTGCCATTCTAGATGGAAACGTATAGCAGGGTATCTCTTTGGGCGTAAAGCCATTTACTTATTTCAATTACCGATATTTCATGCTTTCTATCCTTTACTTCACCAACCATCGAAATATCACGCCGGTGAAGACAAAGAGACTGCCCATCGAAAGACTACCGCGATGGACCGTTTGGCCTTGGAAGGCCGCCCCGGGCATTGGACCAGACAGTAGGGAGAGATTGGGGAGGTCATTTTAGGATCTATATGCCCCTTTTCTTACACTACTTTCGCCCAGCTGCCATAGTTTGTAGTTATGAACAAGACCCCATTTAAATTCTGCCCCAAGTGCACTAGAACATTTCTGTGGGTTGATAAGCATTTAGTCTGTAACTTGTCTCTCCCAAGAGACCACGTCTAGGGTTCTTGTCGAGCGTGTAGGCTCTTCAAGCCCAAGACTTTAAAGAACCGATCAACAAAACGCTGGGCCCACTACGCCAGGCAGTTCAAGGCCAAGGAGGTGCTTTCAGTGATGGCAACAACGCCGCTGTTTCAGAGGGCGATGGGGTAGCTTTGGCTACCCAAGCGCAGGCCCCCGACTCCGGAGGACAGGCCGGTGGCCCTGTTGTGGGGAGTACACCCGGCAGCGGAAGCGAACAATTCCATCCACCATTAAACACACAACCCCAGGTCGAGACTCGACACATGGGTCGAGCGGTCGACAGTGCATGACACCCAGGGAAAGGTTAGTTGAGTCCCTGTCCTCTGGGCACTCTCGCTCAAGATCACCTCACGACAGAGCCCATCCGTCGAAAGGCGCGCGGGTGATGCATGTAAAACTCCTTCCGAGGGCCGATCGTCTGCAGACGGGGCCCCGGCCCTACCGGCACCCGAATGTCGACACTCTGCATCAGGTCAGGTAGTAGGCCCCAAACAGTCGGATAAACACGGCTCTGGGCACCAGGGGGGTGGGGGGGAGAGCACAAAAAGAAGTCCTCAAAGACCCCTCATAGGGATAAAAGCCCTCATAAGGAAAAAAACTCAAGAATCTAGAATGGCATCAGCTATTGCCATCCCTCCTCCCCAAGAGCCACCACTACCACCAGCTGAAGGACCCAAACAAAAAAGAAAGCGCAATATTTCCAAAGACAATGAAGAGAACCAAGATGATGAGGTAGAGGAAATGCCTACCTCTAGCACCCAGAGAGAATCATGGGTTTGGCCGTTCTGTACCACTGTTGGGAATGTACCAAAGGCAAAAGCTACAAAAGTGAAATGCAGTGAGTTGAACTTCTTACTCATTTGCGGACTACCTGTACATTACGCCTACGAGACCACCTCCATGCGCCGCCACACCAAATCCAACCACTGCAATGCTCTCAGAAAGATTGTTCCTTTCTTAGCAAGTAGTAGGATGTCTTCCTCCACATCATCTTCCTCAACCAATACTGTAATCACAGAGCCTACTTCTGTGGAACACAAAATCCCACCAGCTACCCTGCAAGCAATAAAAGAGGCTGTTGATCCATATATGTTGAAGACAACAGTCCTCTGTATATACTGCAACACACCACTCTGCAGGGAGAAGCCATTTCGAAGTGCTTTTGAAGCTATAATCAAGGAGCATGAGAAACACAGACCTTTACCTTAGAAGTAACACATGTGCAACATCTTTCCGTGTCCACCTGCCCCTCCATATTAGTGCTTGGTGCCTCTTCACTCATTTCCCGCTGTAGGAAGGAAAATTCTTTTCCAAGATGGCCACCATGGAAAGGGAAGGCGGTGCTCCGCACAGAGCCCCTCTTCCCTTTCCATGGCAGCCTGCAGAAGGCGAAGACAGAACCCTATGACCATATTACCACAAGTACATTTATTTTCTCTTTCAAACCTATCCCACTTTCAAATAACTCTACCACATAGCCACTTTAACCACACCACTCTGCAGCGGGAAGCAATTTCGATGTGCTTTTGAAGCTATAATCAAGGAGCATGAGAAACACTGCCCACTACCTTAGAAGTAACACACGCGCAACATCTTCCCCGGTCTACCTGCCCCTCCATATTAGTTCTTGGTGCCTCTTCCCTCTTCCCCCTCGTCCCCCCAACTTTCCTTCTAAGCTCCCCTGCCACATAAAAAATGAACATCAAAAATAACCAACAAAATGTTCCTTTAGGAACCACCTTTCACAGTTAAAAAATAGAACAAAAAAAAAACTTATAGACTCCATCTACTTTACATTTCTCTGTAAAGTACATAGACTCAATAAGATTTTCCAACATTTCCATTAGCATTTTGTGTTATGCTAGTGGGAATATTGTGGCGTTCATCCCTGGGGATGAACGGTGGATAACGGGCCGGCAGCCCAAGTTATCAGCCCAAGCAAAGCGAGGGTGGATAAAAAGGTCTCCGGACCATTATCCCCAATTCCAGCCCCCTGCAAAGGGGATGAAGGCCATTGGCACCCTGGGTTCCCAAAGTGGGAACACTGGGTGCTAAAAAAAAGGATTTTCCTTCCTACACCAGGATGCCTGCGGCGTTCCGGTGTAGGAAGGAAAATCCTTTTCCCAGATGGCCACGATGGAAAGGGAAGACGCGGGGTTCCATGCAGGGCCCCTCTTCGCTTTCCATGGCAGCCTGCAGAAGGCAAAGAGAGAACCCTATGACCATATTACCACAAAGCAAATTTTTCTTCCCTTTCAAACCTATCCCACTTTCGAATAATTGTACCACAAAGCCTGTCCCGGGTGGACATGGCCACTTTACCCCATTTGTTGGCCCTTGTGGTCATGGCCAGTAGCCAGATTGTTCGGATCATGACTTTATTCTATGACCCGGACAATCTGGCCACTGCCCATGGCCATAGGCTACACCTCAGTCACTAAAGATATATCATCTATTTTTTGTACCTACATTATGACACTTGCCAGAAAATAAAACACTGGCACATTTGCAAAACCATGTTTTAAGGTCCTTGCCAATGCTCCTTACACGAGTTTGCTGGAAATCCCCCATGTTTTATTTTTTCAAAAGTATGAAATGTATGCACATACAATAGTCATATAACTTCGCCCCCACTTGACAAAATCCATTCAGACTTTACACACACTTTCAAAGTTGGATCTATGAAAACATTTGTCCACATTCGTCAAACAGCAACAAAGTTATAAGCCACCTAAAACCATTGAGGCCCCCCTCTAATTTAGCCCCCTCTTGACAAAATCCCACCAAACTTTACAAAAACATTTATATCTAGATCTTAAATGTTTTTGCAAACTTTTGTGTAGATTCATCTAATTGCACCACATTTATAAGTCTTTACAATATTTTCGGACCCCCCTCTAATTTTGCCCCTCTTGAGAGAATCCCACCAAACCTTGCAATCTCATTCAGAATCAAGTCACGAATGCAGTAGTTATAAGCCATCCAAGAACTGCATTTCACCAACACTGCAATGCAGACTGTTTGCGAACCTCTCAGGACTGTTTGGGGACATCCGGACCGTTCGTGGACTTTTACAGTGAAAAACACCTGTTTTTTTGGCTTCTTGCAGTCATATCCCATCCCATCGTCCTCACCTCTCACCTCCCCAGAGATTATTTGATAAGTTTGACAAGTGCAATGTTGTGGTGTTTCATATGTTTTTACCGCGATGTCTGCGGACACCGTTGGCTGTTCACGAATCCAACATGGTGGGCGTTTCCAAAAATCTGACGCACTTTGCGCTTTTCACCATCCTATCAGCGGGCGCGTCCAATGTCCGCAGACATCACGTCGCCTTCTAAGCAACAGGGAAATGGGTCCACGCAGCCAGATATCACTAATTTTTTTTTAACCTACTTTTTGGTCATTTAAAAAAATACTACTGGATGGATTTACATCAAATTTACAGTCGCCGCTCCTGCCGCAAATTTGATGAAAATCCGTCCAGTGGCTTGAGCTGTAGACGTGAGCAAAGTTTTTTCCATTATGTCTATGGAAAAAAAAAAAATGTTGGGACCCCCCAACAACTTTGCCCCCCCCCCCCCCCCCCCCCTGCATTAACGAAACCTCACCAAACTTGACAATTCAGAGCGGGCCATATACTTTGTTGCCAAGTTTGGTGAGGATTTGTCCACGGGGAGCGAAGTTATAAGCCACCCAAAAAGTGGTCTTCCTCTGAGTTGAGCAACTAAACCATGACAACATGGCCCTACCGCAGGCCATCCTTGCCAAAATTCACCAAAGCTGTTTACGTGTGTATTGGAAAGTTAGGAATTCCACAATAGGAACGCTACATTGGTATCTGAGAAACGTTCTTATGAGAGAGAAGGATTTTATGAGTACTTCCGTCATCTGTAGACTGTCACTGCAAAGGCATGGATCAGCAGATACCTGTACGGTGTATTGTCATTGCCATACTCGGGGTTAAAGAATGATCTTGAATAAACGCAGTAGAGAGCAGCACCTAGTGAACCTTGCTGTTAAATCGTCTGCTCAATTATATTTCTGCCATATTCTGGGACATGGTCCTGTTCCACTGTACGCAAAACATTTTCTTGGAATCATCTCATTTGGTCTTGCATAAGAATTAAGTTTAACTGTCCAGACCAATGAAATAATCGGAGCTTACACTGGTGTCACCAGGGGAGCAAGAATGTGTCTGTGATGAAAGGCAGATAGTCCGCTAAACTTCTTTTGTTGCATTGTCAAACTTTGGAAATTGTAAGGATGAAGCACATCTTGGCTTGGGGTAAAAATACATCTGCCGATCCACTTGGCATTTGGGACATTTTTATGTCGGGAGAGGATGAAGGGTGTATTTTTACATTTGCCGAAACTGTGGAAGATAATTGAATCAACACTGAGGATTATCAACAAACTTTTTCTTGACTCTGGACTTGGACACTGATGTACAATTTTATATGAATGTATTTTCCTTGACAATCTTATGTAAGATTACTGAATTAACATTAAGGATTGTTAGGCAGAATTGCAGGCAGTACCCTCTGGGAACACCACACACAATTAGGAATACAGGTGTAAGCAAAAACCAACCTTTGGTATAAGTCTGTACCACACACTTTTGGTAGCGAGCTGAGAAGCCAGGCTTAAAGCAGTTGCACAGAGGTGTCACAATCGCAGTGGTTCAAGTAGACACTTACACTCAAGGTTTCTTGGTAAAAAAAAAACTTAAACATTTATTTACACAATCATTTAGAAAACTTTCACTAGTAGAAATCAACTCAATATTAAACACCAATATACTACAGTATCAAACTCTTATAAAGACAGTTTGCACTCCCCTGAAAAAGTAGCCAAATAGCACTTCAGTACTTTTAAATAGGAATAAAAAGTATAGGTTTGTACAAAGGGTTAGAAAACACTTCTTTTAGATAATGCAAAGGTTCAATGTACCAGGATGGTCAATTCGATTCAATAGGCCAGGCCAAATTCAATAGTCTAGTGGTCTTAGATAGGATAGCACAGTTCTGGTACAAGTGGAGAAGTCTTTGTAAAAGTTCTTGGAAGTAGTTCAGACGATAAAGCAAGATATGTCGGGTCACAAGCTGATTAGGCCTGCAAGTTGGGAAAGTTGCGCAAACTTCCACCGCAAGAGTTGGGATCTCTCAACCATATGACACAGTACCTCAAAGTGGAGCAAAAAGATGCAGCTGAAGACGTTGGTTCCTGGCAGGTCCTGCAGGTCTCGCTGTTCCTGAGCCTCAGTCGTGGGGACAAGGAGGACGTCGGGGGACTTATGCACAGCACGGGATCGTCGTCGGAGCAAACAAAATGGCGTCACTTCAGCTCAAGTAGCTGTGGCTTCCAAACACAAACTGGTGTCCTTCCCCCTGGTTAACCTTAACCAGCTCAGAGAATGGGGTCCAGGCGTTTGCTGAGTTGATTGGTCCCACCAACTCAAAGGGAGAAGCCGTCCTTAAAGGAGCGTCTGTCGATTCGAGATCTGGCAATTCGCGATTGCAGCAGGGCTTCACCGGGCAAACCAACAGTCCAGTGGTTACAGCAGCCGTCCTCTTCCAGCTCGTCTTCGGTTCTTTCGTTCCAGTGGTCGACTCTGCCTTCCAGTCCTGGAGACTGGCCTTTTAAACAGTTTTCCCCCATTCATTCCAGCCTAGCTGCCACTCACCCAGCAGGGTGGCTGTCCTTGCCGGACAGTCAACCAGCCAATCACGCCATAGTGCATTTGGGTCTTTTAGGAGACTAAGCACAGTTTTGGGCACCTCCCTCACATCCTGTCCACCCCAGACACTCAGGCGCCAGATGAGGGCTTCAGCACTGAAGCCCGTCAAAGGACATCGAACAAAGGGACCACACCTGGTTTGGAGCGCAGAGTTAAACACAAGAAGGACCTTTCCACAAAGAAATGGCAAAAAAAGATGACTGTAGTCTGTTTTTACAGAGGGGTCTTGGACGCCATATTGAAAAACATGGCTACCCCGATTTTTAGCTACTGGTGTTCGCTGTCGGGAAAAATCATGGTAGTTCGTTCTAAAACCACTGCCACCGGCCATTTCGATAGGAAAGGGTAGCATTTGACTGCTACAAGAGTGTTTAGACATAGGGGATACTAGGTAACCCTTCCAACACTCCATTGTAAGATGGTGTGTGCTGCGTCTATGAATTTAAAAAGACTATAAAGTCAATTTAACTTGACATTCTCCTGGGAACAGTAGTTCATCCCAGAGAAGGTATTTAAACCTTAGGGAGTCCAAAGGACACCCCTGTGCCACTGCACTACAGGTGCTGTGTGACACAACCATAAAAAGACGATGCCTTATGGGGTTATCTAAAAGTCCATAACCAAAGAACACAAGAGTAAAACACATTGAAAATGAAAAGTTCAAAGTCCCAAAATATAGTGCAAGAGCTGGAGGACTCTAAGGTAGAGGGAATTTAGCACTTGGGTGAGAATACTCCCTAACAAGGATTTTCAATTAATTTTTACTTTGTATGTAGATTGCTCTAGGTTTTTAATTGTATTCAAAGTTTACTAAATGTTAAACTTTATAATGCTGATAAGATAAAGAAAATCCCACACCACGTAACCTTCTTTTTTTTCTCTGCCTGCTCTCTCTGGTCTAAATGTAATCTTGCAAGCTTCTGTGATTTGACTGATAACATTGATGTGTTTAAGACACCAGCCATTGAGAATTGTTAAGTGGCATATTTCTCTGCTGTTTAACCTTTGACTGGATGATTGTGCGACCAAAGCTTTAGTACAGCTGTCTGGTGCCTTTCTGTCAGATTTTGTGTGACCGTATGTAGTTGTCTATGCATCTGCCTGTACGCTTATTTGCTTGAGGGGGCGTGGCTCTAATAAAGTGATGGGAACCTATGATTTTTGTCAGTGGATGGACTGCTCTGCTCCCTAAACAGAGCTTTACAGGCATACACATCAAAAAGCTGAAAACACTGTTATACAAATGTATGCTTTTCAGCTACAGACATACTCAATTCTAGGATGTACTCTGCATTTAGATTTTAGGCAGCAAATTCGACTCTGATTTCAAAAGGCTCTTGAGGTCTGTGACAGCAAAGACCTTTTTCTTTTACAAAGATCCTCCAATCTCATACCTAGGTGGAAGAAAGAAACACTTTCTGCTGGAGTTGATCACTTCATTATCTGCAGTTTTTAATGCCCTTCTTGTGGTTTTTTTCTTTTCTTCAGAGCATGGCGTTGTGCCAGTTGCCAGTGACAGCCAGCATCTCTTTCCGGTGAAGGTGGTGTCACGCCTGGTGAGGTGGTGTGTGATTCCTCATGAGGATTACCTGGTAGGTTGTGGATCAAGCATGTGCTCTGTTTGTTTTGCAGTGGCAGGACTGGATCGGAGGGAGTGAATTTGTGTGATTATCGGACCATTTGTTAATAGTTGAACAATCCGGAGCTCCTTAAGCCTTGGTTACTGTTGAGATGGTTTCAAATCTGGCATGGTGGACAGAATTCATGAGACCATCCAGGTTATAGTGAACAGGGGAACTCTGCAAGTTTAGCCAAACCCAATCAAGGTATGCGTGGAGAGTGGTCGAGGCTTAGCCTCAAGAGAGGTGTGTGGGGTCAGGGGTCCACAATGAGTCAACACAGAGAAATACACAATGATTCTGCTTAGAGAGGTTAGTACACACATTCTGTGTTAAAATTAATCAAGCAGGTAATATCACACAACACGCTGAATATAAAAGATATATACAGTCCCCTTTGGTTATAACAATGCACACTATTCACCTATACACCTGAAATGAAGGTAAGGAGTTAAGCTATTGTATAACCAGACCATAGGATTAGGAACCCTCACTGTATTGGTCCAACCCGAAGTTGAATGGGGCCTTGTGCCCAAAAGTTCAAAGTTCCTTTAGGAGAGGTCATAAAGTTAGAAAACGTTCCCTTGGGGATTAGCAAGGTTACAGAAGACTTCTCTGGACTCTTAAAGCTAAGTAAAGTACTTTCTCTGTCTTTTAGAACCTATTTTAAAAAAAGTTTAAAAAGCAATGGAATGGAATATATATCAAAGTTCTTCACAAACTTTATAATGGAGGAGATGGATGTACCGGTAAGTATTGCAACTACTTGCTGCCCTTACTCCGATTTTCCCAAAGGACTTGGCAGGTCGAATGGGGGTCTCTGGTGGTAGTCTTTCCCGCTGTTGGATCCAGTAGAAGATGCTCAGGAGGTGTGGCTGCAAGGAAGTTTCGGGTCGGGTCCAGGAGCCGAGTGCAACCCTTTCCAGAGAAGAAATGCAGCATGCAAAGATGCAGGACTCTTCTGGACACTCAACAGACGGGGGATGGCTGGTTCCAGTGACAGTCTCTGCACATAGGCGACAGGAGGAGTCTCTCAGTAACAGACAAAGGAAGCCTTCCAGAACAGGACCCGCCGATGCTGGGTTGCTGAAACTTGGCAGGAAGGCGACTCATAAAATGAGCTGGAGACCACTGAAGTTCCAGGCAAAATAGTGGAATTTCTAATTTATTAATTTGATTGTTCGCTTGTTAGGTGCTTATGCAATACGAAAATACTGTTTCAATGCACCCCACAGGGCACGGAGGGAGCGAGTGAGGGAGGGAAACATTAAAAAAACACAATATTTAAGAGCAGAGGTGGGGGGTAAAGGTAGAAGGGACGTATCTACTATGCCTTGTGAGAATTCAGAACATGCAACTGCAGCAAGGAAGAGAGAAGAAGGGGTAAGTGCTGGGGAGTCCATTCTCATGGGTGAGCCACAGATGAAGTGCTTGGAAAGTTGAGTGCTACACGGACTGGGGCTGCGGCAGGTGTAAGTACGAATCTCCAGGGCTGAGGGTGTGCTGTAGATAGACAGGTGCTGGGCAGAATTGGTGTGGGAGGTCAGGGCCCCGAGGATGCATAAGGGCCCAGGACACCGATTGCAGCAACTGTGGGATTAGCAGAGGAGACGGGAAGGAGGACGAAAAGTGGAAAGTGTTTAGGAGCTTCCGGAATTTGAGAAGATCCTGCTCAAGGCGCAGAGGGAGGGGGGAGGCTAGTCCATAGGAAGGAGCCCACTGGTGGAAAGTGAGCAACCACCCACTCTCTGTTTGGCAAAGTGCTTTACACACAGAGAGTTGGTGCCAGAGGAACATAGTGGTCTAGAAGGAGAGTATTTGGTGAGATAGAATTGAAGATAGTGTGGTCCCAGAGCCCGGACAGCCTTGTGGATGATGCAGAGGGATTTGAATTTAATCTGTGCAGCAACCAGGAGCCAGTGAAGACTTTTTAGTGCAGAAGAGATGCGGTCCCTGGGCTTAAGGCCAAGGATAAGTCTTGCTGCCCTATTATGGATTAGCTAGAGAGGTTGCTGAGTGGAAGATGGTAGATTCAGGAGGAGGCTATTGCAGTAGTTAAGCCTAGAGAGAATTAGGGCTTGAGTCTCATTGAGCCTCTGAGGGAAAGTGAGAAAAGGTAGAATTCCTTTGAGGAGGTAGAGCTGAAAGAAGGAAGGTCAGAGTGAGAGGAAGGAAGGAGCAGGTTTCCCGATGGGAAGTATCTCCGTTTTACAGGCGTTGAGGCAGAGAACGATGGAGATGGAGGTGCACCAGGACTGCATGGCAGATAGGCAGTCAGGGATGATGGAGGGTGCAGAAGGGTCAGCAGGGACCTTGAAAAAGACCAGTCATCTGTGTAACACTGGAAGTTGGAGGAGCAAGAGTCGGTGAGGCATGCAAGGAGAGATGGGTAGTTGTTAAACAGCCAGGGGGTGGGGGGTATAGAGCCCTGGGGGACACCACAGGAGTAGAGGGGAGGAGGAAAGGAGAATGTGCCCAGGAAGACTTGAGAAGAGTGGTCAGTGAGAAAAGAAGTCAGCCAGTCCATTGCCCATTCCGAGATAGCAAGGGTACCATGGAGCGTTTGTGAGGATGGGATGGTTGACTGGGTCAAAGGCAGAGGAGAGATCGAGAAGGATAAGGATCGCTGGGGAGTTGGAGTCCAGAGATGCAAGCAGTTCTTCACGGGTGTTCAGAAGAGCAGTTCCCGTGCCTCTGGATTCTCTGAATCCAGATTAATGGTCGTGGAGACCACCAACAAGTTCAGTGTGTGAGTTGAGTTGGGGCAAGGCCAGCTTCTCAAGCAGCTTCCCCAGGAAACGGGTGATGGAAATAGGGCTGTAGCTGGCAGCACAAGTCGGGTCTGAGGATTTTTTTTTCAGGAATGGTTACACAAGGGGGTGCTTAAGGAGAAGGGAAAGATCGAGTGGCAATAGAGTGATTCCAGAAATCAGCAAGAGCAGGAGCAAGGGAGCCAATGTCATTCTTCATGGTCCTGTATTAGCAAGGGGAGACCTGTTTAGAAGAGATGGAGCAGACAACTCTGGTAACTTCTTCAGGGCAGAAGGAGGAGGGGGGGAAAGGAGGCGAGGGAGTGTGGGATGGGTTGTGAGGAAGTGTAGAAAGGGTGGTCAGGATGTCCTGAGTTGTGGTGGCAAAGTGGGTTCTATGTAATAATGTCGCTACAAAAATCTCACCATGCAAAAATATCACCGAAAAATGGGGCCAGTGCATTGCAGAGGGCCTGGGCAGGACAGGAGAAGGGGAGGAGGAGACTGTGGAAGGGTTGGCAAGTTCCCTGCAGATTTTGAAACTTTCAGCCGTGTTAGATGCGCTGGTGTTGGGTAAAGATTTGGGGTAGTACCGTTAGGGTGCACTACAACAACCTTAGCCTCCTGGCAATAGGGACCCAACCTTTGGTATAAGTCTGAACTACACAGGTTGGTAGTGTGGCCTAGCAGCCAGGCTTATTTCAAGAGGGGTCAATGTGAGCAGTAATGCAGTTACAGAGAGATTCACAGTGACACGTATTAAATTAAACACTGATATTCAGGGTTTCTTGATAAACCAATTATTAATTTATTGATCAGTCATTTAAACAAGCCTTCTTCAGAAGGAACAATATACAAGCAACACTCAAATACACTTAAAAAATCAAAACTCTTAGGTTTCTTAAATTCAGTAACTTTCCATTGGGGATGGCCAACAGACAATTCCTACACCCTCAGGTGACATAAATACTTAGGATACTTGTGGACATTAATATAGAACTGTTACATTTAGAGTAGGCAGAGAGTGTGTAAAAAGAAAGGTTTAGCAGAATAAACGAGAGATCTCAAATAATTCTTTAAGTTGGCAAATACTTTTGAACCCCCCAATGCAGAGTAAGTTAACCCCTTCCTGGAAGCACAGGTGCAATACAATAACAGAGGAGAGAAGAGTCTCAAGGAACCAGGTTAAGCCAATGTCAATGGGCAAAAGTCAATATAACTGAAGCACTTCTTGAAGGTGAGTAAAAGTCTTTGCACTATGTTGTTAGAAGTCTTTGATGAAGAAAGAAGAATCAAATGTATGGCCACAAGCCGGGAGACTTGTGATGTAGAAGAGAAAGCAAATCTACAGTGAGAGGTAAGTTCTCTCAAACTTTACAGTACCTTTAAGTTTGAAGAATAGATGCAGATCTCTGTTCCCATGCTCTCCTTCCCCATGCTCTTCCATTAACGGTGGCACCAATTGGGAAGTCCTCCTTTTTTTTTTTTCCTTCCTTCCTGAGTACCACGCCCCTGTACTCCACCTCAGAAAACCTTCAAAGGCCACAGACCTCCTCCAACTGGCAACGCTTAACACCCGCTCAGCCAACAAACACTCCTCTGACATCTGTCTCCTCCTTGAAGACATTGATCGACATTATCACTCTTACCAAGACTGGGTTCAATGCCAGCTCAGTCACTGCCTTTGACTTCCTTCTCCCCCGACGGTTTCAAGATCATCTCCAAGCCTTGACCTCACTGCATGCAGAGTGGGTCCTTGCTTCCATCTTACCTACCCAGTCCTATCCTTCATTTGAAAGCCTCTTTTGCAAGTTGGTCATTTCGCCCATCTCCACCCTGACCATTGCTAACATTTACCAGCCTCCAGGCACCACCACCCTGGTTCCTCTCTGAATTGGCCGACTTCTGCTCTTCCTTACTTTCATCCACCTCGAACTACCTCCTCCTGGGTGACTTTAACATTCAACTTGACTCTCCTGGCTCTGCATCCATTCTTTTGACTAACCTCAGCACCTCGCTTTCCCTCTCCATTCTCCCTTCTGGGCCAACCAACTCAGTTGGACACACTCTGTATGCCCTCATACACTCCGACCCCTCTCTCTCTCCCCCACTAGTCACCCCTCTCTCCTGGACAGACCATTCTCTCCTCTGTCTACCTTGGTTCCTTTGACCCCCCTCCCCCGACTGCCCCCCCTTCCCTAAAGTCCCACCAACATCGTTCGCTAACATCCACCCGATGAAACGAGTGACTGCGGCTGCCTTCGCCGCCACCTTCACCCTCACCCCTCCACCTCAGACTCTACCTTTGCCCTCAGCAACCTCCACTTGTCCATCACCAACTCTCTCGACATTCTTGCCCCAGTCATGAGGATCTGCCTGAAACCTGCCTCTAAGCGTAACACCTAGTACGACACCGAACTTGTGGCCCTGAAACAAAAGTGTGGGGCGGCAGAATGGAAGTGGCAAACCTCGGGCTCATCCTCAAACTGGTCTGCTGCCTGCACCAAAGGTGCAGTCTCGGGAGGATAGCTCAGTGGCAAGTAGCTTGCCTTGGAAACAAGACGACACAGAGCAACACAGGTTCGATCCTCGGGTCCGTGCTTAGAAACCTCTGGGTATTAAGCGCGTTATAAATAACCTATCATATCAAAGCAATACAGACTCACCTTCTGTGCAAAGAAAAGAGCCCACATACAGTCACGGGTCACCAGCTGTTAGGGAGAATTCTCAGAAATGTGGTAATTCCGCTCTATTTTGGAGACCCCCAGCACTTTTGCTGGACACTAGGACTTTTTAATTTCTGAGCGAGAGAGAGAGAGAGAGAGCGAGACCCCGACCTTTTTCCCACTCTCTCGTGTATTTTTCTTGTGATTTTGACTTTCTTTTTGGTTTCTGGAGTCTGAAAAACTTCATAGGCATCTTTCTGTATTTGCATTGTGTCACACAGCACCTTAAGTGCAGAGACACAGGGAAGTCTTTTAGATTTCCCAAGGTTTAAATACCTTACTCTTGGATTAACTACTGTTTCCAAGAGCAGTAAAGTGAAATTGACTTTACTGTACATTGTAACTTTCTAGACTCTGCACACGCGCTCTGAAACACTTGTATATGAGCGCGATACAAATAAAATATCATTATCACACTATCTTACAAGACAAAGTAACCCCTTTGTCTAGCTTCTCATGTGACGTTTTTTATGTTACCCTTTCCACAATTAATGGCTAGTGGCAGTGGTTACTTTTTACTACGGTGTCGTGTCTTTACCGCGGGCTGCGTTCGCAGCTGCAGTAAAGCACCCATGGGTGCCATTTTTGTCAAAATGGCCCCGGTCTTCTTTTTTCGCTATTTCTTGTTGTTTTGGTCCTTCTTGAGATTTACTCTGCGCGCCAAACCAGGTTTGTTCCCTTTGTTCATTTAGTTTTTGGCAGGCTTCACGAGTGAAACCCGCCTCAGGCTTCAGAGTGTCTGGTGGGGGCAGGAAGTGAGCGAGGTGCCCGAAACTCCATGCTTAGTCTCCTAGGAGACCCAAATGCACTCTGGCGTGATTGGCAGGCTGACTGTCCGGCAAGGACAGCCACCCTGCTGGATGATTGAC
Organism: Ambystoma mexicanum; assembly: GCF_040938575.1. NCBI lineage: Eukaryota > Metazoa > Chordata > Amphibia > Caudata > Ambystomatidae > Ambystoma > Ambystoma mexicanum. The sequence goes on along the minus strand of NC_090932.1, from coordinate 1,278,759,527 downwards.
AGCTAGGCTGGAATTAATGGGAGAAACCTGCATAAAAGGCAAGGCTTTTTGGCTGGAAGTGAGTCGACCACTGGACTAAGGAATCCGAAGAAAAACTTGGAAGAGACGCCTGCTGCACCTCCTGGACCGTTGGTTTGCCCGGTGAAACCCTGCTGCTGTGCTGAAGCTCCAAGTTCGCCTCAACAAAGAAGCCTCGCAAGGACTGCCAGGAAGCAGGACTGACCGAGCATGAGCCCCCTCAACAGAGTGCGGGACCCCAGAAGAAAGAAAGGTCCATCTCAACAGCCATGAACTGCTGTTTTGTATTTGCGGTAGTCGCGAGAAGCTAAAACACCAAAGTGCCACTTGTTTGAAAGTTTGCCGGTTGCAGTCGGTGACCGTCCCGTTGTGGTGCAGGAGTCCCCAGACATCCTTCCTCTTGTCCCCACGACTGAGGCCCAGGAACAACAGGACCTGCAGAGCTACACAGGAACAGAAGCCAGCTGGAACCATTTCTTCTAACCAAAGCGAAGGGGACTTGCCTCTTGTTGTGTAGCCTTACTTGTTCTCAGTTGAGACTTGTCTTGGTTGCTTTTGTGGAGTTGCTTGCAGCTTTACCCCTCACAGGCCTCTCAGCTTGTTGCCCTACATTGATTCTACTTTTTCTACATAGACTGCTAAAACATTGTGGAAGACTTTTAATTACCTGCAAGAAGTGCTTCAGTTTACCTAGACTTTTGCTAACTTAGCATTGGCTGTCCTGGCTTGCTGTCCTGGCTCCCTGAAAGACTATTCTTACCTGTGACTTTGTGTTTTACCTTTCCTCCAGGAAGGGGTTAATTTACTTTGCATTGTGGGGTTCAAAAGTACTTACCTGCTTCAGAATATTTGTGTGACCTTTGTTTTATTCCTAAAACCCTTTTCTTGAACACCAAGCTCAGTATTGCTCTAAATGTACCAGTGATGTATTAATGTCCACAGTGTCCTAGTTATTTAAGTCACCTGAGGGTGTAGGAAGTGTCTGTGTACCATCCCAAATGGGTAGTTGCTGATTTAGAGAAACTAAGAGTTTGTATTCTGGTGTGTATTTGTGTGTTACTTATGTACTGCCCCTTCTGAAGAAGGCTTATTCAACTGACTGTTAAATAAATTAATAATTGTTTAATCAAGAAACCCTGAGAGTAAGTGTTTATTTGGATACTTGTCACTGTGAATCTCTGTGTAAAAACCCTGCTGCTCACATTGATCCATCTTGAGATAAGCCTGGCTGCTCAGCCACACTACCAACCTGTGTAGTACAGACTTATACCAAAGGTTGGGTTATCTATTGCCAGGAGGACAAGGTTGCTGTAGTCTCCCAAAGGGTACTGTAAACACACTTGCCTAATATGGGAGTCGCAAATGCAGTGAAAGAAAAGAAGTTAGTTGAGGCAGGGATGGAAGAGGTGAAAGGCACAGTAAACGCTTCAGGAGAGTTATTGAAGGTCAGCCAAACTCGCTTTCATGTCTGGAGGGATCGTGGATAGACTAGGATCTAGTGACACTGAAAGCAGTCCAGTAAATAATCAGGACGACGGGTCATTGTTTGTTCAGGGAATCGGAGGCCCTTCAGGCCCGGACAGGCAGAGGCAGGTCCTTAAAAGGTGGACCTTTTGGATCGGTGCAGTCTATTCGTCTGCCGGCTACCGATTGGCTACAAATGCAGCAGGACAGCCAATCACAATGCAGCAGGGCCAGGACGAAGAGTACTCTGTGCTAGATTGAATAATGCAGCCATCTTGAAGGTGGAATGAAGACCGTTGCACCTCATGACCCACTGCCCAACAAACACAGCCACAGCAGGAACTACCAAATGGGGGGGTGGAGGGGTGCATAGCAAAAGTGGAAGGCACCAATGCCGGAAATAATAGTTTTTGCCACACCACCGCACGCTCTGCAAATTCGATACTAGCAGTCCCAAACCCCTTCTGGGCTTACCTTCTTTGCTGCAATGATGGAACCCGCTTTGGCTACAGCGGGATGCAGCTGCTCGTGTCGAGGTGGTCCGGTTCCAATGACAATGCTTCTGGCACAGTAGCCCACAACGGAGCTGGCCAGTCCACTGGGTGGTCCAGGGACACTTTCTAAGACTGCAGGATCGTGAGAAGGCATCTAGAGTAGGTTGGTGCCATCAGCTGAAAAGAGTTGAAACACCAGCAAGAGTCTTCTGAGATCGTGTAGCCCAGTAGGGCTTCACTGGAACAGCAGCAAGAATAGCCATCGGTCCTTTTCAGGATTCGTCCTCGGGTGTTCCGGCGTCTGCACAGCTAGATAGGATACTTGGCTGCTCTTTTGATCTGCTGGAATGACTGCAGGACTCTTCTTATTCTAAGTTGAAGTGAGTGATCAAATTCAGCCCTCTAATAGCAAGGATATCCACCACTCATGCACACCAGCAGTGGTCTAATCAGGGAGTCATGCATGCACACCATTCTCACTGCACCAGTTTGTCAATTGGAACCAGACATTCCCAGCCCCCTACCTGTGTCTATGCACACATGCATGACCATAAAAGGGAATTCCTGTCCTGAGATGGCAGGACGAAAGGCCAAAGAACACTCGAAAAATATTGTGGCACGGCCCTCTAGGCTACTAGCCTCTGTTGATAGCCAAATGAGGTCAACGTGAATGGGCACACAAAAAATATAGCAAATTGTAAAAATTTAACTGCTGCCACCAGCTTGTCTTTAGGCACATTTAAAAGTAACCAAAAGTCCCTTTGCTAAAAGTCTAGGGTGATACAAAAGTCTACCCATTGCACTTCATTGAAAGATGCTGTTTGCAATATGAAAAAGTTACCCAAACAGGTAACATGTCAAAAGACAAAAGGGAACCATAGTTTCCCAGTACTGACAGCCTGAAGGACTAGTCGGATTCCCCATAAATTAACAAAAAAAAAAAGCGAAACAGAGGAAAGGATGACTAAACTGGAAAAGACACTGACAGCCCCAGAGCCGACAAGGAAGCTGCCACGGCATCTGGACATGTGACACCGGATAGACTAACACAGGTGACACTCATGGAGACAGTCAACCACCCCAGCCAATCCCACCCTTTTTTCACCCGCCCCTTAGTTGCTACCAGGTACCGCAGTCTTGTGGAATTGTCAAGATATTGGCATTCACCACACTAGCTGAATTGTAGACAATGGCAGGTGCACTGACCACAGGATTATGAAGGGAGGACAGGTGGGGTTGTGAGGGAGGCTGGTCGAGGTGGAAGGTACCTTGAATGCCAGACAGGCCCAGATCAGGACAGAGGCGCATCAGGGAAGACAAATTAACAAGGGGGGTCCCGGGAGTCCCTCTGCCAGACATTAGTCCTGGTTGCGAGAGACTTACCCAGGAGCCCCTTGTTAATTTGCATATTTAAGTAACTTTGGGTCTCACCCTAAATTACTAGGGGAATCCAGACGTGGACCCCTTGCTCACTATTCTTAGAGAGGCACAGATCCACCCTACTGATGAGGTCCAACCAGACCGAAACACGTGTCTGGGGTTTCTGTTGGTACTCTTGTTCAGAGGAGAATTGCCTAGCATTTCGGTGCTGGACTGCCCCAGGGCAGGACAAAGACTGATATGTTTGGGATATTTCTTCGAAGGGATTGTGTCCTCCGACATATTCCTCATCTTAGATATCTCCTTCCAGCTCTGCTGGCCTCGGAAAAAATTTTCTCTCTAGAGGGCGCTGCGCGTCGACGTCCTCCGAGTCGATGTCCCTCGACAGCCGCCGTGTCGACGTCATCCTGCCTATAAAGGCCGCGCGCAGCGTCCGTTGCTCAGTTCCGTTTTTCCGCGCTTACTCAGTGCCTCGGAATACCGTTGCTCAGTTCTTAGTCAGATTAATCCTATTTACCTCGAGTCATTCGATCCGTACTCGATGGCTTCCTCGTCGGAACCGACAACTCCTTGATCCGGCTTCAAAAAATGCCGAGATTGTGGGAAAAAGATGTCGTTGACTGACCCTCACAGAGTTTGTCTGTGGTGTTTGGGAGCTGAACACCATTGTTTGGAATGCGAGGACTGTATGTCCATGACAGCTAAGGCCCTGAAGGAGCGTAGGGGGAAGCTGGAGAAAGGTAAGACTTTTAAAGCTTCTTCTTCGTCGACGAAGTCGAGACACTCGTCTCCTCGTCACCATTCGCGCTCCAGGTCTCGGAGTGGGTTTCATCACTCCTCGAGATCGAAGCACTCGAAGAGGAGACGTCGAAGATCCCCTTCTCCGTCTTCCTCTTCCTCTGTTTCGCCAAAAAGAATCCCTTGCCCCACGAAACATAGTTCCCGGGCTGAATGGGAGGAATTCCGCAAAAATATGATGAGCGTCTTCGAGAAAGCGGCCTCGACCCCCTCGAAGACTGCCGAGAGCGATGCTCTGGTCGAAAGACCCGAAGGTCAAAAACGCCGCGAGTCGCAGTACCCGGCGAAGGAAACCTCTCGAGCGCGTCTCGAACCCTCGAGTAGGACTATGACCTCCAAACCTTCCTCGAAGGTTCCGTCGACGCCGTCGACGAGGGTTCAGTCGACGCCGAGGTCGATGTCTTCGACGCCGTTGTCGAAGGGACCTTCGACACACGGGTCTGTCGACTCGACGCCAGCTTCGACACCGGCGTCGACGCCAAGAAAAGTCACGGTTACGACACACCCAGTGACTATCCCCAGGTCCTCGACGTCGATGGCTTCGAGATTGTCGAGTAGAATTCCAATTCTGTTGAGGTCTTCGAGGCCTCCGCCTTTGTTTTCGACGCCACGCTCGAAGCCTTCGACGTCGGCGTTGACGACATAGACGTTTTCGAGGCCGATAAGGACAAGTTCGGCACCCTCTGCCTTGGAAATGCGATTTACTCCCTTTATGAGTTCAGAACAATTGAGAACTATGTCCTCAATTTTGGAAGAGGGTGAATTGTCTGAACAGGAAGACACATTTGAGTTGCAAGGACCTGTAACCCCAATTAGAGAGGAATTTTCCTCTGAAGAACGCAGGTTAAAGGATCTTCATGATTCCTTACATGAGGCAAGTGGGTTAGACACTTCCCCTGAGGTGGAGTTTGCTAGGCCAGACCCGGGGGAGCATGCTGAAACCCCCTATAGAGCCTTAATGGCCAGGATCACAGAGTTCATGGGGTGGTCTGCACCTTCACAATCTTTCCAACAAGATGACCTCACTGATATTCTTGACAAAGGCCCACAGGAGGATCCTGTGGTGCCTTTTCATAAAGCTCTTCAGAGGAAGATCATGACAAACTGGGAAACCCCAGATGTAGTACCAGCAGTAAATAAAAAACTGTCTACAAAGTACAGGGTATCTTCTACAGACCCGGAGTTTTTGTCTAAACACCCATCCCCAGAAAGTCTGGTGGTACAGGCAGCATCCTCTACCGATGTCAAGACGGCTTATCCTACCGTCCCACAGGACAGGGACGATAAAAAATATGATGCTATGGCAAAGAAAGTCTTTTCAGCATGTAGCATGGCGTTAAAATCTGTTAATGCTACTTGCACCCTTGCTAGGTTCAGCCATACACTTTGGGAGTGTGCTTCTACAGCGGCTGACTGCATCCCGGAGGGAGAAGAAAGGGATGCGTTCCTGAATATTATACAGGACGGTAAAGACGCTATGTGCGAATCCCTCCAGACTGGCATTGATTCGGCTGACAGTATCAGCAGAGCAATGGCGGCAAGTACATCAACCAGGAGATTCGCTTGGTTGAGAAAGTCTGGTTTTGCCCCAGATGTGCAAGCCAGGTTCTTGAACATGCCATTCGATGGCTCTTCTTTGTTCGGGAAAAAGGCGGATGACAGTTTAGAGAAACTACAAACTTCAAAAGCAGCAGCAAAATCCCTAGGAGCTGCAATCCGTCAGACTCCTTTTCGTCCCACAGGAACCTCTGCGAGGGGCAAGTCCTTTCGCTTCTACTCCGCATTCGGAAGAGGTAGAGGACGACCGGCTCAAAGGGGACAAAGAAGAACTACCCGAGGTGGACGGGGTAGTTATTCAAAAGCCGCAGCAACAGCAGGTACCCCTTTACCATCGGCATCTGCATCAGCCGCCCCAAAACCACTCTGAGGACTTCCCTCACAGGACACCTGTAGGAGGCAGGTTGACTCAACATCTGGCGGTATGGCAGGCTATCACGTCAGATGCTTGGGCATTGGAAACAGTTGCCCAAGGTTACTGCCTGCCTTTCCTACATATACCTCAGAGTCATCCACCGGGGATCAGCTCTCAGAAAGCTCCAGATCCGCTCCTCTTGCAGGAAATTTTTGACCTGCTAGAGAAAGGTGCCATAGAACCGGTACCTGTAGCGGAGAGGAACAAGGGCTGGTACTCCCCTTACTTTCTCATTCCAAAGAAAGACGGAGGACTGAGACCCATCTTGGACTTGCGAGAATTGAACAAATTCCTCAGAAAAGACAAATTCAAGATGGTCACTCTTTCTCAGATCCTCCAGGCCCTTCAGTTCCAGGACTGGTTGGTATCTCTGGACCTTCAGAACGCTTATTTCCATGTGCCTATCCATCTCAAACACAGAAAATACCTGAGGTTCGCAATTGGCAACTCTCACTATCAATTTCGAGTGCTGACATTTGGGCTGACCTCCGCCCCGAGGGTCTTCACCAAGTTAATGTCGGTAGTGGCTGCAAGTCTAAGGAGGGAAGGGATTCACGTCTACCCCTACCTGGACGATTGGTTGATCAGGGCTGTTTCTCCGGAACAAGCTCAGATCCAGCTAAATCACGTGTGCCACTTCCTTCACAGACTGGGCTTCTCCCTCAATTTAAAGAAGTCACAAATGATACCATCGCAGAGACTCCAGTTCATAGGAGCGATCCTGGACACTTCCCTGGGAAAAGCCTCGCCACCAGAGGTGAGGGCTCAAGATATTCTACAGATGGTTACCAAGTTCCAACATGCCCAACGTCTCCCAGCCTTCGACTTTTTGAGGTTGCTAGGCCTCATGGCATCCTGCATTTTCCTAGTGCCAGAGGCTCGCCTGAGAATGAGATCCCTCCAGTGGGCACTGAGGACTCAGTGGTCACAATTCTCAGGGAGAATGACAGATCTTATTCAGGTTCCCGGCAGGGTGGCTCGAGACCTTCAGTGGTGGGCCTGTCAGGAGAACATTCTGAAAGGAGAACAGTTTTGGCAACCCTGGCCGGAGATAACAGTAGTCACGGATGCCTCACTCACGGGGTGGGGCACGCCAACGACTTGACCATCAGCGGTCGTTGGTCTCCATCGGAGTCAAGACTAAATATCAACCTGTTAGAGCTGAGAGCCATCAGACTTGCGCTGAAGGCGTTCCTGTCCTGCCAGCTGTACAAGGGAAGAACGTCCTGATAATGACGGACAACATGGTGGCCATGCATTACCTCAACAAAAGAGGAGGCGTAGGATCACTACCTCTGTGCAGAGAGGCGATGCAGCTCTGGTTTTGGGCAATCCAAGAAGGAATCTCTCTATCGGCAGTTCACCTAGCCGGAGAGAAGAACTTGACAGCGGACGCTCTGAGCAGGCAGAACACAGTCTCCCACGAGTGGGAGCTAGCTCAGGAAGTCCTTCAAGAGATCTTCGCCCTTTGGGGAACCCCTCAGGTAGATCTGTTCGCCACCAGCCTAAACAGGAAATGCGACCTGTTCTGCTCAAGGGAATTTCCCCCGAGAGGAGCTCTGGGAGACGCGTTCATAGTGGACTGGGAGTTTCCGCTTCTGTACGCGTTCCCACCGGTCCCTGTCATTCCTCAAATGATCAGGAGGTTGAGAAGATTCCGGCGAACTATGATCCTAATTGCCCCGGATTGGGCCAGGAGAACGTGGTACCCGGACCTTCTAGACTTGTCCATCTGCCCTCCAATTCGACTTCCACTCAGAGAGAACCTACTCTCACAGAAGGGAGGTCAGGTTCTCCATCCAGACATCAAAACCCTCAACCTTCACGCTTGGCTTCTGAAAGGCTGAGGTACAAGGATTGGGACCTCCCTGATGATGTTATGGAGGTGTTGCTTTCGGCAAGGAGGCCAGCAACAAAGTCTTTATACCGCTGCCGTTGGAACAGATTTTGCAGCTGGTGTAGAGAACAGAATATCGACCCTTTTTCATGTGGTACACCAATGGTTTTGTCCTTCCTACTATATTTGGCAAATTCAGGCCTTCAAGTTGGCACTATTAAGGGCTATCTCGCAGCGCTATCCATCTTTAAGCGTACTGCGGAAGAACCATCCTATTTCAAATTACCCTTGGTAATACAGTTTCTAAAGGGGTTAACCAATGTTTATCCCCCAAGACCATTCCAAGTTCCCCTATGGGATTTAAACTTAGTACTAACTTTCCTGATGGGTACACCTTTCGAACCTCTCCATTCTTGTTCGTAAAGATTCCTTACCCTTAAAACTGTTTTATTAATAGCACTTACATCTGCTAGAAGGGTGAGCGAATTACAAGCTCTTTCTTGTAAACCCCCTCACACAATATTTCACAAAGACAAAGTTGTCCTGCAAGTGAAGCCTAATTTCCTCCCAAAGGTGGTTTCTGAATTCCATATCACTCCATATCACTCAGAAGATTACCCTACCATCTTTCTATCCTCCTCACCCGGGGAAAGAGGAAGAGAGGTTACACAGGCTAGACCCTAAGTTTTTACATCAGTAGACTAGCCAGGATAAGACAGGCAGACCAGCTGTTTGTAGGTTACGCAGGTCACAAGCTGGGGTTACCAATAACTAAGCAGACCATTTCCAGATGGATCATTCTAGCCATTCTGGAATGTTATAAACTGGCAGGGAAAGAGCCCCCTCAAAACCTTAGGGCTCATTCGACCAGATGTATTGCAGCTTCATCGGCCCTCAAAAGAGGCGTGCCGGTTAAAGACATATGTGCAGCCGCTACATGGGCGTCTGTCCATACCTTTACACGTTTTTACAATTTGGATTCCTCCTCCAGTCAAGAGACTAGGTTTGGAAGGGCTGTACTGCATTCTATTCATCAATAGAAGACAGCGTGAAGTCAGTACTCCCTCCTCCGATAATAGAATACTGCTATGGGAGCCTATCTAAAATGAGGAATACGTCGGAGGACACAATCCCTTCGAAGAACAAGTTACTTCTTACCTTGTAACGTTCTTTCGACGGGATGTTCCTCCGACGTATTCCTCATCGACCCTCCCATCCATCCCCGCAGTTCTACTTCCCTTACGCTCCTTCAGGGTGATTAGTTTAGTCCAGAAAGTATTATTGTGGGCTACAAAACGGAACTGAGCAACGGACACTGCGCGCGGCCTTTATAGGCAGGATGACGTCGACGTCGATACGGCGGCTGTCGAGGGACATCGACTCAGAGGACGTCGACGCGCAGCGCCCTCTAGAGAGAAAAAAATTTCCGAAGCCAGCAGAGCTGGAAGGAGATATCTAAGATGAGGAATACGTCGGAGGAACATCCCGTCGAAAGAACGTTACAAGGTAAGAAGTAACTTGTTCTTCTCTGTGAAAGATAGTGAGCTAAAGACTCTGGGTAAGTCTCTCGTAACCAGGACTAATGTCTGGCAGAGGGACTCCCAGGACCCCCCTTGTTAATTTGCATCAGGGAAGACTACACAAGCCCAGCGCCTCAATTCAGGATAGAGATGCCAACTAACCAATTCCAATAACAATTTCCCCCTCTGCATACACCCCTCAAACTCCAAACCAAACATAACCACAAACCTACAGCACAACAAACCGCACAAACTTCACTTCACTGCAACAACAAAACAAAAACACACATAGACTCGCACAACAGTACACGACTACTACCGGCCGCAAACACCCCAGGCCCAGCCAACGGACCCACCGGGCTGAGACCGCCAACAGCACATCACTGCTCTCTTGCACTTTTCCTGCTTCCTCCCACTAACTCATCCTACCTTCCTCTTTCAGAGCTGCAAGTGCGCCAGGGGACCACTCCGGTGGTGATAGTACACGGTACAAATGTCCTTTATCATTAGCATAACAAATTAGCAAAAAAGGCCAGGGAAGCGAAACTTAAGGCTTCACTTTTCTGTAAAAAGTCAGGACAGGTTGTAAAGCAAAAGAAAAAAGTTTGGGGGCCCATAGAAAATGGAGGGAAAGTTGCCTAAAAGAGAAGTAACGGTTACCCAACTGCAAGTATGTTGCACCTTAAAATTATCCTTTGTCCTAGAATGCTGTAAAATGGTTACTTGTTTAAGAAGCTGAACACTTGGGTATGTATTTTTTTATAAACTTTGGCCAAAGATATTCTGTTTCTACCCTTCTACTCTCTTTAGCTATGTTTTGCTTTCGCCAAAAAGAAAATGGAATCCTTAAATGCCCCAGAAATACCCACAGGGATGCCAGCGAGTCGGAGCAGAGGAGCTTCTTTTCATTGAACTTTTGGGAGACGAGGGTCAAAAAGTGTCTTGCACATCAACTATGTGAGAAAGAGGAATGTCTTTCCTTGGAGTTTTTGGTGGATAGGAGATTGTATGAAGCACCATAGATTGTTCAATAACGTGCTTGTCTCATTTACTGTGTACAGGACTACAAAAACTTTCTGAATAATAGAGCATTTTGACAAGACTCTTGCTCAATTCTGGGGCAATACTTCGAGGGGATTGGGTCCTCCGACGCATTCCATATCTATGACAGTAATAACCACAGCTGTGCTGCTTCGGAAAATCTTTCTGCGTCAATGACGTCGATACGCTGTCCTCGAGGGCCTCCGTCGAGCCGACGTCACAGGATGTTATAAGTAGGACGCACGATGCCCATAGCCTCAGTTCTGTTTTTTTCTGCGAACGTGTTCGCTTCGGAGATCTCGGCGCACCTCGATTCTACTTGCTATCGTATGATGTCTTCGGCTTCTTCTACCCCGCGGTCCGGGTTTAAGAAGTGTTGGGTGTGTGGGTCCAAGATGTCGCTGACGGACATGCACGACGCTTGCCTCTGGTGCATCGGGGAGGACCATGATATGGACAACTGTGTCGACTGCCAATCGCTCAATTCGAAGGCCTTGCAGGAGTGGAAGAAGAAGCTGTCGGTCGGTAAGGTGACCAAGCCCCGGAAGTTGCGTTCCACTTGTCTTTCGGCGGACGATTCGCGGGGTGACTCTCCGCATCGTCGTCGGGAGTCTGGGGGTTCTCTGTCTGGGAGTCGGTCCCGCCATTCCTCTGTCTCTTCGATGCACTCCAGGAAGCGCCGTCACCAGTCGCCTTCCTCGTCCTCTTCCGAGGACTCCGCCCGTCGGCGGGTTGCTTGTCCCAACAAGCATTCCACTCCTGAGGAATGGAATTCCTTCCGAAAGGAGATGTTGGCGATTTTTCAATCGCAGGGCTCCGATCTGTCTGCGCCATCTGAGGACGCCGGTTGTGGCCGTGCCAGAGAACCTGCTCGTCCGCCTTCGGGCTCGAGCAGTCGTCGCGACCACCGGGCACCTTAGAGGTCCCGGTCGGACAAGGATGGTCACTCTAGACATGCCCGTTCCAGGTCCCTGACGCCATCGAGACCACGAGAACCTGTGAAGTCTCCGAGGAAGACATCAACTCCGGTGGCGCAGAGGTCGTCGACGGACTCTCTCAAGGCCCCGCCTCCGAGGAAGTCGTCGGCGCCCAGGCTGTCGAGAGACATGCTCGAGGCTCCGCCCTCGAGGCCTGTGTTGACGCCGTCGAAGCTGTCGGCACCCCGCTCGACGTTGATGCCGATTCCATCGACGCCCGCAACGCCTTTCGAGGCGGCTTTGTCAGGGATGCCTCGTGGTACGGGGGAACCCCCTAGAAAGGCTCTGGCTAAGGCAAAACATGTCTTTGTTCCTTTTTCGGTTCCCTCTTTCCAGCCTCTGGTTTATATTTCTGAGGTGGATGAGGGGTCTGCGGAAGGTGTGGTTCCTGCAGAGGTCCCTGATGACATTGGTTCTGGTCATAGCCTGCTTGAGGATCTGTGCCAGTCCTTGCATGACGCCAGTAGGCTCGACACCTCTCCAGAGGTGGAATTTGGTAGGCCTGAGCCTGGCACGCATGCCAACTCCTCTTATCGGGCGCCTGATGTCGAGGGTCACAACAGATTACCTGGGGTGGTCTCTCCACCCCCCCCCCCCTCGGGATTTTCAGCAGGATGACCTGACTGATATCCTGGACCATGGTCCACCAACTGACCTAAATGACCCAGTGCTGCCATTCCATATGGCCTTGCAGAGAAGGGTGGCTGCGGCTTCGACTTCTCCAGAGAGTCTCCCGGCAGTGAGCAAGTCCTTGCCGAAGAAATATTGGCCAGCCAGTGGCGACCCCTGCTACTTGACCACGCACCCCACTCCGGAATGTTTGGTGGTGCAGGCGGCTACGGCCCCAGCAAAGCAGGCGTCGTACCCTACCATCCCTCCTGATAGGGACGACAAACGTTTTGATGGCTGGGCGAAGAAGGTATTTTCTTCTGGGGGTATGGCGCTTCAGGCTGCCAACTCATTTTGTGCCTTGTCTCGTTTCACACACACTCTGTGGAACTGTATTTCCCTAGAGGCTGATCATATTCCCGAAGGGGAGGAACGGGATGGTTTCCTTGCTATCATGCCGGATGGCAAGGATGCCATGTGTGAATCCATTGTCGGGTCTGGACATGGTAAATTGCGTCAGCCGGTCCATGGCGGCGTACACTGTAATACGCAGGTTTGCGTGGTTGCGGAAGTCTGGTTTTGCTCCTAATGTGCAGGCCCGCCTCCTCAACATGCCCTTTGATAGTGAACATCTTTTTGGCAGCAAGACTGATGAGTATTGAGAGGTTCAGACCTCCAAAGCTGCAGCAAAGTCTTTGGGCGCTGCTGTCCGCCAACCTCCGCCTTTTCATCCTAGGGGACAGCAATGGAGGGGGAGGTTCCTTTCGATATTACTCATCCTTTAGTAAATCGAGAGGAGCTGCTAGTCAAAGGGGCAACCGTAGGGGTGCCAGAGGTGAAAAACAAGGTGCTTGAGGTGCCAAGGCCGCGCAAGCAGTTGCCTCTTTGCCCTCTGGCACTGCCGCAGCCGCTTCAGCTCAGTCATGAGGCCCATGCTTCGCCGGTTGGGGGAAGGCTGGCGCAGCATCTTTTAGAGTGGGGTGCCATTACTTCAGATGTGTGGGTTCTGGAGATCATAGCCCACGGCTACTGTTTTCCTTCCCGGCAGAGGCCTCACAACATTCCACCAGGGAATCTCTCTTTGAAGAGTACGGATCCGCTCCTTGCGCAGGAAATTCAATCCCTGCTGGAGAAAGGCGCCATAGAACTGGTGCCTGTAGCGGAGAGGAACAAGGGATGGTATTCCCCTTATTTTTTGATTTCGAAGAAAGACGGGGGATTGAGACCCATCATGGAATTGTGCGGTTTGAACAAGCTCCTCAGGAAGGACAACTTCAAGATGGTTACTCGTTCTCAAGTCCTCCAGGCCCTTCAACTTCAGGACTGGTTGTTGTCTCTCGACCTCAAGCACGCTTATTTTCATGTGCCAATCCATCCGAAGCTCAAGAAGTACCTGAGGTTCGCGGTTGGCGACTCGCACTTGCAGTTTCGGGTCCTGCCGTTCGGATTGACCTCCGCCCCGAGGGTTTTCACCAAGCTCATGGTGGTGGTGGCAGCGTATCTCAGGAAAGGGGGGATTCACGTCTACCCCTACCTGGACGATTGGTTGATCAGGGCGCGCTCTCCCGAGCAACTCCTGGATCATCTTTCCGTCACCTGCCACTCCCTTCTCGAGCTGGGCTTCTCCCTCAACTTAAAGAAGTCCCACTTGACGCCAACACAGCGGCTCCAGTACATCGGAGCAGTGCTCGACACGTCTCTGGGGCAGTGTTTTCCTCCCCAGGTGAGGGCTCACCACATTCAGCAGATGGTGCACAGGTTTCAGCATGCCCAGAGTCTCCCAGCGTTCGAGTTCTTGAGGTTGCTCGGCCTCATGGCGTCCTGCATTCTTCTGGTGCCAGAGGCCAGGTTGTGGATGAGATCTTTGCAATGGGCTCTCAAGCTCCAGTGATCACAGTCCTCCGGCAGGATGTCGGACCCCGTTCAGGTGCCGCCCTTGGTCGCCCAGGACCTTCTGTGGTGGGCCGTCAAAGGCAATATGATGAGGGGGGCTCCGTTTTGGCTACCCTGGCCGGAGGCGACGATCGTGATGGACGCGTCCCTCACGGGATGGGGAGCTCATGCCAACGAGCTGGTCTCCGTCGGAGTCCAGACTCCATATCAATCTGTTGGAGCTGAGGGCCGTCAGGCTTGCCCTGAAGGCTTTTCTGCCGACTGTGCGAGGAAAGAATGTCCTGATTCTGACGGACAACACAGTGGCCATGCACTACCTCAACAAAAGTGGGGGGGGAGGGGCAGGGTCATTTCCTCTGTGCAGGGAGGCAATGCAGCTCTGATTCTGGGCCATCCAGCAGGAATGGAATGGAAAACGAGACGGCGGACGCTCTGAGCAGGCAGAGCACAATCTTTCACGAGTGGGAGTTGGCTCAGGAGATTCTCCTGGAGATCTTTGTCCCTTTGGGGGACCTCTCAAGTGGATCTCTTCGCCTCCAGTGTCAACCGGAAGTGAAAAAGGTTCTGCTCGCGGGAATTTCCTCCAAAAGGAGCCTTAGGAGACACGTTCGTGGTGGAGTGGTCATTCCCACTGCTGTACGCGTTTCCTCCAGTCCCCGTCATCCCGCAAGTGCTACGGAGGTTCGGTTCCCGGTTGATCCTCATTGCTCCGGCATGGGCCCGGAGGACGTGGTACCCGGACCTTCTCGACTTGTCCATCTGCCCTCCACGTCGTCTTCCCTACTGAGACGATCTGCTCTCACGGGAGGGTGGTCAGGTGCTCCATCCAGAGGTCAGATCCCTCAACCTTCACGCTTGGCTTCTGAAAGGTTGAGGTATAAGGATTGGGACCTCCCTGAAGACATAATGGAGGTGTTGCTTTCGGCCAGACGGCCGGCGACAGAGTCCCTGTACCGTTGCCGTTGGAGAAAGTTCTGCGACTGGTGCAGGGTTAAGAATGTGGATCCTTTTTCATGTGACATTCCTGTGGTTCTGTCTTTTTTGCTTTCTTTAGCCCACAGGGGCTTGCAAGTGGGTACCATTAAAGGTTACCTGGTGGCGCTGTCCATATTTAAGCGCTCGTCTGAGCAGTGTTCTTATTTTAAAATTCCTTTCGTTTCTCAGTTTCTGAAAGGTCTCACTAATGTGTTCCCTCCGTCGCCTTTCCAGGTGCCCGGTTGGGATTTGAACCTTGTTCTCAAGTTTCCAATGGGTGCTCTATTTGAGCCTTTGCACTCTTGCCCTTTGAGACTGTTGACCCTTAAAACTGTATTTTTGGTTGCGGTCACTTCCGCTCGCAGGGTGAGTGAATTACAGGCACTTTCAGTTAAGCCACCCTTCACTGTGTTTCATAAGGACAGGGTTGTCCTTAGAGTTCGTCCTTCCTTTCTTCCGAAGGTGGTGTCGGAATTTCATTTGAGCCAGAAGGTTATTTTTCTGGCATTTTAAACTCCTCCACATCCTGGTAAGGAAGAGGAGAGGCTCCATAGGTTGGATCCTAGGAGAGCTTTAAGCTTCTATATTTCACGCATGTCCCGGGTCAGAGTGGACGATCAGCTCTTTATTGGTTATGCTGGAAGGCGTTTGGGACAAGCTGTTACTAAGCAGACTTTGTCTCGATGGATTATTTTGGCAATTTCTGAATGTTGCCGCTTGGCGGGTAAGGACCCTCCGGTAGGCTTACGGGCCCATTCTACTAGGGCTATGGCTGCCTCTACTGCCCTGCAGAGGGGTGTTCCTATTCGTAACATCTGTGATGCAGCCACTTGGGCTTCGGTTCATACTTGTGTACGTCACTACTCCCTAGATTCTATCCATGGGCAGGATCTGGCCTTTGGCAAGGTGGTCCTTTATTTTTTGTGTATTCTAAATTCTTTTCCCACCTCCTTACGTTGGTACTGCTTTGGGGGTCTGTCATAGATATGGAATACGTTAGAGGACCCAATCCCCTCAAAGAACAAGTTACTCTTACCTGGTAACCTTCTTTCGATGGGATGGTCCGACGACGTATTCCATATCGCTCCCTCCCTGCCTTCCCCGCTACAGAATTTCTTATGCGATTGCAGCTTATGTTTCCGTAAGGCTTTCTGTGGTCCTACTGGCAGAAGATTGGTGCCACACATTCTGGGAAAAAAACTACAACTGAGGCTACGGGTGTCGTGCGGCCTACTTATAACATCAGGTGGCGTCGGCTTGACGGAGGCCCTCGAGGACAGTGTATCGACGTCATCGACGCAGGACGCAGACGCGGAAAGATTTTCCGAAGCAGCACAGCTGTGGTGATTACTGTCATAAATATGGAATACGTCGTCGGGCCATCCCATCGAAAGAATGTTACCAGGTAAGAGTAACTTGTTCATCTAAATGTTTGGTCCCATGTCCAGTGCTGTGGAATTCTGAGTTTAGTTTCAGAATTTTGATGAAAGCTTTAAGTAAGCCAAGATCCAGAAGAACGACCTTGAAGGAAGCTGGTACAAAGATATTACCTTTGGTCCTGGACGCGGCGTGTTACACAACTCCTGGCTTCCTCCTCCTTGCAATGATCTTACACTTCAGCACCATTCATTTTATGAGTATCAACTATGGATATCTGATTGTTACAGAGGAGCATGCCTTCTGCAACACAATGTTGTGTTTGAATGCAGACACCCTCTGGAGACCCAGATGATTTTAATTGGCCACCCCTTGTGTTGAATATAGAAATTACTGATCGAATATAAGAAATGTGTGAACAGGGCACCAGATAGGATTCAGAAAAAAGAGGGGGAGTGTCAGAAAAAGGAGGGGGAGTGTTGACTCGCCATTTGAATGTAAAACTATTCTTTATGGATTAAGAAAAGTAATTCAGATTCCTAGTGGGGTATTTTTTTTCAAGTAAAAAACATTAGTATGTTTTTGTAGTCCATATGTCTTTGCAACTAGTAATTCATGCCAATTAAGGTGAATATTTTCCTTGAGGTTCCTCTACAAATGAGTCTGTAATAGTGAATGTTTCCTATGATACCACTCTACTTGCACTTCTGATCGTAAACTATATGGAGTTGCATGGGTTGAAGCTGGGAGCACCATTGTGTATACAATGTTTCCTACTTTTTCTTGGGAACATTTGCCTGTTTTTATGGAATAAAAGGTCTGAAGAACTACTTATCTATAGCACTGTGTGGGGGGTGGGTGATTTCATTATAATATAAAAATAATTGCTAACCATTAGTATTTAGGGGTAGATGGTTATCATGCAAGTATTTGAGAACCATCCCATCAGACACCTCTGTTAATGCACAGGACACATCATTGGAATAATGATTTCATTGCATTCTGATAATGTCCAAGATGTGGGTCATTTACTTGATGTATTGTGCTCTTATTGACTGTATTCACTTTGCTGACTATTGGTGTATTTTCTCTCTGCCCCCTTTCTCTACAGCTACTGCCGTTCACAAAGCCAATTGTGGAGGCGGGTTTAGCTGAAGCCACTCACCTGTACTATGCCTTGCTGATCGAGAGAGGAACAGGTATAGATTATGAAGGGCTGGAATAAAATTACTTTGAAACTGCTATTGGTTTTTGGTCTTTCGTAGACTGACCTGGGATATCGCAAAATGGCAGAGGCATGAGTTAAGGCCTGATTGGAGAGATTTTTCTCATCCATATAGGCACTTTCCTTCCAAGTATAACCTAGAACATTGATTTAATGACACCTAGAGGCCTTTCCTTTTACGGATCTCCTGTGGGGAATTACATGTACTCCAGGATAGCTGTCAGAAATACTACCACATCCATCATCCCATAACTGTGTATCTCTGACCTCATTTTTGGCCAATGCCACTTGAGATTGTTAATGAAGCTATGCGTTTCAGTTTATGCTGCCCATTTGCAAACGGTAGTATTTTAAGCCATTTTTGTATTTTACAAGTGGGCATTTGATGGCCATTTCTTCAGCTGGGCTCTGCTTGATGCAAACGCTCAAAACTCCATCTTATCTTCATTACAAACTCAAACCCACCACCCGCGGGCCAGCTAACACTTTCTACACATTCAACTCTACAAACTCGCATGCACACATAAACAAGCATTTACCCAATGCAATGAACACCCTACCTCTTCACATATTCACTGCACCCTCCAAGACCACTTTCAGAAAGACCCTCAAAACATACCTGCTTCCAAACGCATAACCCTGCCCTCCTCCAGTGCTACACGTGTCTATCCTAAGCTTCCTATCCTTTCCCGAAAACATTTTGTAACTTCATTTTGCAGCTTCCACCTTTTCAAACTTAGAACCATGTAAGGTGATCCAAGAACCCCTGGGTTGGGCCAGCGCTAAACAAATGTTCAAATAAAATAATCCCCAATGTGTGAAGCAAGAGAAGTGAATATGTTTGTATATATGTTTTCTTCAGTCAAACGGAAAGTTTTGCTTTTTCAGTCTGACGTTTCCCACTTATTTTTTGATTTCCTCCATATAAGTGTTTAGACTGAAGTAAAAATTGGACAATTGCGATTATCCCTTCCCTTCGGGTAATATTTCTATTTATAAGGGAAAGGAAGAACCGATAAATAACAATTCAGTCATTCACTTGTATGCACTTCCCTTACTGACTGAATACTGCCCCATTCAATTGCTTAAGTGTTATACATCAAAGCATCAGTCCCCTAGACATCTACAGAAAATCAATTTTATATCCAAACAAAACCAATGTTTACTCTAACCGACAAAGGGATAAAAGTCAGAGGAGGGGGAAGGATTAAAAGAGAATGTATGAAATGCAAAATAAAAAAAGCTTTTTTTAAACGATTAACCCACCACTACTGCCAAACTGGACTCTACACAGTTTTATTACCTCTGTCCTTTAGTCCAGATCTCAGGACCCTTGATGGTGCTCATTATTATTATTTTTTCTTCAAAATGTTTATTGGTTAAACTTATTCACAATGATAACATGATATAAACAAGTTATTCGAGGGGATTGGGTCCTCCGACGTATTCCATATCTATGACATGTAATCACCACAGCTGTGCTGCTTCGGAAACTTTTTCGGCGTCTGCGTCGATGACGTCGATGCGCCGTCGTCGAGGACCTCCTCCGACGTCATCCGATGTGATAAGTAGGACGCACGACGCCCATAGCCTCAGTTCCGTTTTTTCCGCAACGTGTTGCTTCGTGTTTCTCGGTTTAAACGCCTCGACTCTTTGGAGTTCTGTTCTTCTCGGTTCTTCGAACCTGTTCGTTTGTGAAATTCCTTCTGAAGATGTCTACTTCGTCTTCGACCCCGCGTCCGGGTTTCAAGAAGTGCGGGGAGTGTGGGTCCAAGATGTCGGTGACGGACTCGCATGACGCCTGCCTCTGGTGCCTCGGGGAGGCCCACGACACGGATGACTGTATCGACTGCCAGTCGCTCACGTCCAAAGCCTTACGCGAACGTAAGAAGAAGTTGTCGGTAGGTCGGGTGTCCAAGCCCCGGAAGTCGAAGTCTGCGGGGCTTTCGACGGATGATTCGAGGGGTGACTCTCCGTGTCATCGTCGGAAGTCTCGTGGGTCTCCTTCTAGGAGTCGGTCTCGCCACTCCTCTGCCTCTTCGAGGCATTCTCGGAAGCGCCGACATCGGTCGTCTTCCAGGTCCTCTTCGGAGGGCTCTGCCCGGTACGTCGCTTACCCCTCCGGCCGTGCGACGCCGGAGGAATGGGCTTCCTTCGGGAAGAAGATGTTGGCGATTCTTGAGTCGCAGGGTACTCAGCCGTCCGCGCCCCCGAGTGGGGTCGGTCGTGTGAGGTCGAGAGACACCGCTCGCAAGAGTGGTCGGCACGAGTCACGGGAGAGGTCCCGTTCGGACAAGGGGTCTCGTTCTCGACGTACCCGTTCCAGGAGGTCCCGGTCCTCGACGCGTTCGAGACCGTGTGCACCTGTGAGGTCTTCGAAGAAGGCATCGACGTCTGTGGCGTCAAGGGCGTCGACAGGCTTTCTCGAGGCTCTGGCTCCGGGGAAGTCGTCGATGCCGTCGACGCTCAGGTCGTCGAGGGACACGCTCGGGGCTCCGGCCTCGAGGGCTGTGTCGACGCCGCCGATTCTGGAGGCGCTGCATCTGACGTCGACGCCGATTTCCTCGACGCCGATCCTCTCGGCGCCGATGCCGGTTCTCTCGGCGCTGGCGCCGATTCGCTCGACGCCATCGACGCCTTTCGTGTCGGAGGTACCCCAGGGCACGGGTGGACCCCCTAGGAAGGCTCTGGTTAAGAGCAAGCACTCTCGAGTGCCTTCTTTTCGCCACCTGGACTATATTTCAGAGGCGGATGAGGATTCGGATGGCCTGGTTCCTAGTCAGGTTCCGGATGACATTGTCTCGGGCCATAGTCAGTTTGACGAGTTGAGACAGTCACTGCATGATGCCAGTGGACTGGACACCTCTCCGGAGGTGGAGTTTTGTAGGCCTGAGCCTGGCTCTCATGCGGATTCCTCGTACCGGCGCCTTATGGCTAGGGTTTCTGAGTACTTGGGATGGTCTGCTCCCCCAGGGGAGTTTGTGCAGGATGATCTGACGGACATCCTTGATGTTGGTCCCCCAACTGACCCGGTTCTGCCGTTCCATATGGCTTTACAGAGAAGGGTGGCGGCGGCTTGGACTGCTCCGGAGAGTCTCCCGGCGGTGGGCAGATCCTTGTCGCGGAAATACCGTCCAGCCAGTGGCGACCCCTGCTACTTGACCAGGCACCCCACTCCGGAGAGTTTGGTGGTGCAGGCGGCCACGGCCCCGGCGAAGCAGGCGTCGTACCCTACCATCCCTCCTGATAGGGACGACAAACGTTTTGATGGCTGGGCGAAGAAAGTGTTTTCTTCTGGTGGTATGGCGCTTCAGGCGGCCAACTCCATTTGTGCCTTGTCACGTTTCACGCACACTCTGTGGAACTGTGTTGCGTTAGCGGCTGAACATGTTCCCGAAGGGGATGAACATGATGGTTTCCTTGCTATGGTCCAGGATGGTAAGGATGCCATGTGTGAGTCCGTTCAGTCGGGTTTGGATTTAGCTGAATGCGTCAGTAGGTGCATGGCGGCGAGCACCGTGATACGCAGGTTTGCGTGGTTGCGGAAGTCGGGGTTTGCGCCTGATGTGCAGTCCCGGCTCCTCAACATGCCCTTTGACGGTGAACGCCTTTTTGGCAGCAAGGCTGACGAGAGCCTTGAGAGGTTGCAGACCTCAAAAGCTGCAGCGAAGTCGTTGGGCGCTGCAGTTCGCCAACCTCCGCCTTTTCGTCCTAGGGGACAGCAGTGGAGGGGTGGTTCCTTTCGCTATTACTCTTCCTTCAGTAAAGCGAGAGGAGCCGGCAGTCAAACAGGCCAACGCAGGGGTACCAGAGGTGGACGACAGGGTACACGTGGTGCCAAGGCCGCTCGGGCAGTTGCCTCTTTGCCCTCAGGTAACGCCGCAGCCGCTCCCACTCTGTCGTGAGGCCATGTCCCATGGTTCGCCGGTTGGGGGAAGGCTGGCGCAGCATCTTGTAGAGTGGCAAGCCATTACTTCAGATGTGTGGGTTCTGGAGATCATAACCCACGGCTACTGTCTTCCTTTTCGGCACAGGCCTCGCGACAATCCACCGGGGATCCTCTCTTTGCAGAGTCCGGATCCGCTCCTTGCGCAGGAAATTCAAGCCCTGCTGGAGAAAGGCGCCATAGAACTGGTGCCTGTAGCGGAGATGAACAAGGGATGGTATTCCCCTTATTTTTTGATTTCGAAGAAAGACGGGGGATTGAGACCCATCATGGACTTGCGCGGTTTGAGCAAACTCCTCAGGAAGGACAAGTTCAAGATGGTTACTCTCTCTCAAGTCCTCCAGGCCCTTCAGCTTCAGGACTGGTTGGTGTCACTCGACCTCAAGGATGCTTACTTCCATGTGCCGATCCATCCCAAGCACAAGAAGTACCTGAGGTTCGCGGTTGGCGACTCGCACTTTCAGTTTCGGGTCCTGCCGTTCGGATTGACCTCCGCCCCGAGGGTTTTCACCAAGCTCATGGTGGTGGTGCCAGCGCATCTCAGGCAAGGGGGGATTCACGTCTACCCCTACCTGGACGATTGGTTGATCAGGGGGAGCTCTCCCGAGCAAGTCCTGGATCATCTATCGGTCACCTGTCGCTCCCTTCACAGGCTGGGCTTCTCCCTCAATTTAAAGAAGTCCCATTTGACGCCAACACAGCGGCTCCAGTACATCGGAGCGGTGCTCGACACTTCCCTGGGGCAGTGTTTTCCTCCCCAGGTGAGGGCTCTTCACATTCAGCAGATGGTGCACAAGTTTCAGCATGCCCAGACGCTCCCAGCGTTCGAGTTCTTGAGGTTGCTCGGCCTCATGGCATCCTGCATTCTTCTGGTGCCAGAGGCTCGCCTGCGGATGAGATCTTTGCAGTGGGCACTCAAGACGCAATGGTCGCAGTCCTCCGGCAGGATTTCGGACTCGATTCAGGTGCCGTCCTCGGTCGCCCGGGACCTTCTGTGGTGGGCCGTCGAAGGCAACTTGATGAAGGGGGCTCCGTTTTGGCTTCCCTGGCCGGAGGTGACGATCGTGACGGATGCATCCTCACGGGATGGGGAGCTCATGCCAACGGGCTGACAGTCAGCGGTCGTTGGTCTCCGTCGGAGTCCAGACTCCATATCAATCTGTTGCAGCTGAGGGCCGTCAGGCTAGCCCTGAAGGCTTTTCTGCCGTCTGTGCGAGGGAAGAATGTCCTGATCCTGACGGACAACACAGTGGCCATGCACTACCTCAACAAAAAGGGGGGGCAGGGTCACTTCCTCTGTGCAGGGAGGCGATGCAGCTCGAGTTCTGGGCCATCCAGCAGGAAGTTTCGATCTCGGCAGTTCATCTGGCCGGAGCCGAAAACGTGACGGCGGACGCTCTGAGCAGGCAGAGCGCGATCTCTCACGAGTGGGAGTTGGCTCAGGAGATTCTCCTGGAGATCTTCGCCCTTTGGGGGACCCCTCAAGTGGATCTCTTCGCCTCCAGTGTCAACCGGAAGTGCGAAAGGTTTTGCTCGCGGGAATTTCCTCCAAAAGGAGCCTTAGGAGACGCGTTCGTGGTGGAGTGGTCATTCCCGCTGCTGTACGCGTTTCCTCCAGTCCCCGTCATCCCGCAAGTGCTGCGGAGGTTACGGAAGTTCGGTTCCCGGATGATCCTCATTGCCCCGGCGTGGGCTCGGAGGACGTGGTACCCGGACCTTCTCGACTTATCCATCTGCCCTCCACGTCGTCTTCCCTACCGAGACGATCTGCTCTCACGGGAGGGGGGTCAGGTTCTCCATCCAGAGGTCAGATCCCTCAACCTTCACGCTTGGCTTCTGAAAGGTTGAGGTAAAAGGATTGGGACCTCCCTGAGGACGTGATGGAGGTGTTGCTTTCGGCCCGAAGGCCAGCAACAAAGTCTCTGTACCGTTGCCGTTGGCGTAAGTTCTGCGACTGGTGCAGAGTTCAGAATGTGGATCCTTTTGCATGTGACATCCCCATGGTTCTGTCCTTTTTACTTTCTTTGGCCCACAGGGGCTTGCAAGTGGGTACCGTTAAGGGTTACCTGGCGGCGCTGTCCATCTTTAAGCGCTCGTCTGAAGAATGTTCTTACTTTAAAATCCCTTTGATTTCACAGTTCCTAAAAGGGCTCACTAATGTGTTCCCTCCGTCACCTTTCCTGGTGCCCGGTTGGGATTTAAACCTTGTTCTTAAGTTTCTTATGGGTGCTCCGTTTGAGCCTTTACATTCTTGCCCTTTGAGGCTGTTAACTCTGAAAACTGTGTTTTTAGTTGCGGTTACTTCCGCTTGCAGAGTGAGTGAGTTACAGGCACTTTCAGTTAAGCCTCCCTTCACTGTATTTCTCAAGGACAGGGTTGTCCTTAGAGTTCGTCCTTCTTTTCTTCCGAAGGTGGTGACGGAATTTCATTTGGCCCAGAAGGTTGTTCTTCCGGCATTCTATCCTCCTCCGCATCCTGGTAAGGAAGAGGAGAGGCTCCATAGGCTTGATCCTAGGAGAGCTTTGAGCTTTTATGTTTCACGCATGTCCCGGGTCAGAGTGGATGATCAACTCTTTATTGGTTACGCTGGGAAGCGTTTGGGTCAAGCTGTGACGAAAGACTTTGTCTCGCTGGATTATTTTGGCCATCTCGGAGTGCTACCGCTTGGCGGGTAAGGACCCACCGGCTGGCTTGCGGGCCCATTCTACCAGGGGTATGGCTGCGTCTACTGCCCTGCAGAGGGGTGTTCCTGTTCGCAACATCTGTGATGCAGCCACCTGGGCTTCAGTACATACATTTGTACGTCACTACTCCCTCGATTCCATCCGAGCACAGGATCTGGCCTTCGGCAAGGCGGTCCTTTGCTCTGCTATTTGATTGGCTATTCTAAATTTTGATTCTAAATTCTTTCCCTCCTCCTTGCTTTTGGTACTGCTTTGGGAGTCTGTCATAGATATGGAATACGTCGGAGGACCCAATCCCCTCGAAGAACAAGTTACTTTCTTACCTGGTAACGTTCTTTCGATGGGATGGTCCGACGACGTATTCCATATCGCTCCCGCCCTGCCTTCCCCGCTGCAGAATTTCTTTTGCGATTGCAGCTTACGTTCCGCAAGGCTTTGTGTCTGACTGGCAGTTGATTTATGTCACATGTTCTGGGGGAAAAAACTGCAACTGAGGCTATGGGCGTCGTGCGTCCTACTTATCACATCGGATGACGTCGGATGTCGGAGGATGTCCTCGACGACGGCGCATCGACGCAGGACGCAGACGCCGAAAAAGTTTCCGAAGCAGCACAGCTGTGGTGATTACATGTCATAGATATGGAATACGTCGTCGGACCATCCCATCGAAAGAACGTTACCAGGTAAGAAAGTAACTTGTTCTTCTAACCATTTACATTAGTTAATTCCCTTCTATATCATCTTTCTAGAGAAAAAAAACTTTAACAGTACAAGTCCATCGTTCCTCCTTAGATCAAAGGAACAGAATACAAGTTAGAAAACAAGATAAAATCGGGGTCAGATCTTATGGGCCCATGATGACCTCAGGCTCCTTGTTACGAGTAGCTGAGGACATTTCCTCCCAGTGTCGTTAGAGAAGGCAATTGGCTAGGCTTCAATGGTGCTCATTATTAATGCATTTCCGGGGGATTTAGTATGCATACTAGTAGCACCAACTGATTGTACATTATTTTATCTGCACATAAAACTGTTGGATGGGGCCTCTCCTTTCATACACATTTGCCCCTTGACTTTCTGGCATAAACTATACTCTGTCTTTGATACAGTAAATGATACAAGTTTGAGTAGTTCCCTTATGATAGCCCTCTGGTATCAGACGTCTCTAGCTGGGTCAGTATAAGGGTATGCACTGCTCTGAGACCGACAAAGTAGTGTAGGGAAGCAGTGTTGAATGTGTTTTAGGTTGTAGCTCATGCAAGATGCCCGTTTGTCAGAGAGGGCTGGTTTTAAATAACATTGACTGGCTGTGATGTGCAGCCCCTGTGTTACCATTACCCAATTTACCCATGTTCTACCTCCCAAAAGTTTGCTTTGATGTGGTTCCAACTAATGGCTTGATAATTCAATACAGGTCTAAGCAGCAAGCATTTAATTCGCTGAGCAATCAAATGGATGATATTATTGAGTGCACCAGATTACAAAGAATAATCAAATGTTGGCAGGTTCCAGAAGTTCTGCCAATATGTAAAGTACTTGGAACAAAATGAATGATCTTGTTTGGCATTGTCTGGCTTTCAGTCCTCAGTCCGCGCTTTTACGACTTCTTTTCTCAGCCAAACTCCATGCTGTGGTGGCTGTTAACCCCGGCTACTCGGCCATCCCGCCCATCTTTAGTCTGTGCCTGAGCTGGAAAGGGGAAAGGACTGCAATCAATGACGACAACATACGGGTAAGTAGGGAAGGTGTTGTTTTTGAAAAATTAGGAAAGACTTGATGTAAATCTTGTATAATGCATGCATTAAGTATTCATTTATATCCCAGCCCTTGCAAATTCTTAAAAACCAACTAGACCTGCAGGGCGAGTTCCTTAGTTGACATACTCTACCTAAGAGAAATGCACTCGCCCCATGGTAAGGGTTGACAAAAAAAAAGTTATTTCTTTAAAAGGGTGCATGGCACCATAAGCACACTTTCTATTTGCTGCACTGCTCCCACCCAGAGGCCAGCCATGCAAGTGAAACTTGTATTTGCCATTTACTGCAAAAAAGATTTGTTTGCAGTAAATGTCCAATGTATCACGCATCAAACCTGAATTAGCACTGGTTACCTGGCTACCCTCTGACCTCGAGCCCTGGTCCCCTCCCTGCCAGTTGTACACCTGCACTGCCCTCTGGCAACCCGTGCACTTGGGACTGTTTCTGTATCCCTTTAGCCCCTACTAGCACTTGCCCCTGAAGTCTGCTCTTACCCCTGCACTTGCCACCAGCTGACCGTGCTTTTATTTATTGTCTTTATTTATTTTACTGTTATCCTATGTACTGCACTGCCCCTCCCCTTTCCACTTCCCCTCCCCCTGCATTTGCGTGATCTCAAGGTCACCTGGCCTAGTAGGATCGCGGTTTTTCTTCCTCCGTTTCCCCTCCCTTGCCTCGTCGCACCTTGAAACACTTGTGTATAGGCGCGTTATATATGCCATATCATATCATATGTCATCCTCAGACTCGCCAGCAAGGTTGAATACCATACAAATGGTACCTTCATAAAATCTCAACTACGTGAGTAGCTTTTGTGAGCCCTGTATCCACACCTCCTTTCTCTGACACAATTTCCCCATTCAGTCAATATGTATACATCCAGATTCTCTGTTATTTTAAAATAGTATGACATGTTTCTGCTGCTATATGGCAGTTGCAGAGAGCCCCCATCTCTCCTGCTCTAAAGCCATGGTGTTAGTTGTCCATTTAGTTGTTTTTAATGAGTGTTACTGGAAAAGGGTTCTGAGACGCTAAACTTGGTGGATCTGCTAGTTTTTCACAGTCTTACCAAACTTACTGATGGAGCGGCTGAGTTGTTACGTTTACACGAAGGAGATAAAGGGACTGTCGTAAAGTACAGGTAACATACAGAATGGTTGCCAATCAGTAGATTGTGCACACCTGTAAGTATACCTAATAAAACAGATTGGTTAAGCTAAGAATTTTACCAGCAAGCAAACCATATATACTTTATGGAAGCATGAACATCTTTTTTGAGTCAAATGCTAAGCATATTCAGCCTTTTAGTGGTAGTACCTGGAGTACTGCATTTTGTGTACTTCCATAGTATAAGTAGGCATTGATACAGGCTTTTAAGGCACCCATTTGGGTCTCAGGATAGTTCTACTCCTCTACAAGTGTGTTGTGGAGTAGGCTGTTGGCAGCTGTAATTTAGTTTGGCTTCCCCAGGGATTCTGCCATTTCTACCACATCAGTATTCCAGTGCATCAGTATGGTAGCCATTTGGGCACTAATGTTTGGTTGTTTTATTATTTATAATGCGCACCAGACCCAAGGGTATCTGGGTGCAGCAGCTACAAGAAAATGCAAAGCTTAATTACAGAGAATCATAAAGTGAGATACATTACTTACAAAGCAGGTCATACAGATATTTCCAGATATTACAAGACATTGTGTACAACATTATAGTTACCGCCATGGGGGTAGCCGGTAGTGAATCATGAAGTGAAATACATTTCTTATAAAAGCAGGATATACAGATATTTACAAATATTATGGGCATAGTACACAAAATTGCGGTTATAGCCAGTGGGCATTACTAATTGCAATTCAGTCGCACAGGCAAAGGATTATGCATCGTGCGAATTAATGGTTGTTGGATTTCAGCCACAAGAAAGTATTGGTTCTAAAGTTTTGGTAAGACTGGTCTATTCTCAGTATAGGAGGCAGGGAGTTCCATAGTTTGGCCGCTTTAACGGGGAAACTGTTAACTCCAATTGTGGATAGTTTGAATCTAGGGATGGACAAGCGTTCCCTGTTTGCTGATCTGGTTGGTTTTAGGGATGTCCGTTTGTGGAATCTCTCAGAGAGGTAGATAGGGGTGGCGTTGTTAAGAGATTTGTGGGTAAGCTACAGAGTTTTTAGGAGGATTTTGTCATTGGTCCAGAGCCAGTTATTCTGTCGTCTGCTCTGAGATGTGCTCTCTTCTGGAGATGCCTAGTGCCGCTCTGAGGGCATTGTTTTGTAGGGTTTGGATTCTTCTAATGATGGATTTGTTAGATCCTATGTAAAGGGCGTTGCAATAATCCAAACGGGACAGGATGAGGGCTCTGGTCAGGATTGTACAGCTGTTGTTGCAGAGAAATGGCTTACCGGTTCTAATAAGGTTACACGTGTAGGCCGTAGAGGATGCTAGCGTGTTGGCCTGTTTGGAAAAGGAGAGAGTCGAGTCGAGATATAAACCGAATGTTTTTACCTCCTGTGCTACCTTAATGAGGTTACCATCAATGATGAGTGAGGAATAATCAGGTCCTAGTTTTTTTAGGTTAGTAAGGGTACCCAAGATGATGTTCTGTTTTATCATCATTCAGGCGTAGACCATGCATGGCCATCCATGCCTGGATGATGATGTACACTATGTTCACCAAGGCCAAATCCTTGTCGTAATCCCCTGAAAGTGGGAGGAGGATCTGAGTATCATCTGCATAGTTAGTGTAGGTGATGCCGAGATGGTCCAGATCATCGAAAAGGGGCTTGGTAAAAATATTGTACAGTGTGGGCGAGACAAAGGACCCCTGTGGCACTCCAAAGGTGATGATGGGGTCTGCCGCTGCTGAGGGCGAGAAGACCCTCATTGTTCTGGCACTTAGGAAAGATCTAATCCAGGTTATGGCATCCTTGGAGAAGTGCGCTGCTGTGTCGAGATGGTTACATAAAATTGTATGATCCACCAAATCGAACGCAGCTGAAAGGTCCAGGAGGAGGAGCAAAGCTGATTTACCACTGTCTCTAAGCTCATCGACTTGGGTCTTGAGATCGATGAGGGCAGTCTCCGTTCCATGTTGTGGACTGAAGCCTGATTGTCTAGATCCTAACAGGTGGTGTAATTCCAAATATTTTTGTATTTGCATGTAAGCCACTTTGTCTAATATTTTTTGGAAGAAAAGGGACTGTTGTAATTGGCCTATGGTGGGTGTTGAGGGATCTAGTGTGGTTTTTTTCAAGAGTGGGAGTACCCATGATTTTTGAGGTTAGTGGGGATGGTGCCAGTGGCAAAGGAAGCATTGATAAGCTTGGATATGAAGGGTGATAGGTCTCTAGCCGCATCCTTGATGAGCTGTGTCATACAGAGATCACCCTGACAATTGGATGGTTTGAGGCACAGAATCATTCTTCCCACCGCGATGATAGATACTTTGGAGAAGTTGAATGGGGTAGGTTGGGCTTCGGCGGTGTTCTATTTTTAGGTTTACTCCCAGCCATTTTGTTTTAGCCCATCATTTTGTCTGTGGACCATGAGGCAGGTCTAAAATTGCTGCTGTTCTGACAATGGACATTAGGGTTAGAACACACACAGACATGGACTCTCATTTTCAAGGACTCAAATAATTTTTGGTTATCCCAAAGGGATTTCGATTACCCCCCCCAAATCCCCCCCCAAACCCCTCCTGGTCACCCTCCTATTCCCCATTAGGAGAACACACCTCTTTGGCAGTAAGTCAATCAGCTACTTTTCATGAATGCTGTAGATCCAGTACCCCCCTCATAGAGGAACACTGGTGATTTGTTTCGAGGTTGTTTACAGTACAGCAAAAGAACATGTTCTCGATTCTTGACGGGTCTTCTCTTTTCCCTTCCATTTGGCTGGTACAGGTCCAAACCACCTTGCTCTTTGGTGACTGGCTCTGTGTGGCAGATCTAAAGGAGGCTTAGAGGGATTTTCAGAATCAAGCCTGGGGGTGCATTTTGAGACCACCCTATTGTAGTGCCCAGGGGAAGACCTGGTTAGGAAAGATTTTCGTTTTGCAAACTTGCCATACATAGTGTCCTATGGAACCCCATTATTTTTACTCTGTTTTTAGCCTATCCTGATTTTATGTGAAACCTTCAGATTCACTTCCCTTGCTCATTGTTATGGGGAAACTGATCAGTTCAGACTGTCAGTACCTAGAAACTGTTTCCCTTCTGAATTCTTGTACTTTTTAACATTGCACACATCAACTTACGGTGTAGTGCAATGGTGATACATTTGTATCACTGTAGATTTTTACACATGGTATTTTTGTTACTTTTATATGTACCTAAAGACAAGCAGGTGACAGCAGTTCCTTTTTACCATTTTTGCATCATAATAGGTGTGCACATTCATATTTACCGCGTATGGCTAGTGTTGGGTAAGATTTTCACGGAACTGGTGAATCTTCCTGACCTGGGTCAACCCCAGAACATTTTGCTTTACTAGTTGGATATGTTCTCCTTGATACCTCAGAGTGGGAACCTTTTTACACATTCAAATCTTTAATTCTTTTTATGGGTTTCATTTTAAAGACTCTCCATAGTGTCTTTTTAAAGTTATCCTCTTTAACAACTTATTGGCAAGAAGTGCCTGTTGTTGCTGTGTTGCCGTAGGGGCTCCCCTTTTAACTTTATTTTGCTAACCTTGAGAGAAATACTGTTACCAAGGGTAGAACGGATCTTTGGATCCCTTTTACATTTTAAGTGAAGCTAGCACACCCCACCTTATGTGGAGTGCTGTCACATTAAAAATGTAACAATTATATTACAGGGACAAGCTTACCTTCAATGGCTGGTGGCAGTGATACCTTGTATTAATTTGGTGCACCTTTACTGCGGGCTGTGTTCACAGCTGCTGCAAAGGCACCTATGGGCACTCATTTTACCAAAATGGCCCCTGCCTTCTTTTTTTGCCTTTTAGTGTTTCTTGTTGTTTCTTGTTCCTTCCCCCGACATCCAGGGCGGGAAATTCCTTTGTGTGATTCTTACCTTCGGCGGGAGTCCCCTGGACTCCCCGCCCAGGCTCTAGTCTGTGTCGGCAGGA
Source organism: Ambystoma mexicanum (assembly GCF_040938575.1). NCBI lineage: Eukaryota > Metazoa > Chordata > Amphibia > Caudata > Ambystomatidae > Ambystoma > Ambystoma mexicanum. Next base: position 1,278,728,483 of record NC_090932.1, on the reverse strand, counting down.
AGCAAGGGAGGCGTCAAACTCCTCAGCCCTTTGTCTTACACCTTGCCTGAATGGGGACAAATCCCAGTGGGGGGGCTGGCTGTCCTGATTGGACAAGCACGCTGCCCCTTCTGGTAAAATGCAGGGAGAGAATGCCGAAGTTGTTTTGTAATTCCTGATAAACACTGCGAACCTGGAAGCTGAAGAGTGGTCAACCACTGGAACTTAAACCGAAGAGGATGATACGAGAAGGAAAAGCGGCGGAGACGATTTCCAGCGACCGCAGAGCCTGCTGTGTAACCCGAGCCTGCTGGATCCCTTCCTTCCAATCGACCTGGGGACTCTGAAAACAACGACCCCGACCCAGCGCCTGGTGTGACCCACTAGACTCAAGAATACCTGCATTTTCAACCATCCGACGCATTGCTGCAATACCCTGGGAACTCAAGCCCACTGTGCGGTGCACGGTCTTCCGAATCGTGCTGAAACTTTGTGGGCATCCTGGTGGATCTCCAGAGACACGAATCGAGTCCGAAAAGTCCCCTCAACAGATTGTTGGACCTTTGTAACGACGAGAATTGAACCGCGATTTTCTGTCTTCTGTGCTCCTTGAAAAGGCGCCAAATCTGCAGAACCGCATTCAGCCATGAGGGAAACCTTGCCTAGAGCCTTATTCATCGATCCCTGCTGCAAAGTCCCTTCTGAGGTCTTGTTTTCAGTCACCACGACAAGGAATCCACTGACCAGGTATTTGGCTGCAGATCCTGAAGTTCTGCTGCAAAATCTTCTTAAATGCTCAGGTATGTACTTACCATAAGCCTGTTCGGATTTCTGTGTAGCTGTGTGGTGTTTTCTGTGATGTTGAGGCCTCAGTGCACCCAGTCCCACAGCTAGAATCCTGCTAGGGTGTCTTCTGTGAAGCCCCTGGACCCTCTTTTTACCCTAGAAGTCAAGTACTCGCCTGTTTGCCCAGTTTTCCTAAAGGAACTCTGACTTTTGCTACTAAAAAACCTATTCTGACACCGTCTGTTGGTCACTAGTCCTAGTGACCCCTCTTCTGCCAATGAGAACACTCATGCTCCAAGAACCAGGGAAAGACTTTCGAAGGGATTGGGACTTTTGCCTAAAAAAGAAGTGTTTAAATGTTACTTACTTCTAAAGAGTTGGTTGGTAACTGTAACTCTAAGAGTGAACAGTACAAAAGTCCTTACTTATCTGGAATGTGTGATGCACTATTCTCAAAAGTAAGGTTAACATCTTTCTTTCCTTGGAAACCGTTTTGCCATTTTATAGAAAGTAGATGTAAAGGTATTTTACTCTCCTGTGATTAGGTTGTGCCTCTTCCCAAAAGTAAAGTGTTGGTTTCACGAGATTATTCCTGCAGTGTAATTGTATGAGTGTCCTCCAACTGTTGGTATCACCAGATTAGTCCTGTTAGGATAATTGTATGAGTGTTCCCCAACTGGGTCTTGCTTCCCCTGACTTGCAGCTAGCCTGTCCTGAATAAGTCTGTATTAGGTTGTTCACTGCCTAGAATAACTTTGAGTCATTCAGTAAAGTGTAACATTGGGTTTTACTTTCCCCTTCATTGTGAGGTACACAAAGTATATGGGTTTTACTTACCTTGTGTTAGCTGTGTGCCATCCAAAAATAAGTTACAAGAGTTATTCCGTATCTCTATCTGTTTCACTGATCTCTAAAGCATCTGTAATTGAATATTACGTCCTTAGGTCTTACTCACCTAGTATAACTGTGTGTTATCACAAAAGTAGTTAGAGGTTTTTACTGCACCTAGAATAGGTGGTCCACTATTCACAAAAAGTATATTGTCCAGTTTACTGATTATGTGATTTGTTTGAGAGGTACTGTACAACTGGTAGGATCTACTGCTCTTGCATTACTGAATGTAATTGTGAGTAGTAACCATTGGATTTTACTCCCCAAGAATAGGTGTGACCTAGACTGAATGTGTATGAAAAGGTTTGGACTTCCCTGGAACTACTGTTGGGTGTTAAAAATAAGGTTTATGCTTTGGTCTGTGCACCTTCAAGCATGGTGTTTTAATAATTGTGATTACTTATACTGTGTGTTAGTAATTATTTACCCCTAGATTTATCTGGGCCTACCTGTATTTAAATAAATCATTTATTTTTACAATACATAGTGTTTCAGTGTTTGTGTTTCTTTGGATCATTTGTATTACAATTTCATTTGTACTCATTCTACTGCCCTCTCTCCCTCCCTCCTAAGATAAGCCTGGCTGCTCTGTCTATTCTACCATGTATTTAGGTGGTACAGCCTTATACTAAAAGTGGAGTCTTGTACTGCCTCAGTTGAATGGTTTTACTAAGCCCTTAATTGGACTTCAGAAAAACTGTCCTAACAGCTATGAAACGTGGTTAGTGCCCTAAAATGGCAGTGCAACAAGATTGCTGCTTGTTCTTTGGCCATATTGTAGTTTGGCCTTCTTCCTGCCTTGCCAAAACAGGAAATCCCTGCCTGGGAAAGCTGCGCAGGCTAGTGAACCTTTGTGTGTGGCCCATGAAGGGGCGGGAACTGTCTACTTCCAGTCCATATCCTTGGTGCCAGAACGTCTAGGTGTTTGGCAAATCTATGATTGGTGCTTGGACTTGCTTCCAGCTTGGATTTTGGATAAGAAGGGGACCTCTGCAGCCATTTCTTCAGATCATCATTGAATCCCTCAAAGTAGAGCAGCCTGCTGAAGATCCGATGAAGACTGAAGTGGCCCAGTAGCCAGGCCGTTGAAGCCTTGGTCCTCTGCCTGATCTCTGAAGAACCTGAGCGGTGCTTGGAAGGGAGAATTCTCAATTCTGTGTTAATTCCCTTCTACCTTAGAGGCCCCAGCTCTTTTGCTGGACTTTAGGACGTTTAATCTTTCTCCTGGAGAGTGAGAGACCTTTTTCTCACTCTCTCATGTATTTTGCTTTGATTTGAACACCGTGTTTCTTTTGGTTTTGGAGTCTGACAAACTCCATAGGCAACATATTTTTGTATTGCGACACACAGCACCCTCAGTGCAGTGCCACAGAGAAGTCCTTCGGATTTCTCAAAGGTTTAAATACCTTCTCTTGGATTAACTGTTTCCAAGTGAAGTGAAATTGACTTTACTTACCTTTTACTCTTACGTCCCGTCTCCTCCATACTGTATGGGCGTCCCTCGCTAAGGATGGGAGACTAGACCTTTTTCACCAGAAAAAAATCTTCTTCCCCTCTAAATTTAGAGGCGCGCGGGGCCTTGGGAGCATGTACTCGCCTGACTCCGCCCACCGCCGCCACTCCTCATACCCCTTTTCCGCGTCGACAGGAACGGGACAATTTCACCAGCGCTCCTGGGTTTGGCTTCGGCCATGTCATGCCACGTGCTCTTCCCCGGAAACTTACTTCTATCTTTGTCTTATTTTTGTCAATTAGGTACTTGGTCCTCCGACACCACGCTCTTCCCCGGCGCATGGCGACTTCAGCGGGCTTTAGCAGGTGTCTAGCCTGCGACAGGCTCTTCCCTGCGTCCGATCCCCACGCTCTTTGCCTCCGCTGCCTTGGCCCTGACCACGGCTGGGAGGGTTGTACCGCATGCGACGCACTGACTCCACGAGCACTGAAGAACAGGTTAGCTCGGTGGAGGGAGCTCTTCCAAAAGTCGCTTCGGCAGGACTTAAAGGACTTCGTCAAACATCGCACAAGGCTCAAGGCAAGGCCTCTATTTACCATCGCACCCAGCAAGGGCGACTCCTTCCCAAGGATGCGCATGAGCGGGAGGAACCTCCTGGGTTCTCATACCAGCACACGTACCGAGCCTAGTCCAGCTTCCGGCCGAGGGGTCTCGGGATCTTTCCGGGTTCAGTGCCGAGGGACTGCAAAGTTCTTTTACCACGGTTACACCTGAGGGGCAACGCCCTAGTACCGGCAATATGTCCGAGGGGGCACCTATATGCAGCACTACTGGCAGTTGTGCCGAGGGCAATACGCCTTCCAGGCCTCGGCCTGAGGTGCAGGGTAGGCCTCATGCTCCAACACCTAGCGTCTTGGATGAGGCTGGGCCCAGTGAGCCAGGCACCACGACTCGGGCACGCAGCTCGACAAGATGGCCGCCGTGCCAGACAAAATGGCTGCTCGTTCAATGCCACTCCTAGGAACGGAGCGGGCGGATGAACGAGTCACATGGTGGTACTGGTGTCAACCAGGTACTTGGCCTACAGCCTATCCATCCGCAGTGCAGGGCAGGTATCCACTGCACCACAGGCAGTGTGCCCCAGCAGCTGTCAGCCACTCAGTCAATACCTCCTGCCACCTCTTCAGCCTTCGAAGACGGGTTCTTCGAGAGGTTCCTATAGCTAATGAAGACCCCTCAAATGGGGGCCATCCTTCAGGATGCTACCGGGGACATGCTCCCCCCGGTCACTCCACCAGCGCCCATAGTCATTCCTCATATGGCTCCGAAGCCTCAGGTCCCAGTTCAGCACACGCTGCCCATACCGGCTCCTTCGATTCGGGTTCCCCTACCTCCCACAGTTCAAGTGGTTCCTCACCAGCCTCCACAGCAGGCACCGGCTCTGGTTTGCACACCACAGCCCACTGTGCCCAGTACTCCACCACCAACTCTGGACCCACCGGACACTCATGTGGACACAGATGAGGAGGAGGACCCCGACACGCCGTCCTCACCCAGGTCCTTTCATGAATGCTTGCTGATTTGGCAGAATATTCCACAGCCCGAGGTCGACCAGTTCGAGGAGGGGGTCTTGTCAGAAGTCCTCACCCTAAGAACCCCTACCAGAACGGGGATCCTGATGCAGAAAGATGTTGTTGCACTGGCCAAGAAGGGGTGGCTCAAGCCACACTCGGCCCAACCTGTCACTGGCACCTCAACGCCAAGCACAGGCAGATGGAGGTGGATACACTCTTGCTTTCGGCCCATCCACAGCTCCGCTCCTCGGTGATTGCTGCAGCGTCACTCTATTCTAAGCCTCAGTCGTCCTCGGCCACCTCATCCTCAACGCTGCTAGGCAAAGAGGAGAAGATCTTGGAGGCGTACGGGAGAAAGCTGTACTCCAACGCCTCCTTGCACCTGCGTCAATCCAACTCGGATGCCACGCTTCAAGACAGGCCTAGGAGAAGCCAGGCTGGTAGCGCAGGACATCATGGAGTCCACTGTGGCCCACATCGATACCTCTTGTCGGGCCATCTGTATCGCCACGGACATGAGAAGGACGGCCTGGCTTCCGGCTACCAAGATTAACCCTGATGTCCAGGAACACATATTGGACCTTCCATTCCAGGGTAGTGACATCTTCCACTCCACCATGGATGAGGAATTAGATTAAAAAAAGGATGAGAAATTAGATTTTAAAAAAAGAACATCTCGCAAACCGTAAAGTCTTTATCTATTCTTACTAAGGCCACGCCCAAGGTGTACACCCAGTCACATCAACGCTCCAACAAGGTGCGGGTGTTTGGGGGGGTTCCGGGGCTTCCAAAAACTGAGGTCCAGACAACCTGACCTTTCTCAGAGTCAGCACCGGCAGAAACAAGAAAAAGGGAGTGAGGGCGGGGGGGCTGTGGGCAAGGGCCTTTTGCAATCCCCCTCCTCCGCAACAGCCGCAGAGGGAAAGAAGGCATGACGAGTCCTTTCGGGTCCACGTGTCTCCGGTGGGGGGCAGGCTTGCCTTTCACGTGCAATTTTGGCACCAGAATTTTTCGGACCCCTGGATCCTATCTGTCGTCTCCACGAGGTACCGCCTACCGGTCCCTTCCTTTTCTCCCCTCCTGTCCCACAGATTGGGACAGAAACTCTGTTGGCGGGAATCTGTTTGCTCGTCGTGAGCCAGGCAGTGGAAGAAGTTCCAGCCTCCCAGAGAGGATTGAGCTTTTATTCCAGGATTTTCGCCATACAGAAGAAGAACCAGGCTGGCCTCTGAGTTGTGTTGGACCTTTACATCCTCAACCTCTCCCTTCCTCTGCAAAAATTCAAGATGGGTTACGCCAGCACTCATTGCAGAGACACTGGACAAGGGAGAATGGATGTGCTCCCTGGATCTGAAGGACGCGTATCTACACGTCCCGATTTGGCAGCCGCATCGTTCCTATCTACGGTTCAGGATCATGGGCTGCCATTTCCAATACAAGGTGTTATCCTGGGGGCTGAGTTGAGGCCAAAGTGTATTTACCAGGTTAATGAATGCAGTGGCAGCCCTCCTCAGGGCCCAGGGCCACCACGTCTACCTGTACCTGGAAGACTGGCTCATCGGGCCACATCTCAGGAGGCGGTTCTCCATACCTCCTCCGCACTTATGGACACACTCCATGACCTGGGGTTTACCATCAACCCCAAGAAGTCCCATCTGCAGCCTGCACGGAACCTGACCTTCCTGGGCCTCATCTGGGACACTAGCTCCGAGAGAGTCTTTCCCTCGTAGGTCAAGATCACAGCCATCAAGAGAGCCACTGCTCACTTCCTCTCCAGGGCAGTGACCTCGGCCTGGTGGTACCAACACTTGTTGGGTATAATGGCAGCAGTCCTACTGGCCGTAGCCCACACGAGACTCAGAATGAGGAGATTACAGCTGCACTTCGCAGTCTCATGGTGTCAGGAGAAGGGCTCCCAAGCAGAGCCGGTCAGCATCCCTCCTTTTCTCCACTCGGACCTCACATGGTGGTCCGCGGACTGCAACCTGCGGCGGGGCAAGCCCTTCAGGCAGCCAGCCCCTCAGGTCACCATTTCTCCTACATAGAAAGTCGTTGTACCACTCTGGGTCCCACATCAATTGGCTGGAGCTGCAGGCCATCTGGCTGGCTCTCATTAGGGGCAAGGTAGTACTTATCCAGAGAGACTACTCCACCAGCATGTTCTCTGGCAACACGCAGGGGGGTACCAGGTCCCCTCCACTGTGAAACCTAGCAATTAGCATGTGGGATTGGGCATTGGAGTACAACATCTACCTCATGGCGGTCCACCTCCCGGGGGAGCCCAACCTGGAGGCGGACAGGATCAGCAGACTGGGAGAGGACAATTAAGAGTGGCAATTGAACAACCTGGTACTGAAGGAGATCTTCTTCAGGTGGGACACCCACAAGTGGATCTGTTTGCCTCCTAGGACAACAGGAAATGCCATCTGTTCACCTCGTGGCAGGGTCAGGGCCCTGGCTCTCTGGGCGACGCATTTCAGATAGTGGAACAGCTTGACGGCTTACGCCTTCCCGCCCACACCCTTTGTCCCCAGAGTGATCTGCAAGATAAAGGAGTCTTGTCACTTCAGCATCATTCTGATAGCTCCATGGTGGCCGGCGAGACTGTGGTTCTCCGAACTGCTCAACCTATCGGACAGGCCACCCATTCACCTACCGCTGGGACCAGCTCATCTCCTGGCACAACAGGGGGGCAGAGTAGTCCACCCCGCTGTGCACAAGCTGGTTTATAGTGATAATATTGAATACAAAAATGTCGAAAGTCATAATTTCGAGAGAAAAAAATGTCGAAAAAAAATCTTTTTCACTAAGTTTTTTAGTTTTTTATTCGAAAAGGGGGGGTTCCCCCAATCCCCCTTCTTTTAACCTTTTTTTTACTCGCAAAACCCCCCAAAAATACATAAATAAAAAAAGGAATACTATTTTTTTTTACATTATTTTTTCCAAATTGTCTTTCGACATTTTTTTTTCGATATTATGACTGAACACCGCACAAGCTAGCCCTAGCAGCGTAGTTCCTGAGCAGGTCACGCTGAAACACTTGAGTCTGTCACAGGCTAACCTAGAAATAATTCAGGGTGCCAGAAGCAGGGCTACTAGGAGCCAATACAGAAGCAAATGGTCTAGGTTCTGCTATTGGGCCGACTCTTACGAGATTGTCCGCTTAAGTGCACTCTGGACGATGTGCTCTCCTTCTCGGCACATCTTGCCCACTCGGGCATACAGGTGGACACATGCTGCACCTATTTAGCAGCCATAGGGACTTACAGGAATTCGGATGAGGCGTATTCTCCTCTTTCAACCCGGTGGTCAAGCGACATTTGGCAGGCCTCCACAGACTACTCGCCTTTAAAGAAACCACACCCTGTGTGGGACCTCAATCTAGTGTTGGGCGCTTTGGCGCTCAAACCATTCGAGCCAATAGCGTCTGCGGACATCAGGCTGGTCACCATTGAAACAGCTCTGCTGGTGGGCATCACCACGGCTTGCAGAGTCAGCGAGATACAAGCTGTGGTCGCATCAGAACCCTACACAACCTTCAAAAGGACAAGGTGGTCCTGCGAACGCACCCTGCATTCCTGCCTAAGGTAGCCTCCTCTTTCCATCTTAACAAGGAGATGGTCTTACCCACTTTATTCGCCGACGCAAAGGAGGAGCCTCAGAGGGTCTTGCACTGCCTGGATGTCAGATACACTCTGAAATACTATCTGGACAGGACCAAGGACTTCCGCAAGTCTGACGCCCTGTTTGTCACCTTCCACGGGTCAATGCTCGGTTATCAGGCTTCCAAGGCCTCGATAGCAAGGTGGATGGTCGCGGCCATCAAAGAGACCTATGAGGGGCAGCACAGGCCATTGCCAGTGCACTTGCATGCCCATGCGTTCAGAGCCAAGGCCACGGCGGTTGCGCTCCAGCGGCAGGTTCCGTAGCAGGTCATCAGCAGGGTGGCCACCCCTTTGGCTTTCTGTAAGCACTACTGTTTGGACACCGCCTCCAGATCAGACGCGGCTTTCGGGCAGGCGGTTCTAAGGAATCTGTTTGCATAAGGAGGGTCTCCTCTCCACCCCCGGGCTACATTCAGTTGTAATCACCCATACAGTATGGAGGAAAGGGGACAGGACGTAAGAGTAATTAATAGTTACTCGCCGTAGTGACTAACGTACTCTTAATCCATAGTTCCCCTTCCTCCATCCTCCCACCTAATTATACTGGTGTCATTAGGCAATGTTAAAAATTGTCGATGCGTAAATGGGGACTGGGGAGTGACGGCGGTGGGCAGAGTCAGGTGAGCGCACGCTCCCAGGGCCGCACCCCAGCGCTCCTCTAAATTTAAAGGGGAGGAATGTTTTTTCTGGTGAAAAAGGTTCCGTCTCCTGTCCCTAGCGAGGGACGCCCATACAGTATGGAGGAAAGGGGACTATGGACTAAGAGTACGCTAGTCACTACAGTGAGTAACTATTAATTTCTCTTTGTAGACCCAGCACACCCACTATCTTGCATAGATTGCTGGAGGGGTTACCTAGTATCACATTTGTGTATCTTCTCATGTAACAATTTTATGTTACCCTTTCTACAATGAATGGCTGGTGGCAGTGGTTTACTTTTTCCAACCATTGTGCGTTTTTACCACAGGCTGAATCCTCAGCTGCAGTATTGCACCCATGGGTTCCCATTTTGCCAAAATGGCCCTGGTCTTCTATTTGTGCCATTTCTTGTTGGAAAGGTCCTTCTTGAGATCTACTCTGCGCGCCAAACCAGGTTTGACGCCTTAGTTTGTTTTGTCTTTGACGGGATTCACTGGTGAAGCCCGCCTCTGGCTCCAGCGTGTCTAGCAGGGCAGGATCCCCAAACTCCTTGTGCTTGGTCTCCTTCGTTACAGGAATACACCCAAAGGGGATTGGCTGGCTAGCTGTCCTTGGAGGACAGCCACCCTGCTGTAAGTGCCAGCTAGGCTGCAAATTAATGGGAGAGAATTGCATAAAAGGCAAAGTCTTTTTCAAGGAAGGCAGAGTCGACCACTGGACGAAGGAACCAAAGAAGAAACTGGAAGAGAAGCTTGCTGCACCCTCTTGGACTGTTGGTTTGCCCGGTGAAAAACTGCTGCAGTGCTGAAGCTTTGAATTTCTAATCGACTATAGAAGCCCGGAAAGTCCCCCTTGGTTTGGTGGGACCAATCGACCCCAAGACTAACTTGCCTGGAACCCTGCCTCTGCTGGCTGTACTTCTTTGCTGTTGCCGGAACTGAGTGCCAGGGGACAGGAACACCGGGATGAGTGCATCGCCTTTAAGCTGGGCCCAAGCTCCAGGAAGATCCTTTCGAACTACCTTGAAGCAGGACTAACCAAGCCTGAGCCACCTCAACAAAGTGCTGGACCCCAAAAGCAAGGAAAGTCCACAAGTTGTCCAAGAACCGCAGTGGTGCTATTTGCGAGTAGCTGAAACCGCAAAGTGCTGCTGATCTGAATTTTGCCCATTGCTGCCGTCAACCTTCAAACCACAGTGCAGAAGTCCCCAGACGTCATCACTCTTGTCCCCATGACTGAGTCCCAAGAACAACGGGATCTGCAGGACTACAACAGGAACAGAAGCCAGCTGGAACCTTTTCGTCAGACTCAAGGAGTTTCTTCGTGGAGGCTTCCAGAAGATTCTTCAGGCCTTTGCTGCGCGGACCATGTTGGAGGAGAAGGATTCGACACCCCTGTTCAAGCTGTGCTCTGACTGCAGTTTACAGAATGTCTTCTCGGAAGACAGGCATTCCAAGTGCCTTTACTGCCTGTAACTGACGCACAAGGAGGAGGATTGGGCTTTTTGCCAGGAGATAACGGCTCGCACACTGAATGATCGGCATAGGCGACTGAAGGAGTGGCTACAGGCCAAGGACCCTGCTCCTGGTGGGTCCCAGGAGCATGCCTCTCCCAGCTCCAAGAAAGCTGAGCGGGCTTCTAAGACCTTTGAGTGCGCCCCTCCTGTGGGGGTCCAACAGAAGACTAAGCACCATGAGTCCACTGCCCCGGGAGCACCGTTGGGGCGGGCTCCCCGGCAGCCAGGACGCGTCCGACGTCTCCAGCGGCTTCTGTCAACAGGCAGCACTCAGGATCGTCGTCCAAGAGGAAGTCGGACCATCCAGGCAAGCTCAAGGAGAAGCCCAAGACGGCCTGCCGGAGAAGCCCAAAGGGATCATGGCGCTGACCCTCCCCTCAAAGAGAACGCCAAGCAGGACAAGGCGTCCGGGACACCCAAGGCCAAACAGGACAAGGGACTGGTCCTGACCGTGAAGGCCCAGGTACACCCGGCGAAGGCCCAACCTTCCATCGAGGGGGTAGTGGCGTCTCTGGCGAAGGCAGTAGAGGTGGAGCTGCAGGGCACAACCCCAAAGGCTAGGGTATCCCTTCCTCCCAGGAGGGAGGCAGCATTCTGGCCCATAGTAAAAAGAGCCAGAGCTGGAGGATCCAGCTTCCCTTATCTCGCACCATCACACTGGAATGCCCTACATCCCACAATCCGAGGTGAGCCCTCCCTCGTTGCCTTCCGGAAAGCTATGAAAACCATCCTCTTCACATAAGGACTCTCACAGCACCATGTTTGCCAATAAACTGTCTGTAATGTAATAACCAAAGATGCATGAGGTGTAATGACTAATCTGTATGTAGCAATCATAATGTGCCAACGACTGCTACCAATCCTGTACCCCCTGTTACTAAGTTCCTGCAAGTAACAGCGCCACAATGCCCCTGGGCTGTCTGCGTGCTATATAAATATAAATAAATAAAGACCCCGAAGAAGATGCCGGTCATCTCCCAGAGACCATCCCTTCTGAACGTGAAGAAGGGGGGGGTGACGCAGAGGTACTCCAGGGCACGGAGATCTCCTCGGAGGAGGAGCTAATCTGCCTACACACCATACAGGAGGAGGAAAACGTCAGATATGACGAGCGCGCTGACGAAGGCGATGATGAAGACGATGAGGGCGAGGACACAGGAAGAGCAGCAAGGCTGCGAGGGACTGGGGGCCCAGCTTGCGCACCATCTTACTATTGCGCCTCCTCGTCAGCTACCACCTCCACCTCAGCTGCCACCTAGGGATCTCTCGGGTGGACATTCTCTCCGCACTGCATACTCTTCTGAGGTACGGACAAGGATGCCGATCGTGCCGGTGGTCCCGCCCGACTCTTTGGCTACAGGGGGGGGGGACCAACGGCCAAGAAGAGCAAGGGGAACCCTCCGCCTCCTTGTCACCCTTCGCCTTCCCCGAGGGATGAGACGGATCCCAACACGGCGACGAAGGGCACGGATGACGACTTTGGGATGGGGGACCTCCCGTCGCCTCCTCCCAGATCCTCTTCGCCGGACGAGATAGACTTGTTTCACTCCATGATCTCCAGAGCTTCAGAGCCCTTCCAGCTCGCTCCAGAGGAGGAGGGCTTCTTGTACCTGCGCCCCGAGGCAAAGAGAAAGACCATCCTCTCGTCGCACTCCTGGATGACATTTGGGACGGAGGTTTGGCTCGCATGAAGAACCCTTCTACAGACCGGCGGGGAGAGATTGCCTTGAAAAGTAGTACAGGGTGCCGGATTCTGTGCCCAAGTGATTGCGGGCCCAACCGTCGCCGGACTCTGTGGTATCTGCAGCAGCCAAGAAGTCGTTGGGCGCTTCTTTCTTGGCAGCATCCACCCCTCATGCAGCGAGGAGAAGAAATTGGATGCCATGGGGCTGCAGTTTATCTACACAGCAGCAACTACCATCAAGGCCGCCAACGCTCTCGCCATCGTAGTGTGCTACGACCGAGAGCTGTGGTTCAAGATCGCTCCCATGCTAAATTTCCTCCCCGACAGCAACTGGTCAGAGGCGTTGGAAATTCTGCAGGAAGGCGAAGTGGTGTCGGACCACTTCATCACAGTGGCCACGGACAACGCTGATGCGGGGTTCCGCCAGATGGGCAACAGAGTTTGCCTTTGCGGTGGATGGCTCAAGGCCACCAATTTTAGTCAGGACGTCCAAGCGAGGGTTTTGGACAATCTGTTTGGGAAGGCTATCAATTAGTCTCTACAGGTCATCAAGGCGGACACGGAGACAGCATGTGCCCTAGGCACGCTTCAACAGTGACTGCCGTCCTTTCGATCCTCAGGAGGCAAATCTCAAGGATCATCAGGGGATTTGGTGGGAGCTCCTCGGCTTACCGCCAGCCCTCCCGCTCCTCAGCCCAGGAGACGGAGGCCATTCCAAGGCCGGTGGAAGACGTAGTCGTCACCAGGGACTCCAAGGCAGCCCGTCGACATCCAAGCAAGATTGAACCGGTCGTGACGTCGGGACCCTACCCGTGTACCCCGGTGTGAGGCCGGCCGACGAACTTAGTAAGCATGTGTAAGACCACCTCCACCGACCGTTGGGTGCTGGACTCTCTCGCCCATGGACATACCCTGGAATTTCAACAGAAGTGTCCCCGAATACCACCGGTGGCCCGGCAGGAAAACCATGTCCCTCAGCTGCTGTTGGAGGTGCGGGCCATGCTAAAGAAAGGGGCGATAGAGCTCGTCCCAAGACGGCTTTGGGGCTCCGGAGTATACTCAAGGTATTTCCTTGTGAAAAAGACCGGGGCTGGAGGCCCGTCCTCGACCTACATCGACTAAACAAATGCATCAAGTCTCAAAAGTTCCGGATGGTTACCCTTCAGCACATGCAGCTCATAGAGAGAGGCTTTCTGTCGTCGCTGGACTTGAGGGTGCTTACTTCCACATCCCAATGCACAAGGGACACCGCAAGTTTCTGCGCTTCGTCGTGCAAGGGCAGCATTACCAATTCAAGGCCCTTCCATTCGGACTGAAGTCGGCGCCAATGGTTTTCACCAAGTGCATGGCGCCGGTGGCAGCGCATCTGTGACTGCAAGGGATCCAAGTCTACCCTTACTTGGACGACTGGCTCCTCCGGGCCAGTTCGAAGAACATCGCCGTCAACCACACGCCTTCTGACGGATCTGGGGTTCTTGATGAATTATGCAAAGTCCTGCTTGACGCCATTGCAGGATGATTTGTTCCTGGGATCCCGGCTCAACACGTTGTCATGCCAGGCATCTCCGTCGGAGAGAGTGGCGGCCATCCTAGGCAAGGTGCAACGGCTGCTTGCTCTGAAGACTGCCACGATGAGGACCATCAAGTCCCTGATCGGCATGATGTCGTCATGCATTCACCTCGTCCGATTCTGCAGACTATGGATGCGGCCACTCCAGGAGTTCCTCGACGCCCGTTGGATTCAAATGTCCAGAAGCTTTCAGGATAAGATCGCCCTCGACGAGGGGGTTCCGTCGGGCGATAAAGATGGTGGGGCGTGCGCTCATCTGACCGGAGGCACGGATTTCCAGACCCCACCACACCTGGAGAGACTGACGACGGACTCTTCCCTGGAGAAATGGGGACCCTACACTGGAAGTCTTCACGCCAGGCGCCTGTGGCTACCGCAGGAGAAGACGTTGCACATCAACGTGCCGGAGCTCTGCAGGCAGTGTTTTGGGCCCTCAAGTCCTTCCTTCTGTCGCTCAAGGGCAAGGTGGGGCGGGTCTTCAAGGACAATACCATCACAATGTTTTACATCTCCAGAGAGGCGCAGGACCTATGGCAATGGGCCGTTGTCCAGAGGATGTTCCTCATTACATTTCATCTGGCAGGAGTAAAGAACACTGTCGCCGACTCTCTCAGCAGGGAGCTATGCTCTTGCCACGAGTGGGAACTTTGGCAGGACCAAACGAACCACCTGTTCCGCAGATGGGGAAATCCACAGATCGATCTGTTTGCTACGGCGACGAACACCAAGTGCCAGCGGTTCGCCAGCAGGTTTCTCTAGCTGGGGAGCATGGGGGACACATTCTCATTCCCCTGGGATGGCCTGTTTCTATGTGTGTTCCCTCCGTTGCTGTTGCTTCTTCGACTCATCAAGCAACTCAGACGGTCCCGGTCCAGGATGATCCTCGTCGCACCAGCGTGGCCGAGGCGGATCTGTTACCCAGACCTTCTCAGCATGTCAGTGTCCCCTCCAGTCAAGCTTCCAGTGGTCGCAGATCTTCTCGCCAGGGAAAGAGGCGCAATTCTCCAGCATTGGATCTTTCATGGATTCACATGCTTAGAATATTACCCGTCGTCAGGCTGGGAACCCTCAGTGTATTTATTAAAATGTTTTCCATTGGAAAAAAACTCGACACTTCCTTGTCCTATCTACGTCGTTTTGGGCTGCTTACGCATGACCCAATGGGACGTACGGTATAAATAGCCCTGCCCCCTCAGCTCCCTTCAGATTTGAACCGTCTCCAAAGTAGTCGGGATCACCTCATGTTTTCTACTCTTTGTAAGGTTGTCATTTTTTCTTTCCCAATGTCTGGGAAGGCGTTGTTCCGCCCATGTGCCACATGCGGAATGAAGAAAGTCTACGAAGGAGATGGGCACGTGGATTGCCTTTATTGTCTTTACCCCCATCACTCTGCGGACAGCTGTCATATTTGCAAGGGGTTCTCACAAAAGACGCTCGGGGACCGTAATCAGCGTCTAGTAACGTGGCTGAACGAAGGGGCCTACCCTGCATCTGAGGTAGGATCAGTGCACAGTCTGGCATCGAACAGGCCTAAGTCCCCTGTAGTTCCTCGCTGCTCTGTGTCAGCTGAGCCTCCGGAGAAGAAGCCACGTCCTACGGAGAAGAGTCGTTCCTCATTGGGGAAACATCCGGCGAAAGACGCCTCTTCATCATCAAAGCATGATTGTGTAGACCAGAACCGTCAACAAGAAAAATCTTCCTCTTCGTCAAAAAAGGACAAGAAAGACCCTTTATAGAGCTCCTCCTCAGGGGACCATCATAGGTCTTCCTCGAGTAGAGATTCGACGAAGCACCAGTCTAGAGACTCCAAAAAGGCCGGATCGCTTAAGGAGTCTGGGTCATAACTACCACCGCCGTCAACGGGAGTCCGGTCGTCGACAGCTTCACTACTGCCTGTGCAGTCAATACCTGCAGTGGCCTCGTCGACCCCGGCGGTGACGATTGACACTCCAAAATTCCCATCGTCGACGGTGGATCCTCCAGAGGTTTGGCAACCGGCAGTGTACGATACAGTTCTGCTGGATACCCTATTACAGCAGGAATCGGCTTTCTCAGTATCGTCAATGGAGGAAAAACAGGTTGTTTGTCCAACTGAGCTTGGCTTACAGGGCATGGGCCCGTCGACGGACTCGGGGATGCAAAATGCCCCTTCTACATCGTCTCTGCTAAATCCGCAGTCGGTGTTGTCTTTACAAGTGTTGTCTACGCTGCAATCTCTCTTAAGCCAGTTAGATGCAAGATTACACCTCCAGGGATACCAGCGATACCTGTCGACGACGCACCAGGTCCCGCTCCACGGTCAACGTCAACGACTGGTTTGTCGATCTCCCGTCCGGTTAGCGAAGAACCTCCCCGCTCACACGCGGAGGAAGGTGAATTGCAAGATTCTAAGTCAGATCAAGCTCATAGAGACTCCTTCTCGGACATTTCATCGTCCCCTTTGAGGGACCCTATGTGGGAATCGGAGGCAGAAGTAGAAGCTCCTAGAAGCCCGGCACAGCCGTCACCGCCACATGACATCGGGTCCTTTCACGCTATGATGGCAAAAGCCTGTATCGAATTTGGTCTGACCCCAGAGGAAGAGAAGAAGGAATGCTTCTTATTTGACCATATGGGGAAAAAGAGAAAGTCAGTTTTCTCTGTTCCCATTCTGGACCATGTGTGGCAGGAAGGCTTGCGTACCACGCACCATCCATTTTCAGAACCTGCAATCAAGGGCAGGTTAGAAAAGAAATTTAAAGCCCCATATTCTACACCTAAATGTTTAACCGCTCAGCCTTCCCCGGAATCGGTAGTGTCGGCAGTGGCTGGCAGAAAAGCCAGAAGTGCACAACACCTCCGGACAGTGAAGCTAGAAGGCAGGATGCCTTTGGTAAGAAAGTCTTGTCAGTGGGTGCGACGACAGTCAAGGCGGCTAACTCGTTAGCTATCATGGCACGATACGACTGAAATGTGGCATCGCTTGGCCCCCATCTTGGAAGACATGCCTGAAGAGCACAGGAAAACAGCAATGTTGCTGGTGCGTGAGGGGGAAGAGGGATCAAACCACTCTATCAACATCGCGGTGGATTTGGCGGAGTCGGGATTCTAAGAAGGCAAGCCTGGATAAAATGTACAAACTTTAGGCCGGGGGTCCAGTATAAGGTGCTGGATATGCCATGTGAAGGTGAGCAGTTACTCGGGGGGGGGGGGGGGGGGGGGGGGAGGTGGACGAAGCCCTTAAAGGCATGAAGGAAGATTTGGATATGGCAAGGTTGCTGGGAGCCTTACAGAGTGGACGAACATTTCAGACTTTTCGCCCCTTCCGCAGAGCTTCGGGGAATTCCCGGTTCACGGCATCTAGGAATCGGAATTTCAACAGATCATCATACTCCTTCCAAGGGTACAGGCGGGCTGTCCAGTCGACACGAAAAGGCAGAGATTTCCAGTCTAGGAGAAGAGGACAGTCTTCGTCCACCAAAAGTAAGCAATCGGTCTCAGCAATGACAATCTTCAGGACGTCCTGGGAGGCAGAGTGTCCTGTCGACGAGTGGGAGAGAATAACATCGGACCGTTGGGTGTTGGACACAGTGAAACTAGGCCACTCTTTGCAGTTCAAGACCATGCCATCTCCCATTCCACCTGTGTATTCGGCGCAACCCCATCTTCACATATTACAGCAGGAGGTTGTGTTTATGCTGCAAAAAGGGGCTATAGAATTTGTTCCAGTGGCCGAGAGAGGTCTGGGGGTTTACTCCCGTTACTTCGTGGTCAAAAAACCCAATGGCAAGTGGCGACCCATTCTGGACCTTCAAGCTCCCAAGACTCTGCAACGCCTGGAGTTCAAAATGCTTACGCTTCAGAAGGTCGTCTGGTCTATACAGCAGGGGGATTTTCTGGCGTAGATTGACCTACAAGACGCATATTTCCAAATACTCATGCGTCGACGACACAGAAAATTCCTGAGGTTAGTAGTCGGTCAAAGTCATTACCAGTTCAAAGTGCTTCCATTCGGCCTGAAATCGGCTCCGAGGACATTTACGAAATGCTTAGCTCCGGTGGCAGCATGGCTACGAAGAAAAGGTCATCACGTCTACCCTTACCTGGACGACTGGCTAGTAAGGGGCTCGTCGCCAGCAGTGGCGCAAGCAAGCCTAAAGGCCACCATGCAACTGCTACAGCGGTTAGGCTTTGCAATCAACTTCGAAAAATCCTTTCTAGCTCCCTCAAGGGGATTGGTATTTTTAGGCGCAGAGTTCCATACTCAATCAGGACTAGTGAAGCCTTCCTTAGAGAGAGTTCAAAAACTCAAAAAGACGAAGGAGTGGAAAACTGGCACAAGGGTGTCAGTCAGAAAATACATGTCGCTGCTAGGAGCCATGGCGTTATGTATTCTGCTAGTGAACAACTGTCTCTTCATGAGACCGATACAGGAGTTTCTGGCAGACCGATGGTCTCAAAGTCACAGATTCTGGTCCGACAAGTTGAGGATCAGCAGCGAGCTTCTGGAAGCGCTTCAGTGGTGGCAACTCGCAGACAATCTGACAAGAGGGATGCCTCTGCTGGAACCGGATTTTCAATTGGCAGTTGTGACAGATGCATCTCAGAAAGGATGGGGAGCCCATCTGGGATCCCTACAGGTTCAAGGCCAACGGTCCCCAGGAGAGTCGACCCTTCACATCAATGTGCTGGAGTTAAGAGCGGTACGTTGGACTCTGAAGTCCTTTTTACCGCGCATATAGGGATCGGTGGTGAGAATATTATTATATATTATAATATTAACGGACAATACAACCACAATGTTCTACCTCAGGAAACAAGGGGGCACTCGTTCCAGAACGCTCTCGAGCGAAGCTCAAGAAATATGGCATTGGGTCCTCGAACAAGAAATAAGCATAGTGGCGTACCATCTACCAGGGGTGAACAATGTACAAGCGGACTCTCTCAGCAGAGAGATGAACCAACTCCATGAACGGGAGTTGAACAATCAACAAGTGTCGAGCATCTTCAGTAAATGGGGTCATCTGTCTCTGGATCTTTTCGCAACCCGAGAGAACAAGAAGTGCAAGCAATTTGCCAGCAGGTGGCCACAGCCCGACTCGCTGGGGGATGCGTTCTCCTTCCCATGGACGGGCAGGTTTGCGTACGCATTCCCTCCGTTTCCACTCATTCGACAGACCCTCCAGTGGATTCACAAATATCCATGCTGTTGCTCTAGGGCAATAATGCTGAGTAAATGTATGCGGCACCGATCAGGATGCCGGTCGGTGCCGCATACATTTACTCAGCATTATTGCCTAGAGCAACAGCATGCAGCGGATGTGCAGATGGGATGGGCAGTCCTGTGACACCTGTTTCAGTAAAGTAAGCCCCACAGAGGGGTGTATCCTCCTGTTAATGTAACATGGTTGGTGCTTTTATTGCTAACTGCATGGGCTGTTCTGGTAGTATTGGTTTGCATTGCACACCTCCAGATTAAGAGTACTGCTATATAATCTGTTCTAAGCATGTGAATCCATGAAAGATCCAATGCTGGAGAAGGGAGTAGTTTCTTACCTGTAACTCCATTTCTCCAGCATTGGTATCTTTCATGGATTCACATGCGCCCGCCGGCCTCCCCTGAATGCAAACTTGATATGCCCCTACTACCTTGGGGGTTAAAATCTGAAGGCAGCTGCGGGGGCGGGGCTATTCATACCATACGTCCCATTGGGTCATGCGTAAGCGTCCCAAAACGACTTGGATAGGACACAGGTGCCGAGATTTTTCCAATGGAAAACATTTTAATAAATATACTGAGGGTTCCCAGCCTGATGACGGGGAATATTCTAAGCATGTGAATCCATGAAAGATACCAATGCTGGAGAAATGGAGTTACAGGTAAGAAACTACTCCCTTCTGCACCATGACCCAGGATCGCTGAACCTCAAGGCCTGGCTCCTCCAGCATTAGAGTTCGGGGGCTACGATCTCCCACTGGACTGCAAGGAGGTGCTTGCCAAGGCCAGAGCATAGTCGACTCTAAAATGCTACAGACATAAATGGAAGAGGTTCAGCGTTTGGTGCCGTGCACAGAAGATCGGCCCTCTACGAGTCACGGCTCTGCAGGTACTACCGTATTTGCTGTCATTGGCCAAAGCAGGACAGGCCCATGCCTCCATCAAAGTTCATCTGGCTATCTCCCGCTATACCACATCTCTGGGACGGTCGTCATTATGGTCGCACCGTCTGGTTAAGGAGTTCGTCAAAGAACTGTTCAGTTTGTTCCCGCCGGTGAAGGCTCCAGCCCCGGCGTGGTAACTCAATGTGGTGCTGACTAGGCTCATAGGCCCTCCATTCGAACCTATGCAGAAAGTTCCACAGAAGTTCTTGTCGTGGAAGACCGCTTTCCTTGTGGCGATCACCTGTGCACGACGAGTGGGGGAGATTCAGGCCCTATCCTGTAAGCCACCTTACTTGACTTTCCACGACACGAGGGTGATGCTGAGGACGCACCCCTCCTTCATGCCCAAGGTGCCGTCAGGCTTTCATCTAAACAAGCCCTTCGTGTTACCTGTGTTTTTTCCGACTCCTTCATCGCCGGCTGAAAGGACTTTCCAGTCACTGGATGTGGCTAGAGCGCTGAAGTTCTATGTGGACCGCACAAAGAGTTTCCGGAAGACGTCGTAACTTTTTGTGAAGTTTGGCCCTGTGAACCATGGGAAGGCCCTCTCCAAGGCTTTCATTTCCAGGTGGCTCTGCGGCTGCGTCACCCATTGTCACCGGTTGATAAACCGACCGTTGCCTGGCCGTCTGAGAGCCCATTTGACCAGAGCGATCGCAGCTACTATGGCATTACTGTCTGGTGTGCACCTGCTGGACATCTGCAGGGCTGCTACGTGGAGGTCGACGCACACCTTCACAAAGTTCTACTGTGTCGACCGGGATTACATGGAGGAGTCCAGAGTCGGCCAAGCAGTGCTGCGCAACCTGTTCGCTTGAAGGTGAGCCTGGTGAGGAGGTAAGAGATGCTTATGTTGACCCTTGCCACCGCCCGTGGTTGTGCAGGTGTGCACTGCTATGTATTCTTTATTCATGAACATGTGAATCCATGCCAGACCCCATGCTGGAGAAGGAACAAGTTACTTACCTGTAACTGTTGTTCTCCAGCATGGGTTCTGCATGGAATCACATGCGAACCCTCCTACCTACTACTCTGCGGCTCTTCTCTTGGTCCTATTGCCACTTTACGTGCTACCAAATCTGAAGATGGCTGCCAGAGGAGGGGATTAGGTAGAGGGCAGTCATTGGCTGGGGGCAGTATGGCCCAGAGACCAGTGATTGGTTGTTAGGAGAAAGATTTTGATTTTATTTTATTTATAAAGTGCAAAAAAACAGGCCCAGGGGCAACCGGGCGCATACTCTTAAACATGTTACAAAAAGCAGTAGTTAGAGTGAGTTACAAAAATATACAGCATATATACATTTACCGAAGGGTACCATTAACAGCGTATAATACAGGGACAGAGCAGAGAAAATGTTCAGTCCTGTACCCCACATGGAGTCTGGACTGAGTCAAGGTCTCATGAGTCTTGGGAGAGCAGCCATGTTTTAGCATTGTTCTTGAAGGAGTGGAATGATGGTTCAATTCTGATAGGTGTGGGCAAGGTGTTCCAGAGTTTGGAGGCCAGGACGGGGAAGCTCATCCCACCAGTTTTTTGGAGTTTGCATCTAGGAACGATGAGGCTGTGAGTTTGGGCTGCTCTGGTAGGTCGAGTGGAGGTGTGGCGGGAGAAACGAGCGGACAGGTAAGGTGGGGCGTTGTTGCTCAGACATTTGTGAGTCAAAGCTAGGGTTTTCAGGGCAATTCTCTGTTTTACCGGGAGCCAGCGTAAGTCCGATCTGACGGAGGAGATATGAGAGACAGTTCAGAAATTAAACTGAAAATGATTTTTTCTTTACCAATGATTCCCAGCCTGACGGGGAATATTCATGAGCATGTGAATCCATGCCAGACCCATGCTGTAGAACAACAGTTACAGATAAGTAACTTGTTCCTTTTTCGTGCCTGAGGATGTTGCTAAGGCACCCAAAGGTCCCACTAAACTTGCTGGAGACCCAGTCCAGATGGTTCCAATTCTGCCAGCTCTCATCGAGTGCAATAATATGACTGTAAGAATACCTGTCCGTTTACAAAATGAGGTGCCTGGGAGAGTCCTGTTGGTGAATGACTTAAAGGCTCTTGGAATTGTATCAGGCACCCCCAGGCCTCCCAGTAAAAGGAAGCAGGAGCAAACTAGATTGGCAAGAGAGGCAACTTTAGATGACTCTCAATGGGTAGTTACAGAGGTACCTATAACCCGCAGTCTATAGGAAGGACACCCTTCTGATTCCAGGCCAAAGAAAGAGACAAAGGGGAAACCAAAGGTCTCGGGAAGGAATAAAGGTGTTGCACCTCAACCTGTTCTTCCCGAGAGGACAGTCCAAGGTCACACCAGGGACCCCTCCACCAGCTGAGGCTGAGTGTGAGGACCAACCAGAAAGTGGTCAATCAACTAATGGTGAAACAGCTGGAAGAAGCCCTTCCCTATGTTGGAGATCTGGATCCTAAACACCATCCTGAGCTGCACACTTTACTTGCAGAAGGTAGACCCTCTAGGGCAGACTTCAGCAGAGGTCAAAGAGTGTCCTACTCTTGAAGGACTTAGCCAACAGGCAGCTTCCCAGCTGGAGGGACAAGAGCCAGGGAAGCACAGGCTGTTACTGGGAGGATGGCTTCATCTACAGTGAGCCTATTGAGTCTACCCCAGGGGATTACAGAAGACTTGTAGTGCCCCAGGTGGTGAGAACCCAGTTTCTACAGTTGGCCCATGAGATTCCTCTGGCTGGTCACTTAAGTTTTAAGAAGGCCAATGAGAGGTTTTCTCTGTATTTCTACTGGCCTAAAATGTGGTCTGATGTAGATAAATTCTGAAGAAGCTATCACACTTGTCAGACATCTGGCAAGAGTGGAGTCAAGAATGTGGCACCTTTTTAGTACCTCGTCCAATGGTGGGAGTTCCCTTTGAGAGGGTAGGGATTGACATTGTTGGTCCTCTGGACCCTCCCACATCTTCATGCAACCAATTTATATTGCTTGTAGTAGAGCATGCTACCAGGTATCCTGAAGCCATACCTATGAAGACTGTTACTACTCAGACAGTGGCCAAGACCCTCCTTGGTATTTCTACCAAGGTTGGTTTTCCTAAGGAAGTTTTCTCTGACGGGGGGGGTCAAATGTTATGTCCCACTACATGCAAACCATGTGGAAAAACTGTGGAGTGACCTACAAGTTCTCAACAGCCTACCATTCCCAAACCAATGGGTTGGTGGAGAGGTTGAACAGAACTATGAAGAGAATGATGGGTGCTTTAGAAGAACCCCTTAGAAGAAAGTGGGACATTCTACTGGCATGCCTTCTTTTTGCTTATAGAGCAGTTCCTCAAGAAGGTGTCGGTTTCAGCTCCTTTGAGCTCCTCTATGGTCATCCAGTTAGAGGCCCTTTGGCCCTAATCAAGGAAGGGTTGGAGAGGGCTCCTTCCTTCAAGCCAGTGAGAGTCACCGACTATGGGTTGGGTCTCCGAAGGAGAATGACACAAATGATGACAGAAGCTTCTGATAACTTGAAAGCAGGTCAGGCTCTGGTTAAGCATTGGCATGACCAGAAGGCCATCATGGTGGAGTTTACTCCACACCAGCTTGTTCTAGTTATGGTGCTTACAAGGAAGCCAGCCTTACATGACAAATTGATTGGACCCTTCAAGGTTGTGGGCAAACTTGGAGAGGTCAATTTAGTGGAAGCGGGCAATCCCAAATAGGCTCCTATGGAAAGGCTTATGTCTCTAGACCAGAACTAGGAGCTTTGCTTTTAGCATCTGATCAAGAGGAGGAGGAGAGTGAGCCTCTACCTGACCTCCTCAGGGGGCAACCTTTAGATGGAAAAATAGTAGTTAATCTATCTTCTGATCTGACTCTGCAACAGGAGGAGTGCAATATTCTGTTGAATCAGTTTGCCACCCTGTTTCACGAACACCAGGCTTGACCCCCTCGGAGCCAGCATGATATTCTCAGTGATGACTGTCTCCCTGTCAAAAGCAGGGGTTACAGAATGTCAAACCATGTAAGAACCCACATAAAGGAAGAGGTCAAGAAGATGCTTGATCTTGGGGTAATAGAGCCATCTACAATTCGATGGGCTAGTCCAGTAGTACTATTACCAAAGGCAGGATCCAAGGAGTTGAGATTCTGTGTGAATTATAGAGCTCTTAATGCAGTCACCACGACTGATGCCCATCCTTTACCTAGGACAGATGAACTGGTGGACAAACTTGGCTCAGCCAAGTTCCTCAGTATGTTTGACCTAACCTCAGGCTACTGGCAAATAGCTCTGACAGACCATGCCAAGGAGAAAACTGCATTTTCTACCCCAGGAGGCCTCTACCAGTTTAGGGTTATGGCTTTTGGACCCAAAGGATGGTGAATCAAGTTCTGAATGGGATGGAGGGCCTCTGCATGGCATACTCGGATGACATTGCAGTGTTCAGCCCCACTTGGGAAGAACATCTTGACCACCTTGGATATGTTTTGCAGGCTCTTGGAACAGGGCCATCTGACCATAAAGGCTAATAAATGTCAAATTGGTCAGAGCAAAGTGGTCTACCTTGGATATGAGGTTGGAGGAGGTGAAATAAGGTCATTACCTAGCAAGGTACAAGCTGTAAAAGACTGGGCCACCCCTACTAAAACCCAAATGAGAGCCTTCCTATGTCTATAGGTTAGTATAGGACTTCATTGAGAACTATGGCACCATAGCTTCTCCCTTGAATGTGTTCTCCTTACCCAAATTACCCAAGAAGGTCAGGTGGACTGAAGAGTGCACTCAAGCCTTTGAAGGACTTAAAGCCCTTTGTCATTCTCCAGTGTTGAGCGCTCCTGACTACAACCAATCCTGTATTGTACAAACTGATGCTTCAAATACAGGAATAGGTGCAGTTTTGAGTCAGCTTGATGAGAACGGCAGGGAACACATTATCTGCTTCATCAGTAGGAAACTGAAGTATCGTGAGACAAGGTGGGCAACTATTGAACGTGAGTGTTTTGCCATTGTGTGGTCTTTGAAGAAGTTTAGACCATACTTGTATGGATCTACTTGTGTAATTCAAACAGACCACCAACCCTTGCAATGGTTAATGCAGATGAAGGGGGGGAAAATACTAAATGCAATCAGCCTCCAAGTGTTTGATTTCACCATAGAACACAGGTCGGGGTGTAATTGCCAAAATGCTGATGGTCTCTCCCGAAAGTATGACCGACTGGATTAGGAGATTCATCCAGGAGTGGATTAAATCCGCCTGTCCCTTAGTCTGTAGGGAGGTGGGGGGGGCGAGTGTTAGGGAGAATTCTCAATTCTGTGTTACTTCCCCTTCTACCTTAGAGACCCCCAGCTCTTTTGCTGGACTTTAGGACTTATAATTTTTATCCAGGAGTGACCCTTTTCACACTCTCGTATTTTTCTTTGATTTGAACACTGTTTCTTTTGGTTTTGGAGTCTGACTAACTCCATAGGCATAATCCTTTTGTATTGTGACACATGGCACCCTCACTGCAGTGTCACAGAGAAGTCCTTTGGATTTCTCAAAGGTTTAAATACCTTCTCTTGGATTAACTACTGTTGCCAACAGTAGTGAAGTGAAATTGAATTTACTTACCTTTTTCTCTTTGGCGACCCAGCACACACTATTTTACGTAGTGCTGGAGGGGTTACTTAGTATATCCCCTTTGTCTACCTTCTCATGTAACCATTTTATGTTGCCCTTTCTGCAATTAATGACTAGTGGCAGTGGTTTACTTTTTCCTACCATTGTGCGTTTTTACCGCAGGCTGAATCCTCAGCTGCAGTATTGCACCCATGGGTTCCCATTATGTCAAAATGGCCCCAATCTTCTTTTTTGACATTTCTTTGTTCGCCATTTCTTGTTGGAAAGGTCCTTCTTGAGATTTACTCAGCGTGCCAATCCAGGTTTGACCCCTTTGTTTATTTTGTGTTTGGTGGCATTCACTGGTGAAGCCCGTCTCTGGCTCCAGCGTGTCTAGCCGGGCAGGAAGCAAGGGAGGATCCCGAAACTCCCTGTGCTTGGTCTCCTCGATTACAGGAATGCACCCACAGGTGATTGGCCAGCTGGCTGTCCTTGGAGGACAGCTAGGTTGCGAATTAATGGGAGAGAATTGCATAAAAGGCAAGGTCTTTTTCAAGGAAGCAGAGGCGACCACTGGACGAAGGAACCAAAGAAGAAACTGGAAGCGAAGCTTGCTGCACCCTCCTGGACTGTTGGTTTGCCCGGTGAAACCCTGCTGCAGTGCTGAAGCTTCGAATTTCTAATCGACTAGAGAAGCCCGGAAAGGACGACTTCTCCCCTTGGGTAGGTGGGACCAATCGACCGCAAGACGAACTTGCCTGGAACCCCTCTCTCTGCTGGCTGTACTTCTGTGCTGCTGCAGGAACAGAGTGCCAGTGGACAGGATCACCAGGACGAGAAAATCGACTTAAAGCCGGACACAAGCTCCAGGAAGATCCTCCGGACTACCTCGAAGCAGGACTAACCATAACCAAGCCTGAGACACTTCAACAGAGTGATGGACCCCAAAAACAAGGAAAGTCCCCAAGGTGTCCACGAACTGCGGTGGTGCTATTTGCGAGTAGCTGAAACCGCGAAGTGCCACTGATCTGAAGTGTGCCCATTGCTGCTGCTGACCTTCAAACGGTGGTGCCGGAGGCCCCAGACGTCCTCCCTCTTGTCCCCACGACTGAAGCCCAGGAACAACAGGTTCTGCAGGTCTACAGCAGGAACAGAAGCCAGCTGGAATCTTTTCACCCGACTCAAGTTACTCTGAAACTAGGGGTACTTGCCTTTTGTTGTGTGTAGCTTTCTTGCTCTCACCTGCGACTTGCATTTGCTGCCCTTTGCAGAGTTGCTTGAAGCTTTGCCCAACAGTGATTTCTTTATACAACAAAACTCTCTTTGACATTGTGCAAGACTTTTGCCTAACCTCAAGAAATGCCTCAGCTCCCCTAGACTTTGCTCAATGGACATTGGCTGTCCTGGCTCCCTGAAGACTCTTTTTACCCTCTGACTCCGTTTTTATCTATCCCTCAAAAAGTCATCATACCTTACTTGTATAGCTAGGAAAAGGTTAGTCCATATTGCATTGGGAGATTCTGAAGTGCTTACCGGTTTGAGAAACTAGTTAACCATTGTTTCCTTCCCTAACCTTTTCCTTTTTGCCACAACTTCAGCATTACATTTAAACTGTGAAAAGTGATATATTAATGTCCACAGTGTCCTAGCAATTGAAGTCGCAAAAACAAAGAGGTGATGGCTGGAAGGTTTACACTTAATCTTAACCACTGGCAATGCTCTGGGCAACCCTCCAGACCACCGTTCTTCACCTGCCAAGCCATTACAGAAGGGAAAGACCATATGCAAATCAGGCTTGGCCCCACCCCAAAAGGGGCAGTCCAGCCCGAACTGCTAGGCCACATCCCTTCTGCACGAGACCACAAGCATCCCCAAACATGTTTCACCCTTGTTGGGGCTCATCAGTGAGGGTGAGGAGTAGCTTGGGTCTCTAGGCCCAGTAGGCACGGGACCCACGTCTGGGCATATCCGTCCCACTCGGGGTGACATAGCAAAAACAAAGAGGTGATGGCTGGAAGGTTTAGACTTAATCTTAACCACTGGCAATGCTCTGGGCAACCCTCCAGACCACCGTTCTTCGCCTGCCAAGCCATTACAGAAGGGAAAGACCATATGCAAATCAGGCTTGGCCCCACCCCAAAAGGGGCAGTCCAGCCCGAACTGCTAGGCCACATCCCTTCTGCACGAGACCACAAGCATCCCCAAACATGTTTCGCCCTTGTTGGGGCTCGTCAGTGAGGAGTAGCTTGAGTCTCTAGGCCCAGCAGGCACGGGACCCACGTCTGGCAATTGAAGTCTCCTGAGGGTGTAGGAAGTGTCTGTGTGCCATTCCCAAAAGGGTATCTACTTACTTACCTGGACTGAAGGAGTGTAGTGTATTCAAGTGTTGCAAATTGCTCCCTTCTAAAGAAGGCTTATTTTAAAACTGTTAAATTAATACATAATTATATTAATCAAGAAACCTTGAGTAGAAGTGTTATTTGAATACATGTCACTGTAAATCTCTGTTAAAA
This sequence comes from Ambystoma mexicanum, assembly GCF_040938575.1. NCBI lineage: Eukaryota > Metazoa > Chordata > Amphibia > Caudata > Ambystomatidae > Ambystoma > Ambystoma mexicanum. Next base: position 1,278,700,521 of record NC_090932.1, on the reverse strand, counting down.
ACCCTGCAGCTCACATTGACCTCTCTTGAGATAAGCCTGGCAGGTCAGTCACTCTACCAACTTGTGTAGTACAGGCCTGTACCAAAGGTCAGGTTACATATTGCCAGGAGGACAAGGCTGGTGTCCCACAGGGTTACTACATATAATCTTGCCTAACAGTGCTCTAGCCCTTGGGCAGGGGAGACCAACTGGTCTTGACGCCTTTTCGAGGATCCAGCCTTTCAGAGCCTTCGTAAGTGTCCCTGGACTGGCCATCTTTCTTGTGGCTATCTTGCCAAAAGCATTGCTGTTCCCTGTTCAAGTCTGGTACTTTAGTGGTCGCCAGCTTGTGCCACTAGTAACCTTCTCCCTGGATGTCAGCTTTCCATCTTTATCGGGACCCGTCCTGGAGCAGTTGCTGTGACTGCTACTGGAAGGATGCCTGTTTCCGCCTGTGTTCAGAAACTGGTGCTCCTTTCTCTATTCTATGAAGTGTCCTGAAGAGGTCTGCATTGGTGGATTCTGCAGTTCTGCTCCAAAAAGGGTTGCATCTTGCATTTCCATTCAGTGGTAAGAATCCTCGAACCCGCAACTCCTGGTCACCTCTCAGTGGAGCAAATGGCGCAAGATCAACCCTACAGCGACCCCCTTGACAATCCATTAAGTTATCTGGGAAAATATGAGTCCGGGGATAAGTAAGCACAAGTATGCCTGCCCCAATCCCCCCCACCCCCCAAGGCTCATTCATCTGAGAGTTTGGACTTCAGTTAGGATATTATCTTGTGATCTGGTTCCCACCATTTACCACTTCTACAATACTTGCCTGCTTTACTACTTACGTTACCGGATGTATATTTGAAACTATGGTGAACTGTTGTGCGAGAATACTACATGTTGATTAATTTTCCAGTCTGTTCAGAAGGCCTATAATGAATAACTGTATTTTTATACTTGACTGTCTAAATTCAATTATTGTGTGCCATACTGTGTGAACTCATTGAGGGGCCTCTGACCACACACTCCTGAGGATAAGCCTCGACTCAAGGTAGGGTAGCTTATCAGTAAGGCTTGGACTAAGGAGGGTGTGGAGGTGGTCTAAGGCTACAATGAGACACACACACAGCACTGCAATAATTCAAGTTAGATGGAAGATGTTCACATCTGCCATTATTTATTAGGCATTAGAATACACCTTAAGCAAGGAAAATCCCTGGACAGTATTGTCATATAACTACTACTTATACAAATCTATACCTTCACTGTTTGGATGTTCTATACCCTTTGAGACAGTTGGGCAATTGTAAGAAGTTCTAACAGCAGTACTTTAAGCAACTGTGCAGAGTAAGACAAGTTTAAAGGAGAACAAATGGCAATTTAGAAATATTTGGAGGGCAGGGAAGTCATTTGGTAGAAAACGGAACACCCACAATAGAACCTAGGTTATGTTAAGACGTTCTACAAAAGTCTACCTTTGGTAGGACTTCAGAAGACTCACTCTGGGTGGTACAAGGCTCCAACTCTTAGGTTTTGCCTGAACTACCCAAAAGGTTTGGTAGCTATGGTCGAGCAGCCAGGCTTAGTCTAGGAGGGAGGAGGGCTGTAGGTAAGTACAAAGACCTCAGACCATACTTCCAGTCAAAGAAACACTTACTGTAGTTATATAATAATGTGGTTATTATATATACTAAGGCAGCACCCAACAGAATACTAGGTTTTAGGTAAGTAAAACAATTATACATCTATACAGTAGGATGTTTTTATTCAATACTCAGTTCCTATAGTAGATGTTGGATGGAACACAGGTAAGTAGTCGGAGTAGGTTAAGGTTAGGAAATCATGTCAACCAACATTTAATGCAATAGATCAACATTGGTTTTGGGACATATTTTCTGAAGTCCAACTAAGGTCTTAGTAAAACAATCCAACTGAGACAGTAGAGGTCTCCACTCTTAGTATAAGGCTGTTGGGTAAGATTTTCATATCAATGTTAAACCTTCCTGACGTGTGTCCACCCCAGAACATTTTGCTGGACTGGTAGATTATTTTTCCCTATAGCCCAGTGAATGGGAATCTTTTTCCACACTCAGTCTTTTACTCTTTTTATGGGTGTCCTTTTTAAGACACTCCATAGTGTTTTTTAAAATGTATCCTCTTTGGCAACCTTTTGGCAATAAGTGCCTAGTGTTGCTGGGTTGCTCTAGGGGCTCTCCTTTTAACTTTATCTGGCTAACTTTGGGAGAACTACAGTTCCCAAGGGTAGAAAGGATCTTTACATCCCTTTTTATATTTTATTAGGCGAGACCAGCACCCTCCACCTTATGTGGAGTGCTGGGGAGATACTGCGTATCCCTTTCTCATTTTGAATGTAACATTTATGTTACAAATACAAACCTACCTTTAATGGCTGGTGGCATTGCACCTTTTTATTAATGTGATGGACCTTGTTAGGTAAAGATTTGGGGTAGTACCCTTAGGGTGCACTAGAGCAACCTTAGCCTGCTGGCAATAGGAACCCAATCTTTGGTATACGTCTGAAGTACACAGGTTGGTAGTGTGGCCTCGCAGCCAGGCTTATCTCAAGAGGGGTCAATGTGAGCAGTAATGCAGTTACAGAGATTCACAGCGACAAGTATTCAAATAAACACTGACACTCAAGGTTTCTTGATAAAACAATTATTAATTTATTTACCAGTTATTTAAACAAGCCTTCTTCAGAATGAACAATATAAAAGCAACATTCAAATACACTTCAAAAATCCACACTTAGGTTTCTCAAATTCTGTAACTTCCCATTGAGGATGACCCACGGACAATTCCTACACCCTCAGGTGACTTAAATAACTAGGACACTTTTGGGCATTAATATAGTACTGTACATTTAACGTAGGCAGAGTGTGAAAAAGGTTTATCAGAACAAACGAGAGATCTCAAATATTTTAAAGCAGGCAAATACTTTTGTACCCCCCAATGCAAAGTAAGTTAACCCCTTCCTGGAAGGATCGGTGCAACACAATAACAGGAGAGAAGAGTCTTTCAGGGAACCAGGCTAAGCCAGTGTCAGTGGGCAAAAGTCTATAACTGAAGCACTTCTTGAAGGTGAGAAAGTCTTTGCACAATTTTTTTTTAGAAGTCTTTTGATGAAGAAAGAAGAATCAAACATAGGGCCACAAGCTGGGAGACTTGTGAAGTAGAAGAGCAAACAAATCTACAGTGAGAGTTAAGTTCTCTCAGACTTTACAGTACCTTTAGGTTTGAAGAAAAGATGCAGCTGATTACCTCTGTTCCTGTGCAGCTCTGCAGATCCTGTTGTTCCTGGGCCCCAGTCGTGGGTACAAGAGGGAGGACATCTGGGGACTCCTGGCCACAAAGGGACGGTCACTGACCGCAACCGGCAATCTTCCAAACAAGTGGCACTTCGGTGTTTTAACTTCTCGCGACTACGGCAAACAGCAACGCCACGGGTCCTGGCTGTCGAGATGGACATTCCTTGCTTCTGGGGTCCCGCACTCTGTTCAGGGGGCTCAGGTTCGGCCAGTCCTGCTTCCTGGGAGTCCGGAGTATCTACCTGGAGCTCTTGGCCAACTTAAAAGCAACGCACACAAACTGGTGTTCCTCTCCCTGGTTATTTGGTTCCTGCAAAGACTGCAAAGGAAATACAACCAGCTCCGAGAAGGATGTCCAGGTGGCTTACTTTGGAGTTGATTGGTCCCACCAACTCAAGGAGAGAAGTCGTCTTTGCAGGGCTTCTCTGTCGAGGCTAACTTGGAGCTTAAGCACAGCAGCAGTTCTACACCGGGCAAACCAACGGTCCAGGGGTTGCAGTAGGCATCCTCTTCAAGTTCCTCTTCGGATTCCTTCGTCCAGTGGTTGACTCTGCCTTCCAAGCCAAAAGCCTCACCTTTTATGCAGCTTGCTCCCATTCATTCCAGCCTAGCTGTCAGTCACCCAGCAGGGTGGCTGTCCTTGCCGGACTGTCAGCCGGCCAATCACTACAGAGTGCATTTGGGTCTCCTAGGAGACTAAGCACAGGGAGTTTCGGGCACCTCCCTCACTTCCTGCCCCCACCAAACACTCTGGAGCCAGAGGCGGGTTTCACTTGTGAATCCCGCCAAAGACAAAACAAACAAAGGGACCAAACCTGGTTTGGCGCCCAGAGTAAATCTAAAGGAGGACCAAAACAACAACAAATGGTGAAAAAAAGACTGGGGCCATTTTGACAAAAATGGCATCCATGGGTGTTTTAATGTGGCGCGTGAACCCAGCCCACGGTAAAGACGCAACACGGTAGTAAAAAGTATCCACTGCCACCAGCCATTAATTATGTAAAGGGAAACATAAAAAATGTTACATGCGTAGCTAGACAAAGGGACTACTAAGTAATCCCTCCAGCACCCTTTTGTAAGATAGTGTGTGCTAGGTCTAGAAAGTTACAATGTAAGTAAAGTCAATTTCACTTTACTGCTCTTGGAAACAGTAGTTAATCCAAGAGTAAGGTATTTAAACCTTGGGAAATCTAAAAGACTTCCCTGTGTCACTGCACTAAAGGTGCTGTGTGCCACAATGCAAAAAGATGCCTATGGAGTTTGTCGGACTCCAGAAGCCAAATGAAACACAGTTAAAATCACAAGAAAAATACACGAGAGAGTGGGAAAAAGGTCTCTCTCTCCAGGTTAAAAATGTAAAAGTCCTAGAGTCCAGCAAAAATGCTGGTGGTCTCTAAGGTAGAGAGGAATTAGCACATTTCTGAGAATTCTCCTTAACAGACCTTTACAGTGTTCTGTTTCCACAGCCCTGGTAAAGGCACCCATGGGTGCTCGTTTTACCAAAAAGGCCCCAGTCTTCTTTTTTCGCCATTTTAGCAGTTCTTGTCTTTTCTTGTTCCTTCTCCTGACATCCAGGGTGGGAAATTCCTTTGTGTGATTTTTCTTTGCCAGGACTCCTGTGGACTCCACACCCAAGCTCCAGAGTGTCTGTGAAGGCAGGAAACGAGGGAGGAGTCAAAACTCTGCAGCCCTTTCTTTGTCTTCCAGCCCAACTGTGAGAATCCAGTTCAAACTGGAATGCTGGCTGTTCTGAAAGGACTGCCAACCCCCCCAAGTTTGAATGTTGCATGGCTGTTTGATTGGCTGGGTTCTAGCATAAAAGTCCGATCCTGAAAGCTGAAAAGGTAGTCGACCACTGGAACAAAAACCAAAGAGGAAGATGAAGAAACCACAGCTGAGCCGATTTCCAGCGACCGGAGAGCCTGCTGTGTAACCAGAGCCTGCTGTAGCACTTCCAATCGATCTGGGTACTCCGAAAACGAAGACCCTGACCCCAAGCCAGGTTAGATCCATTAGACTCAGGAAGACCTGCATTTTGAGCCATCCCACGTTGTGCTGCGACCTTGCTGGGCTGCAGAACCCCAATAACCTGGGACCTTGCGCAATCTGGCGGTGCATGGTCTTCCCAATTCCGAATCTCGCTGAAACTTCGTGGGCATCTTGCTGGATCTCAAGAGGCACGATTCAGGCCCGAAAAGTCCCCTCACCAGAGTGCTGGATCTTGCAAACTACGAGAATCCGACTGGCGATATTCATTCTTCTGTGCTCCTGAAAAGGCACAAAATCCACAGAGCCACATCCAGCCGTGAGGAAACTCGTGCCTGGAGCCTTCTACTGTGATCCCTGCTGCAAAAGTCCTTCAAAGTCCTGTCTTTCATTTTCTTGACAAAGGAATCCATCAACCGGGTATGTGGCTGCAGATCCTGAAGTCTTCCTGCTGCATTTCTTCTTCTGTGCTGAGTTACTGTGTTGGCTGTGTTTTTTTTTACCTACCTTAAGCCTTTGTGATTTTTGTATAGCTTTGGGTTTTTTTTTTCTCTGATTGGGAGGCCACTCATCCAGTTCACCCAGGCCCACTGCAGAATCCTCAGAGGGTGTCTTCTCTGAAGTCCATGGACCCTCCACTAACTTTAAAAAGTGAAATACTTAATTGTTTGAACAGTCTTCCTCTGGAACGCTGACTTTGCCTCCAACTGAATCCATCTCGCCCTGCCTACAGCTGGCATCTAGACCACTAGGGTCCCTCTACTGCCTTTGATTGAACTCATGCTGCAGAATAAGGGAAGGACTGGATAAGAAAAGGGGTTCTGCCTTGAAAAGAATATCAAATGTTCAAAAGTTACTTACCTGTAAAAGAAGTTGGTTGGTAACTGTAACTGAGAATGAACAGTTACAAAAGTTCTTACTTACCTTGAATGTGTGTTGTACTATTCTGAAAAGTATATATAAGGTTAATTTGCACACCTGTGAATTCGGTGTGCCTCTTCCCCAAAAGTAATGCTGTTGGTTTCACTTCACTATTCCCGTTAGGATAAATGTGAGGGTGTCCCCAATTGGGTCTTGCTTCCCCTGACTTGCTGTTGGCCTGTCCAGAATAAGTCTGCCTGAGGTTATATTTACCTTTAAGTTGCTGATAGCCCCTTTAAGAAGTATATAGGTTTTACTTACCTTGAGTTAGTTATTGCTTACCTCAATCTGTGTTCCACTGATCTGAAAAAGCAACTGTAATAGAATATTACAAAATTATGTCTTCCCTGCCTAGAATAGCTGTGTGCCATTCCTGAAAAGCGTTCCTTTAGGTGTAGCGGGCCTTGGGGTTGCCTGGAGCATCCAAAATTAGTGTAAAGAGTTCTTGCTTATCTTTGCCTGTGTTCCACTGAGCTGAAAAGCTACTGTAATTGTATATTACACAAAAAGGACTTTCAAATGGATTGTGGCCTCTAACGTATTCCTCATCTATGACATAAAATGTCATAGATGAGGAATACGTTGGAGGAACATCCAGTCGAAAGAACGTTACCAGTTGGTAAGTAACTTGTTCATCTCTCTAGCTTTGCTGCTTCGGAATTTTTTTTTCAACAGTGGGCACTGTATGCAGTGTCCAGTCGATGTCCCTCAAGAGCCTCCGTCGATAGTCGACGTCATCATCAGCATAAACAGTGCATGCAGCGCCCGTTGGCTTCAGTTCCGTTTTTCCGAGCTAACGCTGCGATTGAATTACAGCACGCCTCAGTGAGATTTTCGTGAGAAAATGTCTTCTACTCCATCGACGCCCAAGTCGGGTTTGAAAGAATTCCAGGACTGCGGGTCGAAAATGTCGATTACTGATCCTCACCGCGTCTGCCTGTGGTGTCTGGGCACCGTCCTGCCGACTGTGTGTCCTGTCAGGCCATGACCGAGAAGGATCTCAGGGAGCGTAGAGGCAAACTGGTGGTGGGGATGTTAGCAACAAAGTCGCCTTCGAAGAGGGAGAAAGAGACTGGTGAGTCGAGAGACTCTTCCCGGTGCAAAAAAGGTCCTGATTGAGGAGTCGATCGCAGCACACTTAGCCTTCTTGCTCTAAGAAGGCAAAGAAGAGACGCCATAGGTCTCCTTCAACCTTGAATGATTCCTCACAGAGGTAATCAGATGCCCTACAAAATCAGATTTCCCCTGCAAAGTGGGATGCATTTCGTAGTGAGATGTTGCGTATTTTTGAGAATGCGGCCTCGAGCCCCGTGAAAGAAAAGCAAAATGGCCATGCCCAGGTCGCTCCGAGTAAGAACGACAAAGGGAAGTCGAAAGCTAAGATTTGAAGCCGAGCTCAAAGCCGGCGTCGCATCGAGAAAGTTCTCGATCCGACGAGAAGTCGTTCAGTGCGTCGACGAGTCGAGAACGGAGTCCAACTATGGTTCTGCCGTAGAAGCACAAAGCGTTGAAGGTTTCGACGTCTTTGCCGACTTCGCCGAGTCTTAGCTGTTGACGCCAATTAAACCGGCACCATTTTCAAAGCCATTGACAGACGAGGTTTATAAGCCTTTACCTTAAAAAGTACTATTCTAAGTCTCTGTCTGCGATATGAGGAAGACCGACCTTTTGATGACTGTTCACCACCGTTTGGTTTTAAGTTTGGCACCCCCAATGTTCCAGAAGAACTTATTTCTGACGATTCCAGACTAAGAGATTTGTATGATAATCTCCAGTCAGTTAGTGGCTTGGATACCTCGCCAGAATTGGAGTTTGGCATGCCTGACCCCTCTGAGTATGCTGACTCAGCCTACAGAAAACTGTTGTGAAAGGTCATTGAGTTTATGGGATGGAGAAGGCCTACTCCATCATTCGAACAAGATGATATGACTGACGTCTTGGAACCGGGCCCTCAAAAAGACCGCATTTTACCATTCCACATGGCTCTACAGAAAAGTCTCTGCTCATTGGGAGACTCTGGAAACTGCACATGCAGTAGATAAAAACTTTGCAAGGAAGTACAGACCTTCCGGCAGTGACCCGAAATCTTACTAAGCATCCCACTCCTGAAAGCTTGGTGGTTCAGGCAGCTACATCAACTAGAGAGTTTATCCTTCCAGCCCCCCTGACAGGGATGACAAGAGGGTAGATGCCTGGGCACATAAAGTTTTCACTGCATGTAGTATGGCTTTGAAATCCACTAATGTGACTTGCACATTGGCTAGATTTACGTTTGCCCTGTGGGACTGTGTTGCTATGGCGGCTGAACATATCCCAGAAGGCGAAGAAAGACGGCATCTGCCGTCAGGTTTGGATACTGCAGACCGCATCAGCAGATCCATGGCTGCTAGCACAGTATTACGCAGATTTGCGTGGTTGAGGAATTCTGGGTTTGCACCAGACGTGCAGGCAAGACTACTCAACATGCCCTTTGAAGGCTGGAGGTCGTTTGGCAGCAAGGCGGATGAGAGGTTGGAGAAGCTGCAGACTTCAAAGGCAGCGGCTAAATCCCTTAGCGACATTCGGTCCATGATTCGATCTAATTTAATTGGTACTCCCATTTCCAAATTATTACTATTTGGCAGTCTATCATAAGATGAGGAATATGTGGGAGGACACAATGCATTCGAAGAACAAGTACCTTACCCCCTGGTAATGTTCTTTCGATTGGATGTTCCACGTATTCCTCATTGCCCCGCCCAGCCTACCCCACCGTACAATTTACGTGTTATTACACTCCACGCTTTTTGTGAGCCTTTGGTCTTGGGTACGCCTGGTAATTCCTCTTCAGAGGTGGTGGGGGGGGGGTAGGGGACAGAACTGAAGCCAACTGGTGCTGCATGCGCTATTTATGCTGATGATGATGTCGACTGTCGACGAAGGCCCTCGAGGTACATCAACTTGACGACACTGCATACAGCGCCCTCTGTCCAAAAAGAAATTCCGAAGCAGCAAAGCAAGAGATATATTATCATAAAATGAGGAATACGTGGGAGGAACGTACAATTGAAAGAACGTTACCCGGGGTAAGTAACTTGTTAATTTGCAAGTTGGTTGACTATGTGATTTTCTTGTTGTGTGTCACTGCATGCCGACAGGATCTACTACCCTTGCATTACTGAAAGTAATCGGAAAGTAATCTATGCTCTTAAACCCCTAGAAATATTGTTAGGTGTTCTAAATAAGGTCTGTGCTTTGATCTGTGTTGTTTTTAAAATGTTTTATTTTTTACATTTGTATAGCGCTCATACAGCCCTTGGGCATCGCAGCGCTGTTACTTGTGTGAGGCTTAGTTACAGAAAAATGTGTTTATATGCTTTATGATGGTACTTACCCGATAATCTCTTGGTCTGCTTTTATATGATATACACCCTTTATTTTTACAATACCTAGTGAGTCAGTGTTTCTTTGGACCATATGTATAATACAATTTCTTTGTACTGAATCTACAGCCCTCTCTCCCTCCTAAAATAAGCCTGGCTGCTCTGTCTACGCTACCATGCACTCAGGTGGTACAGCCTTGAGTGGAGTCTTGTACTGGTCAGTTGAATGGTTTTACTAAGCCCTTAGTTGGACTACAGAAAAACTGTCCTAACAAAGGCTGTACCACCGGAGTGTATACGGTAGCGTAGACAGAGCAGCCAGGCTTACCTTAAAACGAAGAGACGACTGTAGGAAAGTACATAGAACCTGTAGTCTACCAAGGATTCAATAGAAACACTTAACACCAGAAGTATTATAACAAATAAAGGTTTATTATAAATACAAGTAGGCCAAGTTAAGCCTTGGGTAAGTACTGGTCATAATAACATATTTATAAAAACACAGCACAATGCTTGAAGGTACACAGACCCAAGCATAAACCTTCTTCAGAATAACTAACAATAATTCTATGGAATTCAGACCTATCATACACAATTAGTGTGTGTCACACTTATTCAGGGGGAGTAAAAACCATGAGTTACTTTTTGATTACTTTACAGTAAGTCAAGGGGAGTACACCCTAGCAGTCGTGCAGTGACACTCAGCAAAGAAATCGCATATTCTACCAACTTGCAAATATACTTTTCTGATCAGTGGAACACTCATTCAAGGAACAGTAGAAACCTAGAACTATTATTCAGGATAACAGCTATGCTAGGTGAGTAGGACCCTTTGGTGTAATATACAATTACAGTTGCCTTCTAGCTGAGTGGAGGCAAGACCCAATTGGGGCACTCATACATTTCTGCAGGCATCACTCAGCCGGGTTTACGTTTGTCAGTCACACATTTTCCTCTACTTTGTCACGATACAGGATTTTCCCTTAGCTTTCCAAATACTTGCCGGTCAAAGACTTTCTAGTGTACAGGGGGGTTTTACTCGACCCCTGTATAACCGCTTTGACCTTTTCCTTATGACTCTCCTAAGGCCTTCTGGTATCAGTAGTTTCAAGGGGGATCAGCCAGAGTCTTTCGAGTGAGCACCCACGTGTTGCCGGACCCTTCTGCAACTGATCTTTCCCATGCAGTGTTGACAGTTCTTTGATTCCCATTACTTTGCCATTTGCAACTTTTACTCAACACAGTTCGGTTTCTCATCAGTTCTCCCTTCGACTCACCGGCTGTGAAACCGCTTGCCTTTTCTTGTCTCTGGAGTCAAGGATGGTACCACGGTAGCTAGCTCCTCTCCCCGTCTTGGTTATAAACGTAGGAGGGCTCTGTGTACTGTTGACATCTGCTACAGCACATGTCGGCTATTGTTCAGTCTTATGTCTGTTTTTCTGGGAGGCTTCACGGGTCTGGGTCGAAAAGGGAAAGGCCGTTTCTCTCCTGGTCGTCACTTCAGTTCTCGCCACTTTCCTCCTCCTCTTGCACTACCGTCCCAGAATAGCTAACTCATCGTGCAGTCTGCCTTGCTCATAGTGTGCTCTCGTGCTCCACCTTTTATCCCTGTGGGGAAGGGAAAGGGCCGTCTGGTATATGTGTGGTTCTGGTCAATTGCCGGACTTTGCCTGATCCTTGTGTTGGGACATGCCAGGTAAACAGCTCTAATGTTAGTCTGTTGACTTTCGTTGTGTGAGAACGTGTTTGTGTTGGAAAAGGGAAGGGGGGTTAGTTTCTGAGTATCCTACATGGTAGGATGGGGAAAAGGTGTTATAAGAAAGGCGATACTGCGCCTCACCGGTCGGTGTCCCACTTCCATTCCCCCAGGACCCCCTGTTATGCAGAATCATATGCAGTACCCTTTGGGAACACCACACACAATTAAGACTACAAGTGCAAGTACAAATTCACCTTTGGTACAAGCCTGTACTACACAGTAAAGTGGTAGTGATGGCTGAGCAGCCAGACTTATATCAAGAGTAAAGTGAGCAGTATCTGAAGTTACACAAAGGACAGCAATTACTATGGTTCAAACAAACACTGACTCAAGGTTTCTGAGTAAAAGAATATACATTTATTTACACCATCAGTTCTAAAACAGTCCACTAATATAAAGCAGCAAAAAATCACAATCTTAATACACTACACACATTTTGAGTTAAGCTCAAAATGAAGTGTGAGCAAAATGGTACTCCAGTAATTTAAAAAGGGAGGGAAAGACAAGGTTATTCAAAATCGAGCAGCACCAACAAGTAAGTAGGCAGGGCAATCTAGAAAAGGCTTATTACAACTATGATTCAAATCAATAGGCCTGGGCCAGTGTTAATGGTTCAGAGTCTTTGCAGAGCATCACACAGTTCAGAGAAGTTTGCGGTTAAGTCTTTGCCAAGAGTTCGAAACAAAGTTGGTTGGAAGAAAAGGTATTTAAAAGAGTAGAGAAGGACAAGCCCTCGGATTAGCCAAAGATTTCAAACACTTTCACCGCGGTCGGACGGAACGAACGACCGACCGGATTTGTACAGTACCTTAGTAGAAGAAGAATGCTGTAGCTGAGGCAGAAGTTCTTGGCAGGTCCTGCAGCCTCACGGTTCCTGAAGCGGCTGTCGGACTGACAAGACGGAGGAAGACTGGAGGGTCCTGCACTGCCCAGGGAAGAAGCCAGCAGCAGAGCAAAGCGACGAATAAAAGGTGCGCTCTTTAAAACCCAAACAGGGTTCGGTCCTCCTGGCTATCCGGTTCACTGCAGCGAGGCACAGCATATTTGACATGGGGAGGGAGGCCTTGCTTGGTGTTTGGCGAACTGGTTGGTCCCACCAGCTCAAGGGAAGAAGATTCCTTGCAGATCTTCTCTGTTGTCGTAGTTTAGGAGATTCGGACCCGCAGCAGGGCTTCGCCGGGAGGTTCAGTAGTTGCAGTAGTCCTCTTCCTTCAGCTTCTCTTCAGTTCTCTCGATCCAGTGGTGACTCTGCCTTCCAAGTCCCAGAGACCTGCTTTTATGCACTTTTCCCCCATTCACACAGCCTGGATGTCAATCACACAGCAGGGTTGCTGTCCTGGCAGGACAGTCACCTAGCCAATCAAACAAGAGTGCTACTTGGGTCTCCAAGGAGACCCTGAGCAGGCGGCCTGAAACCCCTCCCTCACATCCTGTCCACCCAGACACTCGGGCGCCTAAGGAGGGAACCTGGTTTGGCGCGCAGAGTAAAACACGAGAAAGACCTTTACAAAAAGAAATGGCAAATAAACCCAGCCGGAACCAAATAAAATTAAAAGGGGTCCAGCGGATTAAAGTTTGAGGCTACCACCATAGCCTCTAACAGTACCAAAGCTATTTTCATAGCTCGCAGTAAAATAAAAATTGTAGAAACCACTGCCACCAGCCAAATCTTAAAGAAAGGGGAACTAAATAATGTTCCATGAGGAACAGACAAAAAGGGATAACTATTAACCCTTTCCAGTACTCTATTGAAGATAGTTTGTACTGGGTCTGTAAATTTAAAAAGACTAGTAAAAGTCTGTGGTAACTTTACATGCTCTGGGAGACAGTAGCCAGTCCCAGAAAATGGAGTTTAAAGTGGGAGGTCTAACAAGGCCACCGTAGTGTGCAAGCCTTTTTTTTGTCTTCCATAAGTCTCTAGATTGAAATAGTAAACGTAAACCACTTGTAAATTCCGTCACACATGGCGGGTTATTAGAGAACCCGGTTTTACTAAAACTGATAATTCCCATTATCTTTTATCAAGAATTCATGCACATCAGATCAGATCAGTACTAAGGGTGATTAAAATTGTATTTTTACCTTTTAGTAGACTGATTTAGTAAGTGCTTGTATCACCCTGGCTTGTTTTTTACCGCTAGTCACACCACACGTAACATGTTCTATGTAGTGTGTGTGACTCCATGATGCAAACAGGGGATTGCCCTAAGAACCAAATACATCTTCACTCATTTTTCAGGTGCATATTCCTTTCCGTATTCTATCAACTGTTAGATAAGCGGCACACCAACACGTTCTAGCATTAGAGGGTAAATAGGTAGTATTAGATAGAACTTCCTGCTATCCTTCTGTCTTCTTTGTATGCACCCTGAATCCCAAGGCATCATCTGTTGCAGCTCCAGTGACTCCCTTCTGAGGGTTTCTGTGGTTTGACGTGACATAGGTTGCTATTTTACAAATAAGTTGCAGTATCATTCCAACTTCTGTGTTATAAACTGCTTGCAGGGACAAACCCTATTGTACTTTAGGTACCCTTTGTCCTTTGTGTGTTTTATGTGTATATCCCAAAACATCCTTTCCTGGGAGGTGGTAGACAGAGTAGATTTCCCTTTTTGTGTGACATCCTCTGTACCTGTGAGTTCCGAGGCACTTTTGCTGGACCACTGGATGTTTAACTAGTTCTTCTGAGTGAGCGAGAACCTTTTTCCTCACTCATTCATTCTTTTACTATTCTTTTGGGAACCCTTTTTACCTCTTTTTATTTAATTTTGGAATCGTGCTTTCCTCCAACTTTTTTCTGGCATCTACATTTTACTGAAGCAGCACACAGCACTTTATGTGCAGAGTTGCTGGAGCTCCTAGAGCTTCCATTTTAGTATTTATTTATTTTGCCTGGGTTAACTCTATTACCAAGGCAGGGGGATACCTTTTATTCTACCTGTATTTTTTCTGTGTGTGCCACCTGCACCCTGCTATCCCTGCGGCGTCGGCTCCTCCCACTAACGTGGGTTAGAGCTGATGCTGCAGGGTGCTTTTCTTTTTTTTTTTCTTTTTTTTTCTTGCATATCCCCCTCTTAACAAAATGGTAATCGGCGGACACACCCGCAACATCCGACTCCCGTTGCGGCACCTAAGTAGAGGTTTACACTGTTCGCTGAGCATAGGTGTGATTTTATTCAGTCACTAGTAGTCATGTGCTGTTGTGCGTGGCTATGTAATTTCTGCAATCACTCTTTGGCCACTGGAGTGATGTGCCGCCAATGATCTCTGCCTTAATGCCAGTAAGACTGAGATCCTCCTCATCGGAACACTAGCTCCCTCCTTTCCTCTCACTCTCTCTTTGGCCGCCCACTCTGGGCCCTCTTCCTTCTCCTACCTGTGAGGCTAAGAACCTTGGGGTCCTCTTCGACTCCACCCCGTCCTTCTCTCCTTACATCTCTGATGTCACTAAGAAGTCAAACTATCAGCTGCACCTTAGAGGTATTCTTCCTTTCCTCACTTTCCCCCAGAAGCTCACTGTCTCCAGAGCTCTGGTCCTCTCTAGGCTGGACTACTGCAACAGCCTCTTTCTAAATCTTCCTGCCTCTCCTCTCTGTCCTCTACAACTTATCCAGAACAGGACTGCAAGACATGTCCTTGGCCTCAATCCCAGGGATCGTATGTCTCGAGCACTCAAATCTCTTCACTGGCTCCCAGTGGCAGCAAGGAACAAGTTCAAGACCCTCTGCATCGTCCACAAGGCTTTCTGGGGGCCTGGGACCGCACTACCTCCAACGCTCTCTTCCTAAACATCTCACTTCTCAACCCCTCCGCTCATCCACCTCTGAGGGTCAGTTGCTTTTCCAAGCAGAGAGTTGGGGGCAGATCTTTCTTCGGCTGGGGCCTCACTGTAGGACAGCCTCCCTCCCTCTCTCAAACATGAGCAGAAAGAACCGCCTCCGGTTCCGGCAGCAACTCAAGACCTTCCTCTTCGCTTCCACTTTCTCTTCCTCTCTCCTGCTTGATTACCCGTCTGGTCCACGCACTGGTCACCTGGCCACCCTCTGAACTTGGGCCCAGGTCCTTCCATGTCCAACTGCACCTAACTTGCACTGCTTCCTGGCTCCCCTTCAGCACTTGTGGTCTGTTTGTAACCCTACAGTCCTCTCTCTCTGCACTTAAGAGCCATCCGTTTGCTGCACTTTCCTTTACCAGCACTGAGCCACCAGCTGGCTGCACTTTTGATTACCAGTACTAATCCACCCCCCCCCCACATCCCCAGCACTTCTCCCCATCCACCATCCACTTCCCCGCACATGCGCGATCAGAATGACACAAGGCCTAGTAAGATTGTTGTTTTGTCCTCCCTCTATCCCCACATCCCTTTGTCTTCTCACGCCTAGAAACACTTGTGTACTGGTGCATTATAAATGACATGTCGTAGCATATTATGTGTGGTTTGTTTAGTGAAGTGTGCGATTTGTTTGTGCAATATAGGTATGGTTGTGTTATGTTTAGAATTTGAGGTGTAAGCAGAGGGATGATATTTTTAGCTGGTTGGTGAGTGGTGGCGCTCCATCGTACCGCCGCTGCTTTGGCCACCTGTGATGCGTGTCCCTGCTAGTGTCGTGTATTGTGGTGTGCTGGGGGAGGGAAGGTGTCTCCCGCCTATATTCTGTGTAGGGTTGTGTGTTGTCTGCAGGGCTATTTAGTGGCAATGCTGACTCCACCCCCCACACCCCTGTGTCCTGGATAATGGATTTCTACACTGCTTGGGTCCCTGGCATAATCTGGTGTGCAGCCACCATCTCGTTCCTGTGTCTCTTGGGGTGGGGGGAGAGTATTTGAGGGGGGGGGCGCTGGGACCTCTTCCCTGTGCCCTTGAGCTACCTGGTCCCTGTGGTTTTTCTGTTTGGTCGCCACTCTTTCCCCTTCAACTCTTATCCCTTCTGTCTGTGGTTCAACCTAGGATGTTCCCATCTCTCTCATTAGCCTCTGTTAAGGCACTCCATGGGGACCCAGTTCTCCCTCCCACTCTGAAGTCCCTCCACCTCCCTGCACTTGTCGTGGTATGCTTTATTCCTCTGTCTTGCGACATGTGTGTCCATTCCGAGGGGGTGTGGGTGTTGCTCATTCGTTTTCATCCCGTTCGTAGTTGAACAGCCAGGTTTTTAGGAGTTTTCTGAATTTTAGATGGTCCTTCGTGTCTTCATAGAGTTACATTGGGGTGAACAAACCATTCTTGCCGTCGGACATTGGTCCTTGGGGCAACCCTTCAGGGAAACCTATTGACTTCCTTGACTTGTGAAACCTAACTTTCACTTACCGGCAAAACCCAGAAGAGATCCTGTTGAGCCACTCTGAACCATGTACTCTGTTTTTCTGCCCAGCCCCTGCTCACTGGTGGCCCAGTGGTCCCTCTGAACATTGTGAAACTCTCATAAGATAGTGTTGGACTCTTTAAAACAGGCTGGAACCAAGTTACTAAAAGCTGTAAGAGTTTGGAAAAGTTTGCATATGTGTTTCAGGTGGTTTTACTATGTGATTTGTTACTGAAAAAGCTGTTCTATTCTGACTACAACTGTGGTTTATTCTCCAAAGAATATTGCAGTGTTATTCTATTGTTTTACTGTGTTATAGTACTTACTTGATAATTACATTGTGCCTTAGTGTATATATTAAATAACTATAGGTACATCTGTGTTTTCTTAGACCAAGTGTATGCTCAGAGTTCTTTGTACCTCACTGCAGCCCTCCTCCCTCTTTAGACTAAGCCTGGCTGCTTTCCATTCTACCAAATCTTGTGTGGTTCAGGCTAAACCTAAGTAGTGTAACCCTGTTCACCCAAGGTGGGCTGTGATGTCTCAAAGTACCTTTGTACAACTCCCTAACATATACAATACTCTGTGACTCCCAGGACGTCTGTGTATACTTCGTATCATAAAGATCGGACAACCAAGGGTCCATTTCCAATGTGTTTATGGGTGCAATGTGTAATCATGTTTTTTGCCAGTGCAGCAGATGCCTTCTCCTTTGTTATGACATTGTAGCACAAGCTATAGTGGGAACGTTCTGTGGGGACATTTTATGTCCCCTTTTCTTTGCTTTAATTGGCATTTTTGTGTTGTCCCAAGCATCCTCTGAACAGCCCAGTGACAGTCATTAGATGTGTACCCTTTTGTTAGATGCAACATCACATGCAGCCTTTTCAGCCGTGATGATGCATTTGAGGACTATATGCTTAAAATGTACCTCTCTCGTGTTTTAAGTCCTATTCACGATGACCTAGCCTTTGTTGGCAATTCTTCATTCTCCACCATTGGATCTTTCATAGATTCAGATGCTTGAATATTCCCTGGAATCCTCTGTGATAAAAATGTAATTATTAAAAATGTTATATATACATCCTTTCTCCCCTAGAGAATGCATGTAAATGCTCCATTGTGGCCTATGAGCCACTCCATTGTATAGTCCCTCCACCTCACTTTGGTCCTTTATGGCCCCAACCAGTGAGGTGGCAGGGCTTAAGCTCCGCCCTAGGCAGCCATCTTCAGATTTTTCACCGCAGTCTATCAGACAGAAGGAATCCTCCAGCTATTTGAGCTTTCACATTTCTTTTCACATTTTGTGTGTAGTATATATTTTCTAATATATTCTACTGTTTTCCCCTCCTTAGGGGCTTTATATTCTGAGTCTTTGGACTCTGAGAAACGTTTTTGTTACTTTTTTGTCGAGTGAAAGTTCTCCTCAGCATGGCTGAGCTTCATCCTACCAAGAAGCCTTCCCTGTTCAGGGACTGCACGAGGTGCAGGAAGAAACTGGTCTACATGAAAGATCCACATGACCAATGTATTTCCTGCTTATATCCACATGACATTAACAAATGTGACATTTGCAGAACTTTCTCCACCAAAACCCTGCAGGACAGACACAGGAGACTTCTGTTATATCTAGAAGCCCAAAGGTCTGTCATCTGACGAGTCTGCCAAGACAGCTCCTGTTTCGTCCACTAAACCATCTGAGAGACAAACCTCTAAGAGAAGGGCCTCTTCAGTGGTAAGGAGTTCCTCTCCCTCTCATAAGGCTAAAAGAAAGTTGGAAGCCACTTCTTCTATGTCTTCCTTGGACTCAGGACACCACAAAGCACGTCATCCTGAAGAAAAAACCACATCCAAAGGTAAAGAGGTGTTTTAAAAAAACCGGGGGGGGGGGGGGGGGCAGTCGTCCACAGAGAAACCGTCCACGAGCGGCAGCAAGGTCAAGGACTCACCGTCGACCAAGCCGTCAACGAAGCCACCGTCAAGAACGACAACACTCCAGACCTCATCGCCAACGACAAAATCCTTGGCGTCGAAGTCATCGTCCACAAAATAGTCATCGTCGAATGGAAGCGCATCACTTGCCGTCGAAGCTCTCGTCCACGAAGCTCTCATCCACGGATCAACCATCTTCATAATCTTCGTTTCGACGACAACGAAAAATTCTGTATTTTCTGAGGAAGTGGAACCCACAACACCATTCACTGACGTCACGGATAAACCATCCAATCTGAGCAGTCTTCAGAAATCATTGGGACCAACGTCTCCAATTCCAGATACGCCTGAGCCTGTTAGAGCACAACTGTCCCCATTAAAAGAGATGACGGAACTCCCGGATGTCATTCTTCAGGAGGAGTTCTCAGACACAGAAATACTTGGTGAACAACGTTTCCTCATTCCTAAGGAAAACAGTCCTCCTTGGCAACCGGATTCAGAGGACTTGGCTGATCCTTATGACCCGGTTCTCATGGCATTGATGCAAAGAATCAAGGAATTTAACAGGCGCCAAGAGCAGAATAATAGATCTTCTGTACCTAAGGAACCAAGAACCCCCCTGAGGGATACTTCACCTCGGCATAGCACACCCAGACACTCCCCAGCAAGGAGTAGACCACAAAAAAAGAGCATGATTCCCTGAGCCTCCACGTAGATCTAGGAGAACACTCGGTGCTTCACCGACAAGAGTCTCTCTCCAGCATCACCTCATAGACCTCGATCGCCAGATCGAGATCCAACTACGGTGCCTTCATCTGTGTCAGTATCTGATTGGCAAGAGGACCCATTCAGGGATTTTTAGGATCCTGAGGAAGGGGAGATTACACAGGAACCTGATGCTCCCAGCGAATGGGATGATTACATCATCGAGAAACCCAGGAAAAGAGACTCACCAGGTGATACGTCACCCCCGGACGATTTAGTATCGTTTCATACGATAATTGGTAAAGCTGCAGACTTGTTCAAACTACAAGTTTCTTTGGAAGAGAAGTCAGTGCTTTACGAGCACAGGGACAAACGCAGAAGAACGGTTAGCACCATTCCTCTTCTCGACACCATATGGGAGTCTGGTTCAAAGATACTGGCCCCTCCTTTATCCACACCTGCGTTAGGTTCAAGACCTGAAAAGAAGTACAAGGCACCCGACTCTGCGCTGCTTTGTTTAAGGGGTTATACTAAGCCAGACTCGGTCATCACAGTAGCGGCCAGAAAGAAATTGGTCAACCCATCATCACCACTATCAGCACCACCAGACAAGGAAGGTCGTAAGCTGGAAGCCATGGGTAGAAAGGTGTCTTCCTCGCATCTCTCACTATCGGAGCAGGCAATGCATTAGCCATGACAGTCAGGTTTGACCGCAAGCTTTGGCTTCGCATGTCCAAGTTTACCAAACATCTACCAGCAGATTTACAGGAAGAAGCCAGATCCATCATTGCGGACGGAGAAGCCACTTCAGACCACATGATCGACGCGGCTGTTGACGTGTCTGAATCAGGTTTCAGACAAATGGCCCACGGCACAGTGTTAAGGAGACAGGCATGGATGAAGACCAGGAATTTCAGGCCTGAGGTGCAGGCACACATTTCGGACATGCCCTTCGACGGGCAAGATTTATTTGGCAAAAAGATAGATGACCATCTTAAAGGAATTAAAACAGACACGGATACAGCTCAATCCATCAGTTCCTTGAAGGATAAATATAAAGACCGCCGGTCCTTTCAGCCCTTTCGAGGTGCAGCGTCAAAAGACAGAGGCTATACACGTTCCTCCTATGGTCAAAAGTCACAAGGTAACACATTCCAAGGCACAGATATCAATCCGCCAACAGGTATTCCCAGAGAGGAAGGCGCGGCTCTTCCCATGGTAAAGCCCAGAACAAACACAATTGACCATTTGATTCTTCCCCCTCTATGCCGAACACCTGTGGGGGGGAGGGGAGGGGTTAAGCCAAGTTTATCAACGCTGGAATTCGATAACATCGGACAAGTGGGTACTACAGGTGGTCCGCAGTTGTCACACCATAGAATTCCTAGACTTGCCCCCACCCCTCGCAAAACTCACATGCTGCGGAACGTCATGGCAAAAGTTCAAAAGTTACTGCACAAAGCAGCTATAGAGCCAGTTCCTTATTCCTAGAAAGGAAAAAGTTTCTACTCCCGCTTCTTTCTAATCAAAAAGAAAAACGGTCAATGGAGGCCCATATTGGACTTAAGGGCACTAAACAAATACATCAAACGCATCAAATTCAAAATGATATCCCTACAAAGCGTCTTGCCATGGCTGAACAGAAACTACTTCCTAGCCACTCTGGACTTAGAGGACGTATACTTCCACATTCCAATTCATCCTGCCCACAGACAGTTCCTCAGGTTCACTATAGGAGACTTACATTACCAATTCTGGGTACTCCTGTTCGGGCTAAAATCAGCACCAAGGGTATTTACCAAATGTCTAGCGCCCGTAGCAGCAAACCTCAGAAGACTGGTTGATAAGGGCAAGCTCCTTCAGTCAAGCTCAATTGGCAGTATCGAAAATGATAAAACTCCTAAAAGGGTTAGGTTTTTCGATTAAACAACATAAAATCCTGCCCAGTACTCAGCAAGACGGTCCTTTTTCTGGGGGCCGAGTTTGAAACCACCATTCCCAGTGTAAAACCATCGGCAGACAGAGTAATGGCCATCCTCCGCTCAACATCATTGTTCCTACAAAAAGAGATGACTGTCATGATGCCTACCCCCGGAGCACCAGGCCAGGCCCAGCACCCCCGGGAGCAGGCATCACGCCCCCGGGTAAAAGCCCAGCGGCCTTTTATAGGGGCTCTTTGGACTCTGTCCTGGCGCCAACTCTGTCCTGGCGCCGTTGGCGCCAGGCTCATGTTGGACATCAGTCCTGGCGCCATAGGCGCAAGGCTCATAAGGGGAAGTTTTTGGTGCACTTACCTGAAGCAGACCATGCTGCACACTCACCTGATGCAGACCATGCTGCATGAAGAACCAAGCCAAATGAGGCTTAGGAGGGACTATTTTTCTGAAGGAACTATTTTGTTACTTGGGTGGGGCTGTGGAAGAATACTCACCTGGAACTTCTTCCAAGGCTATTTAAGCCACGCCCGGACAGCCACACGTGCTTCGCGTTGTTCTGCATCCCAGCAGCTGAACGCTCACCGTGTCTGCTCCTGCACCTGGACTCCAGCCACGCCCGCCTCGAACCTGGAACACCTGTAAGGAAAGTAGAGAAGAGAAAGGTGAAAACCAAGAACTTATTCAACCTTCTTACCTGCATCCGGAATCTTCACGCCAGCATTCCTGAAGGAAGACTTCCATTTAAAAGCACCGCGTTGCTCGCTGCAGCGCCGCGCTTCACTCACCTGTTCCCGAGACACCGCCCGGCTCCATCGCGGCTCTCAGCACCGGTCGCCACACCTCTGCACCTAGGGGAGAGAAGAAGAGACAAAAGGTGAGCAATGGAACACAAGAGGAAAGCCGAATTTTCAGCCATATTACTTACCGGCTTTTTTTGGTGAACCATTCCACATCTCGGGTCGGCGCCGCATCTTTGGCAGGTACCGCACCCCGGCCCCTATGGGGAAAGGACAAAAGACATTACTGGGGAATTATAAAGACATTTAGAGGGGTCGCCCTCATCACTAACTCACCTGATTTTACCACCGGCAATTTAACCCCTCAACGCATCGCCTTTGTTCTGCACCTGAAATAAAGGACAGATCACAGGTTAGGGAAAAAACAACATAAAAGGAGACTAACACTTGAACTTTTGCATCTTCATACTTACGGCGTATCGCTCAGGAAAAGTCAAGTGGATTTGCCAGCGCCATTCTGAAAACCAGTGAAGTAACTGGACGAACGCGCGGGGGTCCGAATTCTGCGCATCACGCTTGAAGAGGCCACAGCAACCCAGACCAGCGCCTCAGTGGGAGCCAGGTGAGCGTTACAACGACCACGATACGCTCTTTCAAATCCTTCCTGGGCATCATGTCCTCATGTATATTTCTCATACCAAATTGCATACTTTGCATGAGACCAATCCAGGAGACCCTGGACCACCAATGGAAACAAGCCACGGGTTCATGGGAAGATGTAGTACAGATACCGACGACAGTACACAAGGCACTTTGATGGTGGAATACTCCACAGAACCTGCTCCAAGGGATGCCATTGCAGGCACCAACATCCACTCTTCTCTTGAGGACAGATGTGTCCCTTTCGGGATGGGGAGCACACTTGGCACACTTGGCAGACTTTCAGGCAAAAGGGGCTTGGTCAGACCAAGAATCACAACTCCACATCAATGTCCTAGAACTCAGGGCGATACGATGGGCTCTAAAAGCTTTCCTTCCAGTAGTGGTGGGTGAAGTCTTGACCATCCAGACAGACAACACAACCTCCATGCACTACACAAACAAGCAAGGAGGCACGAAGTCAGTGATCTTATCACAGGAAGCTCAACTACTATGATCATGGGCCTTACATCACAAAGTCCAGATCAGGGTGGAACATCTCCCGGGAGTGGACAATATCTTGGCAGCCAAACTGAGCAGGAAATGCGCATCATCCCACAAATGGGAGCTAGACGAAAAGGAACGGATTTTCTCTGTATGGGGCCATCCACAGATCGACCTCTTTGCCACCAGGTCATCAGGAAATGTCAAGCATTCGCCTCAAGGTACCCGGAACATCAGTCGGCAGGAGATGCATTCTCGGTGGACTGGACAGGGAAGTTCCTGTATGCCTTTCCCCCCATTCCACTCATAGCCAGAGTTCTGCGCAGAATGAAGGAACAGGATTGCTCCATTATCCTAATAGCGCCGGACTGGGTGCAACAGATCTGGTACCCGACTCTGCAACATCTATCCCGGTGGCCTCCAATTTGCCTCCAAGCTCATCAATACCTCTTGACTCAACAGTACCACAAAGTCCTCCACCACGACCCAGCAAGCCTCTCCCTCAAGGCCTTGTTCCTGAGAAGCGCAAACTCATGAACTTGAACCTTCCGGCGGACTGCTGGGACATAATCAGGGCCTCTAGAGCCCCTTCGACAAGGATCACCTACGTGCGGAAATGGACCCGCTTCTCTAAGTGGTGCGAAACATCTACGATTAAACCACGTACAGCTTCTGTAGAACAGATACTACCTTACTTACTACATTTGGCCAAGATAGGTCTCTCCTTATCCTCCATCAAAGTTCACCTGTTGGCCATATCGGCATACACAACGACTCCAGAAACAGTCATTACTCTCTATTCCGGCCATCAAGATCTTCCTGAAGGGGTTGATGCATACTTATCCTCCTACGCCCTCATCAGTTCCTTCCTGGAGCCTAAATACTGTGCTAACGGCTCTCATGGAACCCCCTTTTGAACCCATTCACAGATGTGAAATAAAAAAATCTTATCTTGGAAAACAGCTTTGCTAATAGCCATAACTTCGGCCAGGAGGATCAGTGAATTTCAAGCCTTGACTTCAGAACCTCCTTTCACTTTGTTTCAACAAGACCGCGTCATTTTGAGGACACACCCAAAATTCCTGCCCAAGCTTTTATCAGAAATGACAGAGTGCATTGTTCTACCATCTTTCTTCCGGGACCATACCTCGGAGGCGGAAAGAGCTCTACATTCCCTAGATGTGACTAGGGTTTTGAAATTCTATTTGCAGAGAACTAAGGCGTTCCGCTTATCTAACAGACTGTTCATTGCCTTCACAGCCCGCACGAAAGGACAGCATATCTCCAAACCAAGTCTGGCAAGATGGGTCTCGTTATACATTACCCATTGTCATCTGTTGAAGGGCGACCCCCTCTCCAGACCACCTTGAGCACACTCCACCAGAGGAAGAGCGGCATCAGTAGCGTTTCACGCAGGGGTACCCCTTAAGGTCATCTGCAGAGCCGCTACCTGGAGCACTCTGCACAAGTTCGCTAAGCACTACTGCTTAGTTGAAGATACCAACAAAGAATCTGCAGTTGGACAGGCAGTATTCCGCCACCTCTTTGCATAAAAGCACCTGAATCTATGAAAGATCCAATGCTGGGGAAGTCTTAGTTACTTACCTGGAACTGTATTTTTCCAGCATTGGCAACTTTCATAGATTCACATGCGCCCACCCGCCTCTCCTGAGAGGCTGCTCCTATGCTCAGCACCCATCATACTGTAGTTCCTACGGTTCAAAACCTGAAGATGGCTGCCTCGGGCAGAGCTTAAGCCCTGCCACCTCATTGGTTGGGGCCATAAAGGACCAAAGTGAGGTGGAGGGACTACAAAATGGAGTGGCTTATAGGCCACAATGGAGCATTTACATGCATTCTCTAGGGCAGAAAGGATGTATATATAACATTTTTAATAATACTTTTATCACACAGGATTCCAGTCTGACGACGGGGAATATTCAAGCATCTGAATCTATGAAAGATACCAATGCTGGAGAAATACAGTTACAGGTAGGTAACTAAGACATCTTGCAAGGTTGGGGGATGGTCCTTTCTCCTCATGTACTTTTGGGGTCTCTCTACAGAAATCGTGTGGTGTACGGGAGGTGTGAGGATGGGGGTGTATGTGTGTGGGGGTGTTGGCAGAAAGTGATGTGTGCACCCGATCCACATTCCTCCGGGGGCATGACTGTTGCTTTTCAGATTATAGGTTGGCTGTCCACTATAGGACATCCACCTCCAAATTTGAATGTTGCAAGACCCCTTTTTGGTGGGCTGCAGTCACCCCTAATCCAATTCTGGATATAAGGTGAGGAGCGCTGGGTCCAGGAACTGAGTTGACCACTGTAACTAAAGAGATATGAAGATGATGACCGAGGTACGCTGCAAGACTGCTGCAGGAACCAGCATTGGCTCAGCCAAATCCAATGCGAACCATGACCCTCTAATTGAAAGGGAAAAACATTGCAAGGTGCGTCACTCCCTTTAAATGGTCCAGACCAACCAGTCACCTGCCCTTCTCGAGCTGTCCCAGATTGTAGGAGCCTGCATTTTTGCATTTTATCTGTATCATTCAGAACCAGGTTTGCTGTGCGGGAAGCACTTCTACCTGGCCGAACCGCTGGAATGCTGTGGGCATCTTGAGTGCTCAGCTCCGATGCAGAAAACGGGCTCTGCTGACCTTTAGCAGATCCTGATCCTGCCTGGGGTCGGTGCAAGACTTGCATGATTCAAGGCACCCATGCGGGTCTCGGCTTTAGTTGGGAGACCAAACCAGGATGCCCGAAGCCTAAGTGTCTAGAGGAACCAAAAGACAACTGGTGGTGATGGCCCATGAACCTGCGTCCCACTGTCCCAGCACCTTGACAATGACAGTGAGGCAGGTCTTCCCTGTTTAGACAGTTTCTACCTTTTTGGGAATTCGCCGACTTGAGATCCCTGCTCTCTTGAACTGCTCCCATCCGCATTACATTTGCTTTGGGCGCAAAGTCCTGCTTACCGTAGCACTATACGCAGCTGGTCCAGGGTGTGGTGTCCAGGTCAGTGGGTTTAGTGGTGATGTTTGTTCTGTTTTATTATATCTTACTGTTTTATTAAATTAGTTGATTACCTCTGATTCTGCCCTTGCACTGATGGTAAAACAGCTCGTCAGTTTACTCCGGTTTAAACCCCTAAATGATATGAGCTTCTTTTAATTTGTGTTACACTACGTATGTTCATTGCCCATATCGTTACTTCGAGGGGAATGGGTCCTCCGACGTATTCCATATCTATGACCGTAATCACCACAGCTGTGCTGCTTCGGAAAATCTTTCGGCGTCTGTGTCCTGAGTCGATGATGTTGATACGCCGTCCTCGAGGGCCTCCGTCGAGCCGACATCACCGGATGTTATAAGTAGGACGCACAAAGCCCGTAGCCTCAGTTCCGTTTTTCCGCAAACGTGTTCACTTCAGAGATCTCGGCGCGCCTCGATTCTACTGAATCCTGTTCTTTCGGTTCTTTGAACCTGTTTCTTCATTGCTATAACGAATATGATGTCTTCGGCTTCTTCCACCCCCGGTCCGGGTTTAAGAAGTGTCGGGTGTGCGGGTCCAAGTTGTCCCTGATGGATATGCACAACGCTTGCCTCTGGTGCCTCTGGGACGACCATGATACGGCGACTGTGTTGACTGCCCAATCGCTCACTTCGAAGGCCTTGCGGGAGCGTAAGAAGAAGCTGTCGGTCGGTAAGGTGGCCAAGCCCTGGAAGTAGCGTTCCACTGGTCTTTCGACGGACGATTCAAGGGGTGACTCTCCGCATCGCCGTCGTGAGTCCGGGGGTTCTCGGTCTGGGAGTCGTTCCCGCCTCTGCCTCTTCGAGGCACTCCAGGAAGTGCTGTCACAGGTCGCCTTCCCCGTCCTCTTCCGAGGACTCCGCCTGTCGGCGGGTAGCTTTTCCCAACAACCATTCCACTCCAGAGGAATGGGATTCGTTCCGAAAGGAGATGTTGGCGATTTTTCAATCGCAGGGCTCTGGTCCAGCTGCGCCGTCTGAGGACGCCAGTCGAGGCCGCGCTAGAGACACTGCTCCTCCGCCTTCGGGCTCAAGCAGTCGTCACGACCACCGGGTGCCTTCGAGGTCCCGGTCGGACAAGGATGGTCGTTCTAGGCATGCCCGTTCCAGGTCCCGGTCCTCGACGCCATCGAGACCGTGAGACTCTATGAAGTCTTTGAAGAAGACATAGACGCCGGCGGCGCCAAGGTCGCCGACGGACTCTCTCGAGGCCCCGCCTCCGAGGAATTCATCGACGCCATCAACGCCTAGGCTGTCGAGAGACACGCTCGGGGCTCCGCCCTCGATGCCTGTGGCGAAGCTGGCGGTGCCGCGCTCGACGTCGACGCCCATTCCGTCGATGCCTTTCGAGGCAGCCTTGTCGGAGGTACCCCGTGGCATGGTGGCACCCCCAAGAAAGGCGATAGCTAAGCCTAAACGTGTCTTTGTGTGCCTTTTTCTGTACCCTCTTTCCAGCCTCTAGATTATATTTCTGAGGTGGATGAGAGGTCTGAGGAAGGTGAGGTTCCTGCATTGGTTCCTGATGACATTGTTTCTGGTCACAGTCAACTTGAGGACCTGCGTCAGTCGCTGACGACGCCAGTGGTCTAGACACATCTCCGGAGGTGGAGTTTGGTGGGCCGGAGCCTGGCACGCATGCAGAATCTTCATATCGGTGCCTCATGTCGAGGGTCACTGAATACCTGGGTTGGTCTGCCCCCCCTGGGGATTTTCAGCAGGATGACCTGACTGATAACTTGACCAAGGTTCTCCAACTGACCCGGTGCTGCCATTCCATATGGCCTTGCAGAGAAGGGTGGCTGCAGCTTGGACTTCTCCGGAGAGTCTCCCGGCAGTGAGCAAGTCCTTGCCGAAGAAATATCGCCCAGCCAGTGGCGACCCCTGCTACTTGTACTTGACAACGCACCCTACTCCGGAGAGTTTGGTGGTGCAGGCGGCTACGGCCCCCGCAAAGCAGGCGTCATATCCTACCATCCCTCCTGATGGGGACGACAAAAGTTTTGACGGCTGGGCGAAGAAGGTATTTTCTTCTGGGGGTATGGCGCTTCAGGCTGCCAACTACGTTTGTGCCTTGTCTCGTTTCACGCACACTCTGTGGAACTGTATTTCCCTAGCGGCTGATAATATTCCCGAAGGGGAGGAACGGGATGGTTTCCTTGCTATCGTGCAGGATGGCAAGGACGCCATGTGTGAATCCGTTCAGTCGGGTCTGGACATGGTTGATTGCGTCAGCCGGTCCATGGCGGCGAGCACCGTAATGCGCAGGTTTGCGTGGTTGCGGAAGTCGGGTTTTGCTCCGGATGTGCAAGCCCGCTCCTCAACATGCCCTTTGATGGTGAACATCTTTTTGGCAGCAAGGCTGACGAGAGTCTTGAGAGGTTGCAGACCTCGAAAGCTGGAGCTAAGTCGTTGGATGCTGCAGTCTGCCAACCTCTGCCTTTTCGTCCTAGGGGACAACAATGCAGGAGAGGTTCCTTTTGTCATTACTCATCCTTTAGTAAATCGACAGGAGCTGCAAGTCACAGGGGCAACCGTAGGAGTGCCAGAGGTGGAAAACAAGGTACTCGAGGTGCCAAGGCCGCGCGTGCAGTTGCCTCTTTGCCCTCAGGACCTGCAGCAGCCGCTTCAGCTCAGTTATGGGGCCCATGCTTCTCCAGTTGGGGGAAGGCTGGTGCAGCATCTGGTAGAATGGCGTGCCATTACCTCAGATGTGTGGGTTCTGGAGATCATAGCCCATGGCTACTGTCTTCCTTTCCGGCAGAGGCCTCAAGACAATCCACCAGGGAACCTCTCTTTGAAGAGTCTGGATCCGCTCCTTGCGCAGGAAATTCAATCCCTGCTGGAGAAAGGTGCCATAGAACTGGTGCCTGTAGTGGAGAGGAACAAGGGATAGTATTCCCCTTATTTTTTGATTTCGAAGAAAGACGGAGGATTGAGACCCATCATGGACTTGCGCGGTTTGAACAAGCTCCTCAAGAAGGACAAGTTCAAGATGGTTACTCTTTCTCAAGTCCTCCAAGCCCTTCAACTTCCAGACTGGTTGGTGTCTCTCGACCTCAAGGACGCTTATTTTCATGTGCCGATCCATCCAAAGCACAAGAGGTACCTGAGGTTCGCTGTTGGCGACTCGCACTTTCAGTTTCGGGTCCTGCCATTCGGATTGACCTCCGCCCGAGGGTTTCCACCAAGCTCATGGTGGTGGTGGCAGCGCATCTCAGGAAAGGGGGGATTCACGTCTACCCCTACCTGGACGATTGGTTGATCAGGGCGCGCTCTCCCGAGCAATTCCTGGATCATCTGTCAGTCACCTGCCACTCCCTTCCAAGCTGGGCTTCTCCATCAACTTAGTCTCACTTGACGCCAACTCAGCAGCTCCAGTACATCGGAGCAGTGCTCGACGCGTCCCTGGGGCAGTGTTTTCCTCCCCAGGTGAGGGCTCTTCACATTCAGCAGATGGTACACAAGTTTCGACATGCCCAGAGTCTCCCGGCGTTCGAGTTCTTGAGGCTGCTCGGCCTCATGGCATCCTGCATTCTTCTGGTGGCAGAGGCCCGACTGCGGTTGAGATCTTTGCAGTGGGCTCTCAAGATGCAGTGGTCACAGACCTCCGGCAAGATGTCGGACCCCGTTCAGGTGCCGACGAAGGCAATCTGATGAGGGGTGGCTCCATTTTGGCTGCCCTGGCCGGAGGTGAAGATCGTGACCAACGCATCCCTCACAGGATGGGGAGCTCATGCCAACGAGCTGATAGTCAGCGGTCGTTGGTCTCCGTCGGAGTACATACTCCATATCAATCTGTTGGAGCTGAGGGCCGTCAGGCTTGCCCTGAAGGCTTTTCTGCCGACTGTGCGAGGAAAGAATGTTCTGATCCTGACGGACAACACAGTGGCCATGCACTACCTCGACAAAAATGGGGGGCAGGGTCACTTCCTCTGTGCAGGGAGGCGATGCAGCTCTGGTTCTGGGCCATCCAGCGGGAAATTTCGATCTCGGCAGTTCATCTGGCCGGAGACGAAAATGAGACGGCGGACGCTCTGAGCAGGCAGAGCTCGATCTGTCACGAGTGGGAGTTGGCTCAGGAGATTCTCCTGGAGATCTTCGCCCTTTGGGGGACCCCTCAAGTGGATCTCTTCACCTCCAGTGTCAACCGGAAGTGAAAAAGGTTCTGCTCGTGAGAATTTCCTCCAAAAGGAGCCTTAGGAGACGCGTTCGTGGTGGAGTGGTCCTTCCCACTGCTGTACGTGTTTCCTCCAGTCCCCATCATCCCGCAGGTGCTGCGGAGGTTACGGAGGTTCGGTTCCCGGATGATCCTCATTGCTCCGGCTTGGGCCAGGAGGGCGTGGTACCCGGACCTTCTCGACTTGTCCATCTGCCCTCCACGTCGTCTTCCCTACCGAGACGATCTGCTCTCACGGGAGGGAGGGTCAGGTTCTCCATCCAGAGGTCAGATCCCTCAGCCTTCACGCTTGGCTTCTGAAAGGTTGAGGTATAAGGATTGGGACCTCCCTGAAGACGTGATGGAGGGGTTGCTTTTGGCCAGACAGCCGGCAACGAAGTACCTGTACCGTTGCCGTTGAAGAAAGTTCTGCGACTGGTGCAGGGTTAAGAATGTGGATCCTTTTTCATGCGACATTCCTGTAGTTCTGTCTTTTTTGCTTTCTTTAGCCCACAGGGGCCTGCAAGTGGGTACCATGAAAGATTACCTGGCGGCGCTGTCCATATTTAAGCGCTCGTCTGAGGAGTGTTCTTATTTTAAAATTCCTTTAATTTCTCAGTTTCTGAAAGGGCTCACTAATGTGTTCCCTCCGTCACCTTTCCAGGTGCCCGGTTGGGATTTGAACCTTGTTCTCAAGTTTCCAGTGGGTGCTCCGTTTGAGCCTTTGCATTCTTGTCCTTTGAGACTGTTAACCCTTAAAACTGTATTTTTAGTTGTGGTCACTTCCGCTCGCAGAGTGAGTGAGTTACAGGCACTTTCAGTTAAGCCACCCTTCACTGTGTTTCATAAGGACAGGGTTGTCCTTCGAGTTCGTCCTTCCTTTCTTCCGAAGGTGGTGTCGGAATTTCATTTGAGCCAGAAGGTTGTTCTTCAGCATTTTATCCTCCTCTGCATCCTGGTAAGGACGAGTAGAGGCTCCATAGGTTAGATCCTAGTAGAGCTTTGAGTTTCTACATTTCACGCATGTCCCGGGTCAGAGTGGATGATCAGCTCTTTATTGGTTACGCTGGAAGGCGTTCGGGACAAGCTGTGACTAAGCAGACTTTGTCTAGATGGATTATCTTGCCAATTTCTAAATGTTACCGCCTGGCGGGTAAGGATCCTCCTGTAGGCTTATGGGCCCATTCGACTAGGGGTATGGCTGCCTCTACTGCCCTGCAGAGGGGTGTTCCTGTTAGTAACATCTGTGATGCAGCCACTTGGGCTTCGTTCCATACTTTTGTACGTCACTACTCCCTTGATTCTATCCATGGGCAGGATCTGGCCTTTGGCAAGGCGGTCCTTTACTCTGCAATTTGATTGGGCATTCTAAATTTGTATATTCTAAATTCTTTTCCCACCTCCTTACGTTGGTACTGCTTTGGGAGTCTGTCATAGATATGGAATACGTCGGAGGACCCAATCCCCTCGAAGAACAAGTTACTCTCTTACCTGGTAATGTTCTTTCGATGGGATGGTCCGACGACGTATTGCATATCGCTCCCTCCCTTCCTTCCCTGCTGCAGAATTTCTTATGCGTTTGCAGCTTACGTTTCCGCAAGGCTTTCTGTGGTACTACTGGCAGAAGATTTGTGCCACACGTTCTCGGAAAAAACTACAACTGAGGCTACGGGCGTCGTGTGTCCTACTTATAACATCCGGTGACGTCGGCTCGATGGAGGCCCTCGAGGACGGCGTATCGACGTCATCGACGCAGGACGCAGACGCCGAAAGATTTTCCGAAGCAGCACAGCTGTGGTGATTACTATCATAGAAATGGAATACGTCGTCGGACCATCCCATCGAAAGAACGTTACCAGGTAAGAGAGTAACTTGTTTTTCCATCCTGCGAATTCCTTTCTTGAACTTCAGCTTTGTGGTCTGTTTAGAGTATGTATTGAGATTGTACCAATTATTCAAAACTTTTTAATGAAATTAATTATCTCGTCGTGTGGCCTGAACATTTTAATTATTTGTGGCAACCTGATACTGATGTATTATTGTTTTACAATTTTAACTTCGTAATGTTTTATGCTTTTATGGCAAATTGCTGATAAAGCTATGTAATAACTTGGTAGTTGCTTCAGAGAACTCCCCAACTGAAGACCCTTAAGTCATCCTTCTACCTATAACTTTGGCTCTGAATTTTCTACTTCTTTGTCCAGGATCCCCTATGAAAGTGGCCTCTCCTAGTACTAATCACCTGTGACTGTCTGTACTTTGGGAGATTGCTACAGACAGACTCTCACTAAATCCAGATTGGACTGCTGAAGACTAACCTTTTGGTGTTCTGAGCTGCCTCATAAGTATAAGGTCTATGTTACGTGCTAGAAACCCTTTCCCTACTTTAGTATTTTCCACTAATGTGTTCTACCTGTGTTCAGTTCTAAAGTAGTGAGCCACCTATAGTGGGTTGCTTAACTGTGAAGTGTGTACGCGTGTGTGGATATTTGAGGGCTGTGGAGCTGCTTAGAATCATGTGCTTGGCCTAGGCAAGCATCTAGTGGTTGGTGGGGAGTATTACAATATTTCTTTTGATTATGAAAACAGGACATCATGTTACGTGTACAGTTCCCATGATCAATAACGAGTCTAGGTCCTCAAAATATATTCCACTTTTGCATTGGTCGTTCTATGTGGAGTTCTCATATTATGTGAGTGAGAGAATATTATTATTATTAAGATTACCTCGACAGCGAAGATTGCTCGATGAAGTCTATACAGCTGGCCGTGTGATTTCAGAAAATCGGCGTCTGACTGTCTCCAGGCCTTTTTAGGTGTTAGAGTAGGGAGAGTGGCAGAAAAATGTTACACTTGACTACACTGTTAGAGAATGTCTTTGTATATTTTCCCTATTTTTAAAATAATCTCCCTGTTCTCCAGCTTCAGCAATGGAGAATACTACTTTTAAGTTTTTTCCCCTACTGCAACCATAGTTTCCTTGGTGAGATTCACACTGTGTATAATTACTGTTTCCCATGGGATTATTTGGAGGAGAGTAGTCAAGCCAGTAAGCTATTTAAAACCAAGTTACTAAAAGATCTACGGTCAAGACACTGGGCAGCCTCTGAGGAATGAGCTGAGGCATCTGTCGAACCTTCTGCAGTTGTGGAAAACATTGAGGCCGAACAGGACAGTCCCGGTTTTGAAAGTGAAACCGAGGAGAACACTGTTGGGGATCCCTTGGCTTCTCAAAAGCCGGACTAAGGTATCAGGCCCAGCTATGGAGACCTACCCCTGGCGACAGAAAGGCTGAACGCATAAAACTCCCATGAGGGCTGTATGAAAATGGCAGTCGAGTAATCGATGCCGAGCAAAGCTAAGCACTGTGACTAACACAAAACAAAACCAACCCGGATCCCAAAATGATTTGTTTCGGAACCGATTTTATTTTATTTTTTTAATAATTCAAACAAAAGTAAAACCCACATCACCATAGGTTCAGCTGCCCTGGGGGAATGAGCTCTTTGCTAGATGGCCTACAGAAGAAAGGTACCCCTCAAGTCTCAGATTTTGAGGAAGATTAGGAGTCTCCTTTAACCTTGTGGACTAAGGAAAGATTTGAAGACTATGGACAAAATTCCCCTTTTCAAAGATTTCCTAGAAAAACACCCCATTAAAAGGAAGCATATATGTTGGGTAAATCTTCCTTTTTGCTGGCCTATTGAATTTTTGGACTGTTTCTCCAGAGTCAGTGGAAACCTTTTTCCACACTCACTCATTCTTTTACTCTAACCTTGGTAACCCTTTTTGCCCTTTTGTGCTACTTTTTAATGGTATGCTTTCCTCCATGTTTTCTGCCATCTACATTTTATTATTTCAGCACACGGCGCTTTCTGTGCAGTGTTGCTGGAAGCTCCTTGAGCTTTCTTTTTTATTTTACCTGTGTCAACACGTTACTAGGGCAGGGGGAGACACAACTGTATTTTATTTTGTGTGGTCAGACCCCACCCTAAGTGGAGTGCTGAGGGGAAACATTGTCTCCTTTTCTCACTGTTCCAGTAACCTTTAGTTACTGTTACAAGTTCATCCGACAGGCTGGTGGCAGTGTACCTTTTTGCATGACTTTTTGTGGACTTTTGTTGCAGACTGCCATCACAGCTGCGACAAGTGACACTAGGGTCACCATTTGCCTAAAATGGTGGCTGTACTTTTTAAAGCTCTGCTCATGATGACTTGTCTTTACTTGAGCCCTCTTCTATCTACCTGCCTTGGTGGGAGAGGTCCTAATGGATCTGTTGTCTTTGGTGGGAAAACCCACCGAAGACAACAGGCCTGAGTGCCAGAAAGGACGTCTCCGAAAAATGGCATTACAAAATCTTGCTGGGAAAAGGCAGTGGTTAAGATGCCGTCGGGGTTTCATTTTGTATTGTCCCCAGTATTCCATGTAACCCCCGCCCGCTCCCCCTGAACCATTATACGTTCAAAGGGAGAGGGGGGCACCCATGCAACACCTACTCCCCTTGATCTTATAATGGCACTCAGCGACTTTGTGTGGCGAGACAGCATTTTCCCGGCGACATATTGTAATGACTATCTTTTTTTCGGGGACATTTTCACTGGATACGGAACCAGTTTGTGATGGGAGGCTGGCTGTCCCTTTGGACAGCCACCCCCAGATTTGCATGAAGACTTGTCTGGTGATTTGTGGGCTTAGCCAATTTTCCTGCATAAAAGACTATGGTACTGGAGGAGAAACTCAGTCAACCACTGGAGCTGAAGATCCAAAGAACAACGTCCGCAGTCGCATCCAGCGACCGCCAGAGCCCTCTGAGTAACCGCTGCAATCCTGACCTCAACATCTGTGTGACAGGGAGGCCCCCAAGCGGACAACTTCCCCCTCTTGGACTGGTGGACCCAGCCAGTCCAAAGACGAACTGCATTTTGCGCCCTGCCTGGAAGAGTTGACCTCCACAGCCCACAATTCACCATTACCCGGTGTCCTGTACCATATTGCGTGCAACTTCAACCGAAGCACAGTTTTCGCCTGGAGTTCCATGAGGATGCCTGCAAAGTTTCAGAGACTGGACCCTGCTCCTGAAAGTCCCCTCAGCTTAGACAAGGATGAGAACCAGAGCAAAGTCTACCGCACGACAACCGTCTTTCACACGAGCCCTGAAAAAGGCACCAACGAGCCAGTGCTGCAGAGATATTCTACTGGGCTTTCAGCCACTCGAGAGCAACCATCAGATGCTTTACAATTTTTTATTTTTTTTTCAGTCGCCAGGACCAAGAAGTCCAAACCGGGGTCTGCTGTCGCCTCTCTTTGGGGACCGTCCTTCTGCACAAGCGTCTTCACTGATGAGGTACTGTTCCGTCCCGAATACCTGGGGCTTGCTTTGTTGTTCCTGTGCTTTCGGAGGTTTGCAGTTAACCTGTTACTTTCAATCCTTCCTATGCCTTCATTGAGCTACGTTAGGATGGGCAACCCTTTGTGTCCTATACCAAAGAAAGCTTCTGCTACTTACCTGCAAAACTGATGAACTCTGCCTGGTGTTTTGCTTACCTGCTTTTCTTCATTGGCCCTTGGTCAATGGATCCCCAGTGCCCCCTTGACTCTGAGACTCACTAAGAATGGGGCTGAACTTAATAAGATTTGTTTAAGCAGGGGTACTGTACAGGTTGGTCTACAGTTTACATACCTGTTTGAGAGGTTTCTACCACTTTTGTGTTACTTTAAAGGTGTTATAAAGTATATTTTATCCTTTTGATATTGCATATATAGTCTGTATTTAATGCTACTCTGTGATAGCCCTTACCTTACTTAAAGGTTGCAAGGTTTAGTGTATATAAAATAAATATTTATATAATTGCTAGTGTGTAAGTGTTTTCTTGAACAAAGTGTACGCTCTGAGGACTGTGTGCCTCACTGCAGCCATCATCCCTCCTAGACTAACCCTGGCTTCTCAGTCAATGCTACCAAACGTTTGGGTAGTTCAGGCTACACTAAAGAGGTACAACTATGTTCATCCAAGGTAGGCTTTCTAAAGTCTTAACACAGATGGGACTTTCGCAAAACCTCCTAACCGTATAAGATATATACTATTGCGAAGTGATGTTTATGATTGTAATTGTTCTTTTATAACATGCTTAATAGGGGAGACCACTTTGTAAGCGCAAGACGGGGATTTGAACCTGTATTGCTATGCATCGTCTTGCTTCCAAGACAAAACGAGTTGCCTCTGAGCAATCCTCACGGCATAATTTGATTGCATATGCTTCCGGGTTTGCTGCAACGAGTGAAAAGCTACCAATACAATATAAATGGGGCTTCTAAATTGAGGTGTGTGTTCACAAGTTGCAAGTCTTTTTAAAATAAGGGGTTTTCTCAGTACCCACTTATCATTTGTTTGTTCGCCTACTGTAGACACCACTTGAAATGCTTCTAATATTCATTTACTGTAGGCCATGGAGAGTGAGGTGAATGTACACTATCAGGAGCTCTACAAGCCGAAGTCTGGTTACCAGCTCCTCACCAACCAGCTGCAGCGTCTGTGCGTGTCACTGGATGTTTACCTGGAGACAGAGAGCCATGATAACAGTGTGGAGGGGCCTAAGGAGTTTCCACAAGAGAAAATGTGCCTGCGTCTCGTAAGGTAAGGGTCAATGTTCAAATAGGTCGACAGTTGGGCGAAAAGGAGGCTATACATAAATGTATTAGCGGGTAGGAAGGTTTAGTAGCATTTCTCTTGTCAGCAATACTATACATGAGTCCCTCCCATCCCATTAATGTCATCTTCCCCTTTTGTTTCTTCCTCCAGAGGTCCTAATCGTTTGAAGCCCTTCAAGTACCAGCATCCACAAGGATTCTTCAGTCACCGTTGAGATTCGTGGAGCCATTGGATGGCTTATCAAATAGCCTGATTGTTCCAGACTCTGTTACAGACTGCCTTACACACTATATCACTTGAGCATAGTGGGATTCCGACTACAAAATGGCATGGTGTGTCCAGGAACCATGGTTCTACGAATATTCTTTAGTTTATTACTTGGTTTTAGATGATTAAATCTTACTTTGACAACCCCAGAGAAAGTGTTTTCAACTATTAATATACGTCTGCTTGCAATCATAGTACACCTGGAAACCTAACGATGATGTACAAATATGATCTGTGAGGTAGGCAATTGTTTGCTCTTGTGGGTGAGCTATTGTTTGTATTAGAAAGCTCCTCCTTTGAGTCTTGCTGCACTATGGACACATTGATCTCCGGAATTAATCGGTTGTGCATTATTGTGGGGAGCTTGACAAATCTAGACTAGATCACTGGATGAGTGATAAAATAATACTTGTGCTCCTTTACAGTGAATTGCTACATCTTCCATACTAGTCCATCTACTCAAGAGTGGGGACTGTTTCCATGGTGTGCTATCTCAAGGAAAGGTAGTTTGCTTTTCTACAGTTTATCTTAAATTGAGAATGTGCTGCGAACATATTGAAGTTAAATCTTGAAGAATTCGATAAACCTACTTGGAAAATCGAAGACAACCTCTTAAGCAAGAATCTGGAAAATCCCAGAAGATTTGAAGGTACAAACACCCCGCACTGGCGCATTTGCCAATCAACACCAGCTGCCTCACGCTAATAGTGGACATTTTTTAACGCTTGAAATTCCACAGCACTATAATAATCCTGTGTGTGCCAAACTTCGTCATCCACCCCTATGCACTTCTCTCCACTGCCATCCATGTTGAGTGGGCTCCTCCTACCTACACTGGCCAACATGCCCAGCAGGTACCTAAAATGTGGAGGCTAGATCTACATTCCTTGGGTCTACGTTCCAGTAATTTCCCCATGTGTCACAAGGTTCACGCTAACTTTTCACAGCAGCATCTTTCCTCAACAATTCTACATCAGTAAAGGTACCCTGTTTCTCTTTACTGGTTTAGTTGTTTACCATAGAATGTTTTAGAGATTTAATAAATAAATGAACACATTTTTCGAACACAGGTACTCTGAGTTTATCTTAGCAGTAAATATTTGTATAGTAATAAGGTCTTCGACAAGAAGCTGTGTACATGAGCACATTTGAATGGCTGAACATTCCCTCTGGGTTTCCTACAATAGAAGTAGTATCATCAGATACCTAAACAGGTGAAGGCAGGCAGGCAGTGGGACAGTGAGAGGCGATATAAGTGACTGCACCAGATTAAGAGACACAAAGACAATAAATTGTGACTAGGTCAGGGACCTGACACTGTCACACTGGGGAGGAGGCCTACCAGGTTTTTTGCCAGAGCCAGTTTTGCCCCAGTGATGTGCTGAGAGATTTGGGAGGGTCTCAGTCTTATTCACCCACCCCCATATATGCTAGTTACTGTTGCAAAGTACTACTGTCATTCACCATGTACCTACCTTAGCCTATTTGGGCCAGTGTTTTCTCTATTCCATTGTAGAACTACAAACCCAGAATTCGTTGTGATGAAGGAAGGAATATTCAACCCAATGTTGAGCGGCACAGTGAACAGTGAGCTAATGAAGCACTTATTTGTTAAATGAATGCTGAAATTGGCAATGACTCTACTGGACCAAACACCATGAAGCACCAGCGGACTTGCAGATAAAATGGGGACGGGGCTCAAAGGGCACGAAGGTTCCCACCTCTGTAATTCGACTGCTGGAGAGGAGTGCAGTGCAAAGATTGACCCGGGGAACCAATTGAGCATGAAGGCCAATGATAGAATGAGGATAAAGTGAGACAAGCAGAATGGAAGTGTGTGGGTTTCTTGGGTGAGGTCAAGGGAGGAAAACGTGGACGGAGGGACCCGGCAGCAGAACATCGAAGAGACTGACGGAGAGCATGTGCAATATGAGGTATTGGTTGGTGAGAAAAGTGTTACTTGAGCGTGAATGGTGCATGTGGTGTTTGAGTGAGACTAATTTGGAGATATGGGGTTGCCCTTGTGGGATCTAATGAGAAGGGTGACTCGGGGACTGAAAGGGCAGGGTGAGTATGAGCGGAGGTAGTGTGGAGCGTTGTAGGGAGTAGTTGTGGGAAGGGACACACGAGAGGGAGAGAAGAGTGAGAGGAAGAGAAAGGGGAGAGATTAGAAGGAAGGGAAAGTAAGGAAGGAACATCAGTGTTGGGAATAAGTGAGCCTGAGATGGGCAAGAACAAGTCGGCCCTTCAGTGTCAAAAAGTGTCGGACTACTTGTGGGGCACCAGGCTAGGATCCACCTAGAACAGGGGTCTTCAACCTTTGGCTCTCCATAGGTTTTGAACTAAAACTCCCATCATCCCATAGTCCATAACAAGGTAGCTTAGGAATTGTAGAGCCAAAGGTTGCAGTCCTCTGACCTAAAAGATCCCAGAAGGAGTAAGATGGATGAATCGGTTTTCTTTAGGCCCTCAACCTATAGTCTGACTTTAGACGCACTGGTTATCGATCTCTAGTAACCATATTGGGGATTAGGGAAGTCTGGGTTAGGGTGTTCACAGGAAGACCAGAGATGGAGCGAAGGCCCTTAGTTTAGCCCCTTGAATTACTTAATAAAAAATATTCAATCATCCTAAAGAGTTGGTGTGCTCTTGATGCCATCTGTGGGATCCGTGAGGTGTAATCGTGGGATTGGTTGGACCCTGATGTATAGAGGTTGCCCAAAGCCAAAGAAAATGTTAAGGACAGTGTGATTGACGTAAGACTACCAGGTTTCTCATTAAAGCAATACCAAGAGCTCAGGATAAGACCTATATAGAGATGTGGAGGTGTTGTTTCCTCCCTCAGGGCAAGCCCCTAGTCGACAGGTATGCAGGTAGAGGCACCAGAAGGGGCATATGGGCAGAACCGTCCCCACCCCCCGAGTCATAATTGGCCTATAAACATTCCCTGGGTGTAGGAGCTGGAGTCATCGACTGGGACTACAGAATGGAGGGGAAGGCCTACCTCTTTAAACTAGGAAATCTCGCTCATGTCATAGATCCTGGCCGGCCTACAGCCCAAATTGAAGAACTGAAAGACACCCAGAGGGGTTTGAGGAAATGACATAGCCCAGAGGGAACACTCCAGTTCCTTAGGAGTCCCAGGCCCTGCGTTGGTGGAATTTGCAGAAGCCCACCGATCTCCTTCTGAAATAAGCTTGGAGAAATTGGTGGCCAATGCAAAGAAGAGAGGCGAACCCTGAAACCGCCCCTCC
This sequence comes from Ambystoma mexicanum, assembly GCF_040938575.1. NCBI lineage: Eukaryota > Metazoa > Chordata > Amphibia > Caudata > Ambystomatidae > Ambystoma > Ambystoma mexicanum. The sequence continues at coordinate 1,278,660,075 of NC_090932.1, read as the reverse complement.
CCCCCCGCCTATTTCATCAAAAGGAATGGGCTATTGTACTATTTGGACATAAACCCAAGGGGTAGGCACCAATTATCATCAGCTCTTGTTCCCTAAGCCATTCTGGAAGACAGTGTTGGAGTTACCTCATTCTAATCTGACAGCTGGACTTCTAGGTCTGGAACCAAACGCAGATCAGCCAACTCTATTGGCCTGGCGTGTATGCTCTAATAAATGAGCTGCCTGCCAAATCTGCCAGAAGACTTTTTCGGAGGACTTATCCAAAACATCTCTCCCCAGCTATTGTCTGTCCATGGAGATCTCAAAAAAAGGTGGGGCCCGGACTAGTGTCTACCTCCACTGGGATACAAATCTAGAAAGACAGATGCTGCTGGAGCCTGTGTGAGCTAAGCGGCTATGGGGAATTGGTAATTCAATTACAGTTTCTATGTGAGCGTTTGAATAGATTTAGCAGTGTTCGCCTGAAAAGAACAACGTTTCAAAACAAGAATAAACTTCAAAAGACTGCACACTAGAAACAGCTTCAACAAGCTGGCGGCTGTGTGAAACTTTGCTTCACCCAGAAGCCCAGATCTGTGTTTGCTGCTGGGAAGTCTGTTTTTTTATAAGATACACCAGTTAATTAGGGTATCTGTGTCCCCTAAAAACAGGTAGAACTGAATCTGCTGCATGTGACAGGGAAAGCTACTAAGAGCCCCAAGGGTACATACATGAGAAGATATGGTTCCACCTGTGCCAAATGTACCTTTCAGTTTCATGCTGGGGAGTCTATTGATGCCCGTCCTGATGAAGGCCTAGTCAAATTGAGGGGTTGTGAAGATAGAACCCACCCACCCCCACAAGAGGCTGAAACACACATCTGTCGACAGTGTTTAGTTTAATACACAGTGCATTAAAGAAATTATGTGCAGGACTGAGACGGAACACACGACATTTGAAAGTTAGTTTAGATTGTCATGTGTCTGCCTCTGTCAGTTGGCCAGAAGAAAATATTGTAGTAGGGTATGAATATTATTACTGGCCAGAGGAAAAGCATTGAGGTGACAAATCCAGACCAGTGTCTGTTTAATAAGAAAAGTGAATTCGTTGTTAAGTGTAATATTTCTGTTTTAAGCTGTTTTCTGCTTCACTTTTACTAACCCAGTCACCTATTTCTGTGAAAAGTAGCACACAGAGTGGAGTTGAAACTGTCTTTTGGTCCTATTGATTTTTTCATATTTCTTATATAATAAAAACATTTATTTTTTGTACTGTAAACCATAGAGCACAGTAATGTTTATGCAGGTACAACTTTTCTGAACGGAGTGTGACTGACTGAGAATGATGATAGATGGCTGTTCAGAGTCACGAAAAACATGCGTCTCCCACATCTGTCCTAAGAGATTACATGCTTTCACATTATGCATGCATATTGTAGGCCCTCTGGAACCATCCAGAGCAGGGAAATATGTACATTTTTGTAATTATGCAACCAGATACCCGGAGGCTTTTTCCTTCGAGGAGCAACAGCACTAAAGCCATACTCAAAGTGCTCATCCTGTTCTTCATCAGATCAAGACGCTTCGAACATCAGTGTATTGTCCTCAGACCAACTGCTTGATTGAAGGTGGAATGAACTCTGACAATTTAATACATTTTCTCTTTTTGCTCTAAAAAGAGGCCTGAATCATCCACAGGGTTCTGTTCTTTCGAGTTGTTGTATGGCTGGAGCCCATCAGATGTATTTGATATCATGAGAGAGGAATGGGAAGGGTCCGATAGTCGAAAGACCAGCGAACACTGTGGGCAAAAATACGCAGGAATTAAATGGAAAAGCCGGTGCAGGAGTACGTGTCTGACACAGTGGTGGCATGTTTTTTGGCAAATAGGTTTTTCTGTTTCTTTTATATAAAAAAAGTATCTTGCCCTATTTCTATGAACGGTTGCTCTACCTCAGCACAAATACTAAGGTCTCTGTCAGGATGTCCAGTAAAGTAAAATGGCCACTTTCCTGTGTCTAAATCTATTTCTGTCCCTTACACTCTAGACCAGGGTTGTCCAACTCCAGGCATCAAGGGCCATGCTGGGTTTTCACGAAAACGCTCATTAATATTCTTTAGATACATTTACATACACTGATTCTAAATGTATGCACATTTTTCCTCATGCATATTAATGAAAGATAGCCAGAAAACCTGTCAGGATTCAGGTCCTCAAGGCCCAGAGTTGGACAACCCTGCTCTAGACTAACTAGGGAAAAACTGGGCTTCTTGATCCAGGAGGCTTCTCTCGTTCTGGATACAAATTTCAAATGTTCCGTTCTTAATGAGAAAATACAAGTTCTTGATCTTAAATGCTCTTCCAAACGTATACAAAACACTGTTCCCAAGTAACAGGGGGCTCGAGGGGGGATTCCCCTCATTTTGTCTCCAATCGAGTCTGGTGCAATATCCTGCCAAACTTGACGATAGATCTTATCACAAAACAGTCGCCGGTATCTGTGCGGGAGGGGCCTCTTCCCCTATTATTTTCTCCAGCTCACAAATGTAGTGTCAAGTCTGGTTCACTATCCTACTATATAAAAAGAGGGACCAAAACTAGTAATGTTGGACAGAGTCCCTGTACAATAACTGCAGTAATATACTTCAATATACAAAAATGCAAAGTTTTTGATGGTTTAATTTTCTACTTAACATACAGTAAAATAATCATATTCACAAAGGCACATATACTAACAAAGCCCACCATCAATTGGGCTAACACCACCTATGTACATTTACATTTGATCACACATCTATTTTACAATGTGTTTGTTGTTTTCAAAACCTATGCTCGACACGTGTTTCAGCCAGTATAATTGGCCGTTTTGATGCTCCAATTTGATCTGACCTCCATCAGGACGGGAGTGGTGCTGAATAGTGCCCCAAGTCAATACAATCCTGTGAGCAACAATATCTACAAAACAAAAACACATACATTCCAGATTTATTATCTCTTATCTTTCTTAACATATCTATTTAGTCAGAATTAGTCATAGCACATTTCTTTCACTTAATTTAATTGCAACACCTATGTATAGCAGCAGGTTTTTTTTCGGTTAGAGGTATCCCATTCTTCAAGATTTGTGATGAGCCTGAACTTTAAGATTGTGCCACTTAGGGCCTGTAGCATTTGTTTACTGAGGTGCTGGTTTATTCACATATTGCCATTCACCTTGAGCGAGGATCGGATACCGAACGCTTGTCCGTCCTCTGTTCACCAACGTGGTTCAGCCTAATTTTTCGAGCGTACACATAGGTGCAGCTATGCAGCACCCACGATTTACTCACTATGCTGAGCAAAGAGAATGCCACAACTAGACTGTGCGGTAAGTGTAGAGACATTGGTCAACTCCCTAAGTGGATCTGTTGGTAGTTTAGTCAGTCTCCACGCGATAATCTATGGCCAGTTACTATTCAGCCTGTTTGCCTATTCATAACTGGAAACGCTTTGTCATCTGGTGTAATGCCAAGGGCGTCAATCCCTTCGATTGCTCACCCACACACATTGTGCTGTACCTAACCCATTTTTTAGATGCAGGACTGGTGTTCAATACCCTAAAGGTTCATCTTGCTGCTCTCTCCGCCTACACTACGTCAGAACAGAAAGTGTCATGGTGGAAAATACTGGTTATTAAGGCCTTTATGGAAGGGCTTAAGAGAATCCATCCCCCCATTTCTCACCCAGCTACTGGATGGGATCTAAATGTGGTTTTAACCAGACTCCTGGGATTTCCCTTTGAGCCAATGCATAAAGCAGGTCTAAAAGACCTTACTTACAAGATGGCCTTCTAAGTGTCTATCACTTCTATTAGAAGGGTTAGCGAACTACAGGCCCTTTCTGTTCTAGACCCTTTTGTTACAGTCCACAGGGATAAGGTAGTTCTGCGCACCCATCCCAGATTTGCGCCTAAATTCATCTTGAAATTCCATGTGAACCAATCGATCGAACTGCCCACTTTCTTCCAGAATCCCAATAGCATGGCTGAAAGAAGCCTACACACACTAGATGTGCCAAAGTTTGAATTTAGAAAGTGGGCCTAATAGTATAACTGTGGTATAGTTGAATTTAGAAAGTGTGCCTATTAGCGTCACTGTGGTAAAGATGAACTTAGAAAGTGTGCCTAATTGCGTCTCTGTGCCAAAGTTTGACCTTAGAAAGTGTGCCTAATAGTGTAACTGTTGTATAGTGAATGTAGAAAGTGTGCCTAATTTAACATCACTGTGCTAAAGTTGCATCTAGAAAGTGTGCCTAATAGCATCACTCTGCCAAACTTTGAATTTAGAAAGTATGCCTAATATCACTGAGCTAGATGGTGAACATCGAAATTGTGCCTAATAGCGAAACTATGGTATTGTTGAACTTAGAAAATGTGCCTAATAGCATCACTCTGCCAAAGTTTGAATTTAGAAAGTGTGCCTAATATCATCGCTGTGCTAAATGCTGAATCTAGAATTTGAGCCTAATAGCGTAACTGTGGTATTGTTGAACTTAGAAATTGTGCCTAATGTACGCCCCCTGCCCTGCTCTCATGCTTGATCGCAGGCTCTTTACTGATAACCACCCTATCGCACTACTACGCTTACTCTACCCTATACACCATCGTTCAACTAGAACACAGCTGTACTATGACACATTCAGTCTAGCTGTTCTCATAATAACATGACCCTACAAACTCCACATCATCCTAATAAAACACAGCTAGCTGAGCACATTCCGACTAGCTTAAGCGTCTCTTCAGGCCTAACGCATCCAGAACTCAGTCTGGGTGTCCACCCTCCAGACTGAACACATCCACCTGATTCCCTCAGCACCACACCTACCGCTAAGAAGCAGCTATCATGCAACAACCACACCAGCTGCACACATATCTGGTGTGCCCACGCACCATACCACACTGACTCTACTGACTGAACTGTGGTTCCTGAGGGCGTTCAACCTACCAGCACTTTGAGATCATACCAATGATACATAAGGCGCTATATAAATGCCAAGTAACATAACATTATGTAGAACCGACATAGAGCTTGCAAATAGACTGTATGAGAACCGGGCAGCCAGCAGGCATTAGACATGAGCCAGAGCATTGTGTACGAGACATCGGGCGGCCAGCAGCCATTAGATAGGAGTGTGAATGGGGGTAGTGTATCGTGAACAAATCTCGAAAAAACCTGCTGCTATGCCCAGCTGTTGCAGTTAAATTAAGTGAAAGAAACGTGCTATGATTAATTCTGACTAAATATATATGTTAGGACTGAGAAGAGCTAATAAATCTGGAATGTATGGGTTTTGTTTTGTAGATATTGTTGAACACACAATTGTATTGAAATGGGGCACTATTCGGCACCGCTCCCGTCCTGATGAAGGCCGGATCAAATTGGAGCATCGAAAAGGCTCATTTTACTGACTGAAACACGTGTCAACTATAGGTTTTGAAAACAACAAACACATTGTAAAAAAGATGTGGGTGTAATAAAATGTAAATTTATATAGGTTGTTTTAAGCTCAATTGACGGTGGGCTATGTTGTGTCCCTTTATTTGGCTGTTTATGGATTTTGTTAATCTGTATAGTAAGTCCTGTGTTTGTTGAGTGATGCGATTAAGAAATTGCCATTATTGTTGTTTACCATGTGAATATGATTGTTTAATTTTCTACATAACCTACAGCAAAATAAAACTTAATGTTTGTAAATTGAACTATTTGACTGCAGATATTGAGCAGGGACTCTGTCCAACATTACTAATCTTGATTTTCCCCTCCCCCCTTTTTACGTAGTTTTTTTTGCAGCCTGGCTGGTGATGACCTGAAAGCAGGCACCCTGTTTTGTATGGTTCACTATCCAGCCAGACTTAACTGTAGATCTTTGAATTCCAGAAAATGTCTCTTCTTTTGACAATGTATCCTCGACCCCTTGTTTTAGCTTTTTACACCTCTTTGTCTTACGTGGGTCCCAGACCCCTCTGGGCTGTCTCAGAATCTCCCAGACTTGCTCTGGGCACTAGCCCCTTGACTGTGTGCTTCTTCGCACTTGTGTGAGTCCCCAACCCCCCTTGTGTGCTGCTATTGCGGGGCTCGCCCAACTTCGTATGGGTCCCAGACCCTGGTGTGCTCTCCTGCCAGGTACTGTTCCACATAGGATATTTTGTAAAGTTTGTTCCAGATCTGTCCAGTTTTTACAGATCTTTTGTTAGCCCTTTCTGCCTCTTGGGATATTGGTATGTGTCTTTTTAATCTATTTGGCTCCCTCCATGTCCAATTGGCCAGCCT